>NC_140187.1:30071899-31271899 GCF_965226575.1 Pagrus pagrus | reverse complement strand
CAGTTTAATACCAGGCCGCCGACCTGGGAGACCTCTCTTTGGAGCAACATCTCCTCTCCTGCTCGGCCTCGGACAGATAAATATCAGAGAGAACAAAGAACCTGCCTCTCATATCCGCTCAGACTCCAATGGACGCAGCACGCTCCGGTCCCTCCAAATTGGTTTTTTGTAGTAATCCGTGCCCTTGGCTGCCGCGAGCCCCGGCAGAGGGAGGTTTTGTGTGGATTGGTATGATTATGGCTATTGGTAGCCCTAAACACTGGCTCCAGCCAAGGTGAATGACAAGTCCTCCGCTCGTCCCCTATACACATGAATGACAACCTGCCCCCTCAGTGCCAACCATATTGCCACAGCCATGACAAAAAGGAGTAAGATGTAGAGGCCTGGCGTTATGAGACAGCTTTGATGGTTAAGGAACAGTTTAGTTTTTCTCAGAAAGTTTTACTGTGTGGGCTGCTGTTATTTTTACTTACTTTTAAATCCCAAATAAAAGACAACTACTGAGATTCATTTAAAACAGTAGTTAAAAAGGTGTGGAAATATGAGGGAGATGAGGAAAAAAATATATCAATTCCATGTCTGTCCACGTACAGAGTGAGAGCTAGGACACGGTCAAACTAGCTTAGCACAAAGACTGTAAATGGAGGAAACAGCTAGCCTGGGTCTGTCCTGGCTCTTTGTTTGCAAAGAAAAAGTTCCAACACATTGTGTTGTTACATTTCTGTTCATATGGGCTAAACATTAATATACATTGAGAAAATTAGACAGCTGTAAGGCTTTTTTTAAAAAAAACTTTGGACAGAGGCATGCCAGGCTTTGGAGGCAATTTTCCTAGTGGCTGAATGATGTAATTGCAACGTCACTTAATGCACCAGGGTCCAAAAATACTTTTTACCATGAGCTCACATTATGAAAGAAGTGGCTGTAAAATGGTAGATACATTTCTTTAAGTGTCACAACTCCTGCAATGTAGCTTGTTTCACTATGAGAATTTGAGCCATTTGCTTCAATAACATTTGGAAAGTCCAGAAGACCTGCACGATTAAATCATTTCATCCCTATTCAAGCTAGCCGGGGCTGAACCAGAAGTTAGCCAGCTTGGTCGGCGGAAGTCTCTAGTGCCCACACTCCGCATGACCCCCAACGCAGAAGAGGCTGGTAATTTTATACTCAGGAGGTCAAGCTTTTTTCAGCTTCATACTGTATGCCACTGTGCAGCTTTCAAAAAGAATTTACAAGATGATTAAAATTTTTTGATCCATGATACACCAATTAGCATAGTAGCTAGGCTCAACTGGCAGGGTAAAGCTCTCTGGGCTTATTCAAACACACAGTAATGAGATTGATATTGCTCTTCTTAATCTTGCAAAGGAAAAAAATAAAGGTTATCCATTCGATTCGAATCGTGAGATTGCCAGAGATTCACACCCTACTTTACATAAGTACCGCGCCTATTTAAACCCAAACCACAATGTTATCCTAAACCTAATCAAGGTGTGTGTCACCTGTCGCTGGTACACTGCAATGGTCATGTTGTGCTAGGAACAGTGACAATCTACCTATTCAGTCATTTAGGTATGAGACTATGTTGAAGACACATGGTGTGGTATCGGCTTGCCTGCTTTAATCACAGCTGACCTGAATTTATTTTACATTACATTAGTAGAGGGTTACAGGTGAAACTTAGAACTTTTATTGGATTGGATTCCCTGAATTCATTTGACCCTGCACCTGATCCTGTCACAGTCTGTGTTTCATTACAGCAAAGGAGACAGATTTAAGCCATCATATTGGAACAATATCAGAATGTCATGAAACTTGGTTATCAGCCATACACATCACAGGTGTCATTTGATATCATCTAAAGGAGGTCCCTCCCTGACCGCAGGTTTTCATAACCTTTTCTAGGTTCAGTAATTACATTTCAACCGTGTGTCTGACCAGAGAAATTAATCCAATGGGAGATTTTTTTGTAAAATTGTAAAATAATGTCAGTGTCAGACATCCTATAGCTGCGTCCTATTGGACCCTTTTTATTTTCAGAGTGGTATATGAATTTGTTTCCAATACATTAAACATTTGATGGTTAAACCTGTACAATAAAACTTCTTTTGGCTCATGTGTTTCTAAATATTGTATTCCCATCTCCAATCCTAAACAAAAAAAAAGTCTAACGGAAAAAGAGCTTCACTGAAGAGTCCAGAAGTGCTGGATGCTGGAAATGGCTTCTGAAAACAGTATACGGTAATATAAACCTTTATCAGTGGAAGGCCATTGTCTCAAGAGGTTAACAATTCAAAAAGAGTGAAGAAGAGGAAGAGGAATGTTAAGCAGCCCTCCAGAGGATGATAAAATAAATTCAATTTGACACTTACAATCAAATGAGCTCTCAACATGCAACAACAGCAATACTGCTGCAGACAAGGCGTGTGACAGACAAGCACAGTAGAGGTTTATGAGTCTCAGCAGAGCTGTTTAGACAAGTGTAATGTCCCATTAGAAGAGGCTTCAGTTACATTATGCTCTAACAGGTGAAGTGACAACACACCTCAAGCCTTATTTACTGTATGTTAGTGTTGTCTTTGTACAAACATTGAGAGAGATGCTCATAGATCTCTATCCTTCCACAACACTGAGCTTTAAATCCTTCCTCTTTACTTGGTACAGTCTGTCTCGCACCAAAGCAGTTACATGAATTTGAAAAGGATTCTCTCTACCTGTCCAATCAGACACTGTATTCACTCCAAATCACAGAGTAAGCTACCTCAACAACTACTGCTTGTTAATGACCTCATGACTTCCTCTGACATCACTACATGGCCAAATTTAACACAGTACATAGTAAGACTCTAATAGAACGATTGCCCATGAAATGTATTGAGGCGATTCATGCTCCCACAGAGGAAGACCGTCTCTGCATATTTTGGAAACACTATAAGCTGCCCCTGAAAACAATACCATACCTGTCCTTATGTGTCAGCCTACCCGTGCATTCACAAATACAGTTGTATATTGCGTATTCAACTCACAATCCTGTTTTCATGCAAGAACACTGAAATTTGACTTTCTTTTGGTCAAAACTAAATTTTTATTTTCAAATTTTTAAGATATGGCCACTTGGAATTTGGTTAAAAACATTAAAAAGCTAACATTATCAACATATGTGAAGAAACAACAGTGACATTAACGTTATGTCGAAGATGTCTATGTACTGTGTTTGACGTTAGCATGCTAACCAGCTAGCCATGGCCTGTCCTGTCTGGTAATGCGACTTTGTACAAGATCAAACAAAATTAAGTCACAATGTCTAGAAATGAAAATATTTTTTCATTTTCAACAGTGAAACACAACCATACATGTCTGAATTCAAGTTTCACTCTTTTACAGAACTAAGACAAGCTTAATTGCCTCATAGCTTAAAGAACCACTAAACTCCACGGCCAACTGAGCTTCTTGCTAATGAAGCTAGTTGCTACAACCACAGATTGCAACAGCGTAGAGTATACTGAGCAGCAGTAGGTGGTTATGCTCCCCCTTATTTTGGAGCTACCTTCAAATTTGAATTGTACTTGCCATTTCTTAATAATTGCACCTTTTAAATACTTGTCCTCTACAATATCTGCACATCTGGCAGCTAAAGTATGGTTGAGGTGGTTATGGTTTAGGTTAGGCAACTACAACATTGAGGTGAGGGGAAAACTGTGGTCTGTGACAGGAAGCAAACCCTAGTCTCCCATATGAAAGCACACACCCTACATGTTTATCTGCTTCCAGCTTTGGCACTGAATGTCGGCACTGGACAAAAATCATAAGGTGCAGAATTGTCCAAATTGGACATAATTCCAAGGGATATGAGGCAGTAGATTACTCTAACACTATACTGCTTCATGGTAAACAGATTGTATTCCAGAGTTGAGTGATCTGTTTCCATCTATGCCTTTGAAGTTAAATTGTAGAGAACTGACAGCAACAGTCAGCTTTTCCTCCATTTCCCTCAATGGTTGTTGCCAGACTGTAGCTCCCTCATTAAATTGCATTAGGTTGAACCTTTCTCAGCTTCCCCATGTCGTGGGTACAACACACCACTAAATCACCACAGTCTCTGAGTAGTGGTGAGCATCACCAGTGTTTTTATAAAGGCTCATCAAGAATAAATGCTATCATGTCAGTTCTCGAGTTCTTGAGTTGTATATGTAAAGAGGAATTTATTTCAACTTTGCGTGCTAGATAATCTCATACTTTAAAGGACCTCTAATTAACAATTTGTAGCAAATTCCATGTGTTAATCCTACTTTTATTGGCCACATATGAGTGGACGTGACGGACAAATATGAGACCCTCCCCATCTCTCTTGGTTGCCCATACAAGCCTGTGGACGATTTGTTTAAGTTGTTTAATGCTGCTGGACTGGATTTCTTTGTGAGGGACTCGCATCAGTTTTCTGTGACAGTCCAGAGAATGTGACTTCATGCACATGGACAGTGGAGCAGCAGTAGCTAATGTTAGTTTAGAAAATGGAGTCTGCTACCATAACCTAGCGACCGGCTTCCAGCACAGCACAGAAGATCAAGAGAGACTCTTACAGAATGTGTTGTTGACAACCATACTTTAGCTGTAAAATAGCTGTAGGAAAGTAATCAACAGTTTACACAACCTGTGTGTGATGCTCAGAAGAAGTGCGTTGCTTTTGAGTTTCAGTAGAGCTCAGTGTGGCTGAGTTGCAGCTCTGCAGAGGTCAGTCGTCCATTCTATCACCCTCCAGCCTTTTCCTCTGGTCACGGTTCAGAAGCCCCCTGCAGTACACACCCAATCCCAATTCAGCCCCTGGTTACTCCGTAGTCCTGCCAGCAATAAGGTATGGATCCCCTGGTGCAGTAATGTTATGCTACAATATGGCAGTAAGCTGGATGAACTCCCCATCAACCCTGAGTGTGTGCGTCTACCTTGCTGCGGCGCTTTCAGGGTTGTGTGCCTGCCTTCACCTCATCTCCGTCCCTCGCTCTGAGGAGACTTTGAATTAGTCTAATTATCATCGCCTGTGTCACGGAAACATGAGGAGGAAGGTGTCATCCCCAGGAGGCCCTCTTAGATTTGTGTGCGTGTGTGCGTGTTTATGGTAATGTGCGCGCACGAGAGTATCTTTTATGAATTGCCACAGCTGTGTTAGACAGCTGCTAGAGGGGCTGCATTCAGCGAGGGCCCCTCCCCTTTCATTGCTGCTGAAAACATGCCCCGTCTTCCCGTACACAAACAATTATGGGCACAGTCTATCGCACACACTCAGGGCTTCACATAATTACAGAGTTCAGCGCTTACATTTAAGAATATATGCAAATTCATTCTGATCACCCTCGAGAACGGTTTGAGAAGATGATGGCAACCGGCGTTTGAGCACATTCAATGTTATGTGTGTTTTGTTGTTGATATCGGCTGACGTTATGAAGACCATTTCATCTGTAGCCTTGGGTAATACTGTAGTTCTAACAGGAACTGGGGAGTGCAGGAGTGAAAAGTCCTCCCTTCCTTGTAGCAGTTGTGTGACATTAGCTGTGGGCAATGGTGGCTGCACGTCAACACCAAAGGAGTTTTTCTCTCCCTGCTGTGATCTGTGTGCTGCACACTCAGCAGATTGCTCTGTCATCTCGTGGCCCGTGAAAAGTTCATAATGTTACCGTTCACAATACTCCAGCCGCTCACACCAGACCCCATATGAAGGATAGAAGAAATAAATTCTATCCCCGTGGTGGAGTTTTGGAGGCTCAGGGCTATGTGTTGGTGTTGAAGTGGCTCGGTTGGCAGCTACATTAAAGCTCCATTTGTGGCCCCCGGGGTTTAGAAGATAGCACAGTGGGTAAAGGGCTGATGAAAAAGGCCTTTTCTTGTTTCTGTATGATTCAGCACTTTTAAACCAAGAAAGAATGAGTGTAAGTAATTTCTGAAATGTAAAAATACAGCATGTGCTATTTTGAGTCGTAGGCAATATGTCTTCATTTGAATAACAACGTTTTTTTCTTTTAACTTGTGTTTTCAGGTCTGCACCTTCCTGTTGTTCTAAAATTGGGGATGTAATGATATACCGAATTACGCGATATTGCCATAAGAAATGTTGCAATACCATTGTGGGACCGTGACGATATCTAACACCCTATCATGGTTATTTTGCTTGCAGAGTTAATGTATCTAACAAGGGAAATCAGTATAAATACATTTCACTATCTCCTCTTGTCATTGTTTTGTTCTGTTTGAACAGCAGAGGGCACATTCATACTGCTCAAGATGACAGACCCGCTCTATTACGCCTCTGATTGGTTGGCTTCGTTGGTTGCATTCTCTATGTCTCAGTTAATGTCTGTTTTGAGTGGTCTTTGAGCTGTAGTAACACTCAGACCTTTTCACTCATTCTCCAGAGCCGCTTTTCACTGTAAGAGTGTCTCTAGGCTCGTTAGGTGAAGCAAGCAGGCAGGCTGTCTGCTGCCACCAGGCTGCCCTGCTGCTGCTCCACCACCCGGCCTGTCTGCTTCATCTATCGAGCCCAAAGACACTGCAGCTGCAACAGCCAGGCGGTGAGTTTACCAGCAGGGAAACTACGGCTCACAGTCAGCTGGCTGTTTGTTTTTACAAACCAACCGTGTGAAAAACACAACCTCAACCCATTCACACTTACAACTACTAAACATATAGGTAAGAAATTATAACGTGTCAGTTATGCTGAAAGAGATTTTCGTAACTCTGGTAGTCCGCTGGACAACAAGAGCGTGGCCGAGTACGTGTTCTTGGTTGTCCTCTCGTGCCAGAGCCCCTGGGTGTCCTGGTAGTCCCGCTGTACACCCAGTGGGAGGAGGGATTGCTACTGGCTGCTGTATTGTTTTGCAATTGTACATAGTCCAATCATTCTTTTCCAAAAACAATCCATTGCTACTTTTTACACAGGCGTAGGTCATGGCTGCCTACTATTACTTTTCCTATTGAAGGAAAGCAGAAGTACCTTAAGTAAAAAGTAAAAACGAATTGTATACAGATAATAAATGCTGTACACATGACATTTATCATTAAAGACTATATATCGTGATGATATCGCACCGTGAGTTTCTGGTATCATTACATCCCTAGTGTTTATTTGTTGGGCTTGTTGCATATCGGTGTGGCCTGTATTGACGTGGTCAGGACATGAAACAGCTTATAACCACTGAGCAATTTTATCATTATTTACATTAACAGAAAACATTCATCAAAGGAAAAGGTCAAGAACAGTGAGACAAAGTTTAAACTTTTGGGATTTTTGGATTACAGTACTAAATTTGAGACACATACGTGGTGCAGATAAGTGAAACGTGTTTCTGTCTACTATAAACGTAGTTTACGTCCCCAAGTATTGTATGCCAAAGTTTGCCACAAAAAGTCTAATTAAAGGCCCATTAACTGAATGTTTGCCAACTTGGGGGCAGAAAAACAGCACAACAAGCTGTAAAATACAGTATCTGAAATATTATCATCTTATGAGGTTTCCTATTTACACATCCTGCAGAAATGGAACAGGATTAGCATTAATTGGATGTTGTGTTTCTAGGTGTCCAAGCCCAATGTTCCCCCTCCTTTTATCCCTGTTCGCCAATTCTAGAGAAAAATATCTTACTCTTTAGCAGCTACATGTGCATGTGTGGGTTTATGGAGTTATAGTCATAGAGTTTCTGCTGAATTGCCTGGTGCTGCTGGAACTGAAGGGAATGAGAGTTTGCAAGTTGTAAAATCAAGACAACCAGCTATAAGAGGCTGAAAGGCTCAGTAGAGCTGAGAGGAACTGCAGAGTTGGCGATCGCTGTAGGTTTAATGATACAATGTAGTACGTTCAACTTGGGGGCCTTTATAATGATTGATGAAGATGATTATGTTGTCTATGGCTGTGAACTGTATCAGGGTTCGCATCCTTCAGAGGCCACAATGGCTAGAGGGTTAGGGTCTTTTCAGATGGGGGGTGATTGTCCAACTAATAATTCAGGTGAGTGGGCACTTAGCAAGCAGACTGAAAGACAGAGGTGTGCGTGGTTCTGTGAAACTGCCGTTGTTGTGCTAATCTCACACAGATGCCTGCCAGCTGCAAGAGTTGAATTGCGTTGAACTTAGTATAGTATTAGAAGTATTTTTTTAAAAATGTGTTGCTTCTTTGTTCACTCACTTTCCAAAAAATGCATGCACTGGACAGATGAAGTTCTTTTTGACAGGAGGCAGTGGTGCTCATACCACTTTTGTACCTGGGAGCAGCCAGAGCCAACAAATAAAATAAAGTACCATGGATCTGCTTTAAGTTAGACGATAAAGTCTACAGCATTTGGCAAGTTTTTCCTCACTCAAATCGAGGGTCTAAAGACAGAGCATGTTGTTCACTGTACAGTTTGTAGAGCCCACTGAGGCAATGTAATTGTGATTGTGGGCAATATAAATAATATATGATTTGATTTAATTAACGTTAGAACTATGCTAATTTAGTTGTTGTACAGCAGGGATATAGTAGGCCTAGTGCACAAAAGCCATTTCCATGGTTACCTTGGCTCGTCTGCCAGTCTTTTCACATGAGAAGCACAGTGAGACACCGTGGATCCAAGTGGGTGTGCAGACGGATTGTTGCTCCCCGTCTGAAAAGGCCTTTAGACAGAACCTGAACCTCCTTCCTAAATGAGACAGTTTGGCCCAAACCTATGGTGCATTCAGTCGTCCCCTGTGAAATATTTGCACTGGGAAGTTGCCTTTAAAATTTCAATATGATACTGATGATACTCATACTAAAGTCACTATAGGAGTTGTGATATTTTACCTAGGATAGGATTTAGACCCTGAATTTGTGTAAAGCATATGTTCACATCACAACACGTAAGCCATCTCCCAGAACTACTTTAAAACAGCATAGCTGTCTCTCAATTGACATTCTGGATATCATCGATTCAGGTGTCGCTGCATCTGTTCTATATCCCATCAGCCTGTGCTCATATTCTGTCTTAATCTGCTCTTTTTCTCAGAGGATAACTGTTTTACCAGCTCTTCAACATTGTTCCAATTATCTTCTTGACTGTGTAGAGTCCTTTAACTTGTTTCTGTACTTTCCTCTGTGACAGTGGATATAGTCTTCATTTGTATGGCTTCAGTTCAATCCAATTTTAACTTCAGCTTTCAACTTGGCAAGAGTCTTTTTTTATAGCAGGCTGCTATTGTAGTGATGGTTGTCTTGTTATTTAAACATGCCCTGATGGGTGGGAGGTGAATTTCTCCCTGCTGCCTTTCTCCACCCACAACCCATTTTGATGCCCTAATGATTTCCTCCATTGCAATAGTGAATGCTAGAGGGAAGATGTGCACCCTGCCATGATACCAATTTCCAGGTGCTGCCATGCTGCGGTGAATTACATAGCTGTGAAGCATATCAGTATGTTTTGGAAATAGACTTTAACTAGATTTTCACTCTAAGGAAATCGATGGCAGGTCACTGGATTTTATGAACCAAATGTGTTTTCCAGGTCCAGATATTATATTCAAAATCTTTTCTTTTTCTTCTGTTGAATACGAATTTCATGTCTGTCGGTTTTAAGCACAAAGAGAAGACTTTCTGCATTTTAAATATTCTGTCAATTACTTTATAATTGATCTGTCATCACCCAACACTTTCCTCGCTTTTGTAGAGGCTATTATTCTGTGTGCTGCCTGCATCAAAGTGTTTGGTTGTTTGTGTCTCACATGCTTCTTTCATGAGCTTCAAAAACGTCTCAAACATCTGGTGTATTTGTGTACCTGAGAGAAGCCTCTTCTGTGCCCCGAGGCTGACAATACTCTTGCACAGTTTCCAGTTTTTGCTTTGGTTTGCTGGCACGTCCTGCAGAAGTCATATGTCTCTGTGCCTTTCACTCTCTGTGTATCTTTTCTCTGTGATTTTCTGCTTTGTTGCTTGCAGAGTAGCACTTGTCCTTGGTGAAGAATAATTTGACAAATGTAAAGAGATGCTTGTAAAAATCCTTGCTTAGGCTATCATTTTTCATTGCTACCTGAGGCTTTCTGTCCTCCTCCGCTGAACACTTAAATTATTCAGAAGTTTACCTTTGGTAAAGTGGCACCTACTTCTCCCCTTCTGTTACTTTCATCCCAATTTTATTTATTTATTTTTGCTGCTGATATTAGCTGCATTGTAACCCTCTGTGAAAGCAACTGTAAATCTTTACCGCAGCTAATGTTGTATATCTTAATATCCAACAAAACCAGCTTTACTGCTAAAAGGTTGTCTATCATTTCCTTTCAAAATGGGCCATAGGACCATTTACTGAGTCTGGGTAGGTTTAAGCAACAAAAACTGCTTGTTGAAACTCCTCTTTGGAAGATAGTTGATTTTTGAGTCCCATTCCCAACTTATTAAATACCGAGGGTTTAGGTATGTAGGTAGGGTCTGCCGCCACCCCAAAGCATCAGTATTTGAGTTAGTAATGAGACAGAAAAATCAACTATTTGGAGCTTTGAAAGTCAAATGCGTGAATGCAGCCATGGTTAAGGTTAGTCATGCTATGCGGGGTCGAGGTGAAGTCTGAACAAGTGAGTCTTGAGTCTTTTGCGGAAGATGGCAAATGACTCTGCTGTCCTGGCATTGGTCGGGAGTTGGTTCCACCACTGAGGCGCCAGAATAGAAAAGAGTTGTGACTTCGCTGAGCGACCTTTGTTTGCTCTCAGCGATGGCGGTACCATTGAAGGTATATTGAAGGCCAGTACCATCGTCTTGAATTGAATGCAACAGGAAGCCAGTGGAGGTCACAGAGGAGGGGGGTCACATCGGAGAATTTGGGTAGATTGAAAATGAGGCGCGCTACAGCGTTCAGCCAAGAGTGAGTTGCCGTAGTCCAGGCAGGAGATGACCAGTGCTTGGACCAGGAGTTGCATTGCGTCTTTTGTGAGGAAGACCGGATCCTGCGGATGTTGCAGCAAATCTGCAGGATCAGGCCACAGCAGTGATGTTGGGAGTGCAGGATAGTCTGTCGTCGACGATTACAGCCAGGTTCCTCGCAGTAGATGAAGGCGATACTGTGACATCCTTGACAGTGACTGACAGGTCCATGCGAGGGCAGTCTTTCCACGGGATGAAGAGGAGTTCAGTTTTATGAAGGTTGAGCTTGAGGTGATGCGTAGTTGTCGAAGCAGAGAAGTCTGTCAGACATAGTCTTTGGAAAACATTTGGCTTAAAGTAATTGTTTTGTTGCCACAAGCACAGCTAGGAAATGTTCTGTCGTCTCCCCAAAATATCTGGTGGGTTCACCTTTTACGAATGTTAAAACTCAGTCTTGAACTGCGGTCACTGGCTTGGCAGCCTTCTTGCTTAGCTGTCACCACCCCTCCAGCTCCCAACATGAAAGTCATGTAGTATACATGTAATGTGAATGTGATATTACCTATCAGTGTGGTATGTGTGTAATGTACAAATGTAAATGTATAATTGGTTTGCAGAAATGTGGACTGCCGACATTTTATTCTGGTGAGTGGGCTGCATTACACAAGAGATCGACTGGGAAAAAAAGGTAAAGTTAGGATCACCTATAAGTTCAGCTAAGTGCTGAGCTGCCAGAATGTCTACTCATCCATACAGTCACTGGCCGGAAACTATGTAAGTGCGTAGGAGTTTTCAAATTACAATTCACAGGCTAAGTGCCAATTTATCTAACATTTAGTGAATAAACTCCCCATGCAGAGAGAGGCCACACCAACCACAAAAGAACCTAATGTCCATCAGTCACAAAGAAGACCAGACCTCAGTTATTAACTAGTTAAATCTGATAATTTCAACACAAAGTCAGTAAATATTCCAAATCTGTGGTACAGTGGTACAAACATTAATCAGTTTTTCGCAAACACTGTGTATGAAACAGCAGATGCTCCCTCTCTAGAGGTGGAAAGTCTCGTAGGAAAGTGATGGGGAATGAGGAAAGGTAAAAAAAAGTCTTTGAATGACAGTTAAAGGTCAAGTTTTGCTCACAATGGATTATGTTAACACTGATTGAAGTATGGAGGAAATTAACTTGCGTCGTAAATTGAAAGAAATAGAACGATGTTTTACATGGACACTATCATAAATGCTCTTTTGGACAACAGCAGTCAGATTTTACCAACTTAGAGCATTATCCTAAGTGCTGTATCGTAGGCAACTGGACTCGTTTCAGTTTCTTGAAGACGTTTCACCTCTCATCCAAGAGGCTCCTTCAGTTCTGACTAACTGGAGGGAAGTTGCAGGCTTTCAAACTCTGTGTGGGAGTGTCCTTACAGAGTTGTTAAGGACACGTGTGAGCTCTGAGTTTCAGAGCCGTTAGGGCCACTTGTGGGTCGATGTCTTAACCGGCCTTCATGTGGGTTGCTAGAGCTAGATGAGCCCAGGTGTGAATGGTGTGTAGGCTTCACACCTTCGATACAGCACTTAGAATTACCATGACCTGGATGACTGAGAATTTTCATCAACATGTTAGAGCGTTATTGTTGCTTCGTTTCAAGCATGGACTGTCTCAGCTGGGACTCAGATAAGCTTCCAGTCATGGACTATGATTTAGTAAGAAACAACAAGCTGGCTGCACAGAGCAGCTGCTGCACTGTTTTAGTCCCAATTCTCTAATAGAAATGCTGATCAGCAACCCAAACAAACTGTGATACTGCTGAAACCTGAGCAAACTGCTACAAATGACACACACACACACACACACACACACACACACAGGGAATTTGCATTCATTGCACTGTAACAGTAGATTAATGTTGTATATGAATCTACATTATAACATGGCTCGATTCTGATTGGCTGGAAGGTACGAACTGACCTTTGATATACGGACACCTCTGGAACCCCCCAAGTAGATCAAGTGAAACTGCCTGTTTACTGTTCTAAATGAATGCGTTATATCCTGTGTCAAAAATGAGCTGCAACGGCATCAGCTAGCTCTGGGTAAAAATGTGTCTGCGTCAAATACAGCAGCTTGGTCAGTGGCCCTAAGCTTCAAACTATGACACTCTATGACACATGATGCGGGAGGGGTACCTACACCGTTAAACTTGGAAGCATAGGGCCACTGACCAGGCTGTTGTATTTGACACATTGGGACTGACAAAGGGCTAATGGGAAAGGACTTAATTGCCTAATTTTAACAGGTTTACCCGTGTTTAAAAAGCCTGCACATGCTAATCTTGGTGTAATCGTGCCTTATATGCCTGACCTGTGATGAACTGGCAACCTGTATAGGTTGTACCCCACCTCTCGCCCAATGACAGCTGGGATCAGCTCCAGCCCCCCGGACCCTTAAAAGGATAAGCAGTTATATATAATGAATGGAATGTATGTATGTACATTATGTATACTATGGATACACATGCATTTGAAGGGATGAGTCCAAAATCAAATAGCAGAAAACACTTGATTTAGCAGGTCATCATCAGATGTAGTGATCGGGTGTTTCTTTTCCTCACACAAACACTCTGCCAGTGGGGTAATTAGATAACTCTCGTGCCTCCTTCACGTTAAGCTTTCACAGTGGGAAAATTGATTTTGTGCACAGGGCTCCTATTTGCATTTATAGACACACTGCTAATTTCACAATTTTTCAGGGCACACGGCTTAATGATCTCAGAACAAAAGTTTCAAATTGTATGCATGAAACATACAGTATAGCGAGTCTTATAAGGTGCCATAGCACCTGACGTGAATATATGTCTGACAATTTTATGTTCCATCACACTGTCTGCTGGTGAAAGGTGGGAGGGGAATTGGGAAAACTTAGACAGGAGGTGAGATGAGATCTAGACGCTCAACGTCCACGTCGGCTGTGTGCTTTTTTCTCTCTGGTCTCACACTGTCTATTGTTTGAGTGGCAATATGCTCAATTTGGTCCACTTTACTTATGTTTCACACAGACATACACACAGACGGCACTCCCACCCACGCGTCGACGACGGCACACACACATACAGATGAGGCCGAGTCTCCTTTCCCTGCCTGCTCTCAAAGCCCTTGGCGCTGCTTGTTTACCCTTCACTGTGACAGCTTTGTGTGCGTGTGTGTGTTTGTGTGTGTGTGTCGATCTGAGGAAGGAGATATTGCGTGTCAAGTGCTCTCCAGGGCTAAACTATCATTTCTGAGTGTTATCACACCATCCTACTTCCCAGGGGCTGGCTGTCTTTCTTTTCTGTCTCTCTCTCTATAATACACACACACACACACACTCTCTCTCTCTCACTCACTCACTCACTCACTCGCTCACCACACACACACACACACACACACACACACACACACACACAGGAGGAGCTCCAGACAGTGTTAGCCCAGTGAGGCGTGCAGTCAGAGAGGAGAGGAGACCAGAGTAACTTGACCAGTTGGTGAGCACACACACACACACACACACACACACACACACACACACACACACACACACACACACACACACACACACACACGCTTTTCCAGACTGGAAAATCAGTCATGCAATGGTCCCATTCAGACACACAGCGCTGCAAGACCTTTCTGACCTGCAACTACTACACGAAGTACAAGTTTAACTGTCAGACCACTCCAGTCTATGGACCACTAATGTATAGTATTCAGTGCATACATATAGGTTGAAGCAGAGTTCTATACAGTTCATAATCCCGTGCATCTCAGAGAACTCGGCAAGAGTTGAACTCAAGTTGTGAAGACAGATGCTGATACCTGTATTGTGACAAGGGCTGTCAAGTGATTTAAAAATGGATCTAATTAATTACAAGCTTTGTGATTAATTAATCAGAATTAATTGCACATAACAGTATTTGCCACAAGCATTTAAAAGTATTTAAATGCAAATGGATTTTGTAGATGAGTGAATCAATGAATAAATGGATATTCTAAACTAAATTATAAGGAGGTTATATATCAAGCTGGAAGCACTGTTATGATCTTTAAAGACAATGTTTTATAATTTTTGACAAATAACCTCATTTTGTGCTTGAACTTAAAAAAAAAAATTAAGCTGTTACTAAAATGGAATGGATTACAGTGGAACTGTTACTTTTAAGTCATCCACCCAGCTTGGCTCTGGAGGAGGAGTAAAAACCAAGAAGAGCAGCAACCGCCAGTCAGGAGGGGCGGCAACAGCCGATGAGTGTAGTGTGTTTATTGAGGAGACTACAGGTCACAATCCCGCGCTATTAGCACCGCTAGGAGAAGCCGGAAAATGCAATGCTTCCAAGAAGGGATGTATTAATGATTAATTGCTTTTAATAATTTAACAGATTAAAACAATATATTAACCAACAATCAGTGATGGGCACAAATACAAAAATGATCTTGTCACGAATTACAAACATACTTCCTTATCAAATATATCAACAAGAAATACAAAATACTAGTACAAGGAAATGCATTTAATTAAAATACACTAATTTGTAATAAAAAAAATAAAAAACAGCATTTAAAAGTACTTAAATTAAGTCATTAGTTTATGTTTTGTGTAGTTTTCATTCACAAGTAATTTGGTGTTTATCTGTTCTTTTAACTCCTGATGCAGCCTTCTCCAATTTTGCCTCAAACATAGGCCGTGTCAGTGGTTCAAACAGTTTTCTAATGGAAAAATGTGCAATATAATTCATATATCATTAATGATTAACTGATAATCATTTGACAAGGTAGCTGACTGTCAACTAAGAAAACTGCTTAAAATTTGCACCCCTACTTCCAAGCAAACCAATCACATGCCTTGCTGTCTGTGATGCTGCAGTTACATTTCTGGGGAGGTGCACATCAGGGTACGGCGCAGGGCAAGCAACCGTCCTCAATCATGTTTACAAAGCTGCTGGTCAAGGGGTGTCATAGAGCGCAATTAATATGCATTATTTTTTCTATAACTAATTAATCAAAATTAACGCCTTATATTAACAGCATGTTACCAATTTCTTCTCCCATATTACATTGACCAAGCGCTATAGTCCTTACCGCTAATGTTTGCTGGCATGCTGAAGGACAACAGACAACAGTTGACTGTCCTCCAAAGAAAAAAACAACAGCATCAGCAAATGCTCCAAACCAACATATTTTCACACTCAAGTGACAAGGAGTTACAGTTTGTCTTCCTTCATGACCAAGGAGGGGTAGAGTGTTGTTTTAGAGCCCCAAAGTCTGCCCATGGAGGAAGTTAAGGTGGATGGATGAGTCAAGAAAACATCAATAGTTTAATAGGTTTCTTTAATGAAATTGACCATGATCTACCCATACCTTAAGCTAACAATAGATACGTTTTTAACTTTGACATATCTATGAAGTAAATGCTGACTGGACAATGTAATGGCTATAGAATAATGACATAGATTGGTTCCTTATAAACCTAGCTTTATAGGGAACTGACAGCAGAAGTGGGTAGTGAAGAGTTACATTTACTTTAGGAACTTTTTTAGGTAAATTGTGCTACTTTTTGAGAAACATCTTTACTTTTACTGTGTTACATTTGGAAACAATGACACTACTAAGTATTTATTTATCTGATATTTTATACGTTCATGCACACTCATTTAAAGAGGCAGGTGTTCAGCTGGTCCCAGGTCTGCTGTTGCTCTGTTTTATCACTCCTACCACAGCCATGACTCCACATGACTCCAGTCAAAGCAGCAGGATTATTGTTTTCAAATCACACTCACCACTAACATTTACGGATAAATTAACAGTGCACGGCGCAGCAGGCTTCAGTTGTATGAAGTCAGTAGAACACCAGAGAGCCCATCGCTGACAGAGACCTGCAAGTGTGTCTGTTGTGGAAATAAGTTTGATAATACATACACACAGTATATGATGCTTCAGAACTACAGCTATGGTTCCTGCTTTCTGCCTTAATGTAAATGTTCAGGCTAATGGTGTGTTAGTGCCGAGTGCAATGCATTTAACTAGTCATGCTTATTGGTGTAACCTGCTGAAAAGAGACAGAAATGCAAAGACCAAGTTATGCCCACGAAAAATATCATTATCGTAATATGAAACAGGAGATGACAACCAAAGAATGTAACAGGAAACTTGATTTGTAAAAGTGTATAATAATTAAGTAATATCAGTCATATCAACCACATTACAAGATCATCTTTCTATCATCTCAAAAATATTTCCAAATTGAGGGGCTTCCTGTCAAAATCAGACTCAGAAAAATTAATCCACGCATTTATAACAAGAAGACTAGATTACTGTAATGGTTTATTCACTGGACTCCCAAAATCAAGTATTCAGAGGTTACAACTTATTCAAAATGCAGCTGCACGTATTCTCACTGGTACCAAGAAATATCAACACATCACACCTGTTCTTAAATCTTTGCACTGGTTACCTGTTAGTACAAGAATTGATTTCAAAATACTACTCCTGGTTTACAAAGCACTACATGGCCTTGCACCTCAGTACATCACAGACATGCTCATCACCTACACCCCAACAAGAACACTTCGGTCAACAAGCAGTGGCAACTTACTCATTCCTCGCACCAGATCCAAAGAAGGGGAGGCAGCTTTTAGTGTATATGCCCCACGAAAATGGAACACCTTGCCTGACACAGTTAGACATGCCACATCAGTAGCCATCTTTAAAAACAGATTAAAAACATATCTTTTCTCAACAGCATTCTGTTGAACTGTGTGTGTATGTGTGTGTGTGCATGTGTCCATATGTGATTGTGTGAGTGGGTGCGCATGTGTGAGTCTAGCGTGTATGTGCTGAAAATGACATATATGATTGTTTACTTGCACTAGCACTCTTCTTGTTTTCTATTCGATTTCTAATTGTTTTTTATAGAACTATGTATACCTGTTGTGAAGCACATTGAGTCTGCCTTGTGCATGAAATGCGCTTTATAAATAAAGCTGAATTGAATTGAATTGAATAATATCTTGAGATCATACTTGAGAGATGCAGACTGGGAATATTGTCCTGGTGTCAATGTGGCAGACTATCTAATCAGGAGATGATGATTTGTTATTGTGTCACAAATAAATACAGGTGTCTGTTCACTTCCTTACCTGATGAACACCATCTGTGGTTGAAATAATTCCAGTCAGACACACAATAAACAAGACCTTGGGAAAAGACAGATGTGTGCCAGTGTTTTTCTTCTTTCTTATTTTTGAAGTTGTTATTGTCATTTTGGGAGATGCTGACAGTTGACCTATTTAGTGGTTTAGGTATGAACATGTGTTGTCAGAGTTTTTCTTTTTTTTTTGAAAGCCTAATGCGTAATGGTTTAAGAAGTAACATGTATCGTGCACGGACAAGCAATGTATTTTGTTGTTCAACACTTATTGATGGGTTGACTTGTGTCATATTAAGGGAAACACGGCTGTCCCATTTACTGCACATTCTAGGTACTGTACCTAAAGGCCTTGCACACCCATTCTCCATCCATACAGGTGATTTCACTCATAAATGCTAATTAGACTTAATTGCACTGTGTGCACATGTACAGATTGTGATTGATTCATATTATCCTCACTCCCTTGTTAATTTGTTGCAACTGCTAGGCGAGGACAAACTTACTTATTCATCATTCTTAATGGTAATAACTTGGCAGAGGCCTGACCAGCCAGAATAACTGAAAACACCTGTCTGTTTTGAATTTGACAGGTGTCAAATGACTCAGCGCTCTGTGAGGCCTCCGTTGTGTTCCTCTTGAAGGTGTAGACAGATTCCTCCCCCGTGGACTCACCAGCTGCTTCTTTTTCACCTGCCAGTTGAGAGTTTCACAAGTAAAGTTTCAGTCCACCATGATCCCTCACTTGTTTCCCACCAGCAACATTGTAGACTTGCTAGATTGGAAATTAAACCTAACTTATATTCTTGGTTGAGCGTAAAAGTCTCTTTTACAGCATTTAGACCAAGAGATGCAAACTGTCCTGAGAGATGAAAAAAACAAATAAAAACAAAACAAAATTGTGTCATAACCATTGTGACTGATACATACAGTATCCAGCTCAGCCCTTCAATTCCTGTGCTTTTCAATAAAGAAATAAATGAATCGTTGGCCCTCTGGAGCCTCCTGGCCTTACCATTTGTTCACATCATGGGATGATGGCATGGATGTTGCTTGCGTTTCTCAAACAGTTAACAGTAAGCATGAGGCCCATGCCAACAGACGAAGGGGAGAAAAAGCATTACTGATTAACATTACGTTATCAGCACAACAGTCCATCCATTGTTCTGTGGTAAGAAGGCCTAATCCTGTTCTTAGCCTAGAGGAGAGATGGAGGCTTTTGTGTTTTTCTATCCTGACGGGTTTCTGGGCTTGATGAGTTTGCCCTTTGCATGTCTGGAACTTTCCTTTTCACTGACAGTGACTCATCTATGGCATGCAGGATGGGGGTGATGCAAACACACGTGAGGACCCAGACACCCATATGAAGTCACCGTCTCCACAGACAAAGTCATGGTGAATGTGGAATCCCTACAGAAAGATAGTGTGGCCCGTTACAGAAAACAACCAGGCATCCTGCTCAGCCTCGGACTGCTGCTGAGAAGCAGATGCCACTGTTTGTCCAAGGATCGTACATGTGCGTGTGTGTTTGTTTGCAGTTGCTCAGGAATGCGGCAGATGTCTCTGTTTGATATGTCCTTGAAATGTGTCCCTGACCACCAATTAGCACTACCTTATTTGCCCACTGCAGTGCTGCCCCAATTAGCATCAAACCAATACCTGCCATGAACCACTATGAACCACCGCTACACCTCTGCTCCGCCACTTAAAGCATCAAGACCCCGGGTCATCGCTGTTAAATGATTGTCGCCAGGCATTTAATTATAGTGCTGCTACAGCTAATGGGATGGCTGCTACTCCTATTTGGTGAAAATAAAGTGGTGTGGCTTTAGTTTTTTGTTTATTTCAGCATGGTAGTGGGGGGACTTCCAGTCATTTTTTAGTTTATCCCTGCACCCCACGGTGTCTCACACAGCACTGATCAGATTGTGAGGGAATTTTGAGAAATGATTAATCTCAGAGATTTAAAAAAGGAAACTGATTGTAGTGGGCTGGGAGAGCTGAAGCACTAACTTTTCATTATATTCACTACTGGGCATAAACATGACAATCTCTTTTTGGACATATCAGTAAAGCTTTGAGATTAACCGATACATGTCACAAAACAAAATACTGCGGAACTTTGTCTACAACTGATACACAACCCCAAAAAAATCTAAATCAAATGCTGTGCCTCTAATCTCAGTGTGTGTCGGTGTGTGTCAGTGTCCAACCCTCCCCTCTCCTACTGGCTCGTACTTTGAGCCATTTTACTTCCAGAAATAAATCCTATTCTGAGGAAATGGCAGACTCCATGTACCTCCATGAAATCTTTGGATTTGCAGACTGCAAAATTTGCCACAATATCCTAAAGTATGCTGGTGGCACCACAAACCCTGCAACATCTACCTCTAAAGTACACTGACCCTGAACTCCTGGCTAAAGGCAGTAACAATGAGCTGTTATATTTATTTTTATTTCAATCTACAGATATAAGCACAGTTATACAATCACATTAGTGTAGACATATACGTACAATCCCTTATCTCAACAAATATACACAATCTATTGTTTTTATTATTGTTTTTTCAATTCTTAATAACCAAGGGCCTAATTGGATTTAGCAGGGTGCCATTGGGTTCGTGCAATAATATGTGTTAAACCGGAGAGTACACCAGTTACCAGGTCGGATCACATGGTGCTACGCAATCATCGCAGGAGAAAAATTTTCCGAGGCAGATGAATAGTGTGAACTGTGGAGTGCAGGGAAAATGACACAGATTGCACTTTTTGACCACAGCTGCTCATTAATTGGCAGGGAATCATGCCGCTGCCAGTGTTCGTGTACCTGACTGAGCACGGGGTCACTGATTGGGGCCAAAATTTTGGCCCCATGAAGACCTCTATAATAGAGTGCAACAGGGTTGGAAAGCAAGTGAATAGACAGTAAGACAGGTTGTAAACAAGTAAGTAGGGGAGATTTACAACAGATACAATGGGTGATAATTTTACATCTTGCCATTGTTTTACCTTGCAGGGGGTTTTTGTTCATGACCTGTGTGAACATTTGACAACTGGGCTTCCTTTTCCTGCTTAAGCAAGGTTACCACATACTCTGACCTAAGCTATTGAATTAAAACTTTATTAAAACCAATTTGAAAAATAATGATGAAAACTACATAAATAAGCTTGACCGTAGAATTTTCCTGCAACGTACATAAACCAGTTCTTCAAGGTCAGACCGTAAACTTTCAGTGCAGCAATTTTGTCTCCCTTTTCTGGCAGTGAGCGTAACTACACTAACTGTAACCATGTTTCCATAGAATGTCAAGTGAATTTTAAGCGAACTGTTGTAAGTTTGCAAAAAAACAAAAAAAATCAAAATGCGAATGTGGTGCGTTTCCATGAACTGTTCTGTTTTCTTGAGAGGATGATGCTGTGAACGCTATGTCACGCGTTGTCTTTTGATAGGGCAAGTTGTAATTGTTCTTGCATGTCAGCTAGCATTGGCGATGTTGCATGCTGTCTGGAGATGACGAAAGAAATGCAATGACTATAATGCAAGGATGAAGCAAGGGTGATAAGATGCTGACGACACTGAAACAGCTGATCAGTCATGTGAGTTGAATGTTCTCAGAGTTTATTCGGCAAACCTGTTTCCATAAAACATTTTGCGCATTAACTCTGATTCGCAAAAGACAAAAACCACCTCAAGCGAGCTTACAAAACACGCCTAATATCTGCTTATGACGTGTTGCCTACAGATGAGTCCATATCCTCACCTGCCAGAAGCTGAACTTTTTTCTGTCTGGGGCATCAGAAAGTGTACTTGTTCCTTCTTTATTTCCACCAGATCCCACTGCTTTTCTTTCCTTTGATTGGTAGCCTTCATTGATTGCGTTCTTCATGCTTGATTTAAACTGTAACCAGCTCTAGTCATGTCTGATTTTCTTGCAGTTTTGATATGGCAGTGGTTTGAGTTGTAGTTTCCCTGGTAAATACATGGGCCTCTTCGACTTCCATCCCGGTCTGCTGCTGCTCCTCTCTGCTCCCTTCAGAGCTGCTTCTGGGCTTGGCTGAGTGGACCAGTGGCTTACTGGCTAACTAGCCGAGAGATACTGCAGCTGTGACAGCAGAGGAGTTTGGTGTGCTTACCGGGAAAACTAAAGCTCAAAATCTGCTGTATCAGCTCCACCGCTGGCCCTACTGCAAGACCACTTAACATACAGTTAGGAAATAGCATGTGGTCATGGGTCCCACCGTTCTCCCTTCCTCTTAATGTTCAGTGGACTACGAGGGCAACAAAAATCTGGAACAAGGTGTCTATCAGTTAAACCCAGCTGCTTTTCTTGCATTTTACTGTCAAATGCAAGCCATCAGAAGTGGAGTTGGGCAAACCTTGCCAGAAAAGCATGTGGATCCATAAGAATGGCAACCATACTCCTAATTGCTGTTGCCAACTCTGCTGCCACGGTTGCTTCCCCTTCAGCTCTGACAAACATTCACTGCTGGTTGAGGTAAAACGCATTGCTACCAGTGTGCAAATGTTGCCACAGCGGGGTACACCGTGGACAAGTCACCAGTTCATCCCAGGGCTGACATATAGGGACAAACACGCTGACATTCACACCGATGGACAATTTAGGGTGACAATTAACCTCACTTGCATTTCTTTGGATTGTTGGAGGAAGCCAGATTGCCCGGAGAGAACCCATGCAGGCACGGATAGAACATGCAAACCCCTGCACGGAAAGGCCCTGCCACAGCCAAGTCTCGAACCCAGAACATTCCTGCTGTGAGGCAACAGCGCTTACCACTGCGCCAAGTCGTTGTAATCAAAACAATCTTGCTCCGTTTTGAATTAAATAATCATAAAGTGTTGTCTCTCTCATATTACTCTGCTGCTGTGCTGCTCCTGTGTGGGTCTATCTAGAACTCACGTGAGTGTGTCACTGTCTGAGTGTTAAAGTGTTAAGTTCCTACAATAACCCCCATCTGTACTGGGGAATATATTTCATTCATGAACATTACTCTCCTTTCTATCCTGGTCAAAAGCATGCCCCAGTCACGGAATGAGTCACACACACACACACACACACACACACACACACACACACACACACACACACACACACACACACAAGCACTAGCATTTTGAATGCATGCATTTTTAATTGATGAATAGATGAAAGACTGAGGAAGTAGCAGAGGAAGTTGTAGTAGAGGAAGAGGTATGTAGTGAGACGTGATCATCCATGTGTCAAGATGGGTCTATGTGTGTGGTTGGGGGGGGGGTTGTGTCTGCTTTAATCGTTCATTAACCCTGTGCCACCCCTGAGGCAGGCTTCCATGTCATTATGTCGTGTTTTAGGGGCAGACAGATACACACAGACACACACACACACACACACACACACACAAAGACACACATCTGGGCCTATGCTTGCGTGCAGCAGTCTAACCCGGCATCAACCCAGATTAGACTGACTTCTATGTCGTGTGTGATAGTTGAAACGCCACACTCAACACACACAGTCACTCACACACAATGAAAATGATGTGAATTACTTTCTGTGACCTTCACAGTCTCCAGGTCTCAACCTAACTGAACACCTATTGGAGATCTTGGAGTGAGGTGTGAGATGGTGCTCTCGACCAACAAATGAGAGAGAATCTTTTGAAACAATAGTGTCCATCCCTCCAGAAGACTTCAGAGACTGGGAGAATCTATGACAGCCACTGAGCTCATGTCTTTCAATTCAGTGATTTCAACATACAACAATCCACAATATGGCACCTTGGGGACATTTCAGGAGGATGATTTTAAATCTCAGTATCTTTTTGTATAAAATCGATTAGACCCATGTCACATTGGTTGAGCTGTGTACTTACATTATACGAAATATTTCCAACAACGTTCAAACCAAGACCAATCCACAAGTTTACTCAAGGTAATGTTTCATTTGGTTGCCTGTTGCTGTAACTTCTGAGAGAGAGTCAGAAAGTGAGGAAGGAAGTTGGCAAACGTGACTAAACTTAATGTGAGTTAAGGCCCAGACACACCAAACTGACATCAAAATACTAGCTGCGTCGAAGGCCGACTGTTGTGTAGCCTCATGTTTCCTGCGTCTCGGCCAAAAAGCTGTTCTTGAACACACCGCATACAGTTGGCAGCCATCGAGCTTGTTCGTTCTGCGCCTGCGTGAAAGGAAATACCTCTCCACTGATCTACTCTTTTTTCTTTTATTAAACAGCATTTTTTGACACCACTCAAACTGCTTCTAATCGAGAATATGTCTGATAAAAAGTTGAATGGCACCGGTGAAGATAAGGAAAAACTTCACTGAATGGGTGAAATCATGGATACTAGCAACACTCAAGGGGCTTTCCCTTTTCTTTTTCGTTTCTCATTTTGTGTACTGACCCTACCTGGACCTGTTAAAGGTCACAACATTAAGTCACACAAATTACCCATGGAATGACACCACCCCACCACCGCACAGCCCTTGGCTAATTGCTGGAATGCCCTGTTTGGTCTGAATGAGGCCTAGCTGTGTCTGTCTGCTGTTTGGTGCTGCGTAGGTGGTGCACAGTGGCTTCATCAGAGGAGCTACCTCCTGCTGGTGTTAACAAGATTGAGCGACTTAACCAAAACAGTAAAGTTGCAGGCCAGAAAACCAAAAACCTCATTGACCCTTTTCACATTCTGTCTCATTTTAACCATTGTTCATCTAACAACATTAATTAGTGCCACTTTGACCTTTTCTGTAAATGTTTGCTTGGCCCCCGGCGACTGTTTGAGGTTTCATACATGGCAAAACAGATGTTCAAGTCATAGAATACAGGCACAAGCAACTGGCAATCAACAGTTTCATTGCTAAATAACTGGCATCGTCCTATTAAGGCCCATGTTGGTTGAACTCGAATGTTCAGCTGTGTTGTTCGAGGAAGGGAGGAATCCTGCTGATGTTGGTCATTTTTATTTTGGGAGCGATTAGTCTCCCCATTTGCATATTGGTAGCGCCTGATCTCCCTGGCACTCGTTCATTCATCCATATGCAATACATCTGGAGAGGAATAATTTTTCTTCTCTAGCTTCAGGCTGTTAGAAAAAAAACACAACACCTCAAGAATGGTGTGGTGCTTGTGTTTAATGTATGAATTATATGCATGAAGCCTTTTTCTTTCTTTCTTTCTTTCTTTTTTTTCTTTTACAGTTAATTTGAATTCCAAATTAACTGAAGGATATGAAAAGAATGGGTCAACAAGGTCTGTGCTTTAAAAGGGGAAGGCTTTAATGTGTTTCTTATTGATCTCCTGGGGTTCAGTGCGGGAGAGAAGGTTAAAAAACACGCACGATCAAACAGATCATGTGATCAACAGATGACTTTATAGTCTGGTACAGTTCATTACCCGATAGATGAGACAAAGTGAAGCCCAATTTTTGAAAAGGATTTCTAACACTATGGGATCCTCGTGCTGGCTATGCATATACTGTTACTTTATATAGCAACTTTTTCTGTCCTTTTTTCAGGATTGCAGGATTGCGCTTCTAACAATGACATTAATCCAACCTTTACAGCAGTTCACCACTGATCCAGTGTTTTGGATATTTGACTGTAGCCTGGACCTTTTTGAACAGGAATTGTTTTCTCATAGATGAATGCTGAATATACGTTGTAATAAGTTTCACTAAGACAACAATACCTTAAAGCAAACCTGCAGAGAAACATTCGATCCTCAATGCACAAAGCCAACATCATACTATGAACAAAAAAGTATGATTCAAATCAAAATTTGAGTAATTGTGACAAAAGAGTCCCAGCCAAGTGCTTCCTTAAAGGTGCACTCAGTAATATTTTAGTGGCTCTTTGAACAGAGAAATCATTTGTCAGAAGGGGTTTGCTAATCTAAGTCAGCCACTTCACTGTTTGGCTGCTGGGATTTGAAGCTTTCTGAACAGGCTGGGCTGGGCTTGTTCTGATTTTATTGTGAATAATGTGATGTCCCAGGTCCCCTGAACTTCCCATGGTAAAATTTGTACTGTACTTGGGTTACTTACAACAGTGAGGTAATTTGAGGTTGAAGGAGCTGCAGAATCTAAAGAAATGTCAGTAGGTCTAACAATTTGGAGTTAAAGAGATCAGCAACAGTGTAGCTAGCATAAGCCACAGAAAAGCTAATATTTTTGTGGTTGCATTAAACATTAGCTCACCACAACATCACATCTGACAACTTTTTACAAGTTTTTGTTAATATTTATTTATGTGTGATGGGGTAAAATACATAGCCTGTGCTATCTGTAGCTCTGGACTGTTAGCTCAGTTGTTTGACATTGCAACTTTGCCGCAAGAAGGTCCTGAACTGTGATGTGGCAGTGGCCTTGTCAAGGGGAGTAATTCCTTATTGTGTCTTCCTGGCAGACCAATCGTAGGTGAATTGGAAAAATGGAATTGCACGTGTTCAAGTCTCTCAAGTCAGTTTGCAGTCAGTACAGGTGTAAATACTTGCCAGTGTGGAATCATCAATAAGAGATAGCATTCTTGCATAGTCATCGCTATGATTTAAATTCTTTACATTTTGAGTTGGTGTGAGAATGTTAATCATTTAAAACTTTGATTTTTCGCTACATAGATAGGCTTGGAAAGCTTGTGAGTGAAATCCCAGAGTTTACTTGATTATTTTGCCCTTATTTTCCACACAAAAGTTTCCAAATAGTTGAAAACAACTCGTTTAAAATGAAACAGTCCTTTTTGATTTCCTGTTTGCCTTCCTTACAATAAAGATTTACTCACTTCCATAACTGAGAATGGTCATACTCTGTGTCAGTTTAAAGACTAATAATGTAGAGATAACTTAAAGAGGAAGAAAATACACAGAATATTTAGCTCTTTCAACTGTCAGCCTTGAGCGAGTCAATCAATGTGAGTGTGAAGGGAAATGACTTCAATCTAATCGATCAAAAACCAAAGCCAAAGCCAATGCTGGATAACAGTGTTTCAGCCTGCTCTAATACTGCAGTGCACCCTGTAATAACCATTTACTCAGAGGCGGCCATTTTCCGTTATTCCCCTTAAATCAGCCAAGTCTATACGAGTATATTGATGAACTGTATCGTCTCCATGCCTGGCTCTGTTGTCTGGGATGCTGCTCCACTTGGCGTGTTCTCTCTTCTCAGATAGCAGCAGGGGTGCACTCACGCTGTGAACACAACGCATTGGCAACATCTCTGGTTAAACTGGGGCATTCCACACTAGACGAACACGCAGAACACACACACATACAAACACGCACGCATGCACGCACACACATACGCTGAGACACACACACATGCTGATACACATTAAAACAGTCATACACCTGCAAAGATGCATGCAAGCTTGCAGTCATGACATGTTAATGCTGACACAGGCGCACTCCTTCACTCTGCACCAAATCTTCTTCGTCTGTGGAGTTTGTATAAGTATATGAGACAGTCTCCTTTATTTCTTTCTCCATGTGTATGAGTCTCTGTGTGTGCATTTCTATGTGTGTGGGTGCTGCTTTGTGTTTTCTGGTTTCAGTCCTCGCCCACATGAAAAACATATATCTTTAGTGGCAACATGTCTGGGGTTTTTTTTAAGCCTTTTATTGGATTCTGCCTCCATCTTCTCCTTGAACTGTTCAATAAATCGTCAGACCAAACTCAATCATCCACTGACGCAAGTAAATCATTTTGATTTTAAAATTTTACTGCAAGATTAATGGAAGATAAATGCTACTGATGCACGGATGGATTTGATATTTTAACAGGCGTGGATCAGTAGTCTGGTGTTCTGTTCATGTGTTTGAGTTAGTGTTAAACACTAGTCACAAAACAAATTAGAGTTAAATGATATTCAATGATAAATGGTAATGGCAAACTTTGTATTCAGCTCATCAGTTTCTAAATTTTGTTAGATACTGGAAGCTGAGAACCAGTTGTTGAACCTACGTTATTTTATTTTAAAAGAACTCTCAATATGATTTGATCTGCACAATTTGTCCTTCAAGTAATGTAAAGGTTTTTGTGATTCTCAAACAAGAACCAAGGAACTTTTAACTTGTTATAAAACGGTGTCAATTTACTCATACTGATGTCTACTGATGCAAAAGAGACCAACTGTGAAAGGATTGGTTATTTCTGTAAAATTATTAAAGTTATTCTGAATGCCTGTCACTGGGTTTGGATTCCAACTTTTCTTGGTTGAAGAAGTCTTAAAATTAAAACTATTTTTTTATGGCAGAGTGCTGAAGATGAATGGGGGGGAGGAACGAGGAAAGAAGCTGCTCTGGTGGTATGACACTTAAAGACGTGTGACTTTGTTCCACCATTATCACCTTTTGTCCAAAGAGGCAGGAGGAATCAACAAAAAATTAAAGTTCCCTGTAGCAGCTTAAAATATTAAAATAGAGCATTTCTAATTTTTACACAAGCAACTCTTGAGAAAGACGGAGACCCAGTGTCTGATCGCTCTGTGACTCTGTGACTACGACTGAACGTTACAAATCAGTGTATTTTCCCCTACTCCAGTGCTAAATATGAAACATGCCATTCATTTCACTTCTGACCTAGAAATCCTTGTAAACTCATATTCATTAGCCTTTTGCATTCTCGCTGAGATCGTGTATTTTGCAGTTGCATTCATTTTTCCTTCTCTGAACTCTTCCACTATCCTTTCCTCACCCTTCCTGTTTTCCCCCCACTGGAAAGAGTTAGTTTAGTCAGGGCGACATGCCTTTGGCACTGCTTGAAAATCAGGTTTCCCATTAAGCCTTGGAAAGTTGAATCTGGGGGCAGGATGTGTGTGTGTGTGTATGTGTGATGGGGGGCTTTGTATTTTGGAGGCTCTTGGCAGAGAGAACCAGTTTAATGCCAGTCGCCTTTGAGCTGCTGTTTAACATATTGCTCATGGTCAAACATGAAGTATTCATGTCTAGTAGAATTAAATGTGTCTGATATTAGAATAAACATGACATCTTTGCTTTTTTTGTGACAACATTCAGTAAAAAGTGCCGTAACAATGTGAAATAGTGTATCAGGAAAATAAAACAGATCTCTTCATAGGAAAATACACAGACCACACACATTATATTCATCATGCATTACCTTTAGCCGTAATAATGCTGAATCAACATCATTTAAAAGGTAAATTCAGGCAAAGTAGCTCTTTATCTTCACACAGAAGGTGCGGGTATTCAGATTTAACATTTCACCCTCTAGCAGTTTGAACCGATAAACGCTGTTATCAGTTCCTCCACGTCCGGCCTTTTAAATCTCTGCCGAGTTAAAATGACTGCAAGCGCTGGCAGTCGTAGACGACACATTGTGAAATGACAGACAAGAGCAAGCTGTCTTCTCAATCCATCTCCCAGCTTTTCATTGCAATATTATGTCCTGGTTTATTGCATCGATTTTTGTTGCAGCTTAATCTCTCTGCTGGGTTGTGCCAACTTTTCATGTTTTTGAAGGTGTTCACCGCTCTGTGTGTGCTTTCTACAATCCCCAAAGCAATCCCCTGTAACCTTTCCCCAAAATGCAAAAGAAAGGTTACATCAGTGCAACTCTCTAGGAGTTAATATACTCGCCATCTCACTTCATTACCAGTGTTTGCTGGACATTTTTTGCTGTGTTATTTAGCAAAGTCACCTCTTGTCTTTTTTATTTTGCTGTCTTATTTTCCCGCTGTTGGCTTTAGGCATCTGAACTCCTCATCACACCGAGTGTGCTGTCAAGTTGGATTAGTCCATGAAGTTTAACTTGTGGGTATTTTTTATTACAGGAAAGGCACTCTAGGCTTACGTCTGACAAATAAACCTTGCTGAGTTGCAAGTTCAAAGTTTATCCATTTATTTTCTGCAGGCCGTTACGCCCCTCGATTATATCTCCTGAGTCTAAAGTTTTCTGCTGCAGCTTAACGATACACGTGTGGCATCATCAATAGCAGGGCAACAGGGAAGAGAAGGGCGAGGAAAGAGCGGGGTGACCAGGAGGTCGGCTCCTGCCTCTGCCTTGACGGGGGGGGGAAATCTACTGGGGGGAGGGAAGAGAGAATGAGCCAGAAACAGAGGCAGAAGACAACAAGGGACGAGTTGTTTAACTTAAGAAGATCTTATGAACTTGCATGGCTCAAGGCACTATTTGAATTAATGCTGAGAACTCATATTCTTACTTTGCTTTCATATGTACCAAGTCTGTACTTTTAAATATAGCAAAAGTGTTATACTGGGGAAATGTTGCGATTATGTGTGAATGTGTGATTTATTAATCTTGTTTGTGTTGCATTCAGTCACATAACAAGTTTTAATCAACCTGTATGCTTGGTCAAAACATCATACCTCTATATTCTCTGTTCTTTGACCAGTATCATGGTGGGTGCTCACATAAACACTACTTTGAACAGAACACCAAGAAGCAAGACTACAGTCTGATTTATGGCAGGTGTTGACACTTTCCTTTCATGTCGTGCAGCTGGAGAGTTTTGTTTTGTTGTGGACAGTCACATTTAGTCATGCAGTGTGATCGGTTACACTGTAAATCTTTTCACTGTATATTTACAATAATTAACTGGCAGCAGCTTCACCTTTATAGTACTATATATTTATTTTACAGTCTCTTCCTCTATTTTAGACTGACAGTGTTTTACTAGAAATAAATGCGCAGTTCATCACTGTACCCTTGTAAATTTACAGCACAGTACCAGCAATAGTTTTGTCAGTAAACTGGTGTATATTTACAGTATGTATCCTTTATTTAGTGTTACTATGATACTACTACCACTACTACTACTACTACTACTACTACTACCAATGACAATAATGATAATAGTAATAATGATAACAACAATTACATTATAATAATGATAATAATAATAATAATAATAATAATAATAATAATACATGACAGAGACAATCATCTTCATGCAGTTCCTTTTCAAATATGTATTCAAATAAAACTTGAAATCCTAGAAAGACAAAGGTACAGCAAGCCTAAACACAAAGGAATGTTCTTCACACAGCACCTCATTTTCTACACCTATCATCCATCACTGCTTTTTCTGTGTCATTGGACCTGAAAAAAAGAATGATTAGTAAAGAAATAACAAAAATGGCTAAAATGATGGAATCAATCTCTTCTGATTCTTTTCATATGACAAAGTATGGCAACTCATTAACTGTAACTTTTAGTATGACATGAAATGAAAAAGACTATAGAATGTAAGTTATATATATATATATATATATATATATATATATATATATATATATATATTATTGTATTGACTGTATATATATGTATATACAATACAATACAATCAAACAAGAAACATTCAATAATAAATATTTTGCTGTTTTTGCTTTTCTTTATTGTTGAATATTACAGTGATAACTCACTATAAAGGTCACAGAAGCTAACTCTTTGCAGCGGGTTGGCACAAACAACAGACAGTGAATTTAGGGCAAGGTTCAAGAAATGTCCTTATGGCTCTATTTGCCAGTGTGATAAAAATAAAGCTCCAGGTTAGACTTACTACTGCACTACAGTTAAATTGCAAAAATCAGCAAAACCAACAGTGCTGTTTTAATGTTAATTTAAAGTGAGACAAAATGCTGATAATGCTAATTTTAGCTAACTAGAACATTGCAAATATGAAGCTTGTTCAACACTTTGTTAAAATAAAGAAACTTCAACTGGAGAAAGCCTCACAATTTTTTTTTTACTTCATTGAATTTAATTCTGAACATTTTGTCGCAGAATGGCAACAGCGTGACTTACATTACTCAGTGGAGGTTGCCTTGTCAGTGCAGCTCCAGACATCTGTGATAAAAGGCAGTCGTGTCTTTGTGGCTTGCAGATTGCTCTCCAAAGTTAAAATCAACATAAACTGCAAGCTAAAACAAACTTTTGCAAGACATCTTGTGATGCATCTCAAATTCCAGTTCCCATACTTTTGTTTCACCTTCCCAAGATGCTTTGCTGTTCACAGTAATTTCCTGTGAATAATGGCATTCTCTTTAAGGGCTGTAATCACATTTTTGCTCCCAGATTGCATTGTAGGTTACAGTATAACACTATATGACACCAATTCAGCAGAACACTGTACATTTACCTCAGAGGTTCACAGTGCAGTCACCTGCATTATGTATATTTATAAAGAAATTCTTGGCAATCTACCTGAGTATATGTCATGTCTTCTCAAATTAAGATCACACTGCACTCAAGACTATTTGATCATTTAGGATAACCACGTCAATACTTTGGATTTGGAAAATGGCTCTGAAATACTGTGCACCTTAACTGAACAACCTGCAGAAGCCTAAAAGTAGCTGATCCCTTTGATGTGTGAATGTAGAGTTTTAATCCATTTTAATCACTTAAAAAAAAAAAGAACTGTGAGCGGTACAAATGTAGGTGCTGTATTTCCAATGATGTGACCATACTGCTTTATATGTATGTATTGGAAATCCTATTTATTGTTTTAAATGTGCTGTATTTTTCATATGTATTGTTTTTCTATGTGTTGACGTCAGGGCGTCATTGCAAAAGAGAGCCTGCTCTCAATGGCCCTTCTTATTTAGTATGAAGGTCATGATGATGATGATGATGATGATGATGATGATGATGATGATGATGGTGACTTTAGGCTGAAGGATATATTCTGGATACCATGGAAGCATCTTAAAACTGAAATTGAAAATTGTCACACATCTCTCTAATTTCTGTTGAGCGACCCTCATCAAAAGTGTGGAGCAGCCAATGATAAATCAGGCTTGTGGGTCTACAGCCATGCTAACAACTCAGTGCGGCTGTGTAAAGGGGTAACAGCTAAATAACTCTACTTGTTTTGATGTCAGAGCAAATTTTACAGATTTGAATGCGCCATCATGCTCTGGTGTAGGTCTTGCACTGAGGAGCCAGCAAGTGAGAATAACTAAAGTAACAGCATCTGTTGTAGTCAGAGTTCTGTTCAGTTTCTCACTTGCTAAGCAACTGCTAAGCATGTATAGGCCTACATACGTACACATATACATGCATACAATAATCCCTTTTGTTGTCATCCTAAGCACATTTTCTATCATCTCTGGGACACAGTCAGTCTCAAGTCCTCCAACTGAGGCTGATGGGAATGTCTTTTGTTGCAGGTATTTGTTGCTAGATGAAAAGTTAAGATTACCAAAGTTATTATAATGCTGACAGCGTTCAAGACTCGGTTGGCCCCAACATGTAAATCTTGTGGTTGGGGATAAAATCTTTCTTTTTTAACACTTTGTGCTAGCATTAAGCAGAAGTAAAGATGAGAGCTTCTCCTCTCATGCTCCTCACAATCAGCCCGGCCCTGTACACGGTTTAAGTTTTCCCTCCACTTCCTCTTATCACTCCTCAACTTTACTATTCTTTCACATTCTCTTTGACTCATCTCCTATCTCCTCACCTCCAACCACATTTGTCTCCTTACCCCCTCTCTGATTCAGCACTGCCCCCTTGGCTGTGTCGCAGGAAGACGAGTTTATCATCATCATTATCGCCATGTTAATTCCAGAGCCTTATCTTCCTAAATAAAGTGTGTGGTTTTGTCTCTTTGTGCTGACATCCTTAGGCTGCACTTGAATGTAGCTTATTTCTATCTTGCTCCACTTAGTATTGAAATGAACCAGTTTTGGGGTACTAGCACTAGCGTAGCTTGCATCAGCTCTGTGCAAGCTAATAGGGGTATCAGTGCTTGCCTGCATTGGAGAAGATCAAAGCGAGCAATTCCCTCTGAACACAGAATCTGGGTGCACACAGCGGGCATGCATGCAAAAACACATACTTAGGCATGCACGTACACACACATACAGGCTCACGCACAGACGGGTGCATACAGCGGGCATGAGGGAAAGGGTAGCTTCTTGTTTTCACACAGCATTTCCATATATGTTAATAGCATTCTTGTTATTGTGCAGAAACAGCCGGTGGTGTGATGAAGTGATGAGCTGTCCTGGCTGCAGGGAGGAGGACAGACAGGGTTAGAAAACACTACAGACTGTGCTTTTTTCTTTTTTTTTTTTTCAGTCGTTGATTTTGCTCCAAAACTCACACACACACACACACAAACAGAAAACACATACACACAATTGATTTCCCGCCATTGTCCGTGTTAGTGCTGATATGAATGATGTGTTTGATGTGGAGCACGTTGAGGCGAATCATTGATGTTTCTGCTAACACCACATGATTACCCTGTGAATGGCTTCATTTGATGGCGCTTCTGAAAAACCTGCATGGGAACTGGGTCATGAAATTTCAGACGTTCAAACAATCATACTCCAAAGCTAGATGAATGGGGTTTATTTGGAACAAGCAGAGCTTTTGACCGGCTAACTGATGTACTATCTTGTGTGACTGGAGCAATTGCAGCTCCTTTATCTGCACACCGGCGTGACAAACAAAACACATTAGGGCTATCAAAGTACTGTAATCATGTTTGGTTAAGGAGCTTTTATTTTGCCCATTCGTTGTATAATTTGATTTGCTCGGTGAGTGGCCATGGAGTGCTGCTCATTATCGTCTGAATAATTCATAATGAATTATGTTTGTAATTTCTGCTGGCTTATCAAATCCCTTTGATGTGATGAAACAAATGGATTGAACAGATAGAGGTTAATATCTTTTACACATATATTTTTTCTGCTAGTAGTGACCCAGTCTCCTATTTATTTCCACATGAATAATGAAAGTTGGGGTTGTCCAAACCCGTTCTTTCTTACAGTGCTTATGGGCTGGCAAAAGGAGACGACTGTTCCCAAATAGAAAAGACTGGTGGTAACGCTCCAACAGGAAATGACTGCGGACAGTTGTTAAAACTTAAGCCCTGAGCTAACTCTGTACAATGCTTCAAATGGCAACATTTATCTTTAATATTGTACATGGTCCCTCTACAAATGAAATTAATGAAATAAATTAAATTACATTGCTGAATGCAGATGTTGGTCCAGGAACTGAGGCTTTTACTGAAAGGGTTGAAGGAAAAGTTCACCCAAAAATTAAAATTCAGTCAATTTACATAACCCCATTCTGATGGAGAGTCAGATGAAGTGAAATAAATGAAATATAACTTTTCTTCTTCATTTTAGTTACTAATAAATCGTTTGTTTGCATGCAGTATTTTGGATGTATTTCAAATCTGATATACAAAAGGAGAGCAGGCGGTCAGGTCACGCAGTGACGCCTGAAGCTGTGAGTTTTGTGTACAGAACGCTCACATCAGCTGTGCTGGCATGTGGTTTAATGCTTTTTGGTGTCTACATATTTTGGCATACGATTACTGTGTGCTCAGCATAGCTCAGACGTTTGTGTTGTGAAATGATGAAACTTAAATAGGAATGTGTGTGTATGTGCAACACTGTCCATAGTACTGAAACAGAGCAGAGGAGATGAGGAGGATCAATAGATAGACAGACAGACAGATAGACAGTTCCTTAGCCTGCTTGCTGTCAATGGTTATAAAAAATGTTTGGCTCTCATTCCATTTGTCCCTCTATTCAGAGACAATGGGGGACAGACAGCAGCAAATGGGCCGTTAATTAGAGAGAGGTAGAGGGAGAGAGAGAGAGCACTGCAAACATAAACAGCTATTTACGCACCTCTTCCTGTTGATTGAGTGATTATTATGAATGCTGTGATTAATATATGTAAATAACTGATGCTCTGTTTGTGATGACAGTTTTGTTTAGTTTCAACTGCTAGCACCCAGGCATTGTCCAATGTTCTCCAGGCACTGTGGAGCTTTGATACGTTCCGTGACTTTTTCTCCTCACTGACCCGCTGGAGCAGCATCCCGACTGTGGTCCAGACAAATTAAGCACAAGATATACCAACAAGCCCTCATGTGGTTCAAAGGTGTACTACAGATATAAATCTTAAATAAAATGACGATAGGAGAAATTCTGCAAATTTATGTGGCAACCCAGTCTCTGGTAATGACGAGTGATAGGGACTTGTTTTAAAACATACAAAAAACAACTGGAATAAAAAACACCCTAAAACCAGTGTAATCCAAGCCCACTGACTGGATTTTCATGTTTTTCTGTACGTGTGAGAGTAGCTATTACTTCCTTTTTGGTCATTGATTTCATTAGATTGTAGAGCAGAACCACAGCTCATCTGAAGTTCACCTCATTTTGATGAAAACCCCTGTCTGTGCACAGTTTAGCCCTTCCCCTTGGTTTCCTGTATTGCATTTTAAATAAGTTCAGTCAGGTCAAAAACTTGTTCTCTCAGGATCAACAAATCTCTAATCATAGTCTATAGTACCTAATAAGTACCTGTTTGCAGGAAATTGCAGTCTGGTCTTTCTAGATTTCAAAGACCTTTTGCACTTAATTTCCCAACTATAAAGTACAATATGCAATTCTGGAGAAAGAAAATTCACTGTTGAGTCTCCTTCATCCCATCTTGTCAAGAATTTGACAAGCCACCAACCCAGAGCTTTGGTATTTTGCCATCTGGGAATGAGACGCAACAATCAACTTTCTCCAGAATTGCTCATTGTACCTTTAAATCTTGCTCAGTTGGTGTTGAGACTTTACCATACTTGTGTTTTGAGAGTTTAATGGATAGAATCTAGATTAAGTCTGAAGTTAGGTTAATTGGAATCAGCTTCTAGTGTCTCCAAGTGAATAACTGTCTTGTGGTAATGCTCGCAAGTGGAATTACAGTGGAGCACAAAACTGTTAAGTATGGTGCAGTGACTTATGTTTTATGCTGTCCTGCTGTTATAAGGAGCTGAGTTTAAGGGAAAAGTTTGGGAACCTGGGGGCTCATTTATAAAACTCTGCAGAGAATCCACACTAAACCAAAAAAATACTCTGATTTATAAAACCTGGCGTACAACCAACAGTGTGCAACTTCCTTTTATAAATCCCAAATCAACTTGGAAATGTGCACACATGGATCAGCCCCTTATTCTACCCTCTGCACACTCACATTCAACCATAAATGGTCAATGCAAAGTGCCTTATGAATGTTAATGCATGGAAATGAGCCACTGATCAATACAGTAAATCATGGTCACGACTGAGAGTAAAACGAAGACATTGTTTTGTTGTTTGTGTTTGTGGGTGAGGTGGAGGCTATAAAACACTTGTTAATTCTGTCATTCAAGTTGTCCTCCAGCAGTGCGAGGACAGTAAAAGACTGCATCCATCATGCAGCATTACGCACAAATGGCACCACAGTATTTATATGTTTACAGCAATCAGACTGACTGTTCAACTTGCCAGAGTAATTGCGACAATCAGTGGTCTCCCCCACCCTGAGATATCATTTGAAAATGGAAGTTTGATGTGTGATATGATGTAATCTTGTATTTCTACAACGATGATGATAAATTCATCAGTAAGCCACCAAACAGTCCAGTCCTCTCTCCGCTGTGCTGCGCTCCAGGGGGTGGTGAATGTGATGGTGAGACAGTGCTGATCGAATATTGATTTATAGATTTGAGGTTTTTTTTTATCTTTTACAGTTAAAAAAAGTTTTTTATCCATTCGTTATCCTGTGTGCAAGTACAAACAACAACTGGTTTGAATGTTTATGATAAAGTGGATCTATAATTAACATTTGATATGAAGTCAAATCAAGTGTGAGATTTTTTTTTTTATAAATCCCAATTCACGCTTAGACAGTGGCGTATGTACATTTCAAGCCCTTTTTTGTGCATACGCAAGGTTTATAAGTTAATCAAAATGTCACCCAGCTGTCTCCTTGTGAAGGTATTCCATGCTGTTTGGGAGGAGACCCCGAACAAGCTGGAGGGTTTGGACTGTCCACTCCAGCTCACCAAGGAATGCTTCAGGATCCCTCAGGAAGAGCTGGAGACTGTGACTGGGGAGACGTTTGGACTACACTAATTAGTCTGCTGTCAATGCAACTTTAGTTAATGCTCATACTGTAAGCATGGATGAGTGAGTAGATGGTGGATGGTGGGAAAAAGACAAACAAGCTGATATCTCTTTACTACAAGTCAGCATACAAATGTTCTTTTTTGCTTCTGATGTTACAAAGCAGGAACTAGACCACCCCTGAAGAAAATGGTCATTTGATCGATCACGTCTTAAAGCAGTATGAGGGTCAACCTGGTATTGAACAGGTCCCGGGGATAAATGATGAAATACTGTACTATTGATAAGCTCTGACGTTAACAGTTCTTTTATTGGGACTTCTTAATGTCTTGGTGTAATTTATTATCACATTGTTGCAGCCTCTCCTCTGATGAGCTTCTGCACACACACACACACACACACACACACACACACACACACACACACACACACACACACACACACACACACACACACACAGAAGTCAACAGAGCAGAGAGGCGGCGGTGGAGACAGTGAAGTGAATCAGGTGAAGATAACTCAGCATTTACTCTCAAGTTGACAACAACAACACTTGAAACTGTAAGTGCAATAAAACCTTCACAAGTGAGAAGGCAACATTTATCAATACATCTGTTGAGCAAGCATTATGTTTTACATAAATGCTGCGCTCAGGTAACAGTGACTCATGACTGTGGAAGACTCTGACGAAGCAAGCCACGCCCCCTCGTGTTATCCTTTTTCTCCTGTATTTCAGGTTGGCAACGTGTCAAAACCTGACAGAAGCTGCTGTAACATTAGCTAATGTTAAGAGACAATTTTGGTTCAAGTGTAAAATGAGCGGTGAAAGAGTTTATCTGCGGTGCATTGTTTATCTGTGTACCTGCTGTGACGGCCATGCCTCTTGTGGCTGTTTGCCTTTCTTTCTTTTTATATTGCAGATGCCCAGCAGGAGGGGTTGGGGTCATCTTTGGTTGCTGGGAACACCTGGGCCGGTGTTCCCAGCACTACAAGAGCACACCTCACTAGCTTTGGGATGAGAGAGAGGACAAAGGGTAAACTCTGCTCTCTGCTCTACTTATTTTGTTTACTTGCTTCTGTTTCCACCTTTGATATGTTGGTTTTGAGTTAGTTCAAATTAATTATGATTTCCTTGCTTTAACATCTTGTGTCATCTCCCATTATTTGTCATGGTTTTGAGCCGGCCGTGACACAGTAATGTGAAAGGAAGAAAGCAACTTAATAGTCAACTAAATGTAATCACTTCTATATTTTATTTCAGTTAAGTAAAGATGTTATTCAGTCCCACATCATTATTGGATTGACTATGTTAGCTATCTGCCTAATCTGATATGGAACATTAGATAAGGACAGAGTACTGTTCAACCTGACAAAAGTTAGCTTTTTTTTAGCCTGCAGTGTCTCTTCTCTGTAATGTTACATTTCTGAAGTAGTTTACATTTACAGAATCAATCCAATGTTTAATCCCAAAGGTTTAAAAAACAATGTCTATGCTCTCCACGACTCTTGGTGTTTATCTGTCCAGAAGCTCTGACCTCGGTCCATGTCTCAAGAGTTTGCTGGCAGCTGTCTGTCCCTCCGCCAGGTAACCACATTACAATTATTTATCCGATATTTGCATTAAAAATCCTCTCAAAGGCATCAACAGCACACACATGGCCCAGAGGTAAAGTTCAGTGACTGGAATCAGCTGAGGTCGACAGCAGACAGCTTACGACTACCTGTTACTCTGTAAACTCAAGTGTTGGAAAGCCCGGGCAAAATGAATTCTTGTCTAGCTTTATTTTTAAGTTGCTTCTTTTCTCTGCTGCGGATGTGTATCTGGCGCAAGTTTGATCGCAGGGTTATACATTTTGTAATGCAAATAGAAATAACTGTGAACCACATCGGTATGAACCCAAATCAAAGGTTTTTCTGTGATCTGACTGCAAATATTTTGCAGATTTGTGCGTGAAATTGTCATGATTTGGACTATTTTTGGTGTTTTTTTGTGTGTGTTTGCTTGTGTGGTTTCAGAGGTGCTCTGGTGAGGCTGGGCATGGACCTGTAGCGCATCTAATCAGCAGTGCCAACATATATACCCCGGTCTTCCCTCTGCTTGCTGCCAGATTATTATGTCTACTCTGCGTGGTACATGGTCGAACTATGTGTTTTTGAGTCTCTCTAGTTGTTCTTGTGATCCCGTTCATCTAACCTTGCTTCTCCTTTACTCTGTAGTGAAACCACTACTCTGGACTGCGCTCCGTCCCCACTGCGCGACCCGGCCGCCAGCCTTCACGCACTGTATCCCCTGAGCCTCAACTTGCCCGCTACCTCCACCTTCGTGAGTCTGCCTCTCGTCTCCCCTGGCTTCACCAGCCAGAGCCAGAGCTCCCTGCCACGTTTGACTGCCTCTTACCAATCAAATCATCAAAACTCCTTCACTAGATGTCTATCTGATAGTGCTGTAGCTAAATTTAAGGAAATTATACCGCTGGCACTAAACTCAATGCCATGTCTCAATATAATAGAGGACTCCTCCGCTAACCTCAGTTCCTCACAAATCGATCATCTTGTTGATAGCACTGCAGGCTCATTGCGAACAACACTGGACTCTATTGCCCCCCTGAAAAGGAAACCTATAAAGCACAGGAGGTTAGCACCCTGGTATAACTCGGATACCCGCAAATTGAAGCAAACATCACGGAAATTTGAAAGGAAATGGCGTTCCACCAACTTGGAAGAATCCCGCTTAGCCTGGAAAGATAGCCTTAAAACATATAGGAAGGCCCTCCGCAATGCCAGAGCAAGCTATTACTCGTCATTAATAGAGGAAAACAAAAACAACACCAGGTTTCTTTTCAGCACTGTAGCCAGGCTGACAGAAAGTCACAGCTCTACTGAACCATGTATTCCTACAACGCTCAGTAGTAACGACTTCATGAGCTTCTTCAATGATAAAATTTTAACTATTAGAGACAAAATCCATCATTGCTTGCCCTCAACTGGCACTATTGTATCTTTAAACACAGGAACCTCAGAAACAGTTCTAAATTCTGACTTATATTTAGACTGCTTCTCTCCCATTGACCTCCACCAACTAACTTCGATGGTTTCTTCATCTAGACCAACAACTTGTCTCCTAGACCCCATCCCAACTAGGTTGCTGAAAGAAACTTTACCTTTAATTAGCACATCTTTACTAGAAATGATCAACCTGTCTCTATTAACAGGATACGTACCACAATCCTTTAAACTAGCTGTAATTAGACCGCTCCTTAAAAAGCCTAATCTTGATCCAGAAACTTTAGCCAACTATAGACCTATATCCAACCTCCCTTTCCTCTCCAAGATCCTTGAGAAAGCAGTCGCCAACCAGCTATGTGACTTTCTTCATAAAAATAGTTTATATGAGGATTTTCAATCAGGTTTTAGAGCACATCATAGCACAGAGACGGCACTGGTGAAAGTTACAAATGACCTCCTAATCGCTTCTGACAAAGGACTTGTCTCTGTCCTGGTCTTACTAGATCTTAGTGCTGCATTTGATACCATTGATCATCACATTCTACTACAGAGACTGGAACACTTAATTGGCATTAAAGGACCCGCATTAAACTGGTTTAAGTCCTATTTATCGGATCGATTTCAGTTTGTACATGTTAATGATGAGTCATCCCTGTATACCAAGGTTAGTCATGGTGTTCCTCAAGGCTCCGTGCTTGGACCCATACTATTCACCTTATATATGCTCCCTCTAGGAAATATAATTCGGAAACACTCCATAAACTTTCATTGTTATGCAGATGATACACAGTTATACCTATCAATAAAGCCAAATGAAACTAATCAGCTTACTAAACTCCATGCATGTCTCAAGGACATTAAGACCTGGATGACCTGCAATTTTCTGCTGTTAAACTCAGATAAAACCGAAGTTATAGTACTTGGTCCTAAACACCTTAGAGATGCATTATCTAATGATATAGCGAGTTTGGATGGCATTAACTTGGCCTCCAGCACCACCGTCAGGAATCTGGGAGTTATCTTTGATCAAGATATGTCCTTCAACTCCCACATAAAACAAATTTCAAGGTCTGCATTTTTTCATCTACGTAACATTGCAAAAATCAGGCCCATCCTGTCTCAAAAAGACGCAGAAAAGCTAGTCCATGCATTTGTTACTTCCAGACTGGACTATTGTAATTCTCTATTATCAGGCTGCCCTAACACGTCTCTAAAGAGTCTCCAGCTGGTCCAGAATGCTGCAGCACGTGTACTGACAGGAACTAAGAAAAGAGATCATATTACTCCTGTACTGGCCTCTCTGCACTGGCTCCCTGTAAAATCAAGAATAGAGTTTAAAATCCTTCTCCTCACTTACAAAGCTGTTAATGGTCAGGCACCATCATATCTCCAGGAGCTCATATTACCCTATCACCCAACTAGAGCATTACGCTCCCAGAACGCAGGATTACTTGTAGTTCCTAAAGTCTCCAAAAGTAGAATGGGAGCCAGAGCCTTCAGTTATCAAGCTCCTCTTCTGTGGAACCATCTTCCTGTTTTGGTCCGGGAGGCGGACACCCTCTCTACCTTTAAGAGTAGACTTAAGACCTTCCTCTTCGATAGAGCTTATAGTTAGGGCTGGTCCAGGACAGGCCCAGGCCTGTCCTGGACGAGCTCTTAGTTATGCTGCTATAGGCCCAGTCCGGGGGACAATGACACACTGAGCTTCTCTCTCCTCCCCTCTCCTCTCCTCTCCATCTGTATACATTATGCCTGTATACATGCCCCATCTCTGCATGTCACTGACTTGCTTCTTCCCCGGAGTCCTTGTGCTTTCTAGTCCTACAGGCTCCCTTGGATCCTGGCCGCGCCCGGGTCGTGGATCGTGGATGCGCCCACTGCTATGGCCCTGCCTGATCGTGGATGCGCCCACTGCTATGGCCCTGCCTGATCGTGGATGCGCCTACTGCTATGGCCCTGCCTGATCGTGGATGCACCTACTGCCATGACCCTGCCTGACACCCACCACTACTGTCGCTAATATTAGTCACATCTCTGTTACATACGTTCCACTACTATTATCGTACTGCATTGCTACATACCATCCTTGCCATTGATCATTACTACTGTTATCACTAGTAATCACATTTCCATGTGCATTTCATCATTATTGCTGTAATACATCTTTGTGTACTTTCACTCCTGTCAACCATCGCTTATAATTGAATACATTGTGATCTCGTTGATCTGCTCTGTACATGCGACATCTATTGCACGTCTGTCCGTCCTGGGAGAGGGATCCCTCCTCTGTGGCTCTCCCTGAGGTTTCTTCCGCATTTTTTCCCTGTTAAAAGGGCCTTTTTTGGGGCAAGTTTTTCCTCACTCGAATCGAGGGTCGAAGGACAGAGGGTGTCGTCTCTGTACAGATTGTAAAGCCCTCTGAGGCAAACTGTGATTTGTGAATTTGGGCTATACAAATAAAATTTGATTTGATTTGATTTGAAATAAATCCTTTAAACCTTCTCCCTGTTCTGGTGTCTGCTCCTTGGTTCAAGTTAAAATACCTTCTACTAATTGTAACATTATCATTGACTTTGTATGTAATCTAGTCTGAACATAGCATAAGGGCAGCTCACTCTGGCCGGCTCGACTTCTACATCCTCTCCTGCACACTAGAGGTGACAGTGACTCACTATTGCCTCTCAGGCCAGGAGGACTTATTACAGACTGTATTACAGAAGGGACAGCCCATACTGGCTGCTTTGGGCTGCTTAGCCTTGGATATTAATGCAATACAATGCGATGCGTAGGCATCTCGGACATAACGCCTGAACTGTAACTTCTTCGCACTCTGTTGATAGGGTTAGTTTGTTAGAAAGTTTTAAACTTAAATTTGTCCACATCACAACTGTTAAGCCTTAATGCAATGAGTGAGTTATATAAAAATTCAACACCCCCCAGTTTATTTCTGTTGTACAGTTGGGCATGTTAGCATGGGCTCTTACGGGCTCCAGCTCATCTTTGGAGCCAGCCTCACGAGGCCATCCTGAGAACGGCAGTTTTTGGTACCTCTCAATTGGCTTCATTTCTCAACCGCGGATGTTGCCACTAGGGATCGATGTGATCTTTAGCTGTCAGCCGTCCTCAGACATGGCAGCAAGGTGCTTATTATTCATGTTGGCAGCACAGTGTTAGTGATACTACTAAGCTGGAGAGTAGCATCACACATTTGAACTTACATTTGACCTTGTTGCCTTTATGGATGGAATGTTCTCACACCGAGATTCTTTTAGCGTGCTTCACTTTTTACTTCAGACTGTTTTAGATAAGCCTTTAGCAGACAGTTTGTCTGTATGTAAATTAACCTATAGGCCAACATTGGTAACTGCTCAAAAATATTCTCAACGGTTAACTGACTAAGTTGACCGTTAACATTGCTAGCTGCACGGTATGAGCTGAAAGTTGATAATTCTCTATGGGTTTATCACTACACATAACACAGTCATTTGATCCATTGGTAATATACAATTAGTGCAGCTTTACTTTTTGCATCAGTGGATTCTGAGAATAACACAGCACCAAAACTGCCCATCTCATGTTCGCTCAGGGTCTTTTGATGAGCACAAATCTTCACATCTTCTCCTTGTTGTTGCCACGTGGCATGAGTACTACCCAAACAACTCAGCAGGCTCCTCTTTTTTTTAACTGATCTTGAAATTGGGCTAGCTTCTCTGGGACTGTCAAAAGTTTATTCTGTGTGTTAGGGATTCTGTTTATTCTGTTTTATTGATTATCCACATTGACTGCTGTGCATCAAAGCTCATTTTAAGGTTAATAGCGTGAAAGAAAAATAAACGCTGTACATAAACCACATGATAGATAGATAGATAGATAGATAGATAGATAGATAGATAAAACTATGTCTGGCTTGAATTTTCTAATGGTTGACATTACCTTTCATTTCATGCATACAAATATAAGTATGAAATGGACTGATGAAACTGCCATATATTAAAAAGTACTTTCAGAGAAAATCGCTTTAAGTAAAGACATTTTCAAATCTTAAGTGATATTTATCCACTTTATCCACATATATGGTGACAATCTTGACGTAATTTCAATGACTTAATGATTCACTCTTAAATGGTGCCTGCTAATTGAACTTGTGTTTCAGCCTGAGACTTCCAGGCAAACGTGATGTTTATTCAGTGAGAGAAATACTGTCCAGCAGCCAAGTCTGATTAAAATCTTTGTGTCAATATAATGGCTTAATGCAATTCATTCTGAACAAACACATGAATAATTGGACGTGTGCAGCTTTAAATCTGTTACCATGTGGCAAACATTTACACAGTGATTACTATTTATTCGTCGGCATACATACGTTATTTGGTAAACACTTATGCTGACACTTAGAGCTTTCAGCGGAACACAATGATGTACAAAGCTGCTCTTCAGTGCGAGGAAAAGCTGTTGTGGCTGATTCAACAGATCTGTTTCACTTTCCTTTGGTGGAATAACACCATGACCCGACCACATCTACAACCCTGTGACACAGATACAGAATCCAAAGGACTCAGTGCCATATCGACTCTTAAGTTTACATATCTTTTGGATTTATATTTAGTTTGCCAGGCTGTGTGTACTTCATGAATTATATATGACCTATTTACAGAGCAGCACCATTAACTCATGAATATATGCAAAACATAATAGTGTTTGCACAAAATGTACAAAAAAGTTATTGTAAGATTCACTGTCTGCTGGGAATGTGGCATCTTTTGTTATTTGGCAGAACTTCAATTCCAAATCAATATTTCTTTCCTTTTTGTGTTTGTTAAATGTACATTGTAACAGTAGCACTGATGAACCTTTCTGTAAAGTACATTCATTGCTTGTTATAAAAAAAAAATCATATTTTATTTGTATTTTCCAATCCCTTCAATTCTGTATGTATAGAAACTTTTTCCATGTCTTTTTTATGCTTCTCATTTAATTTTTCTTCTTCTCTCATTATTATTCATTATTGATTAATAGTCTATAATAAACTGAAAGATTAAATGCTGTTCATGCACTTTTTCTATATGTTAGGCAAAATATGCAAAAAATATGCAATGAATAATTTTTAAAAACTGATGGGTGTTTTACTGATTTCATTAACAGTTGATCATTTGTGATCATATGTGATTGTGGGACGTTGACCATATTTAACTTACTGAGCATGTTTAGCGCAAGCATTTCTTTTGGTATAAACAAAATTCTACTTTCTCTCACCTCTCATGGGTCACTTAGGTCACATGTATTATCCTAATGTCAAGGTCCAAAGTACACGTTGAAATATCTGTTCCATGGAAGACAGATGTCGCAGTTTTCTAACAAATTTAGCCCAGTTTTAACCTGAACATTAACTACCAAAACCATGGTTACAGTGAAAACAGTGATAGTCCAAGTAGTGCACTGTTAGTATTGGTAAGTGTATTCACATGTATTGTATTCACAATTAATAAAAGGTCACAAAACTCTTTTCACTGTGTTATAGTCTCATTTTACTGGTAACACATCCTCACACCTAAACAACTAAACATGTTGATTGCCCAGTGATTCCCAAAAACCTTATTTTGACAGAATGACATATTCATTGATACAAGGCTGCTTCCTTCCATTTTTGGTGCATTTATATGTACAGTATGCATGTATTAGAGCTTTTACAGTGATAGTGCAGTGAGAGGACAGGCTCTATAATGAGAGCACAGAGTGTTTCCTCACCTCACAAATGTGTCTGAATGCTATAAATAATCTGGCCAATGCTGAACCATGGAAAGTTACTTAGACTTAGGCGGAGACTACTTCATGAAAAGAAAGCTTCAGAATTGTCAGTTTGTATACATCCACATATTTATATTATTATGTATAATTATAATCTCTGCTTTAAATACCCCCCGTTGTTCTAATGATGCTTCTCCTGTTAGATGTCTTGGTCATGCACATGCTTACTTTGAACAAATACAGAAACCAACCTGGTTACACATCGCCAAGAAATCTGCTTTCTCCTGGAGGAGTCTGGTCAGGATAATCAGGCTTTTCTTATCGCCCACCCCGATGAACGGCAAACAGATTTCTTGATTACACCTGCACAAAACAGACAGTAACTAAAATGCATGTAAACACATTGACTAGTTATTTGACCCAGGTCTAACCCCAGATGGGGAAAGCCTCTTTTTCCATGGCACATTTCCAGAAGTCATTTATTTCCTTGAGGAGGATACACAAAACGCACTGCACAAAATTCAACGCCTGCATGTTATTGCTCTCTTTTTTCAAGAAAGGCAGGGTGGCCTCACACTGAACTGAGAGCTTTAGGCTTATTCAACAGTTTGTTTTTGAATACAGAGTGTTCCCTCCCTCTCATAGCGCATAAATCACATTGTGTGTAGAACAGTGGCAGGTCAATCCAATAAAATCCAGTCGGTGATGAATTTGCACACCTTTTTTCCCATTCTGTCAAATAAAGTGTTTTAAAGTAGTGGAGCTGAAAGATGTTTCGTGTTTTGTTTAGGGAAAAGTCCCCTCACAGCCGTGTGAAAATAATAAAGAACAGAACTAAAACTACCTATAGCGGCAGGCAGAGTGAACTGACAAGGTAGTCCCCAGTGACTGCTTCTTGCTCAGCTCTCATGATTGTTTACTTGATGAAATATACTGGTGGAATTACAACATGGCAAGCTATACACATGCATTGTTCCAAGGTTGTTCACAAAGACTTCATTATGAATGTGCCGAGATTTACACAGATTTGAAAGCTGGTTAATGAATTTGTATTGTTGCTTTTTTACGATAGAAGCAAACTTGACAATAAATGCTTGAGCATTTAAATCCATCTGCATTGTCTGCAGCTCCCTCATGATGTGGACCTGCTGTGAGGCGATAAGAAACGGCAAAACCACTCTTGTCGTGATCAGCTTTGTCCTCGGTTTGCAGTTAACTGAGGGACTATCCAGTGGACGCGGCAACACGGACACAGCCGAGGCTCGGAGGGTGTCTGATTGCAGATACAAAGTGCTATCACCACCGCTCTCAGTGAAGTCAATCAGGGGACAGTGTAGATGGTCGTTAGAAATGGGCGGAACTCTACGTCGTCATGGGGACAGGGCTGCGGCTGATAATTGGGCGTGGGACTCTGTGGCAACAAAGCAACACGGCCTTAGTAATGAGATTAATGATGTTGTGTTAGGTCTTGTTTCACCAAGGAGAGGATTATCTCCTAACAGCCCTCCTAAGGTGAAGGAAAGGACAATTACTCAGACACAGATTCATCAGGCCCATTCCCTATTCAGGCGGAGCTCAAAATGATGTTTCAGAGCTGGGTCAGGGCTCATTCCCACAGAAAAAAAAGCAATTTACTCAAAAACTCAGCAATGAGCATTAAGGAAGTCAAAGTCAATTGTTTTCAACCTGAGTGTTGCAGAGTGAGTGTTATGGTGCTGCAGTTCAGATCAAACACCTTGGGGTGAATATAAATATGCTTCGTGTATGTGACCAGCCAGAGTGAGGAATGATGGTTTTCTTTGTCGGATATGAGTCGGAGATGAATTTCTTGAGCTCTGCCCTCTATGAACACAGGAAAGTTATTCATTACAAATGATCCTTGGACCATGTGAGGCGATTGCTTAAATGATGCACCACTCCTCAAGCAAATCTCCCTGTGAGGGCTGTCAGACGCATTCAGGATGTCGTTCATGTTTGTCAAGATGGATCCATAGAAATCTCACACAGGAAGACACTACTGGCATTTTCGACATTATCAATATTATTAGCTAAATGGTTTAGTACGAATGTACAAGATAGTTAGCTAAAAGAGCTAAATAATAACTTAATTGGCTAACAAAGCCAGAAAAGCCAATTTGACATAGTGACTAAACCTTGTAAATACAGTGTCACATAATGCACATGTAAGGTCCCAGGATGTTTTTTTCCCCAACAAGCTTACATTTGGAATGAAGAATGACACAATCAGAATCTGGTCCATTTGTTTTCAATACTTTTGGAAAGTCTAGAAGAGGCATGAATAATTTTATCCTCATTTACGTTAGCAGAGGGCTAAGTTGGAGGTCAGCCGGTTTGGTAGGCGGAAATTTGTAGACTTTGGCCCCACGGTGCTGAATATCCGGGTGCTTTTACCTGAGAGTCAACTTCTTTGGCTCCATTACACTGAGCAACTTACATAGGAACGAAATAGACTCCACCTCAGATACTGTATCCAGTCCTCAATGTGGCTAACGTGTTAGCAAGCAATTTCACCACTCACTCAGTCATTAGCATTCATAAGAATTCATGTTCGTGTCCACGTCACAACTGTTTCTTCAAAATTCTCTTCTTTTTGCGTATTTTAGCTAGTTGCTAACTGTGTATGCCATTTGGTGCTTGGAAGGTAGTGTACAGTGGATTTATCAAATCAGCACCCTGCCTTTTCTAGAAACAATGTAGATGGAACAAATCTTCTGGTCCAGGAAACCAAAACAAGTGAAAGAAAACACAAGATCAATCCATACAGCAGATGGGGACATCAGACGTGGATCATTATTCTCAATGGGTTTGTCACTATGAGCAACACCTTTCACATTAGCCTATGCAATCATTTGATACATAGATGTTAAAACTATATATCTATGCAGCTTTAAACAAACATAAAACAATGATTAGTTTGTTTGCATCGAACAACTACATGTCCCACGAGCTGGACCTGAAGTGCGATGGGACATCAGCTCTCTACTGTATTAGAAATAGTCGGAAAATCACTGTTGCAGTCACACACAGACAAACGTTCCTTTATTGTGTATTTATGGACAGTTTGCACATTTATCATTAGCAACAAGGATGATTCATCAACTGCAATAAAACCTCTCAGAGTTGTATTATTGGGAAAACAAATGAGAATGAATAAATAATGAAATGTGAATAAATCCGGTTGTTGTTTTTTTCTTCCTTCCAGTGACTGAACTCGCTGTATACATTATAAATCAATTCATCTAGCAAAAACATGTCCTAACTTTATAAAATATGGGTTTTCAGTTCAAGTCCAGTGTCTTCAAAAGCATCCTAAAGAAACAAGAAATCCTTTGAAACCAGTAGTGAAATGCCACTATGATACATATTCAAGAAATAACATGAGGTTATTCTCTAATAAAAACTGACATCAATCATCTAGAGGAGAACCTACCGAGGTGCACAAGAAAAAAGACATTCTCTTGATGGCACGGAGAGGGGGTATAAATCAGGGCTGATTATGTACTGTTGAGAGCGTTTAGATACAAACATTCGACTAACATGTTCTTCACCTTTTCATCAACACTGAGGCAAACAGTGTACTCACATTTAATCAGAAGTAACACTTTATTTTACAGTCTGTGTAGCTTATGTGTACGATATTCCCAGCATTCACACAAAAGATGTGTTCAGATAAGTACTCTAGGGTACATAATATTTGCACTAAAATAGTATTAGTGCTGACGTTGATCCCAGAACATCCACTGAATTAAACAAGCTTCTGTACCAATTAGTTCAGAAATGCCAAGAGAATGAGAGTGCTTTCAGGTGCAGCACGCCCTCCCAGCAAGATAGTTCTCAGAAGATGTTGAAACTTGAATATAGTGGACTATCCACCGTAATATACATCTAATTTTGGTTGAAAGCTAAAAAGATGTACGTTATATTTATACTGGGTTAATATTTAAGGAAATTTAAGGATTATAATTTCAGGGAATTTTTAAGTTAATATAAAAATGACATTTTGCGGGTTTGGCAGTCACGGGCTACTGTAGGATACATTTTGATAAAAATTCATAGACTATTATTATGTTAAGCCCACACTAGGCGCTTAGTGGCACACTGGCAGCCATGTTGTAGGCCTCAGACAGTCATTGTAAACAGATGTTTTAAGAGTAGAAAAAGAATTCAGCAGAAAGATATTTTGTGCTGCCTTCTTTTACACATATTTATTTTCACCACCACATCTGACTGATTCTATCATTAGACTTTTTAGCAGCAGTTCACTAATAAATCAATATATGCTTAGCTAATTAGAATTCTCCTGTTGTACACCTGGCTTACACACCACATAATGTAATAGAGGCTAGAGTTAGCATCTAGTTGTCAGTCAACATCAATAGCAGCTGCCTTGCTAAAATAAGCTAGCTGCCAGCTACTTAGAAGACAAACAAAGCTACAACCAAACGTTAGCTGATGTAAACTTTGGCCATCAAACATTTCAAATACATTTTCGATATATGGGATCTTCCAAATGCATTCAAAATCTAAGTAGCATGAGAATGTATTTTTGTTTTTGAAAGTAGAAGAAAAAGCATGTAGACTATCATGATGTGCCTTGAGAAGAAGGCTATTTGTTGTAATATATTAAAGAACATATTTAAACATTTTTTTTAGTAGTTTCAAATATATGTGAACTAGAGAAACAATAGAACTGAAAGACTTTGACAAAATAATCTCAATTCAGGTTCACTTACCAGCTTTTTCTGGAAACTTGAACCTGATCTCACTACCACCTCCTCAACTTTGCTCAGTTGTCATGACGTTACTATGACTATGGAACTTTGGTCACCTGATGACAAGTAGTCATACATACTTAGTTGGTTAACCTTTAGTTAAAGTTGGAATTTATAAAATATGGCCAGAATTTGAGGGTAGCCAAAAACATACGGGGCATCATATCACCAGACCGACTGACTGCTGCTATTTGCTAGCTATCCTTGGCTGTAGTTAATTAGCTCATGGCTTTAGAGTTTGTCTGGACCTGGACATCGGATCACAGGGGGAGTCACCACCAAGCTACCACGACGAGCACCAGGCTTTAAAGCCAGTTTTTGTAGAGGCCTAACTGTGGATTATCATCGTGACATGATGCACTGTGGCCCAAAAATACTTTTTCCCACATTGTGAAAGAAGCATCTGAAAGACGAAAGCAAAATGTCTTTGAGCATCACAAACTGCGAGGCGCACGATCTATAGGCTGCACAAGACAGAAGAGCCAGGTATTTTCTTTCCCCCGGAAATCGAGATATTCTGGTTCCATGCACCACTGAGCAGCTTTCATAGGAATGAACAGGGCGCCATCACCAATACTGCCACCTGTCTCCAGTGTTCACCTCGGGTGACAGGGCTCAGCTCAACTGGATTTGGCAGCCTGAGAATGAACCCAGCTGGACACCTACGGGCACTGAACTGGCCGACTGAGTCAGTTTAAAGACACAATACAGTGTGGAGGTGATTTACAGCAGCTGTTACCAGGACTATGATTTCGGGGACGAGAAGACACGGCATGACGAGAGAAGGGTGGGAGAGAGTTGCGGGTGAAAATGGGGTGTATACCCAGAATATTTTCACATCTTAGTCAGTGAATTGAGGGATTATTTCAACCAAACCAGAGGTGATTGTTGAAAAACAAACCAAGACTGTGTTGGTGACTTTTTTTTTATGTCAACATTGAATGACCGGTGTTTTGCAATGAGTTAATGAGGGACGCATGTCGGCTATCATGATGTGCCTTGAGAAGCAGGCGAAGTAGTAGAAAAAATACAACCATACAACTCCTGAATTAGCTTGATGCTCATCTTCATAGTCTTCGTTCGGAGAGAAACTTGAATTCAGGAGTTGTATGTCCGTATTTTTTCTGTCGAGTAAAGACAGGTGGTTACTTTATAACACGAACAGCTGGCATATATTTCCCAGCTAAAACCACGGGGGCTATTGGATTTCCATCTCTTGCTGGTACGAAGTGGTATTAGGAGAAAGGACCGGCTAGCTGGTTAGCACACTAACTTCAGTGGAACTCTGCAGCACAGAACATGGACGTCATTGACATAAAGTCAGCTCTGTTGTTTCCTCACACTCGGTTGATAATGTACGTTAATATTTTAAATGTTTTTAAACCTAAATTCAGGCCATATCTTACAAATTGCTCCTTTAAGATTAATTTATCAAAGTAATATTCCCAAGATCAAGAATTCACTTCCACAATCAAAACTGATACAGGTACCTGCAAAACCTGAAGTGCATTTAAAATCTACAGTATTTGCATTACATTTAAACCTGATTTGAAATCCATTTTAAACAGCAGTGCATTTGGAGTTAATTTAAAAAAGGAGGTATACCAAGAAATCCCCAAATATACTGAAAATGCATCAGATGTAGTATTTATTACAGTATTTGAAATTGCCGATATTAGTTTGTATGCATACTTAAACACATACTGTAAGTAATTTACACATTTTCTTTTCAGTTTACTGCACAGTGATGAAAACTGGAAAATAAATCTCATGAGCGATCTACTTATAACACTAATACATTTTAGAGGGTTGGGTTTTATAATATATAGTTAGCCATTATTTATGTAATATTTTAAAACAGCTAATTCTTCAACAGACCAACATTGTGGCTCCAGTTGTGGCTGAGAGGAGATTTGTGACACAACTGCAAAGCCTACCCAACACAGAGAGATTGTAGAATAAAGTGCACTGTAACTGAATCAAACACATCTTCCAAGTACAGTAGTTGTGCGCTGCGCAGCTTCGAACTGGGCAGAGGGCTCTAGGGCTCTCCTGGGGTCATTCATCAAGGTTGGACGGCAGAGAAATGTGCCTGTTGTTGGTATTAATAGCCTGGGGTGAAATAGGTCTTCTCCGCTGTGGAGACGATCTGGCAACTCGGGTGAGCCCTATCTCACTGTTCTCCACTTTCTCTGACTCGAGCCTCATTCTGGGCCTCGTTCTCCTCGAGCTGTTACTGCAGGAAAGGCAGTGAGTGTCATCAGAACATTTGAAAACACCCCCCTCAGCCTCTACATCACTCCATGTACTCTTGCTATTGCCCGGTTCAGTAAATCATATTTCTCTGATAAATTCATGATTGATAAATTATCTTCTCTATGTAGACAATAAAATTAAAATAATTTGTGGTAATTAAGGCAGTCTTTCATTTATAAACAAGACATTTAAACTCAGAAAATGCAATCGGATAGGAAAAGAAATGAAAGGTCGGAAAGGTCCCAAAGAAGTCATGTTTACTTGCTCCATAGTTAAAACCTTTCACGTTTTGTTCTTCAATTTCTTGAGGAAAAAGGCTTGTACTGTTCCCTTATATTTTCTTCTCCCATAGATCAGATCATCTTAAATTCCAAGGAGTCCCTTTCAGACCTTGTAGAAGCCTTAGTTTCTAGATTTCAGCAGGAGGAATCCTCAGTGTTGGAGTTATACGTGCACAGACGGCACACTCTTGTTGAGGACCTGAGCCCTCATCAGCTGGACGCTGGTCATGATCTTCTTCTGGTGGCCCATCAGCGTCACCCCGAGCCGCTGGATGTCCCTGCAAGACACACACGGGTAGAAACACGCAAACAGAGTTTTAGTGATCCACGATGGCCTTAATTAGAGGCTTTTAATGCCCACATTTAAGCAAATTTAACTTTCATTAATTACTCAGCTTCTATTTTAATTTGCTGTTGATGTTATTTTGCGTTTGATGCGAAACCAACACATCTTCCATTTGTAACCGATGACTTGAGGAATTCAGAATTTTAGAGCACATGAGGCATTAAGGAGCTTTAGAGTGAGTTTCAGCTCATTGTTTCACTGTCTGGCCTCAACTTTATTGTTCTGCTTCACTCTCCCCACTCTCATATCTTTGTGTCCGACTGCAGCTTGCAGCTATACAGAGAAAAAGCTCAGCACCATACAGCATTCACTTATGGTGAACATTGTGAGGCATTTAGCAGCTAAAGAGTCTGATGATTCCCTCAGGAGCTGGTAGAGACCAAAAACAGAGCCAAAAGAAACTGAATACTGGACTTTGGTGAGGTGGTCAGAAACATGACTCTGCTGGTCTGCACGAAATGCTGGATGTGTAAATAAGAAACTGATTTCAAACACATTAGCCATATAAACTTTAAAAAGGATCGTAAGCACTGGGATATTTCACATTCAAAGCTTGCCAATGACTGAACATAACCCTTCTCTGATCAGCCTTTTAATGTGAAATACATAGCTGCAAGAACTGTTGAGCTTTACTAACAGTATCTTAATGCTGATTAAAGAATTAGCATAGTAGAAGCAACTTGAGTTATTTTGGTGAATATGACAGTAACAACACATCTGTTAAAACAGAAATTCAGAGAAACAGACTGGAGAGCATGTTATTATTCTGCTGTTACTCGCCATGTAAGCAGGGTTAGGGTTTACTCCGCCTTTATTTGGTTGTAGTAGGGTCTGACTGATATTGATTTTTGAGTGGTAAATCCAGAGAGGATACTGCATCAGAGCCAACATAGCACATTTTTAAATGAATTTATTGTCATGGCAATGGGACACAGGTACCATGTTGAAAATTGGCCAGGCCGATAATTGGTCCATTCACACAGGTCACAAATTATTATATCATTTGGTAGTATTTGAGACTCTGCTTGTGTTTGTAAATCAGCTTTTATTTAAGGCACAACTCACAGCGTGCTGCAAGAGCTTCAAAGTGCTTTACTTTCACATTATGAGAGAGATATGGTCATGTCGTGAGCGATGGTACTTGTGAAGGACGGACTTGAAGGCTGACTGAAATAAAAATAAGGCAGGATCCTGACCCCTGCTCACATATAAAGGTACTGTAGGAGGGCTGGATGTGTTTGTGACTCAGCTCAATGGAAGAAACTTGTTAGATGGAACTGTGGAGGTGGTAATTAACAAAGAAAATGATCGATGCAGAAACACGACAGCCAAACTGATTTCAGCTCAGTTTTGTTTTTTACTTAGAGAAGTTTTACAATGATCCAAGTGTGCACAAGCTACAGCTTATCACCCTACAGATTCTTTGAGTTGGTAGCGTTCACCATCACTCTCCATCATGGTCAGTACTCACCCTTGGTTCATGCTTATGACGTGTCCCAGTGTGTGGTACCCCCCCGCTGCAAAGTGGTCCTTATAGCGGCTCATCTTTATGGTGTCCAGCCACTCGTCTACTGAGTTACAGCTACTGAAGTCTGGGATAGCTCTCTCCATCAGCGGAGGACTGTTTAAACTGCGGCCGAGAGAGAGACAGATGGCCATAGATAGGCAGAGAGAGAGGGGAGGATGAATGGACAGACAAAAAGATTAGTTGGACGGAGTCCGAAAACAAGAAAAGAGTCAAAAAGTGAGAAAGAGGCAGAGCGACCGGGGGAAAGGGGCGCTTTGAAATGTGCTAGTAGCTGAGGCAGAAAATCAATAGCAGTTAAAATGATAGAGAAGAGGTGACTGCTGTGGTTGCAGGATGGCTGCTTTGGGTAGATTAATACAGGGAGAAATCCTTAATACTCCTACTCCTCTCCCTCTACCTACTGATGCTCAATGCCATGCACCACTGACTCTGTAGGACCTGGGATCTAAACAGAGCAATTTACACAGGTCCAGCTTGCGCCTGGGTGTCCTCTCAAGCTGCTCCCAGATTCACCGTGGATCAATGTCAATATCACAGCAGACTTTTACTTAACACACAACGCGTCTATCAGAGATGAGCTTATCGGAAAACGAACACGACCGCTCGTTTCATCTGCCAGAGAACTTTGAGGGAAACTTTACGCTGCCACCTTATCCCACTGTGCTCATGTTTGATAGCAGCTGGATGAGATTGGATTTACTCTGCCTCTCACACCAGGACAGTTACTTAGTAGCCTAACAGTCTGTCACCATATATTGTCCAGGAGATCATCTTCTCAGCCCCTTGCAGACGGTGCCTTGCTTTGATTTGCAGCTTAATCCGCTAATCACATGAACCAATATTTGATTAAATGTTGGCGAACTGTCGCGCCAAATTAAATCAAAAGAGTCCTCAGCATGTGACACAATGCATCCCTGTTGCTTCGCTGTAACTATGGATCCATTCAGTGGCGCACCCACCTGCAGAGTGTGTCCATAGACTTCAGGTTCTCTGGGGTGCGGATTAGCTTGTCAAGAACGGTGACTATCTGGCAAAAGCGTGGCCTCTCGTTGCGATCCTTCTGCCAGCAGTCCAGCATGAGTGTGTGTAGAGCAGCAGGGCAGCCCATAGGAGCCGGCAGCCTGTAGCCCTCTTCAACAGATTTGATGACCTGCACATGAACAGCAAAACATGGATGAGACTACAGTGTCTGCAATGAAATGACATTAAAGGTCAATTATGTCTGCATTTAGTGCTCACATCTCTGTTGGTGAGGTTCCAGTATGGTCGCTCCCCGTAAGACATCACCTCCCACATGACCACTCCGTAGCTCCACACGTCACTGGAGGAGGAGAACTTCCTGTAGGCGATGGCCTCCGGGGCTGTCCAGCGGATTGGAATTTTCCCGCCCTGTCAGGAACATAAAGATGATTTACCAGGGTGTATCAGACTTCCTGAGACAGATTTAGAAGACAACTTAAAGTAAGAGAATCAAACTATTGATCACACTGTAAAAGGCAGCTGTGGTTATTGTTGTGGAATTTCGGCTCGCTTGACCATTCAGGAGAGATGAAGAAAACTCAGAGATGCCGATGACTTAAGTTGAAGTATACAAACTTGCAAGGAGGAACAAAATAACAGCGCAACTGTATGCACAGTGCATTGCCATGTTAATCTTCCCAAGTCTCCCCACTGTCCAGATTATATCTACAGCTCAGAAAGCATCCCTCCCATACATGGTTATCTGTTTAACAACAAGTAAGTGGAAAGTTACTGCAGAGCTTCTGACCTCTGACCTAGTGAGGAATAGAAAGAAAATGCATAGAAGAGTAAGTCTGGTACCATAGGTAGATGGAAGGCCATCCTACATGTTTACACAAACAGCAGCTTTGGTTTGTCGGGGATCTGCTCTGTAGACATATCTACAGCAGCTTCCAACTGCTCAGTTTGCAAAGACCATGAGAGATATAAAGTCATAGATCAGATGTCACTATGCCCTCATCCATACCTTATTGGACCTAACGTTTATACGGGGAACATATGACATCTTATCTTGTTAGGCCACAGTGTTCTGGACCTTAGATATTTCTCCCACATTATATTTGATATTTTTCTTAGTATTGTCAAAAAATCCAATGAAAAGACCAAAATCAATGAGTATCTATGTCTTTGTATCTGTAGCCTGCTATACTGTGTTCTTCATTTGTGCCATTGAAGAGAAAAAGACTTCAGCCTCAACATTTACCTGAGAGGTGAACATGTGAAAGGCACAATTGTTCATATAAAGCCCATTCAAAGTGTTATAATGTACAGTGTAAAATTGTTATGTCATTACTGATGTAACAGCATTTAAATGATGCAGCTAGTGAAACTGGCTATTTTTAAAGGGGCTCTATGTAACAGTTCATAGCAATTTACATGTATTATTAACTTGTTTATTGACCATGTGTGAGGGGATTGTAACAGGACGTAAAAAACTCCTCCTCGTCTCTCTGTTGCCTACACAAGCCTATGAACTTGTGTAAATTGTTTAATACTGCTGAACTGTGAATTTCTTTTTGAAGGACTTGGATCCGATTTTCTGCGACAGTTCAAAAGGATGTGACTTTAGGCACGTTCTCGAGTGCATCTTCTCAGTATCCAACATAAACTTCCAGCACAGCACAGAATTTCCACAGATCCACGGAGCCCCTTTAACTTTATTTACGTTTGACAAATTGCTACAGACCTGGGATTTGTATTTACGACAGTGGCGTCACACTCAGAAACTGTGCCCAATTAAACAAAATACCAAGTTCTATATAACGTTGCTTTAAATGACCAGTCATTGTGAGCATGTTGCGGGCCAAGACAAGAATAGACTTGCAAATGTTAGCAAGTATGTGAACTACTTAGATTATTCTTGATATAAAAGTGACACTTAATTAGGCTGACATATTGATACATCACTTCTTAAATAAACAGCACTCCCTGTGGGTTATTTTAAACATTTGAAGGTTACTGTTAACAAGCCGCCCATTATAGAAACCTGATGTCCTGCTAAACATTAAAACCAGCAAAATGACCCACTGGGATTCTCTCTCCTTTACTCATGATCACAATACTTTCAGGTTCTTCAAAGTGACTTTGCTGTCAGTTTTCATACATTGGGAAGCTTTATCCACTTTATTGCGACGTGAACTGTATTAATCTTCAGCCATTATCTGACATTAACTCAAGATGTGCTGTAATGATGCCATAGTGTCTGTAATATCATCATCTACGATCCTTTTCCCCTTCAGAGTGTCTCTGAGTGATGCTGCACGTAATCACCTTGCTGTCTGTAATCTGATTGCTGTGCTTTAACAAGCTGTAACAGACAAATGTGTCAAATGCTGATTTCCATCTGTGTGCTGTAAGCTGATAGCATCAGACTCTGGAAGCAGCTGCCGTGGCCTTTTTTTACTTAGGACTTAATACATTGTTCCCGCCAGGCTGCAGGTTTAATATTGGGCCGCTCTCTACTGAAGCACTCACAAAGATGATTTCACTTTGCTGTCGCTTTCATGTGACTTTGATTCTATTTGTATTGCTTTAGTTGTATTTGTCTTGATTATACTTTCTTAGCCAGGTTTCAGTGGAGCTAACTTATTTGAAAGGTTATATAAGAATAACAAATACATTTTTTTTGTCAGTTAAATAAAAAAAAATAAAAAAAAATAGAAAAGAAGTGTGCCCAAAGGTAATCTGATGACTGTGACGACAGAGAGCTAAAGCTGGTCCTTTTGAAGATCTGTGAGATCTCTTATCTTAAACGATTTGTGGGGTCTGAAGTTCAACATTTTAAACTTGCTGCTTAAGGCAGCCACTTTGCCTGGTCAGCACTTTCTCACTCCCAACTTATCAAATACGGCAGCTTAGTCTGTGGCCTTAAACTTCAAACTATGACGCTTCACCTACCCCTCTTGCATCTGTTTTGAATGTGCCTAGAAATTGCACGTAAGAAAGCTACAGTGTGCAGACTTTTTTTTCAAGTTTTTCGTGTTTTTATCTTCTTTTGGTCCAGTATCTGCCTTAGAGTTTCTGGATGTGCGTGGTTGCTATGTGTTGTTTATTATAAAGTATTTCCAATTATCTGTATCTGTATCTATACAGTACTAGGAATGCACAGGGCTTAGACAAGAAGTGGGTGATCAAAAGTTGCTATAAATTATTAGAAAAATGAATGAACTAACCCGATTTCTTCCATCACCAGTACAGATGTTAGCACATTTTAATCAGATGATACTCACACTTCTCACAAAAAATACATTATCTGTGCCCAATTTCAGCTGAGCACACATTCTACCTCACTTATAAGTGTTTCCACATGCTGAAAAGTACCATGAGTAGAACTTGGAGTGGAGTGCCCCTTTAAATTGGGGAAAAGAGACAACAGTATCAAAAGGGTGTTTGCAGATACCCTAAGGTTACTGTAGGTATCCAAACTGTTATATGTGGAGACACATAGTCATAATGGTGCCTCCAGTGTGCTCCATTGATTGCTATTGGTATTGGTATTATTGGAAATGTATCCAGGGTTATGAAGCTCTCCCCCATACTAAGGGCTAAAAGTCAGGATCTCTCAGCCTCAGCTGCTTTAAATTTTACTGGTCTTACTGCCTTCAGTCTGAGTCCCCCATTTTTACGGAAGTGCATTATTAGATTGTTGGAGTGACCATTAAAAACCTGCATGAAACCCAGTGTGATCATTCTGATGTGAGTTACAATTAAGGTTTAACATATACAGTAAGATCTTTACTACAAATGGAGACATTTATTCTTTTTAGGTTTGTGCTTATTTTAAATGGTAGTAGGCCATTTCAGTCCCATTTCACATGATTGCTGCTCGTTGACACCAACCATTTCCTTTAAAGAACTGTGTGTGTGCGTGTGTGTGTGTGTGTGCACTGTATTAATGCTTGCCTCAATGTGAAAACTCACACTGGTGGTGTATGCAGCGTCAGGGTCATCCTCCAGCACTCGGGACAGGCCGAAGTCAGACACCTTACACACCAGGTTGCTGTTGACCAGGATGTTGCGGGCAGCCAGGTCTCTGTGGATGTAGCCCAGGTCAGACAGATAGGTCATCCCGGCCGCAATGCCGCGCAGCAACCCTACCAGCTGGATGATGGTGAACTGGCCGTCGTGTCTCTACATGAAGGCAGACAAGAAAAGGTAAAGAAAGATGAGGAAGAAGGGGGCAGAGAGAGAGTTTTGAGGGACGATCAAAAAACCGTGATGGTATAGCAGAGAAGAAGATGGGAAGAGTGATAACAGAAGAGATTTTAATCAAGATAGAGAAGAGAGCAAAGATAAGAGAATAAAACATGACAGGGATTTGCTTTCAAGTAATAATCCACACTATTTTCATATAAGCAAATACTGGAGCTGTTTGACATTGTCAATGTAATACAATGTTAAATCAACTTATATCTCGTTAAAGAAAACTTTTATATTTGCTGCTCTAAACCACTGCTGCCTTTCTCCTGCTAACAATACTCTGATAGACAGGAAGTGAAGTCGCTCTGCTGTGGAAACCATGTATCGCCAAGAGATTATACATTTTTACATGAGTTAAAGAATTCTCCTTGATGTGTTGAGAAAATTATCATCAAACAAAGCATTAATCCTAAATCAAAGCTTTTTGAGAGTTTGAAGAAGTTGACAACTTTGAGGAACAGTGTTTTCTCTGGACATGGATGATGAGTAGTGATAGGCGTTATAGTTTAACTTAACTTTTTGCTTTAATTTATCACTCTGAAGTAAATACTGATTGCACAGTGTGATGGGTGTAGAAAAATGGCACCATCCATGTATAGGTTGGTTCCCAATAAGTCACGCTTCACTATGCAATTTGGTCTGCCACCTGGCTGGATTTTGCATGGCGAAATGAAGGTCAAATTAGGGCACAAAGGAAACGCGTCTGCCATTTTCCCCGGTCACTATCCCCAGGTAACAGTGGAACAACCAGAATAACGGCAGAAACTCTACACTGAAAAGAAAACAAACCACACTGATGGAGGTGGCAAAAAGGCGAAGAGGAAGAGTGATAGAAACCGAGGTAAAACAAGAGTGAACGGATGGACAGATAGAGAACCCTCCAGTGCCGTGTCAAAGTCTCTTCCCCTGCTGATATCTGTTTGGCCTTACCACCAGGACAAGAGATGGTTCAAAACCGACACTCTTTCTATTTGATCAGTAAGCAACAAAACCTGCCTACTTATTAATACAATAAATAATACATCTGCGTGTTTTGCTCTACCTTTTTTATAGCACTGACATCAGGTCAAATTTGGATTCTTACAGTTGTTTTTTGCTTTGGACAGTAGCTAGACAATTTGTCGTAGCCATGTTGCTAACGCTGTCTTTGCAACAGCTGAATGTAGTATACCAGGAAACGCTAGGAGGGGGGAAAGTTGAAAGGTTGTTGTCTATTTCTGCCTTAACAGAGAAGAAAAAGTTCACCACTTACTCATTAACAGGCAGACAATAAAGAGGCAAATTGACTTAAATAAAGGCAAACAGGAACCTTTACTGCCTAAAAAAACCAAAAAATACCAACCCTGAGGAAGGAGTCCAGAGAGCCGTTCTCCATGTACTCTGTGATGATCATCACTGGTTTGCCTGTGGAAACAAATAGAAACATACAAAACTCTTCCCAAGTCGAACTCCATATCTACAACATATGTGAAATGTACATATTTGCATGCATGCAAACATTTCATTTGTTAATGTGCTGCTGCTGCTCACAGGGGCAAACCATTTAAATAAGAATTGTGAATTGAAGTTGTGCATCTCCACATACAATATGGAAAACAAAAGTGTTTCTGCCACTCAGTGGTGGTAACCATGGTGACCTCTGAGTCACTGAGCTATTCAAGATACATACATATAATTTTTGTATTTCTTCATATGGCAATACATATTGCAGTAAACCATAATATTACTAAGTCGGTTTTGTTCAATATCATGCCGTCCTATTGAATAGGGGCACAATACAACACTCCAACAATGCCATCACCTCAATACCATTCAAATGAATGGAAAATACTCAACAGTGTACGGAAACAATGTCTCAGGTACTTCATTAGAAAACCATTCTCAATGAACCTCAAAAAGATGCTGCTGTTAGGTTTCTTACTACAACCCTGATTCCCTGATTGGAGTTGTGATGCTGTGCAAAAAGTATATAAGACAGGATGTGATCATTTGGTAACTTTTCTGACATGTACTCAATTGAAAACAGTTCGGAGACAATATATTTGACTTCATCAGCTTCACTGATTTTTTAAAATATATTCTTATTGTGAATTTGATAACAGCAACACATTTCAAACACGTTGGGAGAGAGGCTAAAATAGACTAGGAAAAATGGGGAATGCTGCAAAAACACCTGTTTGGAACATTCTATAGATGAACAGATGATAGTATCGTGGTTTTATCATGAAAGGGGCATCCAAGCAAGGATGGGGCAAGGTTTATCACTTTGTGGAACACATGATTGTATAAAGGACATTACTACATGGGCTCAGAAACACTTTCTTGAAACTGTGTGTTAAGTATTTTAATCAACTGCGTGAACTGACCCTTTAAAGTGTCATTATGGTAAGGATAAGCATTAAGCAAAGACACAGTTACACACTGGCATAATCTTCAGATGGGGTCTGGAGCTGGTGTTATGTACCTGTAATTATGGCCAGTTTGACCACACCAGTAAAGACTCTTTTACCTCCTTTAACTTAAACCCTGCCGGTAAAAATGACGACAACTTAAAAAAGTCCCTTGGGATTTGAGCTCCCTTTAAATGCCATTTTCCTTATTCTTTTCCTGTTTCCATGAGCACAGATGTACTCGAAGAAGCCTTTTTCTCTGACTAAACACTTTTCTGCAAGCTGTCTATCGCCTACATGACACTACACATACAGCAGATGAAGCTCAGGACATGTGCCTAACAGTGTTTACTGTTAATTATCATGCTCAGATTTCAACAATCAACCATCCTGACCACATCTTCACACAAACATATAGTTTAAGTGTCAGCGTACTGTGGGTTACCACTCCCTCCAGGCGGATGACGTTGGGGTGGTCAAACTGGGCCATGATGGACGCCTCAGACAGGAAGTCCTTCTTCTGCTTCTCTGTGTATCCTGCTTTCAGGGTCTTCAGGGCTACTGGGATGTCTCTCTTCCCCGGGAGTCTCATGCGTCCATAACAAACTTCACCAAACTCCCCTGGACACATACACATTCACCAAATACAATCAACTTTCAATTTTCATCAACATGTACTGACTGTGCTTAGCTGCAGCACCACCCCCTTTTAAGCCATGGTTATAAATGAGAATGTGTCGTAAGTTAATTTGCTCACTTAGATAAGAGAAACAAATCCACTTACAGGCTGTCTGTCTACATATGTGTGAAAAACTAGAAGTGAGCTAATCATCCATCGGCCTCTTTCTCATTAATTCTTATCTTGTGTGATTGCTGTTATTTATCTTCCTCAGTCCTATACTTTACATTTCTGTGTGTGTGTGTGTGTGTGTGTGTGTGTGTGTGTGCGTGCAGGAGTCATATCTAGCCCAGTGTATTGTGGAGCTGACACAGTGTTAGTATTCCCTGCCAGTCGGAGGAGCTTTGATTGACAGTCCCACGCAACGCTCTGATTCCGCTCCGCCATCCTCCTCTCTGCTGCACACCACAGCCTTTACACTGGCCAATGATTTTAAGTTAGCTCAGCCAATGATTCTCACTGTGTGTGTGTGTGTGTGTGTGTGTGTGTGTGTGTGTGTGTGTGGTGTGTGAGCACACACAAGTTCATGGTTTTACCTGAACCAATGATTTTCTCTATTTTGATCCTGGAAGCTTCAATTTCTCGGGCGAACTCGTGCACCGCCTGGCAGGGGTCCTCGTACGTGTGTGGGTCGATATAGAACCTCGCGTCGGGGAATGACACTAAGATAAACAACATTAGCATTTGGTCACATATCGCAGAACGAGAGCAACATCACATCTGAGCCCCTGTCACCGGTGTGTGCAGGGAAAACTTGATGAAAGGCGAGAAATGAGTCGCAGAGTGAAGCAGACAGACAGAGGGAGAGAATCAACAGCATGCAGGCCTGTGTGCTGCTGTAATCACTCAGAGCGGGATGAAAATTGTTTGCACTCAGGATGAACTTTATTACACGGGGATGAAAATGCGACCTCTTCAAGGGATGTGATCTAATCTATTATTGGCAATAATTGAGGAATGGGCCAAACATACCGTGACCGTTCTGGTAATGCATCTTCTCCTCATCGGAGTCCTGGAAGGCCTTGCTGTAGCCACAGTGTCTATACAAACCACACACGCAAAGGACAGACGCACACACACACAGTCATCCAAACACACACACATGTGCACACACATAAACATATGGTGGGATGAATACAGGACATTTGTTCTCTCAAACTGTAACCACAGCTCATAATTAATAAATCTATAATTGTTCATAATGAATAATTCACTTTAACAGAGCTATTCATCACTTAGTGATACTCAGTTATTTATAAAGAACAACCAGTCAACCTGTTCTCCCTGTTAATGAGGTTTTCTACTGGCAACAAGACGAGGAGGAAAGAGGTCAAGACAGAAATGCTTAAAGGGTGAGTTCTCCCACATTAGTGCTGTCACCCCAGTTCATGGAGTGGACTGTGGAATTAAAATTTTACATTAGAAGTAAGTGAGAAATGTTTTCCTTTATACAGTGGGGGAGCGTGATTTGGATGAACCGACGCTTCAAATTATCAAGAGGTTCTGTTTAGAATTAACATTTCTCTATGGGTATGCTTCCATGTTTTGAAGTTACAATAATTAACGTCAGTATTCATGTTAAGAAGACACAATACACACATCTCAGGGGGACATTTAAGACATGGCAAGATGATTTAATGCCATGTTGAGACATACACATCTGTGGCTTTCAGGCGTCTTCAGCATCAGGCAGTAATTCACATACTCAGCTCCGATTGGGCAGTTTTTAGGTAGTTTGGTTTGACTACAGCAGTAAGACTACAGAAACACTACACTCAAAAATGATCATTTTGCCTGTATTGAGCCTGAAAGCATCTGTATTTGATGACAGAATGAGGCTTCACAATCAACTATCTTTCTCCAGAATGGCCTTCCCTACCTTAAAGTAGTAAGTAGTTTAATGTAAAGTGTCAAAACGAATGCAATGTTTTTCCATTATGTTGAGTCAATGTGAATAACTGAGTCTGATTAAATTAATTTAGGTGGAACTTCTACATGAACATAATGTTTTTTCATTTACATTTACATTTAAGGCATTTAGCAGACGCTTTGTACATTTGTCACAGTAAAGAAACCACAACATATCACCGTCGATAAAGTAGAAAGAATAGAAACAATCTTCAAGCCCTCATCTGAGCAAAGTAACTGCTATCAAGGATACCTTAAGTACATAAGTGCTGTGATTTAAGTGCTAAGGGAGTGTTGAGTGAGTCTTGAGTCTTTTGCGGAAGATCGAGTCTTTTGCGGAAGACGGAGAGTGACTCCTCTGTCCTGACCTGGTCTGGAGTTCATTCCCAGTGGTGGAACGGACTCACCAGTTTTCAACTGTTAACAAGTAATGCATTTCAAATTGGTTATTCTGTCTCCTGTAATAAATCAGATTTTAATTTATACACATTGACTCAACATGACAGAAAAACTTTACTTTAAATGTGACCCTTTACATTGAACATATGTAAAAAAAAAAAAAAAATTAAAAATTACTTTTACTTTCAAATTTACTAAAAAAATATTTTCCTGAGTGTACCTTTGTGTTCAAACAGCAAGCTACACTTTTAAAAAGTTGCTCAACACACTCATGCTATCTTCTCTTACATTGCTTAATGTAACAATAGTCCCCAACATTCAGTTTAGCTTATTTTCTCACACACTCCATTTAAATTCATTTTATGTTGGGGAGTAGAGTAAAACACAGTCTGTGCTTCAGTTAAACCAGCGGTACTGGCTGCAGATTTCCACATTGCTGCACTGCTAGGTTCTTTTTGAGCCTCAGCAGTCAGTGACAGCACACATATTGATGTTAAGTTCCTCAATATGTGTGCATCCTGACTGTTCACCTGTGTTTAAGTCTGTATGTGTGAACCAAGGGTTAGGCATCCTTAAACCTTATATAACATTGACATAATGCAATTGTTGGTCAATTTCAACATCATATATATCTACTGCTGTTATTCACAAAGATTCAGGCACACAGTATGTGGTAATCCAGATATCATTTTAGTGGACAAGAGCAGGACGGCAAAATCAGATGAGGTGTTTTTGTAAACAATACGACATCAACATAGCGTTTCGCCAAACTGCCATTCCACCAGGTTGTTATTTAGTTTTTCCTGTGCCGTCCAGAAGGTGTTGTCTATCTGCCGTCTGTCTGAATCCATGTGAATGCAGCATGAAAAGCAGATTCCTTGTCTGTCTGTATAGTTTTTAAAACCTGGAAAGGGTGGTGAGACGTCCAAACTGTCCATACACACACACTGCCCTTTTTACTAAATGTATTGACTCCTCCAGCTATCAGAGACTGAAGTGGACGCTAACAATAAAGTAAAAACCAAGTGCTGCAGTAGACAGAAGTACTGCTCAACACAAATTTGGCAAGTTTTGTCTGTCTCAGAAAGTTTTCCATATCAGACAGGTTTTCTTCCTGTGCAAACAGTAAAACTACCCCTGTGGCGTCCGTCATATGGAGTTGTCGGTATTTCCTCGGTTGGCCAGTGGCCCATCTCACTTTAAGTGCACTCCTTAAAAAGGAGAATTTCTAACGCTAAACTCCAGCATCAGTGAAGACTTTCTTTCTCGATTTTCCATCTCAGTAGCATTACTGGACTTTGCAGTCATGACAACATGATTTTGCTTGGATAACATCTTTAAATCCCCCAGTGATTTTTTTTCTCCTCAAACAGAATGGAAATTAAAAAACTTAATATGCATTGAAGTATGAATTAATCAAGTGCAATGAAATTAATTATTCTGTGCAGTGCTACAGAGATGTAAGTTGAACACATCAAAAGGGAGGAAGGGGGGCTGATGGGATAAGTGGGAACGTTTGGCTTGCACGCTACTGGACATGAATCAACATAATTAAATCCAGGATGAGGTGGAAATTACCAGTTAGGAAATCAGCTAAATAAGACAGTGAGAAGACAGGGAGGGTTGAGGAGATGAGAGAAGCTAAGGCATTAGCTTTCAAAACTCCTCTCATCGTCCCTGTTACTGATAGAAAAGCATGCAGATTATTTGAATGTTATGACATTGTAAACGTTTCATCATGACAAGGAGACTACAGGTATTTTAGCTTATCAAACACAGGCTTAAATGAGATCCTTCCCAATTTTTTAGAGAAAATATTAAAGGATAAGTACCGTTTTTTACAACCTGGACCTTATTTCTGGCAAAAGATATGGTCATTTACTCACCCAGATAACTTTGGTGTCATTCGGCGTCGTTCGGACGAAATTAGATCCAGTGTAGCGGGGATATATCCATATAATGGGAGTAACGGGGCATCGACACACAGCCTCTATATAACACATTATCTGCCACGAAACTAGTTCATTTCATCAATATTTTGTTATGAAATGCTAGCGCTATTAGCCTCTGAGTCCGGGCTCGTCTATTGTCAACATCCGGGGTCTGTAGGCTGATCTACTACCTCTGACCTGGAAGATGTCGTCTCTGAGCTGCGCGCGCACCCGCGACAGCGCGGCTTGTTTACCTGTAGCTGCTGCTGCTAGTTTGACCCCGGATGTTGATAACGGACGAGCCCGGACTCAGAGGCTAATAGCGCTAGCATATCGTAACAAAATATTGATGAAATTAACTAGTTTCGTGGCAGATAATGCGTTATATAGAGGCTGTGTGTCGCTGCCCCGTCTCTCCCATTATATGGATATATCGCCGCTACACTGGATCTAATTTCGTCCGAACGACGCCGAATGACACCAAAGTTATCTGGGTGAGTAAATGACCATATCTTTTGCCAGAAATAAGGTCCAGGTTGTAAAAAACGGTACTTATCCTTTAAGGGATTTACTCAGATTACAACCTTTCTTTCATTGTACTTGCAGTCAATACTACATGTGGAAAAAGCAGGGAGAAAAACAGTGCACATTGGGTTTTGATCACAAGCAACATTACACAGAGAGAGGCACGGTAGTAGTGTAAGAAAGTGTTCCACACACAGCAGCGATGGGTAGTGTGGTAAAGTGTAGCCTTGCCGTTTCCTGCAGATGATGATGGCCACAACGGTGACGAGGCCGGACAGTAGGGCCATGCAGATCCAAATGATGGTCATGGTGCTGTAGCGCAGAGGAGCTGAAAACACACACAATCCCGCTGTGTTAGCTGACAGAAAGGTACCACTGACAGTCGAGAGTTTACAGATTACACTGACACACACGCTGACACACACTGGTAAACACAGACGGCAGGTGGCGTGTTCTTGGTCAAACAAGATAATCAAGAATATGGAGCTTCATTAAAGAGCTCAGCATTTTCTAATTACCTCCTGTTTGTGTTTAAAGTTTGTCCACGGCATTATGGCTAGGAAATATTCAGCTAATGTTGTCATCTGTTTTGAAAGATTGAATGTTGTTCCAGACTTGTGATTGAGCCACTACCTTAAAATACACTGTAATAAGGTCAGCATCTGATTTTAATTCAAGGTCAGGGGTCCAAATAACATTTAAAACCACATTCATCTGTGGACAGGATTGCTGATTATTATATTCAACTGTGTATACAACGTCAATAATAATTTATTGATCGATAAAAAAAAAAAACTGTTTAAAAATATGAAACGTTACACTTCTAAATGAATTATAGGCTTAAAATGACAAAAACATTTTGTGTAATAACCTGACTATAATGTCATGACATTGTTGAGCACATAACCTAATGTATTTTGTGTGTATCGAAGGAGTAATTACATTTGTGCTTGTTAGTGAATTATGATTTCTGTGTCGCTTTTCAAAAAAATAAAAAAATGCAATAACATAACGTATAGTAATAATATGATTGTTTTGCAATTTATTCCAACAATGTGTTAACACACTCTTCAACATGGGTTGTACACTTAAAGGAGTGCTCGTTCTCTTGTGGGCCAGCACTGCAGAAGTCTGGGTTTTATTCCTTGAAGCAGGGTATCCAGCTTCTGGCTGTAATAGTAACATTTTAATTCTGGCACATGAAAATGCAATGTAAATGGATATTTTGTATCAGCATGTAGGTTTACGATGCATGAAGAAATCATTCACATTTTTCTGCACCATGTTAAAATGACAGCCTTGTACATTCACACAGAAAAGCCCTATCCCTACTGTGTCTAATAAAAACTAATAACGTAATTAGATTATCAGGTTACACCTAAAGCCGGTTACTATTAAGTCCAACCCAACACTGAGAAACTACATCATTGTTTGCAGCTGGGTAACAGACACGCCGAAAAAAAGTTTAGGACTTATTGATTACTGAGCATGTAGGCTAGTGGGATCTGTGCAGTCCTCTTGTTTTCAGAGTCTGAAAATGAATCAGTATCACCAGGAGGAGAGTCAGGGTCCAGTGAGCAGCAGAATGAAGGGAGACTATTAGTCAATGAAACAGCACTGGGACTCTAACCAGGCAGGAGGTTTAGCTTTGCAGACCTCGAGCCTGCTCTGCACCTTCTCTGCCAAATCCCCTATTAGGAGAGAAAAATGTTCTAATAAAAGGTAACTTCCAGTGTTGTAGTTGCCTCAGGTGGACAGACCCATGAAGACGTGTAGCCCACCCTGTACAGCTGTTTGAAGCTGGGAAAGACTGCAGTACTGCTGACGGTGTTGACCCTCTAACAAAGCACAGATCAATGGAACAAGGGGATGGACAGAGGCGGTTATCAGCCTCACTGACACCCAAGTCTTTTTTGCCCTGGACCATGCAGTCTGGCCGGGCTTTGAGGAGCTTTCAGGGCCAAAACTTTTAACACAACAAGCTGTTTTCTTACTGGACTGGATTTTTCTACTGTATTAAACAACATACAGTACAACTGTTGGGGCTATCCTGTGGATAGGGGGAGGCAGGGGGGCTTTGAGCAACATTTCAGTGATACAGTGTGACTTCTTTATGCTTCTCTGTTTTTTAGACACACACACACACACACACACACACACACACACACACACACACACACACACACACCTGCTTTCCCGGTCTGGATCTCCACATTCTGGCTGAAACGTCCACAGCCTGCTGACGTTCGGGCTCGGACCTGAAAGATGTACTTGGTGCCTGGCTTCAGCCCAGACACTCGGGCGCTGGTATTTCTAGACTTCAGAGTGGAGTAACTATGCTCTTCATTATCCTGTGAAAGAAGGCCACATTCAAAGATTGGGTTTCAGGAAATTTTCATTCTGGTCAGCAAATACATTACATACTATACAAACTCTGTAGTCTGGTGGTAAGTCAGCGAATACTTCTGTATCTTTTGCCAGACAAATATTGCTAATGTACTCATCCAGCGTTTACAGACATTAGCATTCATTTGGAGCTGTATCTCTGTATTGTGGTGACTGTAAGTCAAATTTGTACATGACCAACTCCTGAAGGAAATATCTTTCTCTTTAACTGCTAAATGCTCCACGGTGTTGACCAACCAGTCTCTATCTGCTGTTTGTTGCTGAGCAGGTAGTGTAGAATGGGTACTGAGGACCTTTTTCCACAGAAAGAGTGGTGAGAGTGAACAAAACAGTAAAGTTGCAGCTGCACAGCTAAACAATGAGCTGAAACTCAGTATAAGGTCTGTAAAGCCGAGTGGAGCTGCAGATTCAGGTGATAATTTTCTGTAGGTTCATGAGACCTTTGTCACAATGTTGCATTGTTTTCACATTGTCATTTGATACATTGCCCTATTAAGAATGTCAATCATAGTGGCTTTAAAGGGAAATTCCGCTTTTTTAAACTTTGGCCCTATTTTAATATGTTTTGGTGTGTAAATGATTCATACTTACCAAAAATGTTGGAATCAGTCCAGTAGATCACCTCAGCTCGCTGCAACACTGCTACAATGACTGCAACGTAATCCTTTGGGGCAACTCCGACCATCAAAGCTATGTCCACTAAAGGTGTTTGTTTTTGTCACCAACAGACTGATGTTGAAGTGTCTGACGACATTATGTAAACAACTGCTACAAAGATAGACCTTTATGTAACCGTGTAACAAGTCTCGCTCTGAAATCTCATGAGAGGTGAGTTGTTGCAGGTGGAGACGTGAATCATAGTTGGAGAGAGGAGTTTGGAGTTTACCTTGAAGCAGGCTTTAAAAGCAGGCTCAAGACACACCTTTTTAACTTGGCTTTTAATTGATCTCTTTTTATCCTTCTTCTAAACTCCTTTTAACTTGTCATTTATGCTGTTTTACTCAGATCTTAGGCTGTTTTTTATGAACTTTTATGATACAGTTTTAAGAATGGTACCTTAGCTTTTTTCATTTAGTCTCTTTCTTAATATTCTTAACTACTTGTAACTTCTTTTAATGTTGATTTTATCCTGCTCTCTTTTTATCTTCTAGCTCCAGTGTTTTTCTCACAGGGGGCCCTCGACGCTGGGATTAGTTTGATCCGCCTATGGGGGTGCTGCCCTGGGGGCTGTCCTGGCCTGGACGGACGGGGTGGCACTGCACCGCGGAGCCGCGGTGTGGGCTCCTCTGTCTGTCCTGGTTGGGTTGTTCCCGTGGCGGTGCCCCCTTGTGGCCATGGATCAACATGATTTCCCAGTGTGGATGGCTCCCCAATGTTGCTTTCCTCACCTGGATCCTCAGTGCCCAGCCATACCCTATCTTAATGAGTGTATGTTTGTGGCTGTGTGTGCATGCCTAAGTGAGTGAATGGGTGCATGTACTTGTGTGTATGTGTGTGCTTGCGTGTGTGTGGGTGGGGGGGGGTCTTTTAACTTGTACAGCACTTTGTGTTGCATTTTTAATGTATGAAAGGTGCTATATAAATAAATAAAGTTTAGTTTAAGTTTGAGGAAATGCCAGTCAGAATTTATTTCCAAAATCATGTCTGAATATACAACTGATTCTGACAACCTAGATTAGGCAAAAATGAGGCACTTTTAGTGGACGTAACTTTGATGGTCGGAGTTGCTTCACAGGATTATATTGGAGCCATTGCATCCATTGCCAGATGAGGTTATCTATTGGACTGGCTCCAAAACCTTTGGTGAGTCACTTACACAGCAAAACATGTAGATAGCACCAGGTTAAAAACAATATCAGAATCTCCCTTTAAGAAACCGTGTGACAATGCAGTGCTCCATAATGTGAAGGCTAAGGTGGGAGGATGATTTGAAATTTGTCAACTGAGAGAGAATTTGCTGTTTACACTCAGCTACACATTTAATATCTCAGTGTTGCAGATCAATGGGCACTACTTTATATCAGTATTGGACTTTTGTGTGACTTTACATCATGGGATGAAGTAGATTGATTCATTAGCAGGGTTTAAACTAGGCTGGGGCCTGCCGGAGCTCAGCCTCCTCATATCCAGGATAGCCAACTCTTACTCTCACACCACAAAGCTACTCCGTGATACATAAATCTAGTTTCAGTGAGGCAGATTTTAACTTGGACCAGGAGCTGAGTTCTTCTAATGCTGTCCTTCACGTCACTCAGAGTTTTGCAGAAATATCAATAATGATGTTCTGATTGGTGAGAGAGTTGCCGACAATGACTCCATACCTGCACGCATCACTAAACAGCAGGACTAATGTTTGTGCCTCTACGATGAGCATGATGCCATGCATATTTTAAACATGTGCCAAAGCATTGTTAACTTCATTGATTATTTAAATCTCCTGACACTGCGACAGGATCAGTCTGGATCTAACAGTAATTAATGTTCAGTGTTTTTCTATAGCTCATTGGCAAGCTGTTACACACACTCTAAGTTTAAAAGTGAAATTGGTTTGATTAAAGCAGCAGTTCCCTCGATGGGTCCTGAGCTCCATCAGAGCTGTCAGGACATTTTTTATTTCAGAGGAAGTCCAAACATGCTTCCCTCTGGAGAATCTTAATTTTTTGATTTTTTTAATTTGATGAATACAGAGAGTGTTCAGTTTTGCTGCAGTTAATTGCTTCTCAGTATTATGCAATGCTAATTGCAGTAGTGGTGTTGCACACATGGGGATATCCTTAAACTGAACATACTATAAGTTAGTTGTTGCCTCATTTTACAAACACATCTATGTTATACATGGAATCATTGAATGAATACATGAATACATTGTACTGCTTCTTTAACCATTAATTTAGTCAATTGTATTATTGAACAAAACCAAGAGTTAACCCTGAAGTTACCTCGCTAACCACAGATCCTGCTCTGTAGCACAGGCCTCTGGTACATGACTTTCTGTGCTAGCCAAAAACAGACATTCCCATCGCGCTATTTAATTATAAACAGTTTCTCACTACAGTCTCCACAGTCCACTCTTAGTCATTTTAATCTCCTTTGGCCCATTAGCTCAATATACAAACAAACATGGAAAGTAGTCCCAAGTAGCATTCTTGGTTTGAATCAACCACAGCGTTTGGCTGCACGTGATTTAAGATAATGTAACATTTAGCTTTGGAGCTGCTGCACATTATTATTTCTTATTTTGGAGATAGCAGCAGTGGCTCCCTCGACATAATTTATGTTCCAGCTTCAGCATGGAGCAAATGATCAACGGGGGGAACATGAATACATTTTTATAGAAAAGGGACAGACAGAATCTTCTGCCTTGTGTTCAACATGCTCTTTATGTGTGTTAATAGTCTGATTTCACTGTCACCGATAACAATGTTATCAGCTGAAGTACTTGTAGTATAGTATAAGGGTAATTTTTAAAAACTAATTTTTCAGTGCGCGCCATTTGTCTCTGGAGTTTTACATCAATATCTTGAAACGAGGAGGTAAACAGCAGATCATGCTAGATAAATTATCATAAATGAATACAGTCTTGTCTGCCAGTCAAATGTAATTGGCAGGTAATTACCTCAGAAATCTTTTGATCTGCTTCTATCAGCCAGAATAATGACAGCTACTTTGAGGAGCGTTTGTCTTATTTTCATGTTTCCTTTTCGGTAATAGCTTAATTTATGATGGATCATTTGTTCAAGTGTAAATTCTCAGGCTTATTACGCCTCTGCTATGCAAAGTCTTCTTTTTTATGGACACGGTTATTAAAAGGGGGATGCGTTTATTGTTTTAATGGAACTTTTCCTGAAGTCTCAGCTAACAGCGAAGTTCATCATCATCAGCCTGCTGCAGCATTTTTGCAAACTGAATTGAGTTACTTTATAAGGGTGGAGGTAAAATAGTTCAACAATAATAAGAGGTACAAGGAGCATCCAAAGAGCAGAATAAGTGAATCATTCATGTGTCCTTAGAAAGGATTAGAGCCTAATTATGAAGAAGTGCTAGGTGCAGAAATAAGAGCCTTTTTTTGTCTTCATTATCGTCCTCAGCGAGTGTGCTGCTGCTGCAGCGGCCACCACCCTCGCTGTGACTCATTGTTGTTTCGTACAGTAGTATAGAAGCCTTAAGAAAGCACATTGCTGACTTGTCCACTTCAAATCCCCCACAGGCGTCTCACCCCCTGAGCGAGACCAGATTAAGACACCAGCACAAGAGACGAGCTAATCCTTCAGCATCCCCACACCATCCTGCTCGTTTGTCTATGAGACCGCCTGTTCCCTGGCAGCTCCCCCTGCAATTAGCTGATTTCTATCAACGCACACGCATACATTGACTTACCCAAACACACGTGTGTGTGCACATTCACACACTCGCAGCAATTAGCTCGTCGCAAGGCTTATGCGCCCGCCAGCCGCTTGCTGTCACTGTCACTTTCACTAAGTTGGAATCTACACCGTCTCATCCTCCTTCGTGCTCTCCCTCTCTCGACCCCCATTTCCTTTCAATTAGCTGAGCTGCCAGCAGGATCTTTTTCTTGGATTAAGTTATCCAGAGTCTATCCAAGCACCACTCCTCTGCATTCACAATATCTTGGCTCAGCTTAGTCGCAGCCCTTTGAAGACAATGAGCTTATGTTCTTCAGGTAAGAGCCGAGACTCTGTCATTCCTCTCCCTCTCATAAGTGCCCAAATAGTTTCGTGCTAGTTGTTTTCGGAAAATAAACAGAATATGTTGACACAAAACAAATGACTGCAGTTGTGTGTTTTTAAGTGCAGTTGTTGAGTGTTACAGATGCAGCAGTTAGTTGAGTACCTTTTCATAGTATTTGATGTCGTACTCCAGGATGACTCCGTTGGGCTGGTCGGGCTCATGCCACAGCAGAGTCACGCTGTTCTGACTGGTGTTCTCCTGGCGAATCGCTAACACTTCAGAGGGTGCTGCACAAGAAACAGGAGAGATTACTGCTTTGTCAGTTCAACATGTTGAGCTGACCACCACTCACCACCATATGTTTTAAAGTAATGAGATAAGGGAGGACTGATTATGGGATCTGATATTAAGAATCTTTCAGTTTTTTGGCATAATTTTTTTTGTTGTCAGATTGCCAAAACAATTAATGTATTTATACTGTAAATCCACTTCTAATGAAGTATCAGTAATCTGTATCTTCAAAATAAGTAGAATCTAAAGTCATCAAAAAAATGTAGTTGAGCTAAAAGTAAAATATTTGCCTTTAAACTGGAGTGGACTGGAAGTATAAAGTAAAGGAAAATGGAACTACTTGCGTCACATACAAGTACCTCGAAACTGTACTTAAGAACATGAGTGAATGTAATTCATTACATTAGTTGTATTGACGCAGTGGTTACTGCATTAAAGTCTTGTTTGCACAGGAACTGCCACCACTATGGGTAATATTTGGTTATGTTTAGGTGTACACTCTGGCTCCACACACACTTTTATTTAATTAGATGACGTTTCGGCCCTCAGGCCTTCTTCAAGACTTTCTAGTCTGCTGTCAGTGATCAGCACCTCATTAAAGCCCTTGGTGTGTGTTACCTTTCTCTGATATGTTGAGGCATAAACACTTGGTTAGGGTCAGGGAAAGACTGTGGTCTGTTCAAAAGAAACCAAACTGTCGGCAGAAATGAGGAACATTCTCCGAAGGATTTTTGCAGTGCTACACTTAAAATAAATGCTTGATTTGAGAAGATACAGACTAACAACAAGTCAAATTATCTGCCGGTGCAGTAAGATCGTTTTGACTTGACTTAAAAAAGTTGCTTCCAGTCTAGAAATAATTAGGGCTCTGATGAATGTTCAAAGGTTCAAAATAATTAGAAAATGCTGGTTTTAAGATGCAATAACTTGAAACTAGACTTGCTACAGCACAATAATAAGTGACTACACTAAGGATAAGCAAATAATTCTTAATTCAAGTAGTTTTGCTGTCTTAATTTTAGCACAGTCGTCTTAAAATAGGAGCTTAAAACAGTCAGGTATACCCAGCAGAAAATGAATCCTCAGCCTTTGGTAATATCGACATCTATCGAAGGGTCTAACAGTTTGTTACACACCAAAATACTTAATATTAATTTAGTACAGACATTAATCGCCCTCAGAGAGGGATACTCATTGACTTTGATGATCCCCTGACTATGCCTCTAACGCCACCAACAGATAAAAGTTCTCATTTATTCAGTCAAATATGCCAACATTTACTGTATGGACATGTGGTTCAGACATTCATGTTCCTCTCAGGATGAACTGTTATAACTTCGGTGATTCATCGAGCACCATCATAAGGTCAGAAGGTCAATTTGTCCAATACTTTGGTTTATGACCAAATATCCCTTTAAAAAGAATGACATCGCAATCAGAGTTCATCGCACTTCATTTTCAGTACAAACTAGAAAATATTAGTATGTTTAAACGCTGAACTTGATGAACATTATACAATTACATAACCATCTTGTCTGATGTGACAAAATAAATGACCTTTTTTGAATGAGGCTAAAACTTGAAACTAGATATTTTGTCCCCCACAAAACAAGTCAGACAAGATTTAAATCGAAAATAAGAATATGTACATTAGTTAGAAATAAAGTGCATGAAAATAGATGTTTCTGTCTTGACAAATTATTGCTTAACATTTTACAGACAGTCCCTTATATCTACTGACAATTGACGCAAATAAAGACAAAATGCTTGTCAAGCCAAGGCAAGTGACATTTACTTGAATCAAGCCAAAGGATCTTCCCTAGTTAATTTACTTATAATTAAAACAAGAGCAACTAGATTTTAAATATAAGATTATCTCTTGGTCAGATGGTCAGTTTGTGCAGTGTATTGCAGTGCGCTACAGTCACACTTCACACTACTTTTTTGCTTTTGCTTTTGAGACGCTGAGGTCATAATTTGCCACAACGAGCACAAGAGCTCCTCGACAGGTAAACATAGGCATTTCAACATACTGTATGTTCAGTACTGTCATTTTAACTCAGGACAGTCTCTTCAGTGCTGCTCCATGCAAAGAACTGTGGAGCTTTAGTCTTAACATTACAGTAAATACACTACATCAGTGTGAAACACCTGGAAATACAGTAAAAAGACAAATGAAAAGGGCAATTAATTGGCACAAAGTGAAGTCTAGCAGAAGGTCAACACAGTCAGTAGCCCCGTTTTTGAGTTCAGCACTTGGTACATTACTGTCACACAGAGGTCAGATAGAGGGGAACTTCTGAACATCAAAGGCAGTTTTATGATCCCAGAAATGTCTGGAAAGGAAATGTTGCTGCAGGCAAAACCAACGTTTCAGTCCAGTATTTCCAGAGACTGTGCCATCCACTGACACGGCACATGCAGGGGATTTGGTATACATTCCAACAAAGAGAGGGAGCAGAGAAAAGTATTGGAATTAAACTGTTGTATCAGCCTGGGAAAACATTTTTAAAATCTGAATAGACAGAGGACATTTGTGACATCATGAAAACAAAGTTCAACCCGCTGCTGGAGAACAGGTTAAAGTTAATGTCCTGAAAAAGAGTTCAAATTAACTTTTTGACTTTTTCCCTGCAGGTAATACATGGTCACACTACATGACTTTTTTAAAACTATCAGATTGCTCTGCTGTTCACACTACACAACTCTGTGTCTTGGGAATCTTAAAGTTGTTTTAGTTTGCACTAGGCCAGGCCAATAAAACGATTGCAATATATATTGGCGCTAGACACATCATCGATAGCATTAAAATAGTTTGATAAAGTGTTTGATAGTTTCATGTGTGTGCATTAAATCCAAACCAATGGAAAGCACATAACGAATACGCCCCAGCTCATAAACAGCCTGTCATATTCCTAGATAAAGGAGAGTGCTATGAGTGACATGCAAACAGCCAATCATTTAACAGGTGTGTAGTTTGGTTGCACCATCGCCAACAACAGTTGAGCGTGGAGTGAGGAGTTATCATTGATCCCACTGCAGTCCTCACAAGACCAGCTCGACTCCGCCTGTAAACTGGTAACTGACACAGCAGCTCTGCTGATGTCTGATATGGCAGTCTACTCTATGAGCTGTACTTTTGTTGGTAAACACACCAGACCTTGTTGGCCTCTGTGCACCTCTCAGGGTGGCTCATCCAGCTCATGCTGCCCCACCACTACTCCACCACCTGTTTGCTCGTGACAGTGCAGTTGCAACATTGAATGTGGTTGTGATTACTGGGGCGACTAAGTCTCACAATTTACTGCATCACCCCTGTCACTGGCTGCCTGAGTGAGAAAATGAGCGCTGACGAGAAGGAATTTGTGAATAAAAAGGACAGGTCAGCTATTTTTATCTATTTGTGTCATTATATTTAGGTGTTTTTTCACTGTTTTGTTTACATAAAGGTTATTACCTGTGTGCCTCCATAACCTTTATTCATCTGGTCTTTAAAACTGGTAATTGGAAAATATGAAACTCCACTCCCTGGCCTAGTTTGACTGATTAGTGACGGGGTTACACATTACAAGATCGTTCAGGAGGAAGAATCCCCTAGGGGTCTCTGTCACGAAAACACACAAAAGAAGTGAAACAAGAAACAAGTGGCTCAGGGTTGTTTGTGCCCTGATTGGCAGCCAAAAAACAGAAGAAAGAGCTAACAACTGCCTGCTAATATTGTGGTCCAGCAAGGATGATGAGAGGGAGCTTGTGCCGATTTGCCTGTGATGTATAAATTTTGACTGCCATCTCCAAAAACTGTCAGCAAGTGGAAAATCAGGGCTACAACTCTGAAGTGGGAACTCAGCTTTAGTTAAAGAACTCTTTGTGACAGAATCAGGGAGCAATTTCCAAAATGCTGAGGTCACAGATGGGGCTAATTTCCAATCTCAATGACTTCCCGTCTTTTCTGTTCTACTATAAAGTCTACTGGAAACTCCAGGTGAGTTAATCACTATGGGTGGAACTGCCTTTGACGGCAGGATACATTGGGAGTCATTGACAAAAATATCAACAAAAATTTGCGGTTTCAACATCAAAAGGCCCTAATCCACTGAACTGCCAATCAACCATTGATGTTATTGGCTGTGTTCACACTGTAGTGTATTCAAACTGCTGGAAGTGAATCAGGAGGGACAGAAATAAGATGCTTAGGAAAAATACTTCACACAACTTTTAAAAGTTGAACAAACTTTAGTGCAGGTAAGACGAAATGTCAACCAGTATTACAACTGATTACTGCAGTAACCTGGATGCAGATACAGTCTGTATGATTTGTTGTGTTTATAGTGTTGGTGTGGAGCGCAGAGGTGTTGGAGTTGGAAACAAGTACTGTTTGCTGACAATGGCAGCTACTCCAACTAGTCCTTATGGAAACAAAGTGTGAGTGCCGTAAACCTGCTTTTCATTATCAGCACAAAATGTGGTTGAGACAGCACTTTTAAATTTCTTTCAAAGATTGTTGTTTTGGCACTTTTGCTAAATTTGACAGTCAGAGTGAGACAGCAGGAGGTGAGGAGAAAGATGTGTGATGAACAGCCAACACTGGATTTAAACTCAAAACGATGTGGTAGCAACACGTCCAAAGGTAGTCTATTATATTTGTGCCTGTTTTTGTGCCATTTCTCTTCTTGTCGATGAATTACAGTGATTCAAGGATCTGAACCCAGGTATGAACAGCAGAGTGACCACATCCTTCACTATTCAACCTTGGTCCTGTCTAAAGACCACCTCAAGAACCAACCTGGAGCTCCCCACAGTCCAATAAACCTATACAGCTTTTGTGCTACGTTCTGCCTTGCATTGCCTTGTTTTGTAAACCAGATACACGTTTAAAAGGGAACACTGCTGACATTTTCATTCTTATGTGCTGTTTAATAAGCAGATGCAGTAATACTGTTGCCACTTCAAACTAGTTTTGGAAACAGAACCCATGACAGAAGTTATGGTTGATAAATGTTTCATGTAAAAATTTAAATTGTTGAACTGTCATTATCTACTCAGCCCTGTGCTGATGTAATGTTAGGTAGCAGATGGAGACTATTGCACCAAAATGTAATAAAAGAACCCAAACCCATACATCCATATATTTTCTGACGATAATCCTCAAGTGACAAGGGTTCACTACACACTCAGACTGCAGGGAGGGATTCAAGTTGAGAGCCAGACACAAAGCGATTAGCCATAACCATTCTGGGTCATGTAGTGGTAGTCTGTGGTAGTCCCTGATATACAGTATACTACAATGAAGAACACACACATCTCATTGCTTCTGTCTCTCTTCCAGGAAGAGGCACTTGTTGCTCTCTCTCTCTTACCCCTTTTCCACTGGTCAAACATCCCACTTAAACCTGCTAAGATCTGGCTTTTGTGTGCAATGAGAATGTGTAAACTCTGCATTTACAGAGCCGAGGTGATAAAAACCCGGGTCTAAACGTGAGACCCAGGTGAACGCGTTAAATTCTGCTGTGTGATGTGATGATGCGTTGACATCCGGTGGTGGTGCGTAAATCAAAAAGGAATTTGGGATGTGGTCTATTTAGGACACTTTATTACCGGACACAGCGTTGAAGGTGGAGCCCTGATCATTCCTATGAACAGGGTTTAGCGCCCGGTTTAACGCCCGGTTTAGCGCCCGGCTAACTTGAAATGGGATAAAATAATTTAATCGTGCGGCTCTTCTAGACTTTCCAAATGTTGTTTGACCAAATGGCTCAAAACTTTCGCCAGGGGTTGTGGTGCTCAAAATAATACATCCACTGTTTTATAGAAGCTTCTTTCACAATGGTTCTGTTGTTGTCTTCTCTTCTGTTGCAACTGTTTTTGGCACGTTCATGACGGGAAACTTGATGTCAGTGACGTACAACATAATGCTTCAGATAAAAATCACAGACGGGCTGTCTTGCCTGCCGGAAGTGGGAATTGGGTCAACAGGTGATTTTTAGCATGTTGACCCACGTTTAAAAAACCTGTGTAGACCCGCTAATTTTGGTGGAAAAGCGGTATCTGTTATGTGTGATGCAAGCTTTCCAGGTAGCCGGTCAACGCTTACGTATGCAGAAATTGCAAGTCATTGATCTTGTCTAGTGAGGTGTGCGTTGACACTTTTGGCTTATCAGTTGAAGTGAAAATTTCAGCTTAAAAAGGGGTGTTAATAATATCTTTTCAAATGAATTTGGGGTCTCGGGTCTTCCGGAGACTTGAGTTGCTCTGGTTGTTTTTTTTTCACATTTTAAAACAAGTCTCCATCCACTTCAGTGGTTTAGGAGAACGCTGCAACACTGTTCTGTGAAGCTTCAGAAATGTTTTGTGGACTACGAAACTTCATCTGACTTTCCGTCAGCATGGGGGTCAGTAGATAATGACTGAATTTTAATATTTGGGTGAACTGTTCCTTTAAGTTTCACAGTGGGAAAGGCCTGTGTGTGCTATACACAAAAGCCTCCATAATGAGAAATTGTATGTTAATGTTCCGAACCCTACCTGCCTGGTTCGTTGTGATGTTGACCATGGCATAAAGTGATGGCTCGTTGCTGAGGTGCGTCACTGCATTCATGGCCAGGATGCGGAAGGAGTAGTTGGTGTGAGCCACCAGGTTGAGCACCGTCACCCAGGGCTCTGTCAGTCCGGTCTGGCGGGGAACGAATCGAACTGCTGCATTGCCCAAACGCTCCACCAATCCTCCTCCCCCGCCACCAATGCTCGCCCCCGTCTTCCCTCCACTAGCGCCTCCCGGGGAGGATGCACAGTTCTCACAGGGCCCTCCTTCCCCTGAGCACTTCAGACAAGAAATGCTGTACTGCAGGTCGCTGCGACCTCCAGTATCCAGAGGGCGATCCCACTCTATATTCACAGATGTCCCATTGACTGAGGAGATGACGCTTACTGGAGCAGATGGAGGGCCTGGAGAAAAGAAAGACGGAGGTTTTGAGTTCATTCACAGGCTTGATCACTGTCTAAAAAAGAAAATTGGATTTTTGAGGCATAGATAAGTTCAGCACCACGTTCCATAGACGCTGTGTGTTGTATGTGTGTGAGTGTGTTCTTGCTTATAGGATTAGCTGATCTTGTGTACCATGTGTTTGTGCTTACGGGAGCATGGAGCTGCTGGTGGGTCATCTGCCGCTCGATAGTAGTTGGAGTCACAGGGGCAGGCGAGGGCAGCTCTGGTCTCTGAGTGGCTGTGTTGAGGACATTTACCACACAGGCCATCGCCCGCCACCGGCTTATAGAAACCCACCTCACAGGCTGCAGAGGGAGATAGAATAAATAGAGTAAATAGAGAGCTTGTATGGAAGGGCTCTGCACTCCCATAATCACTCAGACCATGATAAAATTGAGAGAGAGCGCAGCCAGAAAGGCATGAATCACACTCCTATAGCGAGCTGTGCATATCAACGCAGCTCCAACTTTTTCAAAACTGTGTCATCTCCTCCAAAGCCTTCATTTTAGGACATACCCCACCCACCCCCATCTCCCCCCCTCCAAATCTATGTATAATTACAGGCCTTGTAACCGTAGAGACTGCGGAGCAGAGGAGATGAAAGTCATACTTCTTTCTGCTCAGATTTGGTCTGAAAAGGCTCTGCACTGTTGATACTCCCAGAGAGACCCTCAGAATCCAGACCGTGTTTCAACCTTATTCAGCTCCTCTGATACATATTCACTTTTAACTCTGCACTGATTAATAATGGAGGGCGCGCTGATAAATATATTCTCTTTCCGAGCGGTTAATAGGCTTCTGCTATGGTAAATGGGGCAGGGGTAAACTTTGCAGCAGCAGACACCGGCGTGCTCCTATTTGCTCGTCCTGACACGTTAATTTATGCCTCCCCAGAATGCTGAGTGTTAGTTTACAGATGCACTGTTTCTCTAACCTTTCCTTGTTAAGTGTATAGAAGACCATTTTAGGTGCTTAGACTTCAAAGGTGCTGAAAGAACCATGAAATTGGATAAGCAACATGAGTGAAATTATAACAAAGTGAATAGTTAAAGTGTGTGCTGGATTACTGGCTGAGACATTTTTAGACACTTTTGGAAAGAAGAAATAAAACCTCCCATGCTTGTACCTGAAAAGTACACATGCAATTATTCACCATGGTTGTGCAGGAACACACACAAACACACAGACACTGGATGTGCCATTCAACCATGTTATTAGATTTTGTGATATTCTGCATGATAGTGTCTTATTTGATAGGCTGGATGTTTCGCAGCCATTTTATTTCCATCTAATTGTTCTGTAGTTATTACTCTCATGGAGGATTTTTTCCATGAAAAATGTGACTATTTAGATGATTGTGTGGAAGTTCACTCTGTCCTTGAAAGATCTACTTCCCCTGAATTGATTAGTTACATTATCCACCTGATCCCTCATTGGCTCTCCACCTGCAAACACCACCAGCTGTCTTTATATATTTATACAGCAGTTTCCAACCAGGGAGAGGAAGTCATCCCACATTATTTATAAGTAACATTTGACAGAAATATAAAATAAGAATAGAAATGAAAACAGAAAAGAAAAAGTAACAAGTGGGTGGATGAACACATTTTTATCAGACGCTGGGGTGAAAAAGAATAAAAAAATAATCATCTTGCAAACTGAAGAAAATCAAATTCAAAATAGAAAACACTCTGTAGTAAAAATGGCACTGCAATATTAAACATTAAAACTGATTACTCGGTACAAAGAGAGAGTACAAAGAATAGCTGCTAATATCTTTTTTTATTTTATATTTTTCCAGGCATCTTAGTTTCTGCTCAACTTCTGCTCATGCCAGCTTACCCTCCGAGTAGTCTCTGTCTAACTTCTGCACAGCAGGCCACTAGATTGAAGTGAGTTGTTGTGGCTTATTTTATAAGATAAGATAAGACAAAATACGATAAGATAGAGCTTTATTAATCCCGAAGGAAATTCTTGTGCCAGAGAATGCTTCAAAAAAATTACAGTAACAACCAGTGGGTTCCCCAGGTCAGGGTCACACACAGGGCCCAGGTTTTTATGACAATAAAAACAATAGAGAATTAGATATAAGTGAAATATACAAAATATAAGGAGTGCCTAATATAATTACAATAAGATAAGTGAAGTACAAGAGTAATTTTTAGTTTACTCTTGTACTTATCTTACTTCTATTGCTATTCTGTTAGGCACTATTATATTATATTATATTATATTATATTATATTATATTATATTATATTATATTATATTATATTGAATTGTATATAGTCAGTGTCCTCTGTTTCAGCTGTCCTTCCTACAGAAGAGGGAGGAGTTATACAGTTAGATGGCTGCTGGTAGAAAACGCCTCCTCTGACGTTCTGTGCTGCTCCTCCGTGGTCATAGTCTACAGCTGAAGGTGCTCTGATATCTTGTTGTTGTTGTTTGTTTTGTTCTCTCAAAATATATAAATATTACAATTAGGTAACTTGTTGCATGGTGTGAAGTCATCATTATCAGGCCTCCATAAGCAAGCATTGAATAAGACTCTCAAAATGGAAAATTAGACACTGGATTAGTCATTTGGTGAGAGATCTGACAAAATTATCCAGAAATTGGTGAGAGTGTAAATAATTAGAACATGTACTTCAACTAACTGGCTCACAGAGTAAGGCAGAAAGGTGGTAAATATATTTATTTTACTCTTCCCTATTTCCCTTCAGGCTGCTCCTTGACTACTCCTCCTCATGGCTCTCCAACACACACACACACACACACACACACACACACACTCACACCTGAATAGCACTGAGCTTGATCGTTAATTATTCAAGACTTTCAGAGGTTTTGGCACCTTTTTGTGTTACACCTCTCCTGACTTCCTGTGGTCAAACAACTGTGTCACAGCTTTTCCCTGGGATATGGCACAACTAGAAGCCATCATAAGCTTATAAATTTAAAATCACCGCTGAGGCTGAGATGGGCTGTGATACATTCATTTTCCATCTGTTTTGCAAGGCATAGAATATCTGAAAGGCAAATTCAAGGTCCCAGATTCAGTGTTCAACGTATTTCTCTTTCTACAACACAGGGTTATACAATGAAATGTAAGTTGTTGCCCCTTTGTGCTACACAAGAAAAATGACTTTTTATGGTGAGGAAGGATGCTCTGTAGTCTGGTGGTACTGCAGCGGATACTTCTGTACCTTTTGCCAGATGGCAGCAGGGTGAACAGTCTGTGTCTGTGTGGGTGTTGTCGTTTAGCATCCTTTAGCTCTGTGCAGACACCTCACTTCACTGATGTCACTGATGCTCTGTAGATGGGTATCAGGTGATGATACCATGAGTGTTTTTTCACCCGCTGTAAAGCCTTCCTGTCCTGGGCCGGGCACAAATCATGCCTGTTTGAGAGTTTCCAGTCAGGATCCTTTCTATTACTCCTCTGTTCATGAGAACTTGGCAATGACACATACACATGTGATCAACTAACGTTTTCAACTACCTGCAAATGTCATTGTTTACCAACGAATGGCGTGATAGACCCGCTGGTCCACTGTGTCACTGTTGCATTTGGCCTCACCTACCCATGAAAACAACAAGGTCTCATTCTGTGGTCAAGTTCGTAAGAATAAACATCTGGTAACACTGACAATAAAGGCACCAAAACTATTTGGTGAGGCCTCGGAAAAGATCATTGTTTGGCTTAAAAACTGCTTTCAGCTATGAAAGTCCAGTTACTTTACTAACCAACCAACCAACCAACCAACCAACCAATCAACCCCAGCCACCTCCTCTCATGGACATGGATGTTCCTATCACCCCCTGCTGGCACTGCACCTTCAGACACACATGTACTTTTCGTGGTTAGGCGAGGCAAACCGACACACTCACACACGCTGTCCTCTAGTGGATCACCAGGTCTAATACACTTTTTGGCATGAAACCGTGCTGACATGACACTATTCATTATGATTTACACAACCCTACAGCTGTTCATGTTGAGTTTACATTTTACTGACATTGTCACAATTTTTGGAAGGACGACTACAAGAGTTGACATGGTAAAGAAGCCAGTCATGGTTCAAACTGCACAGACAGTACAATGCTATAATACAAAAGTATCATTTTGTGAATGACTTTAACATTTCAAAGTTATTCAACTGCAAAAAAGATAAGTAAGACTTTTATGCAAATGCACTATTACACAACAGCCTTCTCTGTAAGCAAGATTTCATAATTCAGTTTCCATCACTTATGATTCCCCATTTAATGTGCCATGACTTCTTCTGGCTATAAGCACCACTGCTGAAAGTGTCTGTTTCTCTCTGCCTGTCCTTTCTGCTGCTGATACATGTTTTCATTGAGAGCGACACAGTAACGTAGTTGTGGACAGAGAGGGTGACAATATGCTCCTGTTTTGTGTGGTTGTCATATTAATACTGTTTCCTAACGCAACCAAAAAAGTGCATCAGTTAGTGGGTCTCCATTATTAATGTTACAAGTACGCAATGTAATATTTCTGGAAGAATCCAAGGACAATTAAAGGCTGAAAATGCTGCAAACTTCAGCTGAATAGTTGAGTGTTTTATCCAAATCTGTTCCTTCTCTATCCCTCTCTGGATGTGAAAAGAAAGGTCTGAAAGCTTCTTTTGTGTGTAACATGGTTTTGGATAGACCATTTTTATGTAGCTTATGGTGATTTCAGGCGTGACTAATTTATCAATACTTTTTAATGCAATCTAACTATAAAGCAAAGAATCTCTGTCCGTCTGTCTGTCTCTCATTCACATATCTCGAAAACCATTCATTTGATCCACCTCACACAGTTTGCTGCTGAGGACCGAAGGATGTGAAGTGTCTAATTTGGTGCAATTTGAACACGTGACACATTCAATGGCTCTGCAGACTGAAGCTGGGCGCCCACCCTCATATGATCTCATAGGCAAGTTAAGGTGACCAGATTTCTGAAATAAAAACCGGGTACATTTCCAGTTTGGCGGTCAATATATATTTAAAATACTCAATGTTATTTTCTATGAAATTAAAAAATTCTGGTTTCACATATTTTGACCATGTTAACTGCTGTAATAAAACTATGGTGCAGGTTTTACTTAAAGTGGGCTTCTTAAAGTCATTTTATTGCTGTTTGAGGTTGAGTTCATTTTAACTAGCCTACTTTATACTGTATATTGGTTGCTAGTTTAATCTACAGCAGTGCATCACATTATATAAGATTGTCATATGTTTGTAGCATGGCTGTCCTGTGAGAGCCATGTATCTATAAAATCAGAAAAACAGCCTGATTTCAGCTTTGTGACAATGCGTTTTCTAGCTTAACCTTTAAAGAGTTTATTTAGCTTAAGGAGTATTTTCTCAACACAGAAAGGAACACCTCCTTCACTTCATCACAAACATTCAATTTGGGTTCGAGTTACGTGGGAGCTAATGGGAGCTCAGCTCCCATGAAAGCAGTAAAATCATACATCTGTGGAGGTCACTAATACATTACCGATTACCATTATTTTTAATCACAAATAATGATTTTTTTCAATGTAATGAAAATTTATTTTTTTTAATCAATGATATAAATAGGTTAAAAGGAACATGTTTTCCACTATGCATTGTATTCTCTCGTGCATGACAGTAACAGTGACAATGACGATGGAATTCTCTCTCTCGGAGGTGTGCACTGCCATACCTTTTTATGTTTAAATTAAATAACGGTTGTCGTGATCTACTTGACACAGTTGTTGCAAGAAGTGGGCTGCTGTGTGAAAGTCATGGACTTGGATCACGTAATAAAGTGAAGTCACTAGTAACGGACAATATCCCAGACTCACTTACACACACAGGTTTTCTATTCTTCAGATGGAACTGGAGGTAAGATCTTAAATCTCTGTCAACAGAAGTATGCTAGCTAACATTTCTTGGCAGCACCGTCAGCTGCTACGGGATGCCTTTCTCATTGCATGTTGTGGTCTGGCTCGGAAAAGTACAGGTGTAAAAATCATAAATATCAAACAGGTTTGATATTATCAGGGCAGCCTCAAAGAGTTTGTGAGCAGTTCAGGAGGCTTCAGACTAGATCTGTAAACCCCTCACATTCCCAGATCATCTGTGCCGAACAGCATGTTCTGAACAGCCACTGCACTAGGTCAGAAACATTCAGGGAAGTGACTCTTCTAACTTGTGAGGGTGCAAGTTTTCAGACCAGTGATACATGATGGATGTGCAGTTTGAGAACACAGGATGTCATTTACAGACATCAAACCGACATGCTTACAAATAGGGACCTCCAGACATTTTAGCATCCAACTTCAAATGAACTTTTTAAGCTTTAAGAATTTACACAGAAGTCCTTACATTGGGTGGCAGCTGGATTTAAAATGCAGAAGTCATGAATGCCCCAGCCTACAATGGTAATTTCTGAACATGCAGACATGAAACACACATGGAGTCAGTCTGACATCCACTTCTTAAATGTTCTTGTGGCTGTGTTAATTGCTTAGAATTGAGTGTAACTGAAACTTTGTTCTAGGGTACGAAGGCTTGAGTTATCCCCCTGTTTGCACTTCCATACACTGTGTAGATTGCGTAACTCTCAAGGAATTAAGAGAGAAGTTTTCTCACTAGTTCATTGAACATTTTTAATTAAAAGCCAACTGCGGAAAAAAATATTTGATTCAGCTTATTTTCCTGTCTTAAAATTTGTCTGGCAGGCATCTGGAATTGCTTTTTTTTATAAGGTCTGACTATTCAGTAGCTATCTACAGTGCCACATTGTAAAGCTTAGCATCTACTGTTACCAGCAAAGTGTCTGAGTGGTGTAAATGTTTTAATCATTAAGCAACATTAAGTGTCGGGAGATTGAGCCTTCAGTTGATTTGCATTATATTTACAGTGATTGAAGCTGTAGCATTTAAAGCTGTGAAAATGATAACTGAGAATTAACTTAACCGCTCAGAATATGCAACACATTACATAAACACCCCACACACACCTGCACAAGTGCTGATAATGTAAAACACAGAGCAGATGCTCAGATATGTACACACACACACACACACACACACACACACTAGTATATGTATCACTATAGATAAACAGACTGGGGGCGATAGTGCTCTTTTCTTTCACTGTCAGAGCCCCCACGGGAGCCAGAAACTATTTCTATTTGCGATATTTATCCCAGACTGTTTTCTCTTCCTTCTTTTTATCCCATTAATCCCTCCATCCCTTGATGTTTTTTTTTGTGAAGCCCCTGAGTTGAAAAGCAGGTCACGATAAACATCGGAACAGCTCGTTCATCAAGGAGAGAGGCGGCGAGCGCTTTGAAGTCTGACAGATTCACCAGGAGTTCTGCACACACTCACTCATACACACACATGCAAAGGTTATGATAATGCAAAAAACACACGCAAACATACACACGGGATGCCTGATGCAGCCACGGTAACCACATGCAACATGAATTTATCAACACACAGGTGAATATGCAACGGCAGAGAGAAGGCAAGACCGGCTGTGATAACCTTTCACGTCACCTCTGATGTCCTGCTCATTTGGCGCTCCGGATACAGAAACAATTAATATATAAAGGGGAGGCCTAAAAATATTTTCATTATCATCAAAAGACAAAGTGATCAATGGATTCTGGGCTGTTGCCAGACAAGCAACGCTTCAGACAAAGGTCATGTTCCTCCTGATATTCCCATTATATTTCAGCAAGCAATATTTGTTGCATTTAATGTCAGTAGATTACATAATTGTTTGAGACCTTGGTTAAATTAATGATCACAGCGCTTTATTCACTCTCATCTACAGCACTGCAACCGTCATTCATTGCACAATGTTGAGCAATCTTACTAAAAAAGCATAGTCAATAGCGCCCAGTAGTTTGAATTCATGCTATCCATACTGACAGTGACTGCAAAGAGTGAGTCTGCATGTATGTCACCTGTGAGAGCTGCTGCTACAACACTCTCTCAGAGGATGATGATTGGCTGTTTAAATGCTGCCCAAAGCTGCTACAACACATCAACATTTACTCTTCACTCTCCACAGATGTTATACTACAGTACACTATACATCATACTTTATTAATGGAACATGTATGAGGAGCACTCTTTAGATCTTTCACACGGACATCAGTTTACTCATGGGCAGTACCACTCAGCCTGTGAAAGGAGCTATAAAATCTCTTCTGTAGAAAACAATTGACTCTGATGTCAACAGTTATCTCTCTTTTGGACTGAGGCTTCAAATCTTCCACCGAATGTATGTTTTACTATAAACTGGGTTCATGGAGTTTGAAAGACATGAAGGTTTACAAAGGGAGAGAGAATAGAGTGATACTATACTATACTGTACATACTATAAAAACTAAAAGTCAGGGTATCTCAGCCTGTGCTACTTCTAATTTCACCATTTATTTCAAAGATGTAATTTGCGAAATATGTTAAGGTAGCTCCAGGAGGTCAGTCTGAAGACAGTGGATACAGTACAGAGGTGATTTACAGCAGCTCTGACCAGGACTATGACTCTGGGGATGAGAAGACACGGCAGGCAGGGACAGGAGAGGCTTGAAACATGAAAATGATGTGTACAGCTGGAATATTTTCACATCCTAGTCGCTAAATTAAGGACGTATTTCGACCAAACGAGAGGTGATTGTGGAAAGACAAACCAAGACTGTTTTGGTGAGTAGACGTCTTTGACATAACCTACAATGATAAGTTTTTTCATGTTTTAAACTTAAAATCTGGCCGCATCTTACAAATTGCTCCTTTAATTTTGTTAACTCAAAGTCCTTCCATTTAGTGCAATAGCTAACTGCTGAAGTAGTCCTTTAAAGAAAAGCTTTGATGTAGGTTATACTTTTCTTAACATTGAAGTATTCTGTTGTTGTATTCTGATGCTGGATAGAACTCAGTATTGAGCAGATATTTAAGAATATTTAATATACTGTTTGCTACTGTAACTGGGTCAGTCATAATAATTTGATTAACTGCAAATTTGATTGTAAGAACTTAGGGTTAGGCGACTTGTAGGAGGGGCATGTTTCAAAATGTAGTCTATGGGCTTAGTTTAGGAAGATGCCAGAGGTTCTTTTCACTGTAATCAAAATAGTCTCACAGTAACTGACATTCTGAGGTCAGGCACTGTTACAGGATGATTTCTTGGTTATGGACATATAACAAACAATGTATAGGGGCCACTCACACAGTTTTCCCCAGGGAGCCTAATGGGGTAATGCAGCAATTATCTAGTTGCAGGAATGTGAAAAATAGAATAGATAAAAAAAAAAGAAATTCCTGACATCTGTTAAAATAAACAAAAACACTTTGACCCAAACAGACCTTTGCAGAATAGAATGTTGGTAAAAAAGTTGTGCTAATATAACTAGATTGAGATAGAGGCCAGTCCACTATGGTCTCATTTATTTACAATAATTACAACTACATATCACAATCATTTGACAATGGATATTGATGTTTAACAATACTAAATGTATGTGCATCCTGAGCTCCAGTGAGGTCTGCTTCATTTAACAGAATTATTTAATTGGTTTAGTTGCTTCACATCTTATAGTTACTTATTTGAGAGCATGCTTGTTTTGCCGTGTCAAGCAAAATCCATGTTGTGTATCAGTAACTTGAAGATGGTGAAGTTTTTGGACAGTCAGAGAGGAATTACAGAGGAATTATGAAACAATTGCAACTTAGTAAATTCCATGTTTTAACAAAAGTTTCAACATACTACAGGGAACTTTGAACAGGTTGTGACATAGTCTCAACATAATACTGATGCCTCTATTTGAACTACATAAGCGAACATGACCAACAGTGAGAAGATTGGTTATTACTATATAATTATTATAGTTATTGTCATCGCCTGTCACTGGGTCAGTCTCCAACTTCTGGGGGTTGGATAAGTCTTATAATAAAAAAAAAAAAAAAAGTATGGGGGAGTGCTGAGGATGAACTGAGGAGTCTCACAGCCTGAGGAAAGAAGCTGCTCTGTAGTCTGGTGGCACATTGGTGCACTTAGTTTACTTGACTGTTACCATCTTTTGTCTACAGGGGGAGCCAGAATCAACCAAAAATAAAAGTTCCTTCTGCGCTTTAAATTTTGTGAATAGCATGACAACAGATCAACACAGTAAAAAAAATAATAAATAAATAACACAAATCAAATAATTAACTATTTAAATACTGTATGCAGCAAACACTGAAATATAATTTCATAACATTTTAATTATATATTTTAAATACAATTTCACTGTATATGTTAATAATACTGACGATTAGAGAAGTTTTCAGGGGTAAGGACACAGTAGGATATGTTTGTAAATGGACTATGAGAGAAAACGTGATGGAAATAGAAGGAGAAGGGAGTAGTGGTGTGAGGAGACACGTACTTCTCTGTTCAGTCGCACTCCTTTAGGTAAACTGTTTACACAATCTGTAAGTTGGTAAATGTGTGTGTCTTTGCACGTGTGTGTGTTCATGTGTGGCTGTTTGCGTACTGCCCGCCGTGTCAGTACCTGTCAATGTAGTGCACTCGCTACAGGAGAATTTGCATTACAATGAATCTTAATAGCCGTGTGTGGCATTGTGTGCTGACCTTGATTTATTCCCTGTATAAGTGGGTAAATAAATACATTGGAAAAAAGGGGGAGGTAGAGAAAAGCACATCATCGTCCCATGCGTGAGGAGACTGAGGGAGGAGCAGGGAGAGGCAGAGGGGAGCGGGGTCTTTAAGTGCAACACGGCCTGGCTGCTAAAGGCTCACATTCGGTGTACTTTACTGGTTCTGAGCATGTTCTGCTTCAAGGATACGTTTAAGGAAGGAAAAAAATAAGTCCAATTCTGTGGAAAATGGGTAAATTAACATTTGGACATTGTGCTTGTTGAAAGTACCCTAGAAGAGAAAAGACAGTGAAGTAGCAGTCCAAATAGTGGAAGAATTATATCAAAGATGCAGAACCATGTGTAGTGTAAAAGGAAGCTTTGGTACCAGCTGAAATGCATTAGCATGCTGTGATGGCCGTATGCCCATTAATTAACTGTACTCTGCTGTTTTTACTCCATTTATTTGTTGTGTCTTAATGGCTTTCCAGTGGAGGTTGTGGTTTATGGTCCATTTTCTTTTGTTTTAGGCTGACTTGTAAAAAAACAAAAATCGACAAGGCCTATTTTTTGTTCCATCTGTTGTGTTTTCATGCCATGTCATACTCTTCTGTTACTTCAGATCTTGCCACTCCCCTCTACCCTGCTGTTTTGTTAGGTGTTTAGGTGATGCTGGGGCCCAGAAATCACGCACCATCAGAGCTGCAGTGAAGATCATAGAAGTCTAGGCTAAAATTGTGATTGCAATTTAAAAAATATACCTGTATAGAAGTGCGAGAAATATTTTAAATGTTGCACAATGTAACAAACAAACTACAAAAGGATGATCCTATGATCCAATCAGAGCATCAATATTGGACAATTGTAGCACCTCTATTTTTTTTTTTTTACATCATGCATTTCTTTTTTTTTTTTTTTTTACATGCTTTTTACATCCTATGACAAAGATTCTTTGATTCTCATTTTCCACAATATCTACACGTGTCAACTACAACATGCGTTGGGAAGGATTATGATGATGGCAAATAATCAGATCCATATCCTTTAAAATCTCCAGATTTTAGTGGTATCACACATGTCCTGTTTAGGCATTCAGGGGCTCTGTAGTGACCGCGATTACATCATCACGTTCCGCAGCATTGATTCGTAAAAGAGCTTCTTCCTCTGGGCCAACGGGCAATGGTTGTAGTCAAGCCACTTTTGTCATTCATGTTCAATGGATAATATATTTCTCTTTTACTGCAAAGTCTTCTGTTATGATTTAATAACCTTTCATTGTACCCTCTGAGCACTCTTTGAAATGTAAATTAAATAAAGGATTACACCATTCACTGAAAACACATCATAAGAAATGGCTGTAACTTGCTCAGGAAAGGTCAGAAGAAGACACAAATTATATGGAAATCTAAAACATCCCAGACACCAAATTCTGACTGGCTTTTTTTTTCTTTTTCTTTTTTTTAAATCTGGTAAAGGAAATGTAAAATTAGGATTCCAAATGAGCCAGACTGAACCTTGATGTATGACACTGCTGACAGCTAGAAAATGTTTGGAAAAACAAAATACATACAGGATCCCTAAAATTGTTCTAGGTGATTCAGGATTAATGAATAACTTGTGTTTTGTCCTGTGCTGTTGGTAGTTGGTACTCTGAGGATCCAGTTGTCTGTGACAGTGACACCAGCAACAATACCACTTGGAAACACTAAAGGGGCAGAGGTTGTCTGTTTTAACTTTAAGCAATTCAAATGGACATTTTACCAAAAGAAAACACAAGGAACATTGTGTATTGTGTTTCTCTTTATGTCTTTGTTTTGTTTTTATGTAGACATTTCAAAATGTCCTTACTTAAACACTTGGTTAAAGTTACTGAAAGACTGTGATTACATTTAAGAAAATAGCTTACATTGATTGACGGGACACAAAAGCCTGATGTGGTGCTCGCTCGTCCTCCCAAAACCCAAACTGCCAGGCTACAGGTACATAAAGGGCAAACTACTGCACCCTGTTGGCACTGAAACCTAAATCCCAAGTGCAGAATCAACCAAGATGAACCCATGTAATATTAAATATTTTTTTGCCTCTCTGTGTGGAACTGACAGTAAAGCAGCCTCTCCAGTCTGCTAGAAGAGGGAGCCAGCAACACTGGGCAGGAAAGGGAAAAAAAATAATAAGTGAGACCAGCAACCAAGATCAAGACAAGTCTAACTTGAGAAGTACAGCACTGGTTGTCATACACAATGTGGACAATATATGATGTCACAATTCTTTATGCGTTCATGCAGCTCATGACATTTACCCAATTCACTTCACCTTTTTTTCAATGAAAAGCATACTTAGCAGTGGGTTCATAGAATCTTAATTAACTAGGTATAATGTACTGCATTGATTATTAACAGTGAGTACAAGTACAGACATTTATTGGTGCCACAAATATTTATTTTTAAATGTATCCTTAAACTTCTCTTTCAACAAGAACAATAAGAAATCCAGTCCTCCCGTCCTAGACCTCACTCAGCATCGACCTTGTACGGGAGTGATGCACTCTTAAATCCAGCGACAGACTTAGCCAAAGGCTCCTTAGCGGTTTCCCTGGGGAAAACATGAAGCCACTAACGAGCCGCTGAAGCTGTCTGAGTGATGGATGAACATGTCGGTGAGATCAGCTGTGGAAATGGGACAATCGCCATCCACATTGTCCCTCTTCTTACATCCAGATACTAACAGCTGGATTGTGGCTTTGCCTCAACCAAGTGTACAACGAAGGTGTCCCCGTCAAATTTGAAGTTACTCAGTGTTATGACCAGGTGCATGGAGACAGATGACCTTAGGGATAACATGGATGAGGCCTGTTAAGAGTCCTTTAAGGAGGGTAGATATATGGGTGTTGCTTGTTTGTGTTGGGGTCAGGGGACAACACAGGAAGACACTGAAATTATTATTAAGCAAAAATAAGCATTTCAAATTTTCTTTGCATATAAAGGTGTATGGGGGCATTATGGGAGTACAAGGCCATGGTCAGATGGCTGTTAACATCCAATGTTATCCAATGATAATCCAAGTTGAACTGAATTATCATTATTGTATTAAAAATTAAGCGGAAGATTTATTCCAGTTCAGTGTCCGCCTATTCAATATCATCATGCATCAAAGATGCCACTGATTTACAATTATTGTTCTGTATGTTGTCTGTAGTTTTAAACTAGTATATCAATCTATCATAAACATGGCCACCGAACACAAAACTGAAAAAAGAAATCACCAGGGGAAAAATTGCACATTTTAAACTGCCCAAGTTAAAAAGCTGTTGTTTATCTCACTGGGTACCTGAGTTTCCTCTGTTAACACTATCACAGCACATTTTTAAAGTCATCCATTGCATAATTAGCTGACGTCATTGATAAAATTTGTGAGAACAGAGAGAAAAATAAACTTAAAACCACGAAAACATTGCAACCTTTCTCCTCTTGAAGTCCATCTGAAATCACAACAGTTACCAGATTTGTTGACAAAAAACCTTTTTGATTAATACTCTAATTACTGCACAAATAATGATGATAAAAAAACTCTTACAGCCTTGCCTCTGAGTGGGCACACCCATGTAGGTGTCTGACTGACAGCTGAGTAAGCAGGGGCATACTGATGTAAAGTAGATAAATGTTTGGTAACTACTCTGTACAGTCCATGGACAGACAGCATTTTGTTAGCAGTGGTGTTAAAGAATAGTGCGCAGCATGTAAACTGAATGACACTGAGGTTTGTATAGAGTTTTTACACAGTTCAATGAGCTGATGTTAAAACTTACAAGCTAATTAGCCAACTGACCTGCTAAATAATGTTACCAGGGCAGTTTCATACTGTGGATGTTTCATTGACTATTAGTCAGTGTCAGCCAACAGAGTGGCGACAGCTACTGCTGAGAGTGGCGTCTTTATTTTTCTATTAACCATGGATAAACTGACTGCATCTCACTCTGCAGGTCCCACAATGTCATAATTAATGTCACTTCAGTCCGCACTGGGAGTTCATCATGGTGGTCGAACGGGTTTATCTCAGGACTGTCACCCAGAACACTGGTGTTTTTGTCCCATGTGACACTGTTATATTGATTGATTGATTTTTTTTTTTTAGACATTACTGAACTATCATTTTAGGTTATTTACAGTTACAGTATGTATAGGCAACAAAATGACTTGGTTAATTTAGGCAGCACAACTATACTAGATTTAGTAAGAGATCATGGTTTCAGTTAAAATAGACTCCTTCACAACATTAACCTTGTGATAGAAAGGCTAACTTCTTCTTCTCCGTGTGTATATTTTTCTAGTCTTTTTCCAAAGCGACAAAGATATGACATTACACAAACAGTCAGCTGCAAAATTGATTATGATGTTGTTGGAAAAACACCAACTCGACAGTAGCAGGCAGCTGTTTTCAGAAAAAGGTCTAGAAACCAAATGTAGGCTTCCTGCCTAGCACCAAATTATAGACAGACACAGTTAGCGACTAGCTGGTGAACACAATGGCGCATTTAGCAGCTCAAGAGACAGATATTTCCCGGAGGTTAGTGCAGATCAAAAATAAATGGAAGAAGAGTGGAATGACACTATTTTGCTTTGTGTCTGCTATGTATAAGCACTTGTCTGCCTGTCATCTTAGCCAGATCAACTGTATATGGTAATAACATATAAATGGAGTAGTTCTGTTTTGTACTGCTCTTTAAGGGGCCAAAAATGTGAAAAATTCTCCCATTTGCCTGTATTTTCTTTAAGACTCAATATATTTTCATAAATATAGTGAACCTTTTGTTTCTGTCTTTTCTATTTCATAGATACAAACACTTAATATGAATGTTATATTTCATGGCACAGATACTCGCTGTCAGAATTTCTGTCTGCTTGAAGAATGAAATGACAGAAACTAAAACAAATAACAAGTATGCCGTTGATGTCTTCAGTACGTTTCTGCCTCTCCCTGCCTCCCTGTTGGCCTCCCTGCTGGGTTCAAATCAATTCCATCAATGAAGCCATCACAAAGGGAACATTACCGTGGTGTTTTCCTGTAAAAAAAGGCCTGGTAATTACAAATCAAACGAGACAAATACATCCCAGTTAATGAGCGTTAAACGGATGTTAATTATCCGATTGAATGGCTGTCACCATTAAACTGTGTCTGAGGGAGGGAGTGGGAGGAGGTGGGGAGGGGGGAGGAGAGCGGGGAGAGGGTCGAGGGGAAGGGTAGCTCCAAAAAGACGAGTGTTCTGAAAGGCGTATTAGCAGCAGATTGAGAAGATCAGACAGTGTGAAGCGCGTGTGTCGGAAATGGAAGCGAGAGGGGAAATGCGTGGGGAGAGGCAGTGTGAGAGGGAAGGGACGAGGCGGGGGAGGGAGGGAGGCTAAACTTGTCTGTTTTTTCGACATTAGCAATTGCTGCGATGCATCAGAGGGGAAATTAATCAACTGTTTTTTGATTATTTATATATTTGAAAAGGACAAAGTGAGCGGGGAGGGAGCTGCACGGAGGCAGGAGTCACACTGTGCTAATATGGCCACAGCCGCTCTGCAAGGCAGCTCCAGTCATAACATATCTGTCTCAGAACGACAGAAAAAAGTTCACGCACTTAACATTCTAAACAAGGTACAAGTCCTCTGATTCATCAAGCAGCTCACATAACAAGGAGGGTGTCTACATTTGGATTAGGAAGTACACAGAGAACAACTTGCAACAACTTCGGATGAAAGTTTGGAATTGACCAAACAAAAATTGCTTACAGGATTGTAAAAGTCCTCTGAGGAAAGACGGATACAGATCACCAAGACGAAATACAGAGATGGAGGGTATATATGCAGAGCTGAGCAGGGTTTTTAATCAAATCTCAGTTGAAACTGTTCTACACCCTGAATGTTCTGATTAACCTCTGATATCTGTGATTGTAACCTGCAATTTTACTCGGTTATACACATTTCTTACTGTTCCAGGTCTTTTGTTTGTTGAGGTCAAACAGAAAATTTTAATTGAAATGCTTTCGCACAGGGCTGCTCCATCACTGTTAGGAAGATAAGTCCCCCCACATGCAGTAGCTAACACTGTTTTCCATTCCGCAAAAACAAACAGGAGATGGCTAATCTGCAGGCTGATGTTATGAATTTATTTGATAATGTTGGTTGAAAACATAACACCAAAAGGAAATTGAACTGTGCAATAGAAATGATTCAACAGTGCCTACATTGGTATTTATGCTTATAGTGATGTCATTTCTTAGAGTAGCTTCAAAGTCACTCAACCATCATAAATGTAAAAAAAAAAAAGTAATGAAATTATGCATATACTATGCAACATATACAAATCACATGTTTTTCTTCAAACTTAAAGCACCTATTATAAGTAGTTGATATTTGGTTTTTGAGTGACGCTTTCACCCAACCTACAATCCCAAAGCGTCAGTGTTCAGTGTCAGCATCACTATCTTACAATCAGGAACTTAAAAAAAAACTAAACACACAAAATGTATTTGTCAAAAAGATTTCTAAATGTAGAAACAGTATAAATATTTATTAACACTATATAACTTATTTCAACTATGTCCCTGTTTTTAGTTTTTGAGATATGCTTGTTTTTATGAGCTGAGTACAAAGGCGTTTTGAAAGTTTTATCTGCAATAGAAATGTTTCCCCAGTGCCTACGGTGGTGATTTTTCTCATTCTGGTGTTATATCTTAGTACTCAATATGCTCACAACTACAAAATACTCCATGCTAAAAACTGCTCTAAATAATACTCTGTCTCTCTCTGACAACTATCAACCTGCTTCTCTACATCTCTCCCGCCATCACAAGCCACATATTGTATCAAATATTATGCAACACGATGTCATTAGGTGAATTCAACATGATGAGGCAGAGGCCAGAAGCCTCCAGCTTCATTTTGTTCCCTGGGCCCCCAGCAGGTATCATGGCCATGGCTTTCATCCACGTGTTGTCTTGTCTCTTCCCCTTCCCTGTCTCTGCTGTGCTCCGGCTTGTGTCTGTGTGTTATGGGTGTGGTCTATGCCACTGGCTTCTGGCTCTGTTCACCTGCCTGTCATCACCTCATCACATAAAGTACATTAACCACGGCTACACTTCCACTTTCCTGGATCACTGTTGCTACCGTGGTCGTTATTGCTCTGGCCTCTCTTATATTTAATTAATTCCTTGTGCTGTGTTTTATATTTGTTTAATACATTTTCCACGTGCCTCAGTATCACCTCATCTGCCGGCCTGTTTGTCTGCTAGCTATCCCTGCATATCCCCAGCTGAGCATCACTCCGCCATTCCCTCTTCACCTCTGTCTCCGTCTCCATCTCCATCTGTACTCCAGTAAGACCCTCTCTGCACCATTCCCCGTGTGTTTGTCTGCATTTGGGTTCTCTTTGCTGCCCTGTGACAGCAGATTATTCTGTCCCTGGATTCAGTACAAGCTGTTGACAAATATCAATGTATTGTATTGTCAATTTAAATTCTGGCAAATTTAAATGAGCATAAACAAACAAAGTGTAGCATTGCCAAGATAAAGTGTCCGACTTATTAGTTGGCTCAGAAATGAGAACCAATTAAATGTTCAACTGACATTTTACCAGACTGCATTGGAGCATACTCTGGTTTTTTAATAAGAAATGACGGACAACTTACCATAACTTTGAAAGTCTTGACTTTTATTTGTCCAAACAATCAATTGACATTGATGGAAGAGTGACATTTTGTCTCCCTACCAACGATGTCACAAGGGGCGCTCCTATTTTAAATGCCAACATCATTACAATTCATAACACACACATACTTATACACACATATACATTCAACAATCCACATCCATACAAAGTCCGCTCCCTTCACTGGAGGCCTGGCAGAGGGAGAAGTAAATGACAGCGCCCTGTGTGCACATCAGTTTAACTCAACAAGAAGTCAGGGCAGAAAATCATTTGAAGAAGTCCCGCAGTCCCTTCTGACGGAGGCTGCCAGCTTCTCAGTGATCTGCTATCATGTTGCCTGTCTCTTTACTGTCAGCACTAATAGCTCTTAGACACTGGACTGGGACATGGGTGGCTATTGCAGGCCAAGGGTGGCACGCACTCAATCAATAATTTACCCAGCAGCTCTCAGCCTTTTGTGTGTGTGTTTTCATTCCTGAATTAAGCATTCATATGGGCTGCACATAAGAGGATTTGTTTGTTAGAGTGTGTCTTTGTGTAGCTGCTAACGTGTGTCTGTATGTGTGTGCGTGTGTGTCAGCAAAGTTGCTTTGTGTACTGATGTGTAGCCCTTTGCACCTGCTGTGGAGATAGGGCTTTGGCCAATCACAACAAAGATTGGAGGGAAGTTTGAGTGACACAACAGTGCTGTGTCTGGCTGAGATATGATTCATTCTGTTATCACGCTCTCTTTCTGTCTCTCTCTCTCTCTCTCTCTCTCACACACACACACACACACACACACACACACACACACACTCTCATGATGGCTTAACAGCATTAAAATGTTTGCATCCACTGTTTCTGTTCCTCTCTTTCTTTCCTCCTCACCTACTGTCTCAGCTCTCTTCTTTCCTTTTCTTCTTCCCACCTCTCCTTATTCTCCTCTCCTCTGTCCTGACCTCCTCCTTTCCTCTCCTTTTTCTCTTGCTTACCTCTCCTCTCCTCTCCTCTCCAAACTGACCAATCAAATTCCTCGGACATCCACCAACAAGGACCAACCAGACACACAAAAAGACTAATTAGTCTTGGCAAGGCAACAACAAATCCCGAACGCACTGACTCACACACTCTAACAAACAGATGTACACTGCTCACGCGTTTAATGAGACCCACACATTTGGACACACACACATTTGCGCATTCGCACACGTTCCCAGCGCCTCTGTTCCCAGTGCACAGCATGGGGCTGCAGCAGCTGTGGTAGCTGTTGTTTTGTGCTTTTGTAAAGTTTTGTTGAGCTACATCAGTATGGTTGACATCGTTCTTTGGCAACACTGCTTTATGTGTGTTTGTGTGTACATCGTGAGCATGATGGGTATTTATCAGCCTGTTAGGGAACCTTCCAGTGTTATCATGAATTTGAATGTCCTAATTTAGCTTATTGAGACGTTTCAATTAGCCGCTTGCCATGCCCTGCCACTCACTGTGCTGTATTTATCTGATGTATTAAAGGATAATTCCAGTTTATTACGACTTGGGTTTCATTTTCCTGGTTCTGGCAATCATTTCTACCGCTTATCATAACACTGTATTCAACAAAATAATTGCAGGGATCTGGCAACATGGCTTCAACAGAGTCTGACAGGGAGTACTTCTATCAGTGGCAAGGCGTTAAGGTTAGGCTCTAAATTAGTCTTGCACAGCCAGACCTCCACAGCGATAAATCAGCACTGGAGAAAGGTCTGGCTGCACCAATTCTCATTCTGGTAACACTAATCTACTAATCATGGCACTAAACCCAGGTTGCAGTGAAGGTCCCGCAAAATAGTGTCTGGGGGAACTTGTTTTGGAGCTGAGCCCTGGCACTAGTGTTGTAGTACTCGAGATCAGTCTTTGTCTTGGACAAAGGGGACTGTGGATTTGATTTCAAGAAGACCATGACTGCAGGGATAGCACTGTATTACTATTTGATTTATCATTAAAAATGTGGGTGGGACAATCTAACAAGGTTCTTGGGGTTCTCCCTGAGAACATATTTAACAGAGTAGATGTAGTTTCCTGTGGATTGATGCTTCCATCTGGATAAACTAGCATGAGAAAAATTCTGGGTACATTTGTAATTTCATTAAGATATTAAAAAGCAATTAAGTATATACATTTATTTGATGAATAATAGCTTTGTGACACAGGCCCACAGACTTTTTTGGCTAAAAATATATATGCTAACATTTCAAATAGCAAATCACTTAAAATCCAACACATGAGGTCTCTAAATAAATGTGACACCAACGATGACTTAAGGTGCAACTCTCGCCAAAATGCAACCTAGGCTTTTTTTCTGAATGTACCCGAGTCAAACCTTTGTGTAAAAGCACAATTATGACGAAAAAACCACCTTTATGATTTACCGTAGTTTTGTTTTCAGGTCAAAATCATTTTCAATTGCGTGCTACGGGCAACTTTATGGTAGTATCAAAATCGCTAAAATTTGGCTCGACTGGCAGGACGGCGACGAGCGGCGCAAGCTAAAGCTAACGTGAGTTGTTCAAAAACTTTCTTTTTAGGGTTAGGTACACTCTGTGTACACAAACAATGTTCTCAATGCTTGTGTTCATGTGTGGAGACCCGGGTGATACTACGAGCAAAGTTTCATGTTGTGTCGAGTCTTCTTAGTGTTTTAAAAATAGTGATTTTGATGCTACCATAAAGTTGCCCCTAGCATGCAACTGAAAATGATTTTGACCCGAAAACGAAACTACGTTAAATCTTAAAAGTGTTTTTTTCGTCGTTGTTATGCTTTTACAAGGTTTGACTCGGGTACATTCAGAAAAAAAGCCTAGGTTGCATTTTGGCGAGAGTTACACTTGAATGTGTCGGTGCTTCTACTGTTCTTTATTGATTACATTTTCATAACCTGACACAATTATCAGGTGCCCAGTTGCATAGTTTAGTTTACCGATTCCTTCTTTATCGCTTCATTTCATTCCTTTCTTTCTCTCCCTTTTACACACGTTTGCCATCTTTTTCCTATTTCCTTTCATGTCCCTTCTTCCTACCTAGTAGCCTTTACTCTCTTTAGCCCTTTCACACCAAGACTCCGCATTGTCGCTGCAGCGAAGAATTGCCTTTTCTTGTTCACAGTGAACCAAGCAGCGCTGCGGAACCAAAAGAGGCATGACGGTACACATCATGACGTTGACATCCGTGTGTTTTTTTTCCAACGCGTTTCCCCTGGTTTCCATCAGTTAATCTAAACATGTATCCGCTGACTTTATAATCATATGGACGCAGTTATAATGTGTTGTGATTGAGATCCTGACCCACCATGCATCCTGGAAAGTGTCAAAGTTATGTTTTTTGCTCTAAATGACATAATTACATAATCACCATCAGTAAACAGCGGCTGCTGTCTGAGTCTCTCACTGGCAGGGAGGGATGCTGTTTTCTGGGGGAAAGTTCACTGAAGTCTCTGTGGGGAGGCCTCACAGTCGCAATGATTTTTTTCAGTACAAGTTGCCAGAGACAGTAAATACAACAACACAATAGTGGAAGGAGACAAAGACATGAATGGTGAGTTAAAGTTTTTTGCTCTGAATCACGTTACATAATCACTGCCATTTAACTGCGGGAGTCGCCTGGCTCTGCTGCCGGGGACAGACGCTGTTTTTCAGGCAGAAATCTGACGAAGAGTCGGTAGGACAGACAGGATGACAGACACTTTTCCACGTATAAATATGGTATTTGTTCCTCATATAAGTTGCCAAAGACACTACCAGTTACCACATTACTGTTGTTTGGTCTTGCAACGTTGCTTTGTGGGTTAAAGTGTGGGACATTTCTCTTGTATTTGATGAGTGAAGGATCTGTTTAGCTGTCAGACTGTGAACACCACCAGACCGACACACCCCTGATCCCTGCCTCCGGCTTTTCCATTCAACACAGACGGCATCTCGCCTCTGCTGCGGCTCTGATACTACCTGCGGAGGCGGATCAGAGCAGCAGCGAAACTGTTCCCCCTCTCCGCATCTGTTACTTTCACACAGATGGAGAGGCGGAGTATCGTCGCATGATTCCCACTGGAAAGGGCAGTGTGAATGGGGCTTTTGATTAAGGCTTTCTGTGGTGACATAGTGTGACACACCATGGAATAGTGTTGAATAAAAATGGTTAATTTAATTTCAGCTCCTTAGGGTTTGTTTGTATTTGCTGCTCATAGAAAGCAAAGTAAAATTCCCACACATAAAATTCACCTTAACAATGATTTTTGATGATTTTATCAAGACATATCTAAAGGTGCACTTATTTGGGGCCAATACCAATGCCAGTATTAGACTTTGGATATTGATTTATCTGATATACCCACATATTTGCAATGATCCCTCAAATGTGGTTATCAAACAGTTTAACAATAAACTTCATTGTCTAAAATGACATCAGTGCACTTAAACAGTAAACTTAGCTGGAAATAGAAATAGAGATAGAAAAGAATTAAAAATCACCCCACGCATCTTTTTCTGCATCATGTTCTGTACAACCAAAAGTTTCTTGCCGATATCAGAAAAACGTTTACACCAATACCAATATATCTGTAATAGGCGTTCGGGCTCTAATATACGCATATGGCAATAAAAGAGGTGACTGAAAATGAATTTTCATCTGTCTTCTGACGATGTTTTCATGCGGATGTGGAACTTTGTGATCAATTTCAGGAGTGCCTGTGGTTTGCATGTTCCACATTTTATTGTGGGTCATGTAGTGTGGGACTCCCACTGGTCTTGGTCTTGTCTTGGTCACGATACAATCTAGTCTTGTGCCATTTTTCCATCAGCACTTTTGGCTGCGGCAAGTCAAACTGAGCTGCGCTGATTTGCTTTTCCATCACCAGTTTTATTGCGCTGAGTTGAGCCGTGCCGCACCAAAGATGGACCTGCTCCAGAGCAGGGCCAAACCGGGCATAACAAGCACCCGTCTGCCCTTCAAATCCATACTTAACTCATGTCTGTGGAGGAAACCTGAGAGAAAGAAGTTTTTAAGTCTGTGTGTTCAGCTCTGAGTACTTTTGTAGTTTCTAACGGAATCTCTTTCGTTTCATTCTGTTTGTACTTTCAAACATCGGCTGTTTTTGAACTGCTTCGTCGTGTTCGCTTTCAGCTGTTTTGGGAGTCCGAAATCCCTTGACCATTACTAGCTGTTATGGTAATTTTGGTTGTAGTTATTAAGTTAATTATTAATCAGTGTTACAAACTGACAGTACATTTTATGAGACTGAATCATTGCATTGGTTATAATTTCCCTTTTTCAAGGGTGGTGCTCCCGAGGCGATCTAATGTAAATTGGATCTTGTTATCCCTGATAATCATTAATTATTACTGATAGTCAAATTTGACCCAAATTCCCTATTAATGTTGCATAAAAGCACAACAGTGGTGATTCTTCGATAGTACTGTGGGGATTGGGACAAGCGTGTCGTTGGTTGAAGACACACCTTCAATCAAGTAGTCGAGTTGTGGTGGAAATGCAAATCCCAAGTCAAACCAAGTAGAGCCAGACCGGTGGATGTCATGGAAAGACGGCACCAGTCATGACTTAGTCTTGGTGTAGGTGGTCTTGACTGCAACACTGCCTGGCACTAAAATGGCTAAACACCTGCAAAAGAAAAGGTAACAACTGCTAGCTAGTTTAGGTTTGTGCTATAAGCGGCCATGTTAATATTAAGGTAGCTTAACATTTTCAGCACGTAGGTTGCCAGCTCAGAGGATGTTGTTGTTGTTTCCCGTGGCAAAGGGGATTGAGAATGCCAGCTGAAATAGATGGCCAATGGCAGACTTGTATCTGCAGTCTACATTCAGTGGGTTGGACTAGGCTACAGGTAAGTTAGGCGTTTGGACGTTATAACATTCATTAGGCTTTTTATGTTCATAACCTCCCAAGAAACCACCACACCCAAGTGACATTTTTGTCTTTGACTCATGTTAGCTTGCTGGTTAGCCTGACAACCAAACTATACTGACACTTGCTTCTCTTCATTTAATCAGACCGACACCGTGCTCATGGTAGATGGAGATTTGTTTTCCCTTAATTTATCAGCAGAGAGTGACATGTATGTCGATGTAATTTAACACTGAGGCTGCTATATTGGTTGCAATATTGGTAGGAGACGTTCAACTAAAGAAATATCTTGACTTCTATGTTTGCTAACGCCACATATAAAATCCTGAGCTGTGTAGATCCTAAACCTACCTGCTGCATTTTTCTGTTGCCATTTTTGGGGAATATAGCTTGGTAGCTAGCTAGCTGAGGTCTAGCAGAGAGATGACGTCCCCATTTTTAAATCCTAGGAGAGGAGAGGAGGTCATATAGCGCAGGTGCCACTTGGTGACACCATCAACTGCTCAGTTGTCCTCTTGGGTCCACACTGTTCACGTATATTGTCAATGTACTGTGTGATTTTTATGGGTCTGCTCTGTACATTCACATCTATTGCATGTCTGTCCATCCTGGCAGAGAGATCCATCCTCCTCTTCCTGAGACTTCTTCCATTGTTCCCTTCCCAGTTCAACGGTTTTTGGGGGGAGTTTTACTTACTTAAACTGAGGAACAGAGGGTGTTGCCCGCTGTATGGATTTTAAAGTCCTCTGAGGCATTATGATTTTCTGATTTTGGGCTATATAAATAACATTTACTTGACTTTAAACGTCTCTCCAAACAGCAGCAGTAGCCACCAAAGGGCACAACACCAGACCTGGTGGTTGCTGGTTGCAACAGTAATAAGAACAACCAACATTACTTCAATTTAAAATCATCAGTCTCAAGGTAAGTGTTAAAAAATGCCATAAAGCTCTATAATTTACAACAAACAGTTTGGCTCAGTTTTTCAGATTTACCTTTTTTTTTGTTTTCCAGATCAGTTTTGTCTGATCCTCAGGAAAAAACAAACTCATTCAACCCATTTGATATTCAGAGTGTTTGTGTTTATTTCCCTGCCAGATTTCTCTCTTGCGATGTAGAGGCGTTCCCAGATCTCAGCAGTTCCTTGCTGGGTCCAGTTGTTATCAGAACCAACAGAAACACTGGCCAAAACTACAAAAACAGACCCAAATTAAAACGTGGTTTCCCCCTAAGAGCAAAACTTATTACCTTTCTCAGGGTTCAAATGACGTTGAAAGAAGTCCCTGGTGAAATGGTGTTAAAGGCTTCAGATTTGAATGTATGTGTTTTTCTGTCACTCACTTTAAGTAATGTGTGTGTGAATGTGTATGCGCTCACACCGCGTAGCTTCCCCACCCCGAGGCTGTGAGTGTGGGTGTGTTTCTGCAGCCTCGGTGTCATTTGCCTCCAAACAGTAACAATGTTGTTGATCAGCAGTTGTTTACAAACCGCCAGGAGGATGGAACTAATTTGATCACTCCGTATTCCCCGGTCTCTCCCTCTCTGGAGACCGTTTCAATTTGAGCTCCTTATACGTTCTCGATAGCAGGCCGCCACAAGTTGATTCTGACAGCAATTATGAATATCGTGTTCCACTCAAGTGGTCGTGAGCCGGGGAATAATGAAGTTCTCAGCAAATCATCTGTTCCCCAAATCACTTAACTGCATCTTCATTAGGAATTTTGCAGCCTGGAGGAAAACATACAGGGAAAGATGTAGCAGCTACACGACGCTCAGTACATGGAGTATTAGATTTATATGCTTAGCTATGCTTTAAACTTCGTAACTGAAATCACATGGATCATAAATGAAGCTGTCTGTGAAGATGATGGTTTGAAATGTATTAAAAAAATGTACACTAATATTAATGTTGATTGATAATTGATCATTTCTCCCCATATTGATTTGCCCATTTTAGTTGGTTAACACACTACACAGCATTTGACTAGTCAGGATGGACTAAAACAACACATCTCATACACATCATACACACTGTACGGGGAGGTTTGATGAAAAATAAAACCAAAAGAAATTTGCTATGTTACGACAGAAGACCAGGCAACATCGTGGGAAAAAATAATTAGCAAATGTAGTCACAATCATAATGAAAATTAAAAGATTGTCATTATTACTACCACCAATTCTAGTATCATGGTATAGTGCAGTTCAGTGTGGTTTGTCCAACCTGTCCACCTAAAATGAGTGTTACTGTAGGTAGGCTACTGTAGAGTTTTTGTAACGTGTCATGAAAATGAAGATTTCATGTATAGTTATAGTCATGCAGATGTTGTCCCCCCCGATGTTGACTCCATGGCTAGCCTTGCTTCAACTAATTTTAGTGCTTACTAATCAAATTGCATTTCTTTCATGGACACTGTAGACTGACAATTCAAATCCATTCAGTGTTTCAAATTCAACCTCAACTGACAACTCTGTGAAGTGCTACGACCTAGACTGAAGCTGCCACACTACATCTCACATGCAAACAATAAATATTTGAAGACATTTCAACCTGTTTACAGTGTTTGCACATGACATGTTTAGCACGTGTGAGCACACTTCAGATGTTCGCCTAAAAATGACATTTTTGTAATGTGTCTAGTTTTTGATTAATTAAATACTTGTTTAGTCTATAGTGAGTGAGAAATACAAATGACGTCTACAAATTGTGTCCTTTGTCTGGCAGTCCAGTTTCACAACTTTTCAATTTCATGTCATGTAAAACACAGAGAAGGAGAAAAGACTAAACAATAAATTGTTTATTGCAATAGATGTCAATTAATTTTAGATGTCAATTAATTTTCTGTCATTTTCTAATTCAGCAATAAACATTTCAGCAGCAGATGTTTTGCATATTTTAGGTTTTTTCCAATTTACAAAAATAGAATAACTAAAATATTGAATAAAATGTGCAGTAAAAATGACAAATCATTACTGGCATCCAGAACATTTTTAGCTGTTTTCAATGGGAAAAGTAGATCTTTCCAAGGGTGGACTACAACAAATTGTACCTAATACTCAATACCAATATTGGTCTTATGATCCTAAATCTTACAGTATGGTATATTAGAAGGCCACCACAGTGGTCTAACCCCTTTTTCCACAGTTGAGTGTCAGCTGTTTTCACCTGTAGAGACCTTTGGGACCCAGGGCCACTGAGGGTGCTTCACCTTGTCAGACACGACCCTGCACAGCTCTGTCTCTGGAGTCTCAATGATGTGTGTGTGTGTGCGTGTGTGTGTGTGTGTGTGTGTGTGTGTGTGTGTGTGTGTGTGTGTGTCTACCTCTGCTTATGAACATCATGTGTTTGAAGTGGAAAATACCAAAAGTGAGGAGGAGTGACAGAAAAGAGGACGTAGGTGTTGACAGGCTGGAGAAAGGACACAAAGCCCTCAGCTCCTGTGTGTGTGCGTGTGTGTGTGTGTGTGTGTGTGTGTGTGTGTGTGTGTGTGTGTGTGTGTGTGTGTGTGTGTGTGTGTGTGTGTGTGTGTGTGATGAAATAAATATATAACAGAGGAATATTAAATCCTCCCTGTCGCCTGCTGCTGTCTTCCACTGATATTTCTCTGCGGTGCCACACTGGCAGATAATGATCACATTATGTGGCAGAGTGTCACACCTTTTCTCTTCCGACGCCTCACCTCTCTCATTTCACTTTGTTTCATAATCTCTGTCTCTCTGTCTTTGCATTTTGGATTCTTTCATTTCACTTCTATTTTCCCTCCTCACCTCTCCCTTTATTCATGCGGCTTGTCTTTCTCTCTCCCGCCCTTTTCCTTTACTTTTTAAGCCTCCTCCTCCTCCTCCTCCTCCTCCTCCCTGTGACTGACAGGGAGCAGAGTTTGCCTAAAGGAGAGTCAAAGAGGCTCTGAACAATCCCACAATCCCTCAGTGACTGCAAGAGCCAATAATTGTTGTCTGCTTAAGAGGGAGAAGTGATGAATTACATGACCTGCCAAGTTTGATAACACACATCAATTTGAGGCTAAAACTGAGCGACAGGAACTTCCCTCCAGTCTGATCTTAGTAAGACATAACCTGATGTGTTTGAATCTGAAATGTTTTAACGTGTCTTAAATGAATGTTTCCACAAAAATTCTAATTAAAGAAAATCACTATCTATTGTTACAATATTTGTTTTAAAGTGGCAATCTTGAAGATTTACAGAAGAGGCAATCGCAGGTGTATTTTTGGATGCAGCGTCACCTGTGTGACGTCAGTTGTCAGTCGGCAGCTCTGCCACGCCTTCATAACAACAGCACATGAAATTGATTTGCACTTTTTTTAAAGTTTCATCACCCACTGTTTCTTTGTTTGTCCGGCCATGACCGTTAACAGTAACGTTAACCGTTTACTCCCAACACTAGCAGAGGCCAGGACAAACACAACTGTTATGTCGCGTGCACTCTCTGGCCGACCAATCACTGCTGGGTGAACGTGTCACTAACTGTGCGCCGCTTGTGATATTTTCCGGGAAAGTCGCCACCGACACCCAGTGTACATCTTTGGTATTACAGCAAATGCAAGGGCTTTCATCAGTGGGCCATATACTCAACCATCATCACGTTACCTCATTCGGCGATAGATAGAACATGAAAATCTTCAAGATTGAAGAATTTCAAAAGAGTGGAACAAAACAGCTCACTGTACTTTTATGAGACCACCCTCCTTTGTCATCTTATATACTAATATCAGAACATTATTACAAATATGGTGGTTTCAGCTACACTGCCCAGTCTTACAGTGACATCCAAAAACACCAGAATCCTGGATAAAAAAAAATAAAAAAAATATATAGTCAAAATACTATGCAGCGTGAGATAATCCTTTCAGATCCAAATGTTATCAGACACCAGAAATGACCTTGCCATTGTACATCTGGCTCTGACGGACATAGCAATTTCCTAAATCTCATTATTTGCTCCAGTCATGATTTTAATCTTTACAAAGGGATCAAACATATCTGAAGGCCATAAAAATCTATTATGACAAACATGAACAGCTAAATAAGCTAGTGTGATGACTACGGAATAGAAAAAGGCCTATTTAGTAGGTTGAATCACACCAGTTCAATTGGAATCAGCCTTGCAAAACGACTTTTATTAAAAAAAGAAAAAGAAATGAGAAGCAGCAAAAAGAAAATTAGTTTGTTGCTATGCATCATCAATAGTTTCATTAGTGCCTTATACAATTTAGGTTTTCTGTAAAAATGTAAATTTGTCTTAGGCCACACTGGTGTGGATATTGATAATGAAAACATCCGTGCTCCACCTTTTCATGCATGGTGCCCACCACAGTGAACAGATATTTGGAAGCCATTTTAAATTAAACCATTTAAGTTGGAGCACCATGTCCTCGTGCTGGATCCTTAAAACCTCATCCACAACTCCAGTTGACTTTTATCCTTGTATTTCTTTTTTTTCCCTTTCTTTTTTAAATAATAAAATAATAATTCATGTAGGAAGGGGTTAGATGTATATGTGTGTGTTAACTCTGTTTGTTAATTTAATTATTTAATTTAATTACGCAAATTTAACACATTAATATTGTGTGTTTTTCTTCTACATTTCAAAGCAAAGTATCACTTTCTCTCTCTATGTATTCTCAAACCTCACTGACCTCATGTTGTGCAGCCAAACATTGCTTAAACCCGTTGCAACTTCATTTAAAAGGCCTTGAAAAACCCATTTCATAATCAGATCGATACTGTCTTTCATGAACACAATTGTATTTATTTATTTTTTTAAAGTAATGTGTGTCTAGTGTTTATTCTTTGCCTTTTTCATTGGCTTTATTGGCATTTTCTTTACGTCACAAGAGTTTAAAGAACAAAACAATGTTAGAATCCTCAGGATTTTTATAACCATTACTTAACATTCAATAATTTATAGTGTATCCACTTTTTATTCCAGCACCTTTTTTCCCACTTTTAAAAATGTATCACAGATTTGAGTTTTTGAATGTAAAACTTTTAATAAAGAATGGTATTTATTTCCAAACTTTCACTTAAATTGTTGCTCAGTTCGCTGCAAATATGTTGCAAAAAAAAAAAAAAAAAGGTTTTTAACTAAGCTGTCAGGGGCTACACAACACATCTGGGGCCTTATTCATAAAGTGTCCTAGTGCTAAAAGTTGCTCACTAGGAAAAAAAAAAATGTCTACGGATTTTTCCTTAAAATTAAGATCCTGGTAAAGGAAAGGGTTATTCACAAAGCATCTTAGCCCTTAAGAGAGCTCCTAAGATGAAAATCTGTTCGGAGTAGTGTGGAGGACTTTTAAGAGCCTTATACGTTTCTTAAGCAGAGCAGAAAATGGTGGAAAGACAAAAAGAAGAAAAATGATTATAATACTGAATGACTGAGTAACTGACACACTACAGTTTAGACTGTGCAGGGATAATGTTTGTGGTCATTCTCATAAGAGAAGCGCTCACATCGCTGACCCAACACAATAAAGCTTTAACAGCAGAAATTAAAGTGATCACAAAACAGATGTTTGGCAACTGTAAAAAAATACTTAAAAAAAAAAAATACAATGGCAACAGTTATTTCTGACACAACTCATCAATAAAGCGATCACACAAACAATTACATTTCATTCAGTCTCCATCCTGATATCCAACACTCCTCAGTGGTGCGCTCCTTTAAAATGGTTGTACACTTGTTATAATAGAATAAGTAGGCCTCCTACAGTATATCAGTGTCATATAGCTTCAGTAAAGAAGTGATACACAATATATATGTGATACTGTCAGACCTGGAACATTTTTCTGGGGGAAATAAAAATGGGGAAACTGCTTGTTAAGAGGTTAATATGGTTGTTTGGGTAAAGTGTGTGAATTTCTATTCTAGCAGCTGAATTATGTTAAACTCACCCATAAATCACATGAACGTTTCAGAAGCGCGGTGCAGTTCAGAGTAGGAGGACAGGCTGTGGTCCATTGACTGAGCAGAGGAGTGAGCTAACCCACATGTGCGAGTACGCAGCACCCCCTTTCTCTTGTGTGTGTGTGTGTGTGTCAGGCTTGGATGGGTCGTCTGAACTGAGTAGATGTGACCAGCCTAAGTGTGTGTGTCTCATATCAGTGTGTCCTCGATCGCTCTCACTGTATGGGGGCACTTTAGTCCATTCTTCACTGGCACCGGGAGGCACACACACACACACACACACACACACATACACATACAGTGAGCACCTGCACACATGTACACACGACTACACACACACAGACTCAGTGTTTTGATGTAAACTCAAGTGGACGAGGGGTCCAGTCAACCACTCCACCAGTCTTTCCCCCTCCATCCTCCTCTCTTCTCTCCTCCGTCTTTCATTGCTTCCCTCCTTGTGACACTTTTAACGGCATGTCACGCAACCCTGCGCTCTCTCTCCCACACAAACACACACACACACGGACACACGGACACACACACACACCATGCCGTGCTCTCAGCCAAGGCTCTGCACCTTTGTCAGGGGAGAACCACTTAAGCACGCTCATATACACACACATATTCACGCACATTCATGTCTGATCTCTCTCTCTCTCTCGCTCTGTCTCTGCACACACACATACACCACTTAAGCCGTCTTCCTTTCACCATCTCGTGCCCTCCCCGCCTCTCTGTGTCTTGTCTGGTCTCGTGTGTGCGTGACTGTGGCTTCGCTTTGGCGAGGGTGAATTAGCACGGCGACCCAGTTTGGTGCCAGAAGAGACAAGACGTCAGCGGAGGATATACTGAAGGGCTCGTTTTTTTTTTTTATATTTCCCCTCCACTGCAAATCCACTTTGTGCTCCGGCCGCTGTGATGTAATGGTAAATAAAATAGGTGGTAAAAAATTCACCTCCAGCTGAGGACTATCATGAAGAAAGTGAATTTTATTTTCAGTTGCTATTACACTTTATTTCCCTCAAAAAAGATCTGATCTTTAAATATCTTACACCAGTGTGTAACTTTTAAAGCAGTGGATAAAATCATCCCCATAAACAAAATGGAACTATTTTTCCTTCCTCCACCCTTGTCTCTGCTTTCCTTATGGGCACTGTTTTGCATTTGTGCTGCTGCTAATTGCCTGCAACTAATTATAGAAAGTCTGTAAGTAGCCCTCTGAACTGGACACACACACACACACACACATATGCGCATTCACTCCACTTCCTACACTTTCAAACACATTCTGACAAGGAGCTCTCACTGTGTCGAACCAAGAGGGTGTTTGCTGCTAGCCTCAGATTGGGAGGGCACAACAGAGATTTGTGAGTGTGTGTGTCTGTGTGTGTAAGTGGCGGGAGGAGGACGAGGGGGAGGAGGACGGGATGCAGGCGAACCGGTGTTGCGTGTCTCGTTCGGCTCGTTTAGCTGACAAACTGCTTTTAGCGTTTAATTATCCATCGCTCTGTGATTAATAGGTTTTAATTACTGTAACCCATGGCAACCTGAAATATGCACGGGTGTCCGCATGAAGCCAGCCTATCAAAACCCTACGAAAAAATCAAAAAAGACAAAAACAAACAGAATGTGGTTTAACGAAATGAAAAACAAGGGAGGATCTTTGCATCTCAAACGTCTCACTTATTATTCATCATCACTGGCTAAATGAGCCTCAGCTCAGTCAGACGCACGGCGGTTTCTCTCTATTTACCTACTTGAGAAAGTGTTAAACCTCTGAAAAAGCTTTTGACCAGACCTTGAACTTCTTCATTTATTTTTTTATTTTCTTAATACGTGATCCACAGCCAGAGCTTCAAACAGAGTTTTTGATTCACTGAAAAGGTTAGAACCTTTCCAAATCCAAGTGTTGCTTCGAAGGCTTTTTACATTCTCGAGACGTTACTGCTGATGCTCTGAGCTCGGAGTAAAAGTTTCACATGGATAAATAAATGGCCAACTGATGCTTATATAATTTTTTTTTGAGAAATGTATTTTTTTCTAAGTAGAAAAAGAGTTGTTCAGTTGATAAAATATTCACCAATGGAGCATAAAAGAATATTTGAGTCACAGCTGCATTTCTCTTCACTTTGTCTGGACCGAGGAAAGAACTGCTGCTGGTAAGTGTTCACACTGGCTTTTTAGAAACCAACTCAGAGGTGTTCATGTGAAGAAGAGCTGCAACCATTAGCTGATTAAAAGACAATTTGTTGCCTAATTTGATAATCAATTAATTGTTTCAGAAATGTTAAATGCAAAAATGTCAAATTGCTGGTTCCAGCTTCTGAAGCTTTTCTTCCTCATTTATGACAGTAAGTGATGAGACTTTGAGTTTCGGACTGGGAGACAAAAGAAGCCATTTGAAAAACTTACTTTGGGCTCTGAGGAATTGTGATTTATTTCTTATCAAATTTTTTTTAATACATTTTATAGATAATATACGATTAATTGATGTGTGTGAAAATTGATAATGAAAATAATCATTAGTTGCAGTTCTAATATGAAGGTAACTTTTTGTTGGTCGGTTTTGGTCATTTTCCTCTCATGTAGGTTCTTCTTTGCGTGAATTTAGTTTTAGAATTTATTTTTTTTGTGACTGAGTTTACTAGAGTAAATATAATAAATACAAATAATATACATTCTTTGCATAATGCACTGGGAACATATAGAAGAAAGAGCTAATATGGTCTGTTTTCTTGTCAATAGATTTCTCATTTTCTGTCACTAATACGTCCGACCATCTTTAGATTCTTCAGGGCCTCCTTCCTTAATAACACAACCTTCAGTTACAGAACATTATGGAATATGTGCCTGTTCACACAAACCCCCTGTTCAATTTACACTTTCAATTTCCACAGCTTTAATTCAGACTCACTTAAGACTTTTCTGTTTTTTCTTTCAAAGATCAGGTTAAACACAAATTGAATTTTATTATTTGATTATTTTAGTATACATCATAAAAATTGTATGTTATTTTGCGGGCTGCTAAACTCCTAGATATATGTAGGAAGAAATGCCAGTAGAAAACAATTTAGTAGAAAAGGTGGAAGACAAGAGCATAAACTATATCCTCTTCTGAATACAGTACATACACGAGAACAGATATTTTTATGATATATACAGACAATAGCCTTGCTTTACACCCCCCAATATTTCTACTTAATAGTGCCATTGTAGCCAGGACTCTCAGTGTGATTACCTCAAAACACTTTCTGGTTAAATAAAACCATCAGTACTACGTGGACCCTAAAGGAAAACTCAATCTGACAGCATGTCATAGTGACCAGCTGTGCCTTATGCATTCAATCATTTGTATTTCTAATGGGTAAATAGAAAATGAATAAGGTGAAGGGATATTATGGCATTTGAGCTGATTATGAATATGACACGAGGATGAAACTGATTGGACCAAGTCAGACTGGGTCTGTTCCAGTGTGGTTCAGTTGGGGCTGACGGTTGAGATAAAATAATACTGTGTGTGGAGTTTCTTTTTGTCTTTTCTGTCATTCTGAAGAGTTATTTTATGTCTTTACTTGACAGCGGACAGCAGAGAGATGACAGGAAATAAAGGGAGAGGGAGATGGGGAACAAGCTGAACACTATCTGAGGATTTTGCGGTTGATGGTCAGCTCCTTAAACCTCTTGGCCACCAGTCCACCATCAGCGTGTGGTGTGTGTCATTCCCACTAAAATAGTTCAAACATGTTTGGAATCAGGACTGTCGACATCACGGAAAACAAAACTGTAACTGTAAATAAAAAAAAGATACCTGCAATGTGCCGTAGGTGAGACAGTAGCTCAAACTTTCTGATTCACTTCATGTTTTAGCGCAGAGCCAGAGCTCACTCTGAATAAGTTCACTCACCTCCAGCGCTCTCTGGATAGTTAACAGTCGGATGTACCCTTATCTCTACTTCCACCATCTCATACTAATTCAGAAGTCTCCCTTTCAGTGGAGATTAGCAAGTTTAATGAATACATTTTTATCACGGTACAGGATCGCAGCAGAATTCATGCTCAGCTATACATTTCACTTATACATTTCTTCAGGTCTGCCCCCATCTTAAATTAGGACTGCAACTCCATCTTAACAGGAGAAGAAAGGACGTGACTTGTACTATAAGACTGTGGTGAGGGGAGTTAGGATAGGCGCGAGTTCTCACTCCCAACTTGTCAAATAGTAGCTTGATCAGTGACCTTAAGCTTCAAATCATGATGCTCTACCTACCTAGCACCTGTCTAGCGCCAGTTTTTCTCCAGAGTTACCAGTTGGCAATAATATGTTATATGCAACATTTCATTTTGCTATTGATATTGATATTTTCTATATATATCACTTAGGAAGTCACTTGACAGGGCCCACCTTCAGCACATGACTTGAGGACATTTTTATTAAGTTGAGCTGAGGCAACTTACCCACGCAGGAGTCTCTGTGTTCTTCGAATCCGGCCGAGCACACACACCTCCCGATGGGCACCAGCCACTCCCCCTCAGCGCTGCAGTACATCTTGGGCGTGTCCCTCTCCTCTGCGTGATCCACACACTGACCCCTGACCTCCACCAGAGAGGATGAGTCGGCGCCCGTCACGACATCGGTGAACACCGCCAGGTTACGGTTCACACCCACGCAGCGTTTGTAGTACACCCGCACAGAAGTGAGGGCGATGCAGGCGCCGATGTCCTGGAAGGCCAGGTAGAAGCCTCGTCTGCTCAGGGGGCCCACGCCTCGTACCTGCATTGGAGTAGAGGAGATGACAATCTGTTTTTGACAACAAATAAAAAATGATGTATCATTGAGTGTGTGTCTGTCTGTGTGTTCATGCTTCCATTGTTTTGGGGTGTACTGTCTTTACTGCGGCCGAAACAGGTTCAAGTTGGATGAGCACACAAGGTGGCCAAACACGCACAGTTGTGTGTTGCCACAAAGTCAGTAGCAGAAACACAGTCATACTGCAAATTCTCATCAATCTAGTCTGTTGCATTTGTTTATACCATGTATGTGTATCTCGGCTCCAACAGACTACATTTGCAAAGAGGTGGGTGTAGTGGCACAGCTGTGCCTCTCTATGCAGTTTAAACAATGCAGTGCAATTTTGGTACTTGGAATTGGCACTTGCACCCAGTTGAATGATAATCGTGAAAAAATGCAGTGGGACGCCGACTCAAATATATTTTAACAAATGGACTACGAATGTCATATTTTACATATTTATCAAACATCCCTATTTTACAAGAACAACTGCAGGCAGCTTAAGTTTGGAGGTTTTTTTTTTCACACTGAAAGCTCAAACAGTGGTTCCCACAGTGCTTCCTGAACAACACAGGTGGAACAGTGTGAACACAGCCTTAATTTAATCTCTGGACTGGTGTTTTGTGTTGTGCTTTGGCAGCAGTCATTAATCAACTGCTTCACTCCCAACGCAGAAACACTGATGTTTTTACATTTTTATGTGCTTGTTTTTCATAACATAACAACATCAACATATCATATCACAGCTGACTATCCTGTTAAGACCCAGGAGCAGATTCAAAAAATGTTTTTTAAAAGTTTATTGAGGAAGAAAAATAAGAAGAGCTTTTCTTGCAGAGTTATTAACATCTAATAGGGTCAGAAATGGGTTAAGGAACCAGTCTAATTGTTTCTAATTGACTTTTTAATAACTACTTGTAATGGTTTATATCTTTTGACGTGATAATTAGGCAGATCTACCTTGTATGTAAGTATGATGCTGTATTCATGGAAGTGCCCCTCTAGTTCATATAAATAGCAAGTCCATGTTGGGGGTGGTTGGATGGGTCCAAATTCCCCCAGGAGACTGGAGTTCAAGTCTTTTGTGTGAATATTAATTTGTTACATTAGCCCACGTGAGTGAGGTAACTTATGTAAATGTAAGTAAGAGACATGGCTGAACTTATATAAGTAGCATAGATATTTTAACCCAAAGCATTATCTTTTCCTAAACCCAGCCATGTAGTATTTGTGCCTCAACCTAACCGAACCACTACTGTTCCACAATGTTCATAACAGTCCAAAAGACATAGATTGTCATAATCTGTGAAATCTTTGTCAGCAATCTTCTGAGTCAAAGTCTAACTGGATGTTGCATATGTATTATCGTCTTTACTCTCATCATTTTGTTTTGTTTTAGTTATTGTTTCCTGTTTTACTTTGGTTCATCCTCATGTATCATGTTGTGTTACTTCCTGCCTTTTGTCTGTTTTCCCTTGCTTACTTGTGTTTAATTAGTTATCACTCCCTGTGTCCTTGTCTTCCCCTCTCTCTTTGTGGTCCTGTCTGTCTACCCAGTGCTTCTTTTGTTTGTACTGGATTTAGCATTTGAATTGTTGTGCTCCTTTAGTTCTCAGACTTGCCTGCCTGCTCCTTGTGTTTTTTGCCACCTGCCTTTTTGTTTCTTGCATTTTGGATTTTTAAAATTTGGACCCAATGTGCACAAAGGACATTTGGAGGGAGGCCTCTAGTTCCCCTGATCTGCCCCTTTTCTTCTGCCGTCAGGCAATCTGACTCCGGCCCTCCTCCAGACCCCTCGACTCACCCAGCTTCTTTTTGGCCTTTTCATTCCAAATACCTTATTAATACCATTGTTGTGTCAAATACACTAATCGTAGGGATTCCAGTGGAGTGAATTAAAATGGCCCCATAATTGAAATTTTTGAAATGTTGACTGAGCCTTAAAGCAGCTACATGCAATGTACATGATACTGTACCACTGTAGCTCTGTTGTAATTTTCCATCTGTGATTTGTAATGAAAGCTGTGCACTTCAGTTTGTGTTCAGCCTGACATAAGGTCTGTCCTGTTTTTAGATCTTTGTAAATGAGATTCTAAAGAGGCATAAAGGACACGTTCTAACACTTCATACTGTATAGGAAGGGTTTTGTTTCCTAAATGTGAAAGAAAATGATACTCTGATGAACAGAAATCACAGATGTCGTATGTTTTTGCTTTTAAAGGAAAAATCTCTACAAACAACATTGCTGCAGCTCAATTAGTGGCTTTGTTTTCAAACTGATTTAATGGATTTAATAGATTTTTCGCTGTCAAACTGACTCTCCACGCTCCTAGTACATCAACACTGTGAGCTAATTAGACTGCTAATTATGAGTTTTACAGCTCTTTCTGGGCTATTATGAGGATAGTTTTGTTGCTTTTTCATGTGAATGCCAGGACATAAACATATGTTGTGTCATCAGAGGTGATAGATGTCTCTGAAGTTTCCTCAGGCACTTTCTTTCCCTGTGTTCGTACATTTGTCAGTTATCGGCACATAGTGTACTGTATGAGGTTTCAGCTATTTTGATGTGATTTTTTCTCTGAAAAATCATACTTATGTTATAATTCATTGTTCCTTAATGACACAGTTGTGGTGATATTGGTGAAAGTAATAAAAAAAACATCAGTGTTTATTACAACAGTCTACATAGTAGTGGGCCAGCACAGGCGAATATCCAATCAGACAGAAACTGAATTTAATGATCAGATCATTCATTCTTATTTTAACTGTGGGGATTGCCATCTATTTGCAGGGTCCAGAGGTAAAAGATTGAAATGAGAGAAGATAAAAAAAAACCCATGCAAGGTAAGTGAATCATACATTTTGAAATGAATAGAGTTGGTACTATGCTACATGATAATATTTTAAAGTTAAATTGAATACAAAATAGCTATTGTACTGTAGGTTTCCATCAGAAAAGCCGAACTGTTGTGTGATAGGAATATTTTTGTGCGTCTGCAGCTGAAATCTTTGATTGATTGATTAACTGATTAATTGGGTTCCGTGCAATACAGTAATACAAGCTCTAAGTAGCAATGCAGCATGATGTCAACAACAAATGTGTGCACACACGTTACACTGCATATATTAAACCTGAACAAACTGGTAAATCTACAGTAAACATCTTTTCACGTCCAGCTTAACAACTGGATATTACATTACATTTATTCCCTAAAGTGTGGGTGTCTTTTCTGAATGCTAAATGAGCTCGACAGAATTTCAAGAATAGGTCCAGCTTTACATTATGTAAACGACAATCCATTACAAATTGCATTACCTGGCCCAAATTTCTCGACGTGTGTATGTATGTATGTATATGTATGTATGTATATTCACGTCTTAACACATAAATCTGTTTACACACTCACATTGTACACACTCACATTGACCCGCCTTCCCTATGTGGACAAAATGCAAGTCCCCATAATGAAAATTACATTGTAGGGTGAAGACTTGGTGTGTGTGTGTGTGTGTGTGTGTTTGTGTGTCAGTAAAAGAGACTCACTACTACTACAAAAAATCAGTTTTAAGCATGAGGTTGGTAATCTATGTTTTCTTATTGTCAAGTATCTCATGAAATGAGCCAAACCAACAACGAATGTATCCTAATTATATCCTAAAAAGTATTTTGTCTTGAACACTCATGTATCAAATGTGTATTAAAACTGCCCCTAAACTGTGCTATTACCTCATGTTTGATTAATGTTTGCTAAAAACTACGCTGCCCAGCTGTTTTAGGGAATCACTGAGCATTTCCAAAAATGAAGCCTTTTTAGCTGCTTTTAAAGATTTATGTGTTCAGTGGGAACCAGTGGGCTTAGGCTTTAGAGCTACTGAGCATGCAGGGAAATCAGAAAGTATTGAGAGATGAACGAACACATTGCGTTTGGTCTTTCCTGGGATCGGTTGTCAATGGAAAACGAGAAAGAGAAATGCCACCCATATCTTAAGCTTTGGTAGCAGTACAGTCTACTGAAGTACAGCTGTACAGTACATTCTGTGTGCTGTTGTTGTCTTGTCAACCTAGAGTAACATATAGCATGTCTACCAATTCAAACTCATTAGGTAAAACATACTTGTCTTATACTTAAACTAAATGTTTCTTGGTTGAACTAATAAATCAAGCATCGTCTGAATGTTCACCCTGTGGCACTGCTGTAGAAACAGGCAAAGCCACTGTACAATCGAGACTACAAACACATTTTATTGTTGTGTTTTCTACAGATAAATCAGGAATAAAGACTGTATACAATGAATTAGACCATGTCTTTCATATCGTCAGCTTTGTAACAATGTAAGGTATCAATAACAGAGTGGTTCCACTCTCCAGCATCAAATTAAAAGCTGTTATCAATATCAAAGTATTTCCCATGATACTGAACAGCCTAAGTGATGAGACTGGAAGAGGCTTTCTGTGGCTGGGGAGGTTTCCAACTTGTCTTGAATTCCTGTAGAGGTGTACGTGCTCAGAATTGGAATAAACCTACAACCCAGAGTGAGATGTTGCTTCAAAGAACCTGGACTGACATTCACCTGTTATATCAGTCAGTATTCGTGCTGTTGTTTAGTGTTGTTGCTCATACCTCAGTGTTGAGCTTAAGCCTGCGGACTCCCAGGTCCACCCCGGTGAAGCTCTCATCAGCAGCGATGGTGTCAATCTTATTGAACTGGTTCTCCCGTATGGCCGAGCCTGCTGCTCTGTCAGACTCATAGTAGTACAGGTTGAAGGTTTCCTGCAGAACGAACAAGGGATGAGTACTGTATCAAAAAACCCTGGTGTAAATGCAAGCAAGGGACAATAAGGACAGACTGGTGGTGTGACACATTCTCGTCAAATATTGAAAATGTGTAAATCCATCTGACTCTCCAAGAAGCGTATTGTATGCACATCCATGAGCTTGTATTAGTTTATAGATAGTTGTTAGCTAGCTTGCTAAAAAACATAATAAACGGAATGGAGTTGTTGAAACTAACGAGCTAAGGTCATTTTTCATCTGATGTTTTTGGCCATCACTATACCAAATATCTTCCCTCGAACCAAAATGGATAACAATCAGGTTTTTTGTGTATCCAACACAGAACAAAAGTGTATTAAATTGCATTTGGATTTTATCCTGAAATATGACACTGGAAATTACAAAAGTTTATGGGGTCTATTTTGTTTTCGCCTGCATTTAACATCTAATAAGCAACATACACTATTTCACTAGGCTAGCATTGAATTTAGAGTCTGTGAATAAAAAAAATACAACTGAGCTAACAGAGCTCAACGTTTCTTATATTTAGCTGCGTCTGTTTCCTTTATCTTAAAGTAAGGCAAACACATTGTTGTGTAAAGACTAACCTTTAAAGAGCAGCATTGCACTCCCATAACACTGATGTTGCAGAGACAGCGACATCATTCCACGCATGTTAGTTTCTTGTACCATGGGCACCTTTTATTACCCACAATGCAACTTGATCGCCTGCTGTTAAGTCAGAGATTCTGGAATGTTATGCATGGATGTATTAAGAGAGGTCACCACTCAACCTAGTAGGCAATTTGTCCCAGTGGCAGACCATGGTACTGCAATGTCAAAGTCACCTGCTGCCCAAAGCATTTTCCCCATAAATCACAATCATAAAAAAAACCATCCATAAAAGTTTTGATAGGAGACCTAAAAATGCAAGCATTTTTGTATAATTAATTTTTAAACGATTTTATATTTGCGAAACTTTTGATGAGCAAAGAAAGTGATTTTCATTTCATACCAGTGAGATATCTATGGACCAGCAGCTGACACACTAATGTAAATGTGCAGTGGGACGCACGACATGGAAGCAAAGCCAGATATAATGTACAATGTTCACTCAAGTCAATGGCCACTGTTTTGGAGTGTAATATTACATCAATGGCTTTATGCTAGTAGCTATGGAGTTCTGGTAAGCTCACCTCTGTATAACTCCACACACTCGATTGTTTTCATTTTCAAGTGTGTAGTCTTCAACCATAACCAACACTGACTCAAGTGACAGCACTTGATGACATCAGACTTAACGACGCTCCCTCTGGAGACATAAAAGGCTCTGTAGATTGTTTTTCCACATAATGCAGTATACAGTAAACAGACTTTGATGTGTAAAATCGGTTTTCACCTCTAACTAATACTGTATGACATTATAGTGATGACCAAATCAGCAACAATCAACATTAAAAACATATTAAATCATCACTAATTAGAAGTTTAATACTCATTGACTAATCCGCTTCAGCAGTACTGTGTCAAAAGTCTTTATACGGCTATTTTTCAGATATGCAGTAGAACTTCACAAGAGCTGGAACTGCCACTTTGATGTGAAAATCAGTGACGATTCCCCTTTAACTCAACACCAACATTGTCCAAGGTGTTGCCTATACTTACCCTTTCATTGGACAGAAAAGTTGGCTAAATCATGTTCAATGCATGCTATGGTTTGCTCAGTGTACTTCACAGAAATAAATTCCTTTTGCAAAATTAAATTAGACTCAAAACATTTTGTTCAACTTTTTTTTTTTTTTTCAAACTTTTTTGTGGCGGTCAGTTTCATATCCATTTTTTCCCCAAAATGTGTGTCAACTCTATATTTGGTCATTAAAATGAACTCACAACCCTGCCTCAAAGCAGCCACAGGTTCTCATTTTCTCAGTTTTGGAAGGTGATAATTATTTATGCCTACTATTGTATTGCTAAAGTGTTAGCATGCACACCACAGTGCAGTACACCAGACACTGACACAGGTTTTGACAACATTACTCTTTTCACACGTACGATCATGCGAGAAGTATGTCAAACTCACAAATGGTCACTATAAATGAGAACATTAGGCAACAGTATAGTTTCTTAACTACATGTGAGTCTTTAACTTTAGATGAGTTTAAATAGATGTCATCTCAGATTGTGATTTTTACATGCTAACTGTGTACTAAGCACAATAGGAGTTACATTATGTGCATTTTAGAGCTCTCTACCTTGCAGGTGCCCAATACTCCAGGCATGCTGTTGCAGTCTCTCAGGGTGAACTTGACCTCAATGTAGATCCTCCTCGCTCCCTCTCGAGGGATCCAGACTGTCCTCAGCCAGTTGTTCTGGCTGGGGCTCATCACGTTACAGACCTGATTCAGAGAAAGTGTTATATGAGCAACTCAAGCACCAACATGCATCATCAACAAAAACAAAGATTACACTCTTTAATATGTGTGGCTTATTTTCTCCTCAAATGTTTTTTAACTTTTGGGTTGTTCTTTTTTAAGAATTCATCCCCCCTCCCCCATGAGGTGCTCCATTTGTTCAGAAGAGCAGAGCAGCTGGTTGTAGCTCCTCCCAACAGCTAATATGTATTCAGATGAGGAAGCCTGCTGACATGAAGATGAACCTGCTCTCAGAATGGTCGACTGGGCTTGCAAATCATGAACTGGTTCTGGTTTGTGTAGTAAAGCAATTTAACGTGTATATAAGCGTGACACAGCATGACACAACGCACAGTAGCAGTTTAGAAATACAAGTTACTTGCACTATTTGGATGGCTATATATTTACAAGACTAACTTTTTCCAGTTTCCTGACTACCATTGAACATACTTAGTTATTTTTGGGGTGGAATTTTGGCTGGGGTTTATGCCTGAACTACTGTAACAAAAACCACCACTTGGTGGATATTTCATGGGCTGAGTCTAGCTGGGGTTGTTTTGCGGCTCAAACCATTTAAATGCAACCTTTCAAACAAAATCTAATCACTAAATCATATATTATAACATTATATACATACTGTAGTGTATTAAACACAGCAGCCTAGTCAATGGCTCTCTCCTAAGTTTGACGCTGTAGTTACCCCATTAGCATCACTTCTTGAAGCGCCTCTCTAGTCCATTAGAATAAAGAGTGAGAAAAGTCCTAGTCAGGGGGTGGTTGGGGTGGTTGGATGGGTAATATGTTGGACTTTCTCCCTGCAGACCTGGGTTTTCATCCAGAGTGTCCCCCAAGAGTCAAGAGGGATTTTTGTAATTAATGTAATGTAATCAAATTAGCGTATGTAAATGATGTAACTCATTTCACATTAATAGCAGTTTAAAAACCAAAATATGTCATAAAATGTGAAATGTGTGTCAGCAAACTGTATTTTTGAAAGACTAACTGGAACTTGCACACTTGTAATATTGCTAAGTTGACCACAGAGCCACTCAAGTGCAAACCTGAGGCTAGCAAAGTTGAGTGTCATAGTTAAGCTTAAGGCCACTGACCAAGCTCCCGTATACGACGAGTTGGGGATGATAACATGTTGCCCCACCACAGTGTTATTGGGGAAAGCTTTTAAAGCACATCTCCATGTTGGGGAATAACAGCTATAGTAAATTAAAGTTATTTTCATTAACATCATAACTATTTTCATTTATTAATTGACCCTTTCATGTGCAAGCTCTGCAAACCTTAGCAACACAGGTCCAAAATGACCCGCATTCATTTCATATATAACTTCATGCATAGCTAAGTGCTTCTTTGCCATATCTGTTGAAATCAAATTATTTTATAATTTATAAGTCAAAGTAATCATTAAATATCTCGTTTTTGATAACCACCAATCATTATTTTTGTTTTGCCTTTCTTACTTTATGAACAAAGACAGTTTTTGTATTGCAATACCAGGTTTACAAGCATTGGTCAAAAACGACAAGTGTGATTTACAGCAATACATTTAATATTTGAAATATGTTTATTTGTCGCTGTCAACAAATAACATTTGACTTTAGAAAAGAATATGTCAGCAACTAGCTTGCTAATGGAATACTGGACATATTTCTCTCTCACTAGCAAGGTCAAGATATCCTTAAACTAATGTCCAAATATTAAGATAATCCTTTATTAGTCCCAAAATGGGCAAATTTGCAATATTACAGCAACATGAGATGGTAAAAAATGCAGAGCATCAATTAAAACAGTATTAATAAACAAGTCAGTAAAAGAGCAGTAGAAACCATATAAACAATATAAATGTATAAATTATGTACAGTTATCATCTTCCAGTTATCAATTACACCAGCCTGGACGTCAGTCAACATGTTGATGATCTGACCCATCAGTACTCGGTACTGAGGTTATATTATAGTAATTACTAAGTACTAATGGGTCGACTCACAGCTTCGGCCTTCATTTTCAAAATGAACATTTAAGAAGCTGCTTAAAAATATTTAAATACATGATCAAAATTGTTGCAGATCAAATTTTATGGCTATCGACTAATCTATCAAACAACTAATCATTTCAGCTGTATAATAGACAATGTACAGAGATTTAACAGTGAACTCCAAACAAAGAATTTTCAGAGATGTTATTTCTGTGCCTGATCAAAACTGCTTCGTCTGGTGATTGGGACTTACAGTCATGTCCTCAGTCTATCTTAAATCCTTCCTATGGATTACAGTATGTAGTATAATAAATTGGATGCAAAGAGAGGAGGTGTCAGCACACCAGTGCTGAAACCTAGGAAGTGAGATGGGATGGCTGGCCAAGCGCACTTCCTGCAAACTGCAAACACCGGACATTTTTAGTATGTGTGTTCCTGTGAGTATGTGTGTTCATGTGAGCTGAAGAATATCCCATGAACTGAACACAAACCACTATCTCAAAGCCACAAACTGCAGTACAACCTTGAAAATAAGGAATATAAAATGAAGTTGTCTCTTCTTTTGTACACTAGCAGGACTTGTTGTATAATCTTTATTTCATTATTTAATCAAAGTTATTGTACCATACAGTCAAACAACCATACAGTGAGAAAATAAGTGGTGATAAATCATCCACGGTTTGTGGATTAAACTCAAGCTTAATTTATGTTGAGAAAAAACCCAGTTTCCATGGGATCAAAGTGATATATTCCACTGAAGTCCTTATAATAATTAATTCTAATAACACATTCAGCCCCACTGCAGTGAGAACATTACACACCTGGTACGTGTGGATAGGACTGAAGTATTCGTCCATCTCATTAATGGCGTCCCACTGTGCAGAGAGAGAGAGAAAAAGAAAGAGCGAGAGGGAAAACATTCTTGGGTCAGTCACATGTACATGTCTCCACGTTTTTTAGATTCATATGCAGCAAGTTGTTCAGTTGCCGTCTATATTTCCCACATGAGTGCCTATGTGTCTCCCTAACCACATCGGGAGATTATTAGCTTTGACTTCAAATGAAACGTGTGACAACTCCTGTCACACAGGCGGCAGTCATGCTAGTGTAGCAGGTGTATGGTATGCTCTATTTGAATCTCTCAGAAGACGAACAATATGATTTGATTTTGCAGATGATTGGTGGTGAATTCAAACTCCATTATCTACGTAGCTAAGTTGCAGCGATGCACACAAAACAGACTTTTGCATGAGGTTAAAAATCCACCTTCTTATTCACTTTCTCATGTTCTCTTTTTTATGTTAAAATCTCAATAAACGCTGTTAAACTGGGATTGATGCTGGTTTTAAAAATGCAGATATTCTACACTGGTGTTCTGGAGTAATTGCACATGCAACCATGTGTTGTACATTTCAGCATCTCGGAATTCAATTAATGTAATTCCAACAGGACACATTTTCCTTTAATGAGAAGCCCCTCATATGTGATTAGATTTACATTGTTTACTGAACGCCGCCAGCGGCCAATAATTGAGTTAGGAGGAAGAACATTAAGTGAAATTTGTTGGTATTTCTAGATGTGTTAACGCGTTAGTGTGTAACACATTCATGTATACCTGCTAGTATACATCCAGCACCAGGAGGAAACTTAGTCACAGGAAGCAGTGTGTTCCGTGTAAAGAGATGTAAGATGTACTCATTAAGCTCTGTCTACAGAGGGGGAAGAATGATATCAGAAAATATTCATAATTCACATAGTATAGGACGCACAGGAAGATTACATTCAACATTCTCATTTGTTTGAATGCATCAGTGTGTATGTACACAGACACACTTTGGCCTGTAGGATGAGATGATTGAAAGTAATCTTCCTTCCATGTGCAGATCTCAGCGCCACTCAACACACCAGTCAGTCTATATTTCCTCAAGTGTTCAAACAGAAGAAGCGTAAACAAGGTATTTACATATGCATGCATTTGCATTTCATTTTGCAAAGATACATCCTAAACTGTGCAGTGAGTTGTCACTTCAACACCAGGTCCCAGATAAACACTCAAATCAGTCAATCAGACATTCTTTAGTTAGATTTAAGTCAGTAAAGAGTAGTATCAGTAAAGAAATGAATTGGGTATATTCGTCCATACCAACCCTCTTAATGCTCTTTGTTTTGGGACAATGTCTGTAAGGTCAAAGTTCGAAGCCTTTTTAGAGTAACTCAAGCTACAGGGTGTTCCTACAGACTTTTTCTGTGTCTGTTTCACCTGTGTTTGCTCAGACACAAGTGTTTGAGATTGTTTAGTAATGCTAGCTGAGTAGCTGTCGATGTCATTCATTCCACCGCTTCGGTCCAGACTGAAACATCTCAACATCTATCGGATGGACTGTCATGAACCCTGGTAGCTGACCTGATAAAGCATGTACCACGTATCATGGCTGAGTCCTTACTACAGCCATTCCAGTTTGATTCCAACCTGGGCCCTTTGCTGCATATCACCCCATCTCTCTGTGCCGCCATATCTGTCTATCTCCAGCTCTCTACCAGCTATCACTATCATGCTGGGTCTCTAGAGGATGAATCCTCCTGACTTCAGTGACCCCCCCGGCTCCTCGAGGTTACAATTTGTAGTTTTGATTAAAAAATCTCATCATTTATTGGATGGATTGCCATAAAAATTTGGTTCAGACGTTTATGGTCCCCATCAGAATAAACAACTTATGATGATTTATCAGCATTTTTTTTATCTAATGCCACATTCAGGTCAGATTTTTAAATTGTGCAGTACTTTGTGTTTAGATCCAAATACCTGCAAAATAAAGATGCTGTCATGGCTAATGTCATAATTGCCAAAATGCTTTAAACCACAAGGTTTAAAAGGTCTAATTTCCCTTTAAAGGAAAAGTTTGCCCTAAGATGAAAACTCAGACATTAGCTACCCGTCCCCCATGCAGATGGAAAGTCTGGTCAAGTTTCTTAGTCAATATTTCTGGAGCATTCTTCTAAATAACTGAATTGGATGGAGACTTGTTCTGAAATGTAAAAAGAAACAAAAATTGAAACAGGAATACAGCAATGCCGGCATAATCCAAATCTCCAGAAGCCTCAAGATCCCAAATTGATTTAAAAACACATTATTATCATCATTATTATTTAGCTTACCCACTACAATGAGGATCTCTGGAGCTGTGTGGAGCAATAGTACGGGAGTTTTTGGCTGTCATTTAGGTTTTTAAAACAAGTCCCCATCTACTTCAGTTATTAAGAATAATGCTCCAACGCTGTTTTGCTGTGAAGCTCCAGAGATCTTTTGTGGACTATGAAACTTCACTCGACTTTTCATTGGCATGGGGAAAGACTCAATTTCCATTTTTGGGTGAATTTACCCTTGAAGCACAAGGTGCAGTCCAACATGATAAAGTTTCATGCTTTCCTCATCAACAGCTTACTGCCACACGGAGACGCTTTGCATCTTCTTCTTACGGTTCTCATTGTCAGTACAAATCCAGTTGCACAGTTACAGAGTACATACAAAAGTAACCCACCACAGCTCAGTCATGGAGGAAATAAGGACGTTTTGTCAACTGGTTTATTCATGGTAACACAGAGACTCAATTGCAGGGTGTCAAAAGTTCATGCAAACAGCTTAACCCAAACTGCAGGGGCTCAAAGGGATTTTCAGAGCAGCTTTCTTCTTCCTCTACTCCTGTTGGAACTGGATGTGTACATGTCACATGGATCAAGTGGAGGCCATTCACTAATAATAATAATAAAAGACAATAGGATGGCAGTTAACAAACGAAACAAAGATTTATCCGATAAAAGACAGAGTGACATCATCTGTGATGCTTTCATGGTTGGAATCTTCATGCAGGTCCACTGGTGCAAGACACTGAACACAGACATGCCTGCACAATGACCAGCAGCAGGAGACTGGCTGAACTGGTTGAGTGTAACTGTGTAAACAGGGCTGACCTTTCCTGGGGGCCCTCCTGAACCTCTTTTTTCATAACCTGCCAATGTTCAAGTCTGAGCAGGATACTGGAATAGAGCATGTGAGCATGCAACATTTGAAATTGTGCAGGGATTTAATTGGACAGCTCAAAAGGGGGCATGGTTTATCAGAATGACTTGGAGCTGTGGAGGAATGCAGGCCCTCACCTACACTTCCCTAATTCATGTTAGTCAAAAATATGTTTTTCTTTTTGTTCCTCCAGTCGAATGTTTAAGATCTGATTTACTTGTCTTAGATTAACTTCACTGTAGTGATGGAGACCACAATGAGTCTGTGAAAAATGTATAGCATGTAATGTCCTTTGCAGCTCTTGAGAAGCTTTCTTAAACACACAATATGTAATTTCTACCTCTTAATCTAAAAAATAAATTGTAAAAATAGACGTTTGCATGTGTGTGGGGTGGAGCACAAAGCCACTGCCTGTGGGGATGTGAGTCATGTGCAGAGCCAGACCCTCTGGAGGAATAAACACCCATCTCACATCAGATTCTGCTCTGATCTGGATTTTAGCTTTTGGGAACGAAAAAGTGGATTTATCTTCACCTGTTTATCAACATGACTACTGCAGTGATCTGTGGAGGTGACCTTCATTGAAGTGAACACACCAATAACTGACCACCATTGCTTTTGTTCAAGTTACTATTAGTCTCGTTAAGAGCCTTTCTTACTTGCTCTCTGACTCTCATCCTGAAGTAAAAAGGCAACCAAATGAAACACAATACTGCCTTAAATAATAATGGGTTTCTCTGGGTTTGAACATTGTTGGAAACTTTTGTATATTGTAAGTCAGGGGTCTCAAACTGCCCCTCCCCTCCCCCTCCATCCGACCTGCGAACTGCGGTCAAAAATATAATATAAAAAAATATTCTAATAGACCTGTAAAAAAAAAAAAGCAAGTTGACTTTTATTTTGAAGTAGATAGGTCAAAGGAAATACAATGTGTTCAATTAGCACCGCTGTCGTTCATCTCAAATGTGTCTACAGTGCAAAACAGTGGTTATGTTCTGCATTTGTAGACAGCAGATCAATTTTAAATCTATCTGGGAGTAGTTTAGTCAGTATGTGGGAGTATTGAACAAGAAGGAGCCGTTAGATGAAGAGCTGCAGGCAACAGGACGCTCACCTCCAACTTCTCAGTGAGGTTACAACTCCTTTTCCTTCATTGAATTTATCAGATTATCTACAATTCCCTAATGCCAAATAGGCGTGCTCGCTATTTGCTTTGACAACAAATCCTACGCCATTGTCTTGTCAGTCAGCTCTCCTAACTCTCTCCACACTAAAAGTCAACTGTAAATCCTGCTTCTCTGTGCTGCGACTCTGTTGCTGGTCCCACTGCTGCGTGGGCAGGTCAGTAATGTAATCGATGTAAGCCCGACCACCGTGTAACACCGGGAACACCATCTACCAGGGCAAGCCTAGTGCCCCGGTAGAGGTTTAAAAAAGTAATTTATAAGAAAAAAGATTTGCACTGTTTGCACTTTCTTTCTTTTTTTATTAAATAGGACAAAAATATTAGCACATGTGTTGCCAGGTGTCTGGCAAGAAATAAAGGACCAATGTATTTCATTTATTAGTTCAGTGCAAGGTTTCGATGAGATAAGTAGTAACTGTCTAACTGTCAAAAACTAGCCATACAAAAATGTATACAAACTGCAGTTTGCATTTTCGGATTATTTAATAATGAAAATAAAAACTACATTTTCAGAAATATTGCTCTTTCTTGTAGTACTTGAACACTGAAGTGGCGCTCTTATGAGATGACAATACCAGCAGTGGCCCTCGAGTTTGAGACCCCTGCCGTAAGTACAACTCAACAAAATCTAAGGTCCTTTTAACACATACAATGAATGAATGATTGAATGAATTAATATAGAATTCAGTCTAATGAAAGATACTACTGACTTGCATTATGGTAAATTCAGGATCCAGTGTTTTTGGCACTTGTCCCACACTGGGGACTGAGAGTCAGGATACCTCAGCCATAGCTTATTTGATTTGGGCCTTTTTTTGTTTTAATTTAACTTTTCAACAATTCCTACAGTTTATGCAAGTGCAATAGACTTAAACATCCATTTATGACAGTAAAGCAAACAAAACAGTACTCATTTCCTGGATTAAAAAAAAACAAAACAAAAAAAAACAATAGTGAAAAAGAAATACCTCAGTGGATGTAAATAGAACCTATGACTCACTCAGCACCAAACTATATGACTTCTTCCTCTGCAATTCACCTAATCTTCCTGCTTCAGAGAAGCTGAGTGAGGATTATGGGTAAAGGTATGCTGGCTGCTCAAAATTGGTATTCAACAGATCCAAAGCTGGCGCTTGAATCATGGTCACAACACATTTCAACGTTCAGCAATATGCTGCATTGATTATGTTGTCCAAGTGTAAGCATAGCCAATTTGTATGCAAGTATGAATGAAGACACATTTAAGTGTTTAACCCCGGTGTTACCCATGATCCTCTTGGACTGCAGATCCTTGTGCGAGTGGCAGAGTAATTGAAAGGGAAAGTGTAAACCCCGGGAAGCTCTGGGCCGCGCCCAGCTGAACTCAGCCCTGGATAAGATGGCGGGGCTTTGAATGGAAGCCCTCCAACTCCGCTCCTCAGCCCCGACTCGCCTTCGGGGAGGGGGAGCAAGGGGGGGAGCTCTCCCATCACACACACACACTCTCTCTCGGTGCCACCAGCCAAAAACCACTGGGATAATTAAGATGTAGGAAGTCTCACCCATCTCACCCTTCCCTCCCTTCCTCATTCTCTCATCTTTATCAGCTAAATTGAAACCGTCCTTGAACTTGTGAAGACCTCAGCTAATTAGTGTGGTGTATAACCTCTCTATCTCCCTCATTATTCCCGTCTTGCCATCGCTGCACTCTTAACCTCTCCCTTTTTTTTCTTTTCCTGGGAAATCTCAGATTTTTCCTTCTTGTAATTTTCTCCAGGAGGGAAAAATCACAGCAGCCGAAGGCAGATTGTCATGAGGTCGGGAGCTGCAGGATACGGCAAGCAGCGAGGGGGGTTGAGATTGAACGAGATTGCTTGTTGTTTAGTCATGTAAATAATGGAAATCTTTTTTCTGCTCGTCCACAGCAGACAGCCAGGGAGAAGAAGAAGAAGAGAAGTCAGAGAGATTCAGAGGGGCATGTTTATCTTCTGAGAGCGCGATAAGAGAGTTCTCTATCTTGGCGACAACAGAAACGCAGTGCTTCACAGAGCGGCCCACTGACAATGCAGTGTGGGCGTGCAAGGATATTCGTGTATGTCAGACAAAGAGAGGGAGTAAAGTTCAACAGAGAGGGAGAGAATGAGAGGGAAGGAGAAATTAATTGGCTGTAAATTGCACATCTGTTTCCTGCCTGTCAACTCATCAGGAGGAATCAAACGTGGCAGAGTGCAAAACAGCTTCCTCACACATACATTAACGTGTACACACAGTGCAAATATGTCAGATAAATACTGCAGGTGACAAAGGTGTATGACAATAAAATGTCTATCAACTCTACACAGAGTAAATGTCTAAAATGATTTCCATTCAGACAAAAGTTGTTCAGGTGTGGGTCACAGTACTCCTACACTCTTTTGCTCAAGAATATGAAATGTAAGATTTCCGCCTGAAAAAAATCGACTGGACCTTTGCTATATATTTTGTTGAGTTGTGTAATTACATGTTAGCATGTAGTGTTTCCAACAATGTTCTATTCAAGTTAACAGTGCATTTCATTCGGTCGCCTGCCGCTACAGTAGCAGGAGACAGTCAGAGAGTGAGCGAGGAAGCCAGTGAACGAGACGAAACATAACTCGAATAAAACTTTGAAACATTACCTCGTGTGTGTTCATTTCTGCCTGAGTCACATAGATTTTCATCAGCAATTGTGGTTGTTTAACAATGAAGACAACAACTCCCATGTTCCCATGCTAATTACGTCTTTTGTTTTGTTTTGATTGAGGGACCCCTTTTGGGAGAAATTAAATACTTTGCGTGTAAGGACGTCGAATCTAAGCACATGGCACAGCTGCACTCCAATATTTCTCACTTCACTTCCCAAACATTTCCAGCTGTCTAGTCTTTATTTGGGTGGCTTTTTCACGGTTCCTTATGTACAGTCTTTCAGTGGCTCAATTATTAAAGCACCTGTTAGTAGTAGTAATAGTAAATTGTCAAACTTGTCAAATACTTATGTTTTCGCACAATGGCTGAACGTGTCAGTATTTGATGATTTGGGAAACGCAATGCGTCAGTACTACTATCTTACTCACAGGACCTTTAATCTCCATAGATACAAGGTACCAACAACATCAAAGTTTGCTTAGTTTTATTAAACTTTATTTTGAATCATTTTCCAAAACACAAATCGTATAGACTGTCCAAGCCCATGTGCTTCAGAGTAAGGCCAAGCGATGTGGCTAAAATCAACATGACAATATTCACAAAATTAAATTAAATTAAATTAAATAATAAAACAAAAAAATAGAGCTTTTATTCTAGTGTTGATCATCACATAAGATCAGACTCTTCACACATGTAGACCAAAATTCTAATAAGTCTGTTAAACCCTGTTCAGACCAAACACTTGCAAAGAGCTGGGGTGAAACTTGCGACTACTTGCAATGTGCTGGTCTGCGACATTCTGAAAACCTGCCGGTTTACACTAACGTGACTAGAGGAGATGGTGTATCATCTCTGTTGCAATGACTCTGTACTTGGCTTTTGTGGCGTCTGAATGAGCATAGTGATAGTGAGTGACTTGCTACAGTTGTATTTCTAGTGTTGACGAAACAGGAAAAATAAAAGGGTGTGCGTAGCGAGTGTGTAGTTGTGTGGTCGAGCAAGTGTGAGAGAGAGCAAGCAGCAGAGAGTGACGTGAATGCGAGCAGAGCAGCAGAAAGGCAGTTGTCAGTTTAGACGTAAATTAAAATTTGATGGCTTTTGTCATACAGACAAGGCGGCTCCTCAGAAAAATCTATCTCCTTCCTCCATCTAAAACTGGCATTTCAGCCAGCTGCAGTTTGTACTTGACTTGACCAGCTGACTATGCTACAAGGCACTGATTGGCTACCGACCAATAATTTGACGAGCTGAGTCACAAGCGACACCATCAGCCGGCTTAAGTTGATCTGAGACGGGCCAGTTAACACTGCTGCAACTTTATTCCTGCAATGTTCCCAAAGCCTTGCTGTGTTGTTATGTTTAGGTTCAGCGTTCCTAACTTCCAATCTTCATAAAACATTTGCAAAGCTGATTTTTCTGAAAATTGTAACGCTGTTGTTTCTGTTCTTTATCCATGTTTGCTAACTTTTAGTTTTCTTCTTAAAGGTGCTGTTTGTAAGAAAAATAGATTTTTGAGTCTCATACCCAACTCATCAAATACTGACGCAATTGGGATTGTAGGTCGGGCCGGCCGCCATCCCGATGCGTCAGTATTTGACGGGCGAGGGGCCCCAACAGACTCTAGAATTGCCACTGACCCCTATACAGGTGTTTTCACTTCACTGGCTCATTAAAGCACTGTTCAGGTTGAAGTATGACACCAAATTACATGTACAAATAAGAATGATAAAGGTGTAAGTTGTCCCGCCATCCCAGGTGAAACAAAAGCCTTTCAAAGTCTATTCAAGGTCTGTCAAGGTCAAGGACTGTTGAGCCTTTATTCCACCTCACTGATCCGTCTGTAATGAAGGAATGCGGGATCATTGTTGTTTCCCCTTTGAACCAGCAGCAGATGTAATAGCAGCGCTGAATCAACATGTGTGTAAATGGAGTGAGCCAGCGAGCCGGCTGGACGGGACATGGGTGTGCCGTTTTGATCACGTTATGTGTGCAAGCCACAACTGGGAGATTTAAAAGGAAGATATAAAATGTCTTCAAATTGGGGAAACAACACGGTATGGGAGCTTGACAAGATCAACTGCCACATAAAAAAGACGGTGAATGATTGTTATGTTAACAATCGTTATGTTATACCATTGTTTAGAGAGCACTGCCCAACGTGCATGTAAAACGACACACTAGACCTCGACACTGTTGTGTTACACATCACGTTTTTTTTTCTTTGCTTGCAGAATGCCAGCATACAATCTACAATCATACACTGCCAGCAGGTGGTATTGCGTGATCTCTGTGCAAAAGGGGCTTTAGTTTACAGAGAGTGAGGGAGATGTCAATCAAACAGTGACTGACACAGTCTTGAGAAGAGGGCTAATCAGGCACAATAAACGCAGCTGTGTAGGTGTACACTCTGTGTGGGGCCCTCTCTTGTCTCCATTACATACATATTGCACTGTAAGTCACTGTTGTTGAATAGTACACAGTGGTTGTAAACACAGGAGACAGACAGGAGTGAGTGATGTAAGCTCAGTGTTCCAGGGACTACATTTGAGCCTGTGATGTTGTGACTCATCCACACTGATCCCCCAGAATGCCTCGAGTGAACAGATATTACACTGATATCATCCCTTCATTACATAAAATACAAACAAAGACAAAAGCTGTAAATCCAGCCTGTTGACAGTTTCCTCACATTTATTGCTAATTGTGTTTTCCTTCTGGGGTCAAGCAGTCAAACTGCTCAGCGTCTTCTGACTCTTTGTGGCAATTAATACGCGTCTGATCCACGTTCCTCGATTTCTCTGAGTCTCCATGCTCCCTTTCTCTCTTTAATCTCCATCTCGTCTGTTTTATTCAGCCCATTTAATGTTTCCACTTAGACAAAGAAGTTGCCATCAGAGTAGCCTTAAGATCAGAGACGCAGTTGTTAAGGAAAATGAAAGTGTTTTTTTTTAATGCAGCTGCCTCTGAAGCTCGCGTCGAAATCTTGGGGTCTGCTCTCGTACAAGACTGAAGCCCTGTAGCATGAAATCAATTTCAGTCAATTCATAACATATGATATGAAAGAGAGTGGATGCCAAAAAAGATGAAAGCGAGGATGAAAGATTGATTAACAAATATAGAAAGAAGACTGGCTGAAAACAGAGATGATTATGTGCTGCTGGTGTGAGGGACAATAGAAAGGGAGTTGCCAGTTTAAAGCTCTATTCATTATTGTTGTTTCTGAGGACACTGAAGGCAGCTGCAAGTACACAGTACACACACAGATTCTTGCAGGGAGTCTGGTGTGCAGATGGAACATTTTCCCCATTCAACTTTAACATCCTACACATGTAACATTTCTAAGTGGTGCAACCCAAGGTGTTCCAGACCACATAAACAAACTGTTGTTGCATTTAACAACTTTTTAATGAAAAACAAAAGAGGCCAAAATGACCCACAGTGTTGTTGTTATTAATGACCTTCATTGTCCTTACTCGTCCTCTATTTGTCTCATCCTACATACGCCTCATACTGACATTAATAATTCACTGTTTCCAGTCTGTTTCCAGTAGACACATCCACTGTTGAGAACACTGGAAAAACAAATCTGACCTATCACCGTTCAAATTAATCGTGCGTACTTACACTTGATTGTAATTTTGACTGCATTTGTGAAAACAAATCAGAATTAAAACAGTAACAGAAGTGTAGCAAGATTGACAGGGCCAGGGTGAAGATTATATGCTAATGTGGCAGCTGTTTTCAAATTATGTGCCGAAAATGTTTGAACGTTTCAGTCTCTGAATTGTTTTCATATGAATGTTTAATATATAGGGGTGGTTGGTGTGAGGCTGTGTGGAACTGGCTAATTGGCTCTTGGCTTAATAAAAAAGACTAGTAGAAAATCAATCAGGTCTCTTAGGCTGCTATACAGTTTGAGACATTTTCAGGGTGATGTATTTTCTTTCTGCTAAAATAAGAAAAAGTTTTTGTGAAACTAACTTAAAAATGATTACAAAAATACAGTATATAGCAAGTAAGAATAGTCTTGCCTCCTATAAATGTTATTTTTGGTGTGGCCAATAGCAAACCAACTTTTAAGGGCCATAGTGCCTGCTACTGGATCAGGGGGATGATTGGCTATAGTTTCATTATTTGAATAATAACTACTAAATGTTTTTTCCAAATACATTTTGAAGGAAACATAATGGCTGCCTGGATCACATTTACTGGCATCATTTTCTACAGTACACAAGGTGTTGGGATCAGGCGGAAGATAAAGGCAGACGGCTGCAGGTGTTCGGAGGGTAGGACTTTAACATCAGATAGGTGACTTTACAATCTAATCATTTCATCTGGTCGGCCTACCTGCCTGACTACCTACATACCTGCCTACTAGTGTGCACACTCTGCCCGTGGTTGAGTACATGGGCAGAGTGGACAAAGCTTGGCAAATATATTGCTAAAGTTGTTAGCAAGCTAGTTGTACAAGAATGACAGAGAAGAAAGATGTGAGCAACTGCAGCAGCCACAGAGTCATCCAGCAGCTAACCCAGTAATGTAAGCAAAGCACACAACCAAACTACCAGACCAGGTAGCATTTTCAGACTGAGGTACATTCATTATGGCTGTTTTTCTTGTGCTGTTGTTACATTTAACTGAGATAAACAAACTGATCTCTTCGCCCTCTCGCTGGTCCTCCATAGCTGTTCTTCACTGTCAGAGTGTCTCTGGGCTTGTTAGGTTGAGCAGATAGGCCAGGCTGCCCTGCCCCTGCTCTGCCACCCGGCCTGCTCGCTCTACCTATTGAGCAAATAGACACTGGAACTGCAACAGCCAGTCATGGTGATGTGTTTACCTGGGCAACTACGGCTCACAGTCTGGTGCCTGGGTCTAGCGCTGGCTGTTCTATTTTAGAAAAACAACTTGTTTTTATGAGTGAAAACACATACCTACATTCAAAATGTAGTGTGAGTGTACTGGAATAAGTAATTATACTGAATAAAAGACACCTTATGTAACGGCATGATTACTATCACAATGCAAAATGCAGTAATGTACTGTAATAAGTAATTACAGCAAATAAAAATTACTTTTAAGGCTGTCCTCCCAAGAAAAACAACATTTGAGGGCATTGGAGTGATGACTCTAGTTTCTCAGGAGAAAATAAAGTATGGTGAGCTATCATAGATACACAAAGTTTGCAAAGGGAAGAGGTTGGGGCTGATGGAAGGGTCTTCTAACCGGCTGTCAGAGTTGTTGAACGTGATAGTTCCCCAACTGTAACCTTTATTTAAAATTATCCAGTGTTGACCATGGTCCTCTGACCTAAACAAAGTCCTTATTTTAACTTAAACCTTAAACTTGTGCCTAAACCTAACCAAACCTTCCATAGCGTCGCGTATTCATTAAACAGATTTCTATTTGTCAGTTTGTCAGACAAATGTCGTCCTGTGGATACTGACATCAGATGGAATAAACATTTATTTTGGAGGGCATGGACAAGTGATGTGTTTTGTCATTTAATTGGAGGACTTGTTGTTACACTCCTAACTAATTATACAGTCTACTTGCTGAATCTTGTCGACAAAAACAAGAGTGGAGAGCAAATTAATTAGATGTTGAAACCTGCAAGATTATACACTGAACAGCACAGCAGTGAAGGCAAATACGTAAGTGTTATGAGGCTCATATCCATTTATTATTATAAATATTATAATTATAATTCTACTACCTGTTATGTGACAAAACGTTTATTCTTGACCTTTGAAAAAGTAGTTTGTGACAAATTTCATTGTCATCATGGAGATGGATCTGTTGAAAGCAGATGTCAGATGAAAGTTGCTGGCTGAAAGCCCTGCAAAAGTTAGCAAATGGGCTTTGAATGCTATGGTCAAGAATGAACATTGATGCCTAACTTGAGCCAAACAGGACAACAAGTTCTAAAAGTGTAGTGGATGAAGTCAATACACTCAATAGATCCATCTCCACGACAAGTGAGCAAACTACCACTCTGATGAACACAGTGTGATACTGGTGTTTTGTCAGACTGCTAAAGGATTACCCATTTTATATGAGAATTATAATATTAATTGCCTTGATTTTATGCCTCTTGAATAATATTCATTCATACTCACAAAAGATAACATTTTAACTAATATTTCTTCATACATTTCTGTATAGTCTAATAAAACCTTTTTGTTAACCGCAGAACCTGGCAGCACCTTAACATAATTATCAGATTAAGGGATAATCCAACTGCTTGTAATCCTTTACTACCACTCTCTCTCACTGTCTCTCTCTTATATTAAAGCGTGCAGAAGCTGCAGCCGACACACATTTTAGGGCGAGAGGTGTCAGGAGCAAGTCAAAGACGAAGACTGCTGTTTCATTTCAGATGAATATGTTTGATGGAGGTTTCTTTAGAACTCATAGACTGAGAGAGGATGACAGAGAGGGAGGAATGCAAGGAGGATGATGAAGATAGAGACAGTCAGTGGGGTGTGATGGCCGTGTAACACACAGTGTGTGTGTGTGTGTGTGTGTGTGTGTGTGTGTGTGTGTGTGTGTGTGTGTGTGTGTGTGTGTGTGCGTGTATGCGTGTGTGTGTGTGTGTGTGTGTGTGTGTGTGTGTGTGTGTGTGTGTGTGTGCGTGTATGCGTGTGTGTGTGTGTGTGTGTGTGTGCACTGGTGGCATTTCCAGGCTTAATGCTCGGCTCTATGTGAAGTAACAGGTCTGCATATTAACTCAGTGAAAATATCAGGCTCTGCCCAACACCTTTTCTCCTCTCATACTACCGGCCACACAACCAGAACAGACTTAATAACTTTGCTCCTGTGTGTGTGTGTGTGTGTGTGTGTGTGTGTGTGTGTGTGTGTGTCTGTCTGTCTGTGGACTCTTTGACAGCGATAACCTTTCTGGAATAGGGGTGTTAATTGCACTGGTCTGGGATCAGTGGGGGAGATGGTGTAATTGCTATCTATTCTGAGATGCAATTTTTTACAGGATACGTGCCTCTGTGTGCCTGTGTGCGCAATTATGTTCAAATAGATGAAAACACCCTGACAAAGAGAAATCAAAAGAATATTTTTGCTGCTATTTAAATCAAATTTATAAAAGTATGTGTGTGATAAAGTCTTTTCTGCCAAATATCCTCTGTGGCAGAGTTTACAACAGAGAGCATCAGTGTCTGCTCACGGCCTCTGTTCACCTCTCATGGCCTAGACGTTTAGGGCAGGGGGCTCAAACTCACATAGGCTTGGGACCACTGCTGGTATTGTCATCTCGTAAGAGGGCCACGTCAGTGTTCAAGTACTAGAAAGTGCATTGTTTATGAAGATACAGTTTTTATTTTCGATTATTAACATAATAATACATACTGTAAAAGCAAACAGCCATTTGTATACTTTTTTATGGCATTAGTTTTAAACACTTAGTGCAAATCTTTTTTTTTACTTCCTCTTAAATAACTTATCAAAAACCTTGCACTTAACTTACAAATAAAACACATTTGTACTTTATTTAGCTGGGCGCTAAACCAGAAGTTAGGGTCGGTCGGCGATCTAGGCATCTTCATAGCCAGGAAGTCGAGCTTTTTTGGCTTCAAAACACCACTGAGTAGCTTTTCGGGCTCCGCCTCCAACATTATGTCCAGTGATAAAATGTCCTTAATAGACTGCATCCCAGATTCTTTTCTTATTTACGAGCCGACATCGGATGTTGATAACGCGTCATCACTTATTAGCGTGTTCACCCAGGTCTTACGTTTAGATCGAAGCTGAGCCGAGCAGAGGTTTTAAAAACCTGTGTCTACTGCAGAGTCAATTGACCCGGGTGTAAATGCAGTTTACACATTCTCATTGCACACAAAAGCCTGATCTTAGCGGGTTTAAGTGGGATTTTTGACCAGTGGAAAAGGGGTATTTTCTTCTGCTGATAATAATCTGCTAATTGAAAACAATGCTGATGAAGATGAATGCGGTAAGTTTCTTCTGACATTACTCTCATTACTTTACATTGTCCTCTACTATACTCTCCTCTACATTGTCTTTCAGTTAATGTGTGAATGTCTAGATATGCTGGCCATGAGACTGGTGGCCTGTGCCCGATGTACCCTGGCTCTCAACCGTTGTGAGCTGGGAAAGACTCCAGCCTGCAGCAACTCACTTATGTTGTAACACACTTCTATGGTGCATACCCTTTTTCTTATTACAGCGTAACTGCTATGTTCCATCTATGTTCAAAGAAAAGCTACTGTAGCAGGTGCATCAGCCTACAGGTCTCAACAAGCGTCCAAGAAGATGCATTGGAGGGATATGACTCCACACTTCAGCCTATTTCAGATAATGTAATTCTAAACAGATAATGCCTGCTGCACCTGTTAAAGCCACCAGCAGAATAGAGCAGTCCGTCAAACCCCATCAAGGCTGAAGTGGTCTGTCTCTCATTCAGACACCTGGGCAGTTTTCCCTCTGTGGACTGCAGCGCTGATCAGCACATTCAAATGGATCGATGCTGGCACAAGGTCTTTCAAATCAAGATGGCCAATCTGCACACTGAGACTACCATCTACCAACATGCCTGCATCCACACACACACACACTCCTCTGCTGCCCTCACAGATGCTACATCGGGCCCCTCCAGCGATCCAGCACTTGCAGCACATCTTTGCCTTAAACTGGCATGTATATTAAGTGAGATAGTTCCAAAGAGCAGCTGCAGAGGTGTATCAGCACCACAATCAGCCAGCAGCAGCTGTGCTGTGTCGGCCATGCCACTGTCTCATGGGAGCTTGTACGGCCAATTACTCCGCAGCGGACGGTCATCGGGAGGGCAACACAGGAAGTTGAAGAACTAGCTGAAGGTGTGTTAAACTAGCTGAAGGTGTGTTGAGGAAGTGTATAATCACACCTGGAGGATGGTGCTGCTGAAACCCAGACACAATGTCAAAAAAATATATGTTGTTTCAGGACTTATTTAAATATAATGTCTTCATTTGGGTCAGATATTGAGAATAGTAAATGTGAGGGGTTTAACTTACTTACTTAGTTTCAAGAGAAATAAAGTAAAGTGAAACGCAAAGTTATGTCAAAGACATTGTTCTGCGTGTATGGCAGTGCCTCAGTGTTTCATTGTTGTTTCACTGCGTTGTTATCAACTGTATGACTTTTCTCTTTCAACCCCAAAACTTTAAATTGCATCCCCGCCTCCTTACGGAATCCGAATTAGACTGTTTGTTGTCCTGTGAAATGATAAGGAAAAACAATCAGTGTCGTTGGTTAGTGTTCTTTCCAACCTTGCTGGGTAGGTAGAGAGATGTGAGTCCATTCGGCGAGTAAATCTCGTAAGGCTATCTGCCATGCTGGCAGGTAAATGTACCAAAATAGTCCTGCCATGAAAACCTACGGTGAAAGTCTCTGTCGCATTCGGGCGTCTTAAACGTTTAATCTGCTTATCTCCGGGGATACATCTATTATTCTCTCCTCTGCTGTAGAACTGGTGCAGACAGAAAGGAAGTTCATGTTGCGTTAGTGTGCACCTTGTAAACTCAGAAATCTATACACTAATAGCTATGACGGTTGTTTAAAAAGGGAAAGTTTTGATTTATTTCCTCGTTTTCCTTTGTTGAAATGCATAGGCCTACATCTGTCATTACTCTCTTGTTCACTACAGCACTTAGTAGATGCTACAATAATGACACTATCCTGTTCATTTCTACAGAGGACGATTTTAAAAATTCTATCAAAACATTTTAGCTAATTATTGTCAGCAAACTCAACCATATTCTTGTACAAGTCCCCAAGTAGCCTATCTGAAAATGTTCCTGTTGCTTAAATGCAGCATTTTAAAAAAAAGTTCATTACATATACATATAAATAAGCACTGTTTTGGTCAACACCATCTCTTGAGAAAAATATCTGTCTCTTTTAGGTGCTAAATGCTCCAGTATGTTCACCAGCTACAGTAGTCTCTAACTGTGTCTGTCTGCTGCTTGGTGCTGAGCAGGTAGTGTACAGTGGGTTATTAGAGCTTCTTCTGAGCCGTGAGAGTGAACAGTAAAACTGCAGGCCAGACAGCTAGACAGTGAGCTGGGAGTTGTTGCTTTAAAGTTGCTTTGAAGCTCTGTGCAGCTACCCTAACCCACAGAGAATCATCACTGCAGGGTTTATCACCACAAGCAAAACAGTTTACATACAAGCATTCATGTGTTTGAATGCTAATATTAGAATATTGCTTACACCGACTTTTAGGTTTTAACTAGCAGATCCCTGTGCTGGTCCCCATTAATGACTAATTTCACTTATTAGCAATCAATACTTTAAGCCAGGCCTTTTCAACGACTTTTTTTAGAGGAGCAAGATTTGAGAAACAGTGCCATAGGATGGACTTATACATCCCCTATGTTTGTCCTGTAAAGCTCAAAATTCAAATGTGTTAGACTAATTAATATTTAGTTGTTTTGCTCCACTGTGTTTATTAGTTTCCCCAAATGAAAAACGTATATATGCGAAGGTACAGGGCAAACAAAATCAACTATTTAATCTTAGAAGTAGGTTGTCAGTTTGATTCTTCTAAATTTACTCTGCTGGGCCTGCAGCCTAGGTTAAAACTTTATGATGAAATAAAGAGTATTTTTGTGCTCGGCAACACATATAACTAACGAATGGGCTAATTGGCCTACTAATAAAATGATCAAAGGGCCAGAATGAGAGTGTTACAGGGATGCATTCGGCCCACGGGCCACCAGTCGAGTTGGTCTGCTTTAAATAACTCTCCTCAACAAATTCTCTGTCACTGTGCATTAGAAACAGTTACTGTGATAACCTCTTTGTTAAACAATGTTATGAAAGCAGCAGGCATGCTATGTGTGCAGGTGTGAATGTTAACAAGAGGTTATTATGCTGATGTTGATGGAGGGAATATTTTAATGGAGCGGACATCTACATACATTTCTTGCCCCGCCAATCATAATGCTATTTTACATTTATATGGTAACATAAAAACTGAAAGTTGAAAAGTTCAACAGGAAATGCTTGCTGGGTAAAATATATATATTTTGCCGTCTAGCTGTTCTGCACTCATCGACACCTTCACGACTCCTGCAGGTCTGAGATTGGCCCATATAGCCATCAGATAAACTCATCTTTAAGAGCCAGCAGTGGAAGGCACTGTCAGATGCTACAGATAGTAATATGCAAAAAAAAAAAAATGTGTCTGTGTGTCGGTGTGTGTGTGACAGAGGAAGAGACAGTAACAGGGAGTTTGAGAAATAGTTAGTAATGGCAACAGACTGTGGGCTTTTGACACTTCAGCTCATCACTTGCTCATCCACATCATGGCTTCTGCGGCCCACGTTAATCATCACACACACACACACACACACACACACACACACACACACACACACACACACACACTGTACTGTCAGCCGTATCGATTGTGTGGTGGCCGGTGGATGAACCTGTCATGGCCAACATAGATCGGACTGGAGGATAATGAAGTCTTCCTGCCCTATCTGACAAGCTCTGAGAGAAAGTGGGAGAGAGTGCATGTGTGTGTGTGTGAGGAAGAGAGAGAGGAGAAAGAGAGAGAAAAACAGGGAAAGATGCTCCTGGGACAGCCCACGGGCGTCCTAACCATTGCCTGAATAAATTGGATGGAAAGATGCCCCTTGAGTCGGAGACGTGATCTGTCATGATGTCATCCAAACGAGACTGGCGTAGAGGGAGAGGTCAGGGTGCTAATACAGACCTAACCCACACACACATGCACACACACATCCACTCGCTGTCGATTGAACAGCAAGTGAAAGCTGACAGTCTTCTGCTATTTTCCTGGAAACATTTTAATCCGGTTATAACATGACTAAAAGATTCCACCTCCCTTTTTCTCTCTCCGTCTCTCCATTCTGTTCCTCCCATCCCTCCATCTCTCTGGGAGTATAGCTCACACCTACCTTGGTGAAGTCCCAGCGCCTTTCTTTCTCATGTAAGTTGTGTGTTGTGTGCATGTTTTTAAGTGATTTGCTGCCTTTATCTTTAAAGACTAAGGCTGGAATTATTCTATACTTTTCTTATTGGCAAGACATCAATTAAAAAAAACCTAAAACCAGCACTGTTTGTCTGTTTTCTGTACTTTCTGGCATCGCTACCCTGCCTGTGGCTCTGAGCCTCAAGCCCATACATATATCTTTAAAAGTGGGTCACATACTGTTTATTGTTTCATCTTGTTTACGACCTAAAGTTTACTGAATTTCAAATCTTCAACAAGACATCAAAGAAAAGCCGACAACACACTCCACAAACACCAACAAAACAAATAGACCATAGCAAAATAAATTGTACATAGTTTAATCTTTACAAAAGGCTGAATGATTTCCTGAAACAATTGGCCACTATTTCGAAAGTTACTCAGAGTGAAATTTTCAGCTGTGTTTTTTTTTTTTTATATTTGTTTATAGATCAAGTATTTAGAGCAGAAGAAGAAGTTAGACAGTTGTTGAAGTGGGCCAGTTTTCACTGTTTCTTTCAGTAGTGGCATTTTTCAATTTTGCTCTTTGGCATACTTCTCACTTTTTCTTACAAACTTCTCACAAGCTCTGTTCTGCCCTCTCCATACTGCGCTCAGGACGCACAGAGCGCGCCTGCTTCCCTTCGCTGCTCATGTTAACCAATTAGGCTGTTTTGCTCACAATCTGTAGCGATCGTTCTGGCATCTGTTCTATTTTCTCTTTGAGCGTTCTGGCAAAAAAAAAAAAAAAAACACACTCTGATGATCTATTACAAATAGTGTCACTGCTGTTTTTGATTGTGTTTATACATATTCATAGCAGACACACACGGACACACTGGCTGCAGGCAGCAGAAAAAAAACAATCCCTGCAGATCAATACACGAGTCTATGGTCCTTAACTTCACTGTTGCTGAAGAAGCAACGTCCCACTTATCCAGAATACATAACAGGCTACATGTTATAAATGCATTAGTTTATTAAATAGGTCAGCTCTATGTGTGATTGGAAAGGCGCGGAGGAGCAGAATTAACAGGTGCGGAGAAACGCGCTACTGTGCTGCCAACTCCTGATCAATATATCTGCCTCTTAAGCTGCTAAACGCTCCACTATGTTCATCGGCTTGTATCTAACTGTGTCTTTCTGCTGTTTGGTGAGGTAGTACACAGTGGGTTTAACGGAGCTGTTTTTGCCACAAACAGCTGCATGGAATGAGTTTGGTGGGAGCTCTGACACTGTAATCTCAATGATGCTAAAATACTCCATAGTCCTTTAGGACGCTCTGGCAGATGGTCGTTCACCATGAGTCCAGCTCTGCTCCCAGTTTCTGCCTGTTAAAATGCAGTTTTTCCTCCCCACTGTCACCAAGTGCTTGCTCATGGTGGAATGGTTTGTTGTGATTTATAAACACAATTGGCCTGACTTGACTTGGCATAGTCTGATGATGATGAATTCTCTGTGCTTTAATCAATATGAGTGACCTCTTTCACATTACATATTACCCTCATACAACTGCTTGTGTGACATCCAATGAAGAGTTAAGCACCACCCAGCAGCTGCAGCACACAGGTCACACTCTTATGAGCACTAAATGAGTACAGCCTGATTACACATAATTAGCTGACCAATTTTTAATATTAAAATATCGATTAGTGCAGCTTTAAATATACTATACAGTGTGCCTAAATGCAAAGGGAATTCATCTGGCGAGAATCCTTTCAAAACAAATGAAAGAATAAATAAGAGAATAAAAATACATAGTTGTCTGAGCTGCAGAGAGGAAATGACTGTCCCCTGTCCCTCTGTCTGAAAATGACTTTACATTCAGGAAACTACACGCTGACAATTTTAATCCATCTTCCTTCAGCACAGACCTGACACTTACTCTTCTTGTATTCCCTGTGGGCAGCCTCTCTATCTATTTCTCCTTCTCTCTCCCTCTCACCTTTGCCTCACTCGCTCGCTCACAGTGACATGCGTGTCCCCTCCTGAACAACATTTCAATGTAAAAATAACATTTCTCAACCTGCGGGTTAACCACAGAGCCAAGTTTAATGTATTTGTTATATAACAGTGCATTTCACATGATATTGCAGAATCCAGCTGCTTTGTGGAACAAACACGGCGTGACCGTACATACACAAGTCACTCTGAGCGCCGAGTGATAACAGCTTTTTGTGACATAATCGGCGGGCGACAGAAATCTTTTCCCTCCACTGCAGTTGTATTTTCTCAATCTAAGACCATCAAAAAGCTGCTGCTGCCCGGAGCAGAGGGCAGCTGAAGAAGTGATGCTGCTAGCATGGCACATTCATAACACTGTAAACTGTCAGGATGGCGAAAAATGACCTTATATGTGTGCTATATGTGTGAATGTGTGTGTGTCTGTGCAGGTGTGAGAGTTAGAAACTGTCAAAACATCCATTTATCAAAGAGCCCATGAGGTCTCAGCAACCTTTTTCTCTCTCTTTCTCACACAGGCACAGGCACATATACTGTCTGAGGCACCTTACATATCACTCACATTATGAATAGTGTGTGTTAAAGAAAACGTTCAGAATGTTTCAAGTTTATCTAAACTCAACACTTATGCCATATGAATGTTAAAACAGTTAGGTTATTGGTTAGTTCAGCCCAAGTTAAAGGTCTCATATTGTAGAAAGTGACTTTTTGACTATAAAGCATGTCCAGGTGCTATATGAGTATTGTGAAAGTATTAAAACGCTCCATCCACAGAGAAATGCACAGTGACAGAAGAAACCGCCTTTGACTGAGCCGCCAGGACTTCTGTACATTTTGATGTCACAACTACACAGTCACTGACCTCAGCAACGCCCCGAGCATGGACATGGTTGCAAAAACACAGACAGAGCTGTTGTGGAAACATGCTCGCTCTGGGATGTGAGAGCTGGCCAATCAGAGCAGACTAGCCTTTTACTTTTAGGAGGATGTCCTTAAAGAGACAGGAGCGTTCAGACAGAGGGTGAATAGAGGAGCTGCAGCGATGACAGTATGAGAAAAATAATGTGTTTTTAAGTATGTGACTCCAAGGATTAGACTCCTTGGTCCCGGCAACACACCTACTGTACATGTGACTACCAGAATGCATCATTCCTCCACGGCTCAGCAAAGAAATATTGTCCATGGAAACACAAAAAAAGGAATTCCTACTGACGGATAACTACCCAAAGATATACACTTAATTTGGTAAACTCACTGTGCTTATATTAGCTTCAACTGAACTTTAAAATGCTTTTTTTATTTTTTTTTTTATTTTACAGAATGAGGACCGTAAATTCTATCCCGCAACCTATACAGTGTAGTCAAGGATGTCTTCACATGGAGAGGAGAAATGATTACAGTCACAATGACCTCTGTCAGCTCACGAAAAGCATGTGAGAACTGTTGTCAAGTAGACTTTAAAAAATGGAACCTATTATCTTTACATTGTCATATGACACAAACTTTCAAGTTCTTGATGAATGCTGAAGCACGCAGTAAATGAATCCCTTAACAAAAGCACTGAAAATGTTGTATTTAGCAGTGCAAACAGGACCATCAGACGTTGGTGCTGTTCTGTCTCCACTCAGCATGGCTGAAAGACCTGAAAGCAGAAGCAGGCCCACGGCAACAAAGTGCTGCTGCTGCTCTGATAGCTTTGCTGAACACTCATTTTGAATGCATCATTATCAAGCTCAAAACATACCCAGTCTACAGCGGCACTTAGTACTCCGAGTAAATCAAACCTCCTACATGGAGGACAGTAGCTCCTTCAGTGTAGTGACTTACACTGTACAAGCGCAGCTCTTCTAACAAACTCTATGTACACAGATAAATGCACACTATCACTGTCAGTTGTCACAACGCAACTGTAATCTCAGTTGCGTGTATAAGCAGTAATGTATTGTTGAGCGAGGTGCACACTAATCTGTATTCTGACTATTTGATCTCAGTATGGCAGATGTACCAATGCTGAATATGCTGCCGATTACAGGCAGCATATTCAGCAGGTATTTGGCCGGTTACTTACATTTTCTCTCAAACCTTGTTTCACATCATTTGTTACACTTATTGAGTTGTGCTTAAGTTCTTAATGCACCAAAATATCTACAGTGTTTCTGTCACTGTATAACGAATTCAGTGGAGTAAGTAATATAGAATTGAATACAGTATAAATAAATACAGGATGCCCCTTTCATACCCAATCATGTTACTATCATCTGTTACCAATGAACCTGTTCACCTGTGGAATGTTCAAAGGTGTTTTTGGAGCATTCATCAACGTTCAGTCTTTGCTGCTCCTGTGCCAACTTGTTTAAAACGTGTCGCTGCCATCAACTTCAGAACAAGCACATAATTACAAAAATCAATGAAAGTGATGAGGTCGAACATGAAATACAGTATTTTGTCTTCGTACTGTTTTTAATTAGGTTTATGTTAAAAAGGACCAGCAAATGCCAATTATGTTTTATTTATGTTTTACACGTCTCAACCTTTTGGATTCAGGCATATCTGTGTGACCATTTCCTGGGATTCTTCTGTTCTGTCAACTCTTCCACAATGGACGATAGAACTACGAAATGACTTACCACACCATCAAAAACCAAAACAATTAGTTTATTTAGTTTTTCCGAAAATTTTTGAAACTATTGAGAAGTTAAAGGAGTTAGTCAGAAGGAAGTTTTTCTGAGCATCCCAAACAATCTGAAAATACTTTTTTTGTATTATCAGATGCTTTCGGTCTGAGAATTCTCAGAGTGCAGTAGCAGTAATATGGCAAAATGCTAATTACTTTTAAACACAGTTGCCAACTCAACCTGACTTTCCTGGAATTATCCTGTTATTAGCTTCTCTGAGTTTCTGGCTCTGTACCTGTACATCGTGAATGAGAGATGGACAAACAAATGGAGAAGAGAAAGAAGCACAAAAAATAATTCAGTTTTGGACATTTTTGAAGGAAAGTGGCATGTGTTTAGTGAAATCTGCCACGTCAATGTTTGTGCAGATCACCAGGGTTGAAATGATTTCACCATCAAGAGGATGGTGACAGAGTCTCCCAGTGGCAAGGGCATAAAAATATGACTGAATGAAACTGATGTTATTTTATGCCAGAGATTTAGGTAAATTCATGCTGGAGTGGAGAATTATTCTGCATTATTTTCTGAGAATTGAAAGTAAGATTAATTAGGTATTTGACATAAAAATGCTGTTGCAGTGTATTTATTATGTTGTTATTCTCAGTCTTAAAAAAGTCTACGAAACTCATTTTTCTGGGGACATTCTCCCAGACCGCTGCTTTCATATTTTTCAGTTATGTTTTCCATATTTTGCGGCCTCTGGGATAGCAATTATCTTTAGAAGATATCTATGGATTCAGTTTGGGGTTAAGTGTGTAGAGTGAGCTTAGTGGCTCCTAAACGTAGGTATGCATTATTTTCTATTGTGGATTTTTTAAAAATATTTCACCACGTAAAAACAGGCAGTGAATTATATTCCATACTGTATTTTTAAACATATAATTGACTCCAATGTAAATTTTCTTTTGTCACTAGCTGACAAGAACATCACAGAGCTTGTTCAGCATCCTCAGATCCTTTGCCATCCAGCATCAAGATGCACACCTTATGTAACCGCACCATAATGCCACAGAGCTGAGCTCCAGCTATAAATCCATCCACACATTACATGTGCAGGAGCTCAGTGTGCAGGATCGTCTCTCATCAGGTTAGGAGCGAATATTTCTGGCAGACTGAACCAATTAAATGAAACATCATGAGCTGAGTTTATGTAATCTAGATGTTATAACATGCTGCCTGTCAGGACAGAGGAGATTCACTCCTCACGCTGATTTTACACAGAAGGAGTCATTCGCTCAAACCTCTAATCCGATTCTTCCAGCTCTTTTCTCAAGACTTGAAAGACAATCCATCTGTTCCTCCTGGCCGCTGTTCAATCACACCGCCTTCTGTTGTGTGGGCCGGAGGTGAGTTAAATGTTTCTACCACTTCACTGACAGCCGGGGGAGTCGGGGACACGGTGGCATCTCGCTGCTATAAAGATCACGGCAGGAGTCCTAATTCATCACCCCAGGCTTCATCATGTGGCATTACAATATGCTAATGTAGCGACGCCGTGCCCTCGCTGTCACCTCGTTCTCTCTCTTTCATCTCTCTCCCTCTTCCCTTCATCTCCCGCTCCTCATCCTCCCCCTGGGGGCTATAGCTCCCCCCTTCTGTGATCTGCACCTTTCTGCCAATATGTGGAGGGGGGCTGCAAGTGGTGTCGCAGTTGATGTTGGAATTAGGTGAGTGGTGTGTATAGTTGTCTGGCTGCACCGGACGAACATGTAATTAGCCTGTGGTGTCAGCGTTACAACCGGATCACATTTAATAAGCGCAGACTCCCCCTCGACTGGAAAATCACAGCCTCACATGCCTTCAGACGGGATAAAAATAGGAATACCTTTGCAACAGGTGTCGCTTTGTGGTGGAAATTTGTGCTGTTGGGTTTTCACAGAGACACAGTTACAATAAGGATTAGCCAGCAAACACACTGATGGAGTCTATTTCTTTCAAAAGAGCTTTTTTAAAGCTATTTGAATTTGTCCTGTTATGTGAAAATGTTACTCTCACACAAAATCCTCTGCGGACAATTTGTTCTTACCCCATGTGAGGGATACGTTAGCCAGCCCCAGTCTCCTGTGATGGTCGTCGTGTCCAGAAGATTCACTGCAGAGAGAGCACAAACAACAACAGAGAGGGTAAGTGATGAACTTTAAATGATTGTTTTTCCTGTCGTCCCCCATCCATCCTGTCCTTCATCACCATCCTCTGTGAGTACTGGCACCTGACAGAGTCACACACATACACCTGTCTGACAGGTGTGACTGATGAGGTGGGACGGTTGTCACGGCAACTCTGAGGCGGGTGTCACAGCGTGTGATGTCACCTTGACCTTGTTCACCCTCGGAGCCCTCAGAGCTGGGACCTCAGGGGTACCAGTCTCAGAATAGAACAGGAAATGAAACGTTTACTGTTGAATGTGCAGCGTGAAACGAAGTGACCGGCTGAAAGTTACCGTAAAACACTGAGTAAACTGATGACTTCAGTCAAGATCACCTGCAGGCTGCAACTCAGCACGGCTTTGTTAAGCTTTTTTCTTTAAAGTTTTTAGTAATAGCTCAACATGCAGTATAAAGATTTCAATATATTTAAAGTACAAAAGAACATACATGGGTTTGAGTGTGTGAAAGCAACACTATATACAAATAAATCCATCCACCCAGGAATCGAAAAATAACATAAGATAAGCATACAGAAGCCAACATAAACAGCATCACTTCATTTGAAGGGGTGTAAGACTGACATGACACAGCGTCAAGTTGCCGTAACAAAGATCTTAAACTGTGTTTGATATTAAAAATGACATCACTGATCAAATGACACTCATAAACATTCATAAATGTTCATAAAGACTGCTTCATGTTCATGACAGGTGTAATGTCATAGCTATGTTACACAGTTACATAACCCTAACCCATAAATGGACGAAAGAAAACATTTCCTATACATGAAACTAGGCTAATTCAGTATAATACAATTTGTAGCGCTTCTTGTGAAAGGTCTTGTTGACACCGAGGACAATGTAAGAGATAATGAGCCATATACTGTCAAACAACATAGAAACACAGACCACTTAGCTAGCACCACACATACAAACAACTCACTCTTCTCTGCTCATGTGTTTTAAATAGTTTTGTTAAGTTCATCCATCAGTCCACAGTTGCTACGTTTAGCTCGGGCTGCCATTTTAACTGTTCACAGAACACTGACTGCTCCGAGAGCGTGGTTTCTGAATAACGCCAGAAGGCTGCACTCTGGCTTCGTAGTGACTTTTTACAAATGCCTAACTGGGCCGTTCGTAAATCAGAGCGCTGTTGGAATATACTGTTTTAAGAATGCCCCCTAAATAAACAAAATATTGCCAACCTGCCAAAAAATCCAAAAATAATTTGACAATCATTGACACCATCACGCCATTATCATTAATTTAATTCAAAATAATAATACTGAGAACTTCATACATCTCAGGGATTTAGGTTGTTGGGTTAGGCCTATTCCTCAGGTAACATGTTTAATGAGTTTCAAAGAAGTGTTTGAATTTTTATACACAGTACTGTTAAATACGTCACAGCTAGCAGACCACTGACTGTACTTTTACGGAGTTATAGCTTGGATTCGTATCAGGACTTATCAGAAACTATGTTTCTTTCTGTAACTTTCCTTCACTTTCTCCTTTTTCTTTTTCAGAATAAGCACACATTTTTCAAAACATGTTCAAATCATATACGTAGATGCCTCTTCGCCTCTTTTTATGCTGCCTACCGCTTATTCACGCCTGTTTGCGCCCACTCACCTCTTTGCATCGACTTTGCATGAAAACATGGCACATTTATTATTCGCCTCACATTCCGTCTGGACACACCTTTACATTTGAGTGGCAGGATTTAACAAGGAAGACGGATGGACAGATGAGGAAAAAGTGGATGAAGAACTTAGCGAACCACTAATTCTACCCACTGGCAGTGTCCATATCTTCCGCGCTAGCAGGTGTGTGTGTGTGTGTGTGTGTGTGTGTGTGTGTGTGTGTGTGTGTGTGTGTGTGTGTGTGTGTGTGTGTGTGTGTGTGTGTGTGCGCGTGTCCCTCCTCTTCAACACTTCCAGCTAATATGATCTCTGCCCCAGGGCTGCTTGTCAAGCAACCAAGTGATGTTCCTCACATTAGAATGAGTTTAACAAAACACTTCACACTTCTTAGCTTTCCGTCTTTCATCCTTCATCTTTCTGTCTGACACTTGCTCTCTTCCCGTCTCTTCTGCATGTTAAAGCTACAGCGTTTTTGCCTTGAAGCAGGAAGTGAACCGCACGGCCTGGCCTCCTCCCCCTCAGCTGGCTGGGTTCATGTCCGTATACTTTTTACCCATACTGATGAGTTCTCAGACACACAATCAGAGATTATGAAGCATCGCTCTTTGGTCACTTAGAAAATGTAGCAAACTGATAGTGCAACAAATATTTGACATTAGATGTTCTGAATATGCAATGTTTTCTGGTTTATTAGTCCACGGACAAAAGGGAAATTACTTTTATACTACTTTTATACTTTATAAAATGTGTTTTACCTCCAACAGAAAGTCAAACTTCAACAAAAAGAGAACCACCCACGCAGTTTGAGTGACAAGTGACTCTGTCATCTGCAGAACACATCGCAGTGATGAGTACTTAAAGCATCTGCACAGTCGTTCCACACTCGCACAAGTGTTTTCACTTCTGCCTGATTAGACCTCCTCTCTGGCTTGTGTGAGCACGCCGGGCCTGACTGACACCTGACTTTCTGCTTAACTTTTACTGCACCTGCTAGGAGGGCTCCACAAACATCTACCCGATTATTATAAAGGTGCATTAATACATTTTGACCAGGAGAAAGTAAGAGAACTACAGAACGGGCTAAAAGATAGACAAGGGGCTAACATGTTAACAGTTGCCTCCAGTAGCCATCCAGTTAGAGTTCTAGTCAATATCCAGTGTTCTTTTAGCTCTGTTGTTTGGTCTCCAACAACCCCTGTGAAAAGTCTTGCTTTAGCTGCTAAAGTATCTGCTGCTATAGCTAGTTTTTAACTTTGTCAGCCGTTTGATAACCCCACTGGAAGTACACAGTAGAGGTCTGGGCTGAAGGAGCTGCTGCTGCTGCTGGAAATGAGGTTGATGAAAGCTGTGACACTGAACCATGCAGGTAAACATGACATAAAACCAAACCAAACACATCTTGATTGCCCCCTGGTGGCTGGATCACATCTGCGCAGACTCTGACTCTAAATGCCAACACCAGCATAAAATGGCAGCGCTTGCGTCTGGAATATTTTGGCTTCATTTTTGTACAGTGGGAGGAGACGTGTCATCCATCTTTATACAGTATGTCAATGGCAGTACGTTGGCACAGCTAATGTCCAGTATGTATGCTACCATGGTCACTTTGATGTCTAACAGGTCATTTTTACCATGTTCACCATATCAATCCCATGCTAACATTTGCTAATTAACACTAACCACAAAGTATACCTGAGTCTGATTGGATTGTCATTAGTTTTCATCGTACTATGTCATCAACAAATTTAAACTTGACCTGATAGAGCTCAGGGTATCATCACACTCACACTCTGGGGACCATGAATGTCTACAGTACAGAATGTATTAGCTGTACAGTCAGTTGTTATTTCAGTCAGGACCAAAGTGGTGGACTGACCACTACAGAACTGCGTTGGTGGCTCGGCCTGAGTCACTCCTGTTGTGTCTCATTTAGTCTTGCAAAGCCACATCTATTTCAACTGCTCTGTGTCAGTGCTGGAGAATGGTCTGGCCAGACCATAGAGGAAAAAACACCCTGGCTTTTTTTCTCTCTTCTCTTTTTTTTTGGTCTTTAAACCAATCACAATCATCTTTGGTGGCACTAAAGCCAGGACGGTGCCCCTGCCTGCAAAATAGCCTAGCGTCAGGGAGAACTTGTTTTGAGTGGCATTAAAATATCTTCATCCCTGCAAAAGAAATGTAACAGCTGCTGGCTTTTTCAGTTTAGTACCGTTAGCAACCAGGTTAGGGTAACGTGCCACTTTCAGCATGTAGGCATGTAACAGTGGCATGCAGATAGCTGAAGGAAGAGGGGAGCGCCACCTGCAATAGGCGCCCAATGACAGATCTTATACCAACAGTCTAAATCTGGCGAGTCAGGATAGGTCTCAAGAGACTCAACAATCAACTTTCTTTCTCCAGAATCGCTTACCCCACATTTATGTAAACTTCGGGGACTTTACAAACTCCCAGCAAAGCTCTGCGCATCTTCAGCCTGAAAAAATATCTAATCAGCCGGAATAATTGAAAACACCTGTGTGGGCACAAATGATGTCCAAATAAAGGAGATGCAGATGACTTTATTAAAACTATCCCAAGCAGTCTGGCTCTTTGGTGGCTCCAAATAGCAGGAGTCAGCCATTCTGAAAATAATTAACTTTAATAGCAAGGCGTCTCGTACCGTGCCGGTAAACTGCAGACAGGATGCTTAAGTTTAACAACCTGTGCAGGAGCAAACCAAAGAGATGAGATCTGGGTTACTTAGTCAAAATTAGTCGAACCCTTAACTGTGCTTGGTTGCTGCTAGTTTGGAGAGAGTTTGGTGTTTTGCTCTGATGTGTGGACTTGACACTTCCTGTGGGTCAAGCAGTGGCTACACCCACAATTCATAGAGGCAAATAGGATGAGTTTAAAGCACGGTAATGGGGATGGAGCACTCTTGTCTGCTGCTGCTCCACTTCATGATTTAGGATAATAAGACAGAATTATTTTTCCATAAAAATCTTGCCAAGTGGAGCCTCGCGATCTTTTCTCTGTTGCTTCCCACACAAACACACACACACACACACACACACACACACACACACACACACAAACACTCATGTGTTGTAATTAGCTGGTGTGTCACTCCTCCTAATTTGAGCACTGGGCCGCTGAGGAGGGCAGTGGGTCAGAACACATAGACAGATGGCAGTGCCACCATCCTCTCATCCCTCCATCCATCCCTCCCCCATCTACCAGCCTTCTCTCTGCCGCTCCCTCCCTCAGGGCGCCGACATCCCGCCGTCTCGTATTGATGATGCGGTGGCCTCCGCACTCTAGCCAAGGTCACAAATGGATGCCGCCAATTACACTCCTCTGAGTGCTCTTCATTGGCCCACCGAAGTGACATAATGAAAGCGGCGTACTGGCGCAAGTGGATTTAATAATTCTTCGACGCGCTGGGGGAATTCTGCTCAGCTACACTGTTATTATTAAAGGACAAGAAAAAAAGGACAAATATATCCCCTCCCTGAATCCGAAAACATGTGAGGCGGTGTGTTATCGCCACAGCAGCCCGCATGAAGATTCACAAGCCGTTCCCAGTGGTATTAATTTAATTTCCGCTCAAATGAGAAATCCCTCTGTCTTTGAAGGTGGTGGGAGTCATTTATCTAATTTGCTCTTGCTGTCTGAATTATGACTTGTATACAAGCGATAGGGTTTAGTGGCACGTCTGATGCTTTGCTTTAATGTGAAAGGAACTGTGTGAACAAAACAGAGGACAGGCAGTAATTAGCAATTTTTGTTCATTTCTCCTCACACACTTCTTCTCATCTTACATGGAGGAGAAACAGGCGTGAAGCCCAGTTCTCCGCACACCACCTTCATGGACAGGGTGTGTTCAGCTTGTGTTCGACTTTGTCAACCTCATTTTCAGTGCTTCACAGAGAATCATTCACTTGAAGTAGCGTTTTTCTGACTGACTAACCTCCATCACACCTTGATGAGAGCTAGTGCTGAGGTCCTGTAGCTCCAGCCGAAAGGCTCGGCAGCAGTGAAGTGGTTAAAGCCTTCGTTTGGTGGTGGAAGCGGGTGGAGCGACCAAGTGCCTCTCCTCAAGGACTCTGGGCTTGAAATTGAGTTTGTTCCTGTTTCACAGCGCTCTGTTCATAACAGAAACACAAACCACCAATACCGGCCCTCCTCACATCCCACTGCACCTCCACCGCCACCATTTTCTCTCTCGTCCTCTCCACCCTTCACTCCTCCACATCTTGGTAAGCACCAAATGAAAAAGCTGTCCGCCAACTTGAGAGCTTGTTTTCGCTCGCACAGAGACACGCCACATATTTCCCAGGGCGGTGGTCAACTTTCCTCCCCCATTACTTTTCCCTCCCCGGCCGCGACTCAATCTGGCCAGCAGGTTAGCAGGCGCGTGGACGCCTGCGGCCTGGCATTGATGTTGGCATGTATCAAATCAGCCAGGCCCGCAAATGATGTTGAAATGCAGTGACGTGCACGCGCGCACACACACACATACACACACTCCACCTGTCCCTATCAGTGGTCAGGGCAAGCTGAAAGAGGGAGTGTGTCTGAAGTCAACATGGAAGAATTATGGGCTGTCTTTGAGGAAGTGGAAGTGTTTGCCTGCAGCGCCTGCAGTGATTCCATACAGCCGACAACAACAATGTCGCCTTAAAAAAAACACACACACGCACACACACAGTGAGAGAGAGAGAGAGAGAGAGAGAGAGAGAGAGAGAGAGAGAGAAGGGGGTCTATAGAAGGAAGAAATGGCAGAAAATAACAGAAGCTCAAAAACTCGTTTCCACCCCAGAAGACATGGCCATACATTTCAAAGGAAAGAGTGCAACTATTATTCTACACCGAGTGTCTAAACACACACAAACACATACACACATAGTATACACTATACATACATACACACACATGGAAGACAACATGCAATCAAAAATGTGCATTGTACCATTTAAAAAAAAAAATAAAAAAATGATATGCTGACAAACATGTTCAGCAAATATACGCACTCACAACATGTACACATGTACACAGCTGACACATACTGTATATGTACACAAACACACACTAACACACAGACATGTTGATGGCACAGCTCTTGGGCCAGACAGGGACCGTGACAGCTGTGTAATTATCTCATCAACACCTCCTTTCTCTAACAAGCTTCTCCTTCTCTTCTCGCCGCCTGTAAAGCTCCTCATCAGCGCCACGACCAGAGGAGACGATAAAAGCCTTCGCAGAGATGAGAGGAGCTCCACCAAAACACCACACACTCTCCCTCTCACTGATTTTCACACACATGCTCTCTCTCACTCGCGCACGGAGACAGACAGACTGCCATCTTCTGTCCTTTTTACTTTTGTTTTGCATTTGCTCCCCAGTCCTAATGCCAATTCCCCACTCTCCAATTACGAGAGCAAGTCCACATAAATTACCACCTCTCAAAAAAAGGAAGAAAAAAAAACACTCAGCCTTTGTTCATTCAAGGCGGCTACAAACCAATACAAAATGACTAGAAATAATTGTTTTCATCGCCCCCCCCTCCTCCTCCTCACAGATGCAAGTTTATTTTCACAGTTTTTTCAACACTCATGCTGATGATGGCTGTTGATAGGTTTGCGGAAGTGAGCGGAAACTAAATTAGACATGTGAAATGAAAGGTGGAATAAATTTACAGTGAGGGTGTTCAATGACTCCTTTGATTCGCAAATTGTTAATTTGGCGCCGGTGAGCAAATAGAGTAGAAAGGAGCACAGAGGTAGGGGATCATGTTATTGCTGCACACAAGGACACTCAAGTACACAAGCATGGCGGCTGCTTAAAGCCGCTCGCTTCAAGCATTTTCAGATCGAAACCATAAAATATGAAAGGCAAGACTACGAGTCCTTAGGCCTGACTGTGCTACATGATGAACTTTGAAAAGTGTAATTTTCATTTGGGGAAATAAGAATGTCACTTAGTAGAAGAAAATACATTTATCATAACTTTACAAAGAACATATGCAGAGCTGTAACCAGGATTTGTAATATTATGGTCTAAATCAGTGTTTTCGATTTGAACCATGAAGCTGAACTGTTGGAAACACTTTCATAAACATTTTACAGCCACCTGTTACTGACAAATACATCAATATAAGATTAAAAAAAGCAAAAAAAAATCTCTCCTATATTGTTGAAATCGCAGCAAAAAACGTTTCCTTGTCAAATACTTACGACAGACAAGAAGGCAGGGGGAGGCAAGATCGATCCTGGCCGACTCTGACCATCCACTCTTGGAGGGATTAGTTCTTCTCCCATTTGATCAGAGCTCCCGTGGGCAAAGAGCATTGTCCTACAGTATGTTCCAGGTGTAATAAATGCCCTTCATTTACTTTAAAACCTGTTCCCCAGTATTTTATTATTGCTACCTCTCCAATTGATTCTTTTTAACAGTTGCATTTTCTTTGTTTTTCTTTTGTGTTGTCCTGTGTCCTCTTGTATGTTGTCTTTGTGTTTTTACCCACTACCGTTCGTCAAATTTCTCTTTGAGGGACAATAAAAGTCTGAGCTGAACTGAAAACGTCCTTGTACGTGCTTACGGCTACATTCCAAAAATGTAATTATCAGTTGTATTGCTTTTAAAGGCTAAAATAGGAGAGTTGAGGTAAAGTGTTTCTGAAGTAAAGTGTTTCTAGAGTTTCAGGTAGCAAAAATGAAAGAATAAAAAAGACCTCATTCAATTTTCAAAGCACATGTTCGAAACAAACTTCACTAAAGTGACTCACTCAGGGCATTAAGTATCGTTTCTCCCTTAAGTATAAAGTGAACTTCACCGCTGCTCTCCTCTGTCACAGATCACTACCTTCTCATCAGTGATGAGCGTTCAGAGTCACATACAATGTGTGTGTGTGTGTGTGTGTGTGTGTGTGTGTGTGTGTGTGTGTGTGTGTGTGAGTGAGTGAGTGAGAGAGAGCTAGAGACACGTTTGTTCACAAGAGGTCACCCAATTTATCTCTAATTTCAGTCTGACAAAACTCCATAAAGTCCAAATCTTTGTATTCTAACAACATTCTGGTGTTTATCGTATGGAAGAGAAAGTCAATAAGAGCAGAGATGCAGGTTGCTGACATGCAGATCTTCTTCATGTCTCCGGGCAACAGACAAAATGTAAAGCAAAATGGCTGATCAGCAGCTACATGATCATCATAATAAGACATGGTGCACACACTGGGTTAAACGAGGGAAGGCAGAGACATGAAATGCTCACGTTTGTAAGATCTGATGACAAAGTCCTTGACATTGTATAGAGGCAGCTGGTTACACTTGGTCGAGAGTGTAGACAGGAAATTAATTGTTTTGTATAAAAAGTGGATGCCCTTGATGCTGTCATGAATTACTAACAATCATTTCAGACTACTTGTGTTGTTCCTCTCCTCCTCCTCACCTCACAGAAGATGTAAATCTTTGACAGTAAAATGAGACAGCATAGTGTCTGTGTCTGAGTCAAAATAAACTACAGAGTGTGTTCATGGAAATGAAGGAACATGTCACCCATTCCAACAGTGTGGCGTATTGATGTGTTTTGAATAGTTTTTGGATAACAGTGTATCTCTATGGCAGTGGCTATCAAAGTGGGTGCCGCAGCATCATGGGGTGTTTTTAATAACATTTAAACACATTTTTTTTAAAATGTCAGACATTTACATGAACTATGTTTAATGTTAAGTTTCCAAACACATGAAAGGAGAAGGAAAAGATGAAAAAAATCAAGACATGACGTCTCACGGATGCGGTTTCTCGCTCAGGACTTTTTCAGGAGCTCAGGAGTCAGAAAACTGGTGACCGTCAGAGGCTTATACACCTCAGCCCTCAACACAGTCTTACAGGACTGAATCTACACTACCTGCTGGACAGGTTATGGCTGCTTGATTTTTGTGCCTCTACTGTGCGTGAGTAGGCTACGAAGTCAAATCATTTCATTATTTGTTATTGTGTAGACCGTGAGTCTGCACAGGGTTTTTTTTTTTTTTTAAATTGACCGGATGCTCTATGCCATTTCGCTGTCTGACTTCCTGTCTGGAACTATCTGCTCTGTGCAGCTTGATGTGGCTGCGGTCCGCCTCCGTCAAAAATAGACACGACACGGGCCACCGGAGGCGATCGCCGCCAAAACACAACGGAGAGGGAACCGGTTGAATCAAGGGGTGAGAGAGAGAGCAGCAGAAAAGAGATGGTGAATGCAAGCAGAGCAGAGCAGAGGGTAAAAAGGTGAGCAGTTTGTGTATGTTGTTATCTGGCAGTCATGTACAGTACAGGTCACAGGGTTTCAGTTAATAAATGCAGCAGTCTCTCCTGTTGTTTTCCAACTGCTGGAAAAGTAAAAGCGGGTTATCCTGAAGCCACAGTGGAAATGCAAAGCGGATCTGGCGTTAAGGTACCGTGTTTAAGGTTACCATGGGTTACGTAGGATTCAAGGGGTACTATCCCAGAAGTACTTGAGTGGAAATGCAGCTATATTGAAATAGTTAAAGTCTCCCTTAAAAATATTGAATATTTTTCTCCCTTCTTTCTTCTTGGCTTCTTTGTATCTTTTTTTTTTTAACAATATTTTTTATTGAAGTTTCAAGTGTATATCAAACGAATATACAAACATTTTCATTTATATCCCCTCGAACAGCCACTCATTCACACAGACAAAGAAAGAGAATAAATAAAAGGACAGTGACAACAGAAAAAACTAAATGAGTAAAATAAAAGAATAAGATGGAGCAAAAAATAAATAAATAAATGAATACAAAAAAAAAAAAAAAAAAAAAAAAAAGGGGGGGGCAGGATCATTTCATAACCTGTTATTCAGTCAGTGTTATCCGTTTCATTGGTCAGGAATGACATAAATGATTCCCAAATACAAGCAAACTCCTCTTGTTTACCTTTAACAATGTATGTCAATCTCTCCAGTCCAAGACAAGTCATCAACTCCTTCTTCCATATTGCCAGTGATGGTGGTTCTACATTTTTCCAATATAGTGCAATCACTCTCCTTGCATGGAGTAGTCCAAAGTCAATCATTTTCGATTGTTTCGTTGTTCTGATGAAGTCTTTGGGGTATATTCCAAGTATACAGATTGTTGACGTTAAAGGAATGTTACACTTAACCATCCGTGATAAACATTTAACTACATTTTCCCAAAATACCAAAATCTTAGAGCATTCCCATAGGCAGTGAATCAAAGTTCCCTTTTCAGTCAGACATTTAACACAAACATCAGGGATGTTAGGGGAGATATGGTGAAGTTTTACAGGGGTTATATAAACACGCATTAACCACTTATACTGAATCAATTTTAATCTTGTGTTAATTGAATTCTTTTGCGCTTTTAAACATGCTCTTCCCCAATCTTCTTCACTAATATTTTCTTGTGTGTCTGTTCTCCAAGCATTTAATTTATCTGATGCTGATTCTGTTGAGTACTCCGCTAAAAGGTTATAGAATCTAGATATGTGTTTTTTACCATTCAAATTATTAATCACCGTTTCCTCAATAATCGATAGTGGGGGTGTGGCCATGAATGTCTTATATTTTGATGCTACAAAACTTCTTAATTGCAAATATTTGAAAAAATGTTTTTGAGGAACTCCATACTTATGACAAAGTTGATCAAAACTGAGAAGGGTACCTTCAAAATAAAGGTCCGAAACCGTCCCAATTCCTTTCTCTGCCCATAATTTGAATCCCCCGCTTCTTTGTATCTTACTTTATTTTTCCTTTGGTCCCAATTTTTTCCCTCAATCTGACTTGTATTACACAACAATACAGAAACACGTTCATCTTTTACTGTTCACTCGTTATATCCGTCTGTCACCTGTGTTGCACTCCATACCGTTCCATACGTGCTCTGCCATATGTCAAATTATTTTGTCAGTGGCGATGCATCTCTGTGCCAACATCGTTTCATCTTCTCTGTTGCTGTTGACACTCTTTCTTTCATTTTTTCCTCAAGTATCCTCTCAGTATTTGTTGCAGCAGTGGCCCATTTTCCCCACAGGGATCATTAAAACTTCATCTCGTTACCTCTACACCTACACTAACCTTCTTCCCTCCTCCTCCTCGTCTCATCTTTCTCCAAACTCTCCCTGAAGTTTTTCTCCCCAGAGGCTCTTCTTTTTCTCACCGCGTCTCCACTGTGGTGTAAGCATTTTGTCCTTGGTGCAGAGAAAGCAGTTCAGACGGATGGAGGGAGAAGACTGCTGAGAGACTTATTATGACACTCTGATGCTGACGTTCCCCCCAAAAACACTTTGGTTTCAACTTTTCATCTTCTCCTTGTGAACTCTCCTCTGTTTGTATGGTGAGTGCAGGGAGCGAGATCTTAGAGATTTAAAGTGATAAACAGCCAACAAAAGCAAACAGCAACCAGCCAGAAGCACACACACACACACACACACACACACACACACACACAGACACACACACACACACAGACACACAGACACACACAGACACACACACACACACACACACACACACGAACATACTGCATTTTAGCATATCCCTATGAAAACCATGTTCGGTGATTTTTATCTTTTCTTTGAAGTGTAAAATCACAGCAATTATATGATATATAGAGTCAACTGTAAAATGTTATTTATGTACCAATGCATCAGTATTACCTATCAGTTAATGAATACATAAATACTAATCAGTCACAGGGGACGTTCTTATGCAGAAATAGTTCTTTCACGCTTGATATTTAAACGTGCAATGGACAACTTGTTTGCTTTAACATATCGGTAAACAGATTGCACAGTATAATGGATGACACCATCCACATATAGATTGGTTCCCGATAAACCTCGCTTTCACTATGCTATTCCGTCTGCCACCGGCTCGAATTTCCTGGGAAAAATGAAGGTCAAATCACAGCACTGAGGAGTGCTTCCGTCAGGAAGGTCAAGGGAAAGGAAGAGACGTCGTTTCCCTGGCTGCTATCCCCAGGTAATCATGGAACAACTTGAATAACTGGAAACTCTACACTGCAAAAGAAAAAGAACCCCGCTGATGGAGGAGGATAAGAAGGAGAAGAGGGAGAGTGATAGAAACCGAGGTAAAACAAGAGTGAAGGGACGGGCATTTACTCAATAGAGAGCGATCCGGTGTTTGTCAAGGTCTGTTCTCCGTTGATGTGTGTTCCCCCTTACCACGAGGCATGAGAGGGTTAAGAACTGGCGTTCTTTCTACTAGATCAGTAAGTGAAGAAACCTGCTTACTTATTTATACAGACAGGTGTTTTACTCAGCCTGTTAGTGGCACTGAGATCAGGGTTTCTAGGTCAAATTGTGATTTTTAAGGTTAGTTTTTGCTTCAGACAGTAGCCAAGCTGCTAGCTATAGCTAACGCTGTCTTTGCAACAGCAGTGCTGCTGTTCGACTTTGACAGTTTTGTACCTTTCCTTAAGTAGGACTGACTAATTGGACTGCACTCTTACTGGATCATTTTTTACATTGCTGTATTGGTACCTTTACTTCTTGGATCTAAGCACATCTCCTCTGTTTTTGATAAGCAGTCACACCTCAAATGAGAAAAATATCTGCACAGTACTGCCATGTTGAGGACATGACTGAACACGTTTGATCCGGAGATATTCATGGTCAAGGAAAGATGAAAATGTTGTTTTCCACAAATATCTGATAGACACATTTAGTAATGAAACGCAACTAATTTAGTCAACAAGTGACACCTGGTACAGTGTTGCTTTAGGATAATTCCAGAAAACAAATCCCTCACAAAGGTGTGCCTTCCAAATCAAGTCTAACGTGAAAATATGAGTACACAGACACCTTAGGGACTCTAAATGGACACCATTCAATGCAGCAGGGCTCCCTTGGGACTTCAGCAGACGAGGGAGAGGGATCGAAGGCTCGATTTGTTGGGTGTACTACACAGTTTCTAGCATTATCCCAGAGTAATAGGAATCTGTCATGTGCTTGATACTCTTTTGATGATGTTGTCACCTGACTCACACACACACACACACACACACACACACACACACACACACACACAACCAGCACAGCACAGAATTCTAATACGTTTGAGTTTAGTGATGTATCCATGTAAAAATAAAATTGGAAGGCTTTTATGACTATATTACTTAAATCATATATAATACTAATAATTATATAATTATGATTAAATAATACTATACATTTCAAGAACAGTAACAAGACAAGTACTTATCACCAAAGCTGTGAATGGCAGAGTAGAATACGCAGAAATGCCAAAAAATGGTACTCACATCGCAACATGCGTACATGGATCTGCTCTTTCTGTAACCTACAAGTATCTTTGCACTGGAGACACAACAGCACACATCATCATCACTGCCACAGCATCCAGAATGTTATGGAAATGAAGCATGGAAATGTGCATCACGCAACTTTTTCCATAATATCAGCACAAAATGCACTAGAGACAGCGCTTTCTCAGTGGAAAAAAAAAGACAAAAGAAAAAAAACCCAGCAGAAGAGACTGTAAACACACCCCAGTTTACCCCTTTCCAAAATTACAAGATTAGGTCAGAGAGAGTGGGCAGCGGAGTGTCTGCTCCTCTGCTGGAGTGGTGTTGAAATGATTCAGTTTACACTGGCTAGCGCACTCTGGCACAATCCCTCATATCTTATTTTAGCAGGTGCTCCCGGGGCTGGAGCATGGGACCCTGCTTTGTATATCCCTGCAAGGCAGCGTGTTTGCTGCATGATGGAGGGAGGAGGATGCTCAGGGCCAGCGAGGCTCATCCTTTCCCAGGGGAGAGGAGTGAATAGCAGGCTATACTGCTGCCCAGGCCTGCCTGGCTTCCCCAGGGAAAACATCCAGAGGGGTATAGACGTAGTGGAGGAGAGGCGCGCAGAGCTATTTATAGAGCAGGTAAAGAGGAGAGGTGAGGAAAGAATGAGAGGGGGGGAGTGAGAAAGAGGAGGGGAGTTGAAAACAAGGAGAGGAGAAACAGAAGAGTCTGAAAGCAGGTGACAGTGTGATTTCTGTAGCCGATAGCATCCGCAGAGATCTGGGCTGACGTCGTCTGCTACACCTGCTGAACAGAGCAGAGCCTCTGACTCAGAGCGTGGCCTGCTGGTGCAAAAGCTAACAAAGTATGCCTGAACTTATTGATTTATAGTAGAGAGAGTTCATGCAGAGGTTAGCTGAAAAGGAGGGAGGAAGAGCAGAGAGACTGTCAAGACGACAGTGATATTTTATCAATACAGACTCGACTTACAGCCCAGAGATCCTTGTGATGTTTCAATCCAGGCGCTGTTCAGGCTCTGCCTTCCTCTTTAATAAATAAAATTGCTTTTATTTTTTATTTATTTCCCCACTCTGTAGATGTTCCACCCATAGGCCCCCGCGCTGTCAGCTCATTTCAGCCCCTGTGCAGCATGTATGTCTCTATTTCACACTGTTGCTCTTTAATCATTTTCATCATTTCAGTGAGCTGACGTTCTACATAAAGAGCTCTTATCACCCCTGGTTTATGCTTAATGATGAATGGTGATAATTACTGTCAGTCAGTGCGTCGAACACGCCATGGCCACATCACTATTTCTGCTCTGAAGCGTGCATGCTTAAAGAGAGAGAAGAGTCTACAGTATCCAAAGCTCGACAGCAAAGTAAAGTGGGCCACATTATCTCCCATTCATGGTCGTGACTCCATTTCATGAAAAACCTCAAGTAACACGCAAAAATGAGGGGTGCACCTGTTCACCTGTCAGTGAGAGCAGTTGTTCCTAACCTTTGTGGCTGTGACTGAACCGACATTAAGTTCACTTGTATGACTTTACGGAGGTGATTATAGACTATCTGTGCAGTAGTTATTAAGTAATTAGCCACTCGATGAAACGCTCCTAATATTGATTCTACTAGCTTGCCAACACGAGTGCAAACAAAAACATCGAGCGTTTAAAAGAACATTAGATTTCTCATTAGAGGTTGTCGTAATGTGTGTTGTAACACACAAACATCTGACTTCTATTACAGTTGTTGATTCTGAGTCAATCCATACGTACTCACTAGGGCACCAAATGTGTATGCGCAGATATAGTCCCCACACCGATCAATAATTATGAACTACAGTTGTGCCCAGATGTTTAAAGTAAAAGTTCACCAAAAAATGAAAAATACCTGCTAAGCTAACAGTGTTAGCACCTGGTCTGAAGTGGGTGAATGAGTTTCACCATGCGTAGAGGGTATATGTTGCAGGAGGAAGCCATTTATGTTCGGGGGTTTTCACCAGATGTTTTTTTTACCTTTTTTGAGAGTTTAGGAGAATGCTGCCACACTGCTTGAAGCTGATGAAAGTTTGTGGACTACGAAATTGTACGAACGTGTAAAAATAAATGAAATTGAAAAAATAAAATTGTGTAATTTAGATAAATGACTTAGGAATAAAAAACAAGTTCCTGTTTAAACTGGCAACAGACAGGTTTTTTGTTTTTATAAATGACAGTTATGAATGTCACACACAGTGTTATGGCGATAAAATAATTACACCATCAGCGTTTAGACTGTTTGCATATAAAACTCACTTTCACTGTGCTCAGCCACTTGGCATTAGATCAGCAGGAAAATTAAGGCTGGCTGTTTATTCAGTCAGGCTGGCAGCCGGGCACCATTTCTATCTGCTTTTACTTCATAAACCAAATTAATAAATGAACTTGTTTTGCCCTGTGATGATAGTAGTTGCTACTATGAGGAAAACAGAAATGATCCAGTTGTCTTTAACACAGTGGTGCCAATGATAAAACCACTTGGAAACGCTGGGGGGCATGAAGTTGTCTGTTCCCACATTGAGACATTTTGTTTTAACTATTTTCTTGTATCTTCTCCACTTACATGATCAAACATAATTGTTGCACATATATTCCACAATTGTTAATCACTATGTATTTTCATGTGGATCCAAATGCAGATTACAAATTAGTTTATATTATTCAAATTAAAAATGTGGGACATCTTCGACCCTTGATAGAAGCTTCTGTGTGCATTCTCCTTTTGGAGCTTGTTCACATTACACATTCATCCATTGTGCAGTGATTTCTAGCGGTGTTCCACCATTACCCACAAGCTTCACCTGCTACAAACAAAAGTTAGTCTTTAGCTGACTTTCCATAAGCTAAAACAAAATGCGGGCATGAAGCACCGAGACATAAATTGAGTGTTCACCTGCATGTCTATGACTTAATTTCTTACATGCCCCCGTCTGTGTGTGTGTATGTGTGCAGCCCGGTCAGGATAAAGTCCTGATGCTGTCCGCCTGAATGAGCACCATCATGCAGCCACCAGCTGTCCACGCAGGGACAACACAACACGACGCAGTGACTCTCAATGTTACAAGCAATGACTGAAATAAGGTAGTCTGAGGATAAAAACAAAAGCTGAGGTGCATGACTCAATCAAAGCACACATTTAAACACACCATGTGATGCCATGCTGCTGTATCAATGCGTCTGTTTTCCCCACAGAATGACCCGACATAGTGTGGAAAAGTTGCAGTGCGGAGCTAACCCGAGCAAAGTCCCCAGCCACGATGGGATACACGAGCTTTGTTGTGAATCTAGTTTCAGTGTGAGTAGATGAATGAATTTAAAAGGGCTGTGTATGAGCAGAAGACAGAAGGCGGCGAAGAACAGAGAGGAGAAAAAACGAGTAGTGGATTCCCTGCTTTGGCTCCGTTTGTGGGCTAGCCGCTACTGATTCGTTCTATTAAACATCAGTGGAAAGGCTGGCTGTAAGATCTTCAACTTGTCAGAAAGATTTTAGCCTTCTTCCTCTTTTCGGCCTGACTGTTGCAGTCTGGAGATAATTATTTATTCTATAGCATCATTTTCTGGAAGCTTTCCATAATCAACCATAATATCATTTATCTTCTATTTAGCTCTTGAAACTTTACAGAACAGAGAACTAAAAGAGAACAGATAAAGAAAAACCTATATTTACAAGTAGCAATAGATAAAAACAAATCACTCAGCGGTGACACAATGTCTCGCAGTAGAAGATTGTGCTACAAAAGCAGAATTACAGTTTCTCCCTCTTAAACAGCCAACTCTTTATAACCTTTCTGAGCTGTTAGCATGCACATCTATGGGTAGTGTGTCTCGATTCTTGTTGGGACAGAGGGGTAGGGTGTAATGTAATCTGAAGTCCAGCAGTGAAGTTTCCTCACTTGGTACCGCTTCTCTAATGTCAGTGCAGACTGGCAGGGTAGGAGCACGGGTTGCTCATGTAAGCCTATAAAGCCCTGCTAATGGTCAGGTAATGACGCAGTGTCCTTTTCTATACGATGACTCAATTGATAGAAGTTGTGAACAAATTGCGAGCGTCCATGCTTTTCTATCTTTATCAGATAAATAGCAGTTGTAATTATACCAGGACTGCCAGAGTCACACAAGAGGAATCATCGCAGCTGAAGACGGCATATTGGAAATGTCCGGTCACGTCTGCTCACATAAACACGATCACCGACAACTGATGCAGTGTGAGGGTCTTGAAGGGCCGTCCCACTTCATAGGAGGAGATTTCAACCACTGCCCCTTGTAACTATCTGCTGAGGGGCAAGAGGGCAATCGAAAAGAAGGGGTAGGGGTAAAATTGGAAATGGGATTGAGCCATTGAGACATTGAATGACTAAAGGCTCCAGTAGTGCTCTTCATGTCTTGCCCTGTGCTCTGGATGTGTCTGAGGGTAATGATGAATTTGCTGTAAAATGGTGATAGTACACTGTAAAAGTCAGAAGGTCAGGACGGGCAGAGGCTCTTTTTAGGCCTCATTTACCACACAAACAGTCCTGTCCTCCAAACAAGGGGAGCATGTTTTTTCCCTTTCTTTACACTAAATGCTGCAGTTACTCGAGCAGGAGGTAACTCACAGGCCAGGCGCTGATGCAAGACATTGAAATAGACTTTTACAAACCTTTTGCCAAAACAACCGTCATTTGAGTTATTCACTTTCTCCTCGTCGCTTCCTTTTCTCTTTCTCCCCAATCTATGAGTAAAAGTCAGACATTATAAACGCTTCCATTCCCTTTAGTCTAGTGCTTCACAAACTGTATACCAGGCATTAATATCGTCCCCACAGAGATAACTCGGTTAGATGGAGTGTGTGTGTGTGTGTGTGTGTGTGTGTGTGTGTGTGTGTGTGTGTGTGTGTGTGTATGAGAGAGAGAGAGAGAGAGAGAGAGAAAGCAATCACATGACTACATATGTGTGTGCCTGTGTGCATCTGCCTGGATTGTGTGTACATGTGCATCTGGATTTTCATCAGATGAGAAATGAGTTATCTGGCCCACCCCCGTCCCTCGCCACATATTAATTACATCAGGCCTGTGATATATGGACAGATTACTGGGTGTAAAACACATTATTTCCTTATGGAAACAGGCCCCGTGAGAGATCCATCAGCCTGCATCACGGTCGGTTTTGGGCTCACTACATCATACATGAGCATCGGGCTTACCTGCCATTATCACGGAGGAATCTTCCCCCTGCATACTATCTCAATACAACACTGTCCTGCCAGAGGAACGACACACACAGCGTGTGATTGAGAACCCGACAAGCACCTCTTCTGATTGTTGTCTCTCAGAGCAGAAGCTCAGCCTCTTGACCTCACCTCAACCATCCTTATACCTAAATGACTGAATAGGTTGAATGCCAGTGACTCCTAAATTGGCATATATCACCATTCCCAAAACAGCACTGACCGCTGCATCGCACCGGACATTCGTTGTACGGTCACAGTTTGTTAAAATTAGATACCAAAACTACATGGTTAGGTTTAGGAAAACATTGTGGTTGGAGCTAAAATAACTACATTATTTATTTTACTTCAGTAACCAATGTACGTATGTTACTCATGTTACTCTCTCTTAGGTCAGAGGTTAGAGATAGGCCAAAATACTGGTATTATTGCTAAACTGAACTCCTAATCCTAAACAGTGACAAAAAAAGATCCAACAACTGGGTATTTCACAACACACTAAAACACACAACATTGGCACTACACATGAAAAAACGTGTCTAGCTGTTCAAACTTCTCAGAGGTTGAGGAAAGGGTTCCATACTAGAAAAAAACTGCTTTGTATCGTGGCCAGTATGTTTGCCAAGGTTTAGTCCATGTTGCCTACGGCCACCACTGGCCACCCTTTGACTCCGCCACTGCACGGAAGACCAAAAGACCACTGTCCTCTACCAACTGTGAACATAAATGTCATTTAACCAAACTATTTTCCCCAACCTCAACGTGGTACTTCTAATTGCTGAAACCTCCCCAAAGCTTAACAATGATGTGGTGCAGATCAGAAAAATGACGGTGTGCTTTATGCATTGCGGACTAACAATGTCATCCTGTGAAAAGAGGAGTCAGAAAATGAGTAGTTGTGGAAAGCGATGACAAACACCCTGTCGTCTAGTTTAAAGGACTTGATGAATCCGCGCGCTGTGCTCTCAGCTTGCTGCTGTTTGAGCCGCTGTGACTCAGAGGAAACACTCTTCACAAAGTGAGCCGAGCACAAACTCTGAGTTTGACCTTATTAGTTGGATGGTTCTGTGTTGCCGCAGCTATTGGAACAGGTTGGCAGGTTTGCCGGCGTTTATCAGAGCATATTAGACCTTCGCTGGGCTTCTATTAAACTTAATGAACATTTAAATCCTTTAATGGATTGAAGGGAATTGAGAGCGGCAAATTATCAGCCAGACGCTCTCCGCTGGTGTTGATAAAGACACTCGCCGATGGAAGTTGAAGAGACGCATTTGAGAAAGCAGCCTCCCCCTCTTTCACTCTCTTCATCTCACTTTGTTCTCTCCCCGTGACCGTCTCGCACTCTCCTCCTCTCTCTCTTTGCCCGTGCATCCCTCTATCACGCAGCCTCCCTTTTGTTTCTAACACTTGCTGTGTTCCTCTGTCTGCCTGTAACAGAAGAGAGGAGGCTGTTACTGCAGAGCCAGATCTCCGTCATTCATCAGTCCCCATGAAGGGAACATCATAGAGATCTCTCTCCAGGAGGGATGTGCTAACATAACCACAACACCAGCCCATTACAGAGCTGTCAAGCGTTGCCTATACAACCTTCTCCGCCTGTCTCTCACTCTTTCGCTTTATCCTCAGCCATCCCAGTGAGGGATCTTCTACCCCACATGCTAGCAGAGCAGAGAAACATAAATTACCCAACGATACAGCTCCAATCACAGAGCATAGTAGAGCTGGCCCAGGGGCTGCTAACTCTGGCCAGCCCAGCATCAGGTCCTGCTAATGGGTGGAAAGGGCTCAAGAGAGGCCCCTGCTTTCTGAGGCCTTGTCTGCTCCTGGCCGCAGCTCAGGAGGACTGGCAGAGCCCACTGTATTGATCTGGAAGCTCCTATATTCCTGTCGACAGCTGGCTAACAAGGCTGATGTCTCAATAAAGACCGGTGCCTTGGGGAGAAAAGGGGGAGAGCAGGCGGTCAGCCGACAGCAACCTGTTTAAAGACAAACTAGCAGACAGAGGGAGGGGGAGGTTCACGCCCTCTCTGGTTATTTAATGTGCTCCCACAACACTGCACATGCAGGCTCTCCTTCTTTCAGGAGGGCCCTGAAACTTTAACTACTGAGCTGAGCATGGGTCATGAGCCAAGGAAAACTGCAATTTCAACTATTACTGACATGACCAGTGGACTGAATTTGGAGTGAATTTGCCTTTATTGCTTTTAACTCGACACAAAGAAGTAAATTGTGATAATTTGCTGGTGAAGTGTGATTAATAAATCTCACAAATTAAAAAATGCTTTAATTGTTTCAAGGTTAAATCGTAAGTAATTAATATAGAGCTCCGTTTGCACAACCTCTTTTTGGAGACTTCTTCCACACTGCCGTATCTTCTTTTCTATTATTGACCTGGAACTGACAGCTCTAAGTGATTGAGCAAAACAAACAAAAGATGCGAGTGTGTGTGTGAAGGAAACACACTGACAGATGATGAGGCGGCTGATCTATATTTGATGCAAGAGACTTTAGGATATAGTTTGTCTGCTCTGTCTAGTGAAGTGGTGGGAACAGGCAGCTCCACCGGTCAATAAGAGGTGTTAGGGGCTGACATTGGAGACGCCGTGAAGGGAAACATCTTCCCTGCTGAAGTGCCCTTGAGCAAGACAATGCAATAGTTTCTGTCTCTGTAATTTGGTTTCCATGCAGCTATTAATTATGACAAGTTCTCATTTTTCTCTCGTGCGATGTTACTAAACATGCGACAGGTACTCTATTGATCGAGCAGAGATCAATAGAAGCAGCAGCGTCTGAGCCGACCGCAGCACTGATCAAAATCAAAACCAAAATTTGTCTTGTTTTTTTTATTGCACAAACAGAAAAACTGCAGCTCCCTGCAGTGCGCCTCCGTTCAACTTTTCTCTCTTCATTTCCTGTTTTCCCTGCGATTCTGTTGCTTCTGATTTACATGTTCAAATCTTTAAGTAATGAAGGAAAAAAGAAAAGTCCCCGTTCCTATTCATTGTTCTCGGCCTCCCTGTGTCTCTGTCCCCGATGGTCCTCCTGCAGCAGAGGTATGTGGTAATAATCATCCACCTACAGTTTGCTCATTAGCAGCAAGTCCTGCTCTCTGCATGGGTCTTTTCATGTTCCTCAGTGCTAACAACAACCTGAAGGAACGCTCGCTACCCTCGCTGGGAATGCGACAGTGTGAAACGGCGTGCGGGAGGTGAATCAGGAACCGTGGCCACAGGCAGGAGGGGCTGCTCGCGGGAACCACCGCTCAGTACACACACATTCACAACAAAGGTGGACACAGACAGGTTTGGTCTTCATTTCTTGCTCCGTATGTGTTTGACCTACACTGACTTTTTTGAAGGCTGGTTATCATCCTAATAAGCAGTATTTTGGGGCCAATAACTTTAATGTGGCCATTTTCATCCCTCAGAATAACATAGATTCAGTGTTCCTCCTCAGAATAGTTTCCTTGAAAACATTGTTTCTGCGCCACAGAGCTCCCGTTCAAACGCTTTTGGAGTTTGTACCCATCTCAGACTTCACAGGATTAAAGTTTTGGTTCTAGGGCGGGTGTGATGTTTGTCATGTCTTTGCTGTCAGAGAGGAAAAGTGACTGAAGCAAAACTTTGAATATAGGAGTCTCAATTTTGCTGTTGTGTCGCAGCAACAATACATATGGAGACCTACACTGTTAAAAAAAGAAAATAGATTAACACATAGTGAAATAAACAACCATGTGAATAAATGATGACAATATATTGATACTGATCATACTAGTGGCAGTATGGAAACCCAAAGCGTTCAAAATGGAATAAATAATTAGGTTATTATGTAAACAAAAAAAAAAACAGACGCATTTTGAAATAAAAACTGGAATGAAATTTTTAAAAAGCAATTAATATTTCATCAAGAACCGACTAAAACTGTAAAAGTGTGTTTAATTATTTTACAATTTCATGGTTATATATATTTTTTGTAATTATTTGTATTCATTCATGTGATTATTGCCAAAATGATTGATTTAGTTTTGACCACACTGAGTCTCCACACTATAAAAGATTATGATAAAAAAAGTATTTTCACTTAGCTTACCCAATCATTTTCATGTTTTTAGATAAATAAGAAGCTAAAATACCATTGTGATTATCGTACATCGTCTCAGGGGCAAACTAAAATTAAAAAATTCTAAATACTATACTGTATATTTTTTGCAGTTATTTTTCAAGTCTTTAAGGCAGTTATTATTTTAAAGGAGAGAGCAACAGTAAAAAATGGCAGAGAGAAGAAGTGAAATGTGGACAATGTGTGTGAAAGGTAGTCCGCGGGATTGCAGTTTTCTCAATATTGCGTTTTTTTTAAAAAAATCAGAAAAACCAAACATCTTCAAATTTGGTCTTTTCTAAAAATATATATACTAAAGGATTGCATGCTCCTGTATGGATTGAGGAATACACGCATGGTAAATGATAACTGTTTTTTACAGGACAGGGATTTTATCCATCTTTAAGTGCTTATTTTCAGGTTTTTTTCTTTTTACTTTATAAAAAGTTTTGCAATTAAAAAGTCTTTACTATTTTAACTTTTATACAACAGGACTCACTAAGATCTCTGCTACAAACTTACGCCAGGTCATTAGGAGCTAAAGGTCCTTTGGAATGAAATATGAAGCATTACCTCCCTGCTGGTCTGCTACTGTTCCAGCCGCCGCTCTTGTTTTTTTCAGTTTCTGCATAAAAAAGCAGCAATCTGATTCTATAATAATTACTGTGTCTCTCGGGTACACAATGGATTCGCTGCAAGGTTCAATGTTTCTCGCGTTCTATTGAAGAAATATGCAAACACGTTGTGAAATGTCAAAATATTAAGACTAGCTTTCCCTTTGTCTCACTCCTCACACCATACATTCACACGCTGCAGTCCAATGCAAATAAATAGAAGACAGGGTTTGAAGGACACTTGAGTTATGATGTGGATACATAAATGAGTAATGGTGGTGGAGTGTCTTGTCAGTAAATTTGTATCTACACAAGATGAATCTGACTGCGAACATGAACAATGAACAAAAACAAAATGGCTGGCCATGGCTTCTCGAGGATCAAATATACGCACATAACTCAGCTGCGGCATCTGTCTTTTGTGAGTGCTCCTGAGTGTTATGTCTGTAGCAGTGTGTGTGTGTGTGTGTGTGTGTGTGTGTGTGTGTGTGTGAAGTGGAGCTCTGCATGCTTGTGTGAGCAGTTACCTGTTCTTCCACCAATTTAATTTCCAGCTCTTCATTCATTCCAAAGGTTATCTTTCCCATGTACATGTAATATTTGTAATTGCCCCCGAGTCGGACTGCAGCCAAACCAAAGCCAAGAAGAGAAATTAAATTTTCAGCACTATCATTTTTAAACGCAAATCAGATATCATTTAGACATCAACTATTTGCTTGGGCTTAATTACAAATTTGCCTCTAATCACATCCAAAGTAGAATGAAAGTTACTATTTAGCAGAATGTTGAAAAATTGATTTGTTTTTCTTCTGTTTATTTAGATTAATTAGTGTGCAGGATAACAGCAAAATCTCATTTTGAGAAACATTACATTCACAAGTCTCTGGTGCCTTTTTTTTTTCATGGAGTGAGAGCGTGCCTCTAGGATGAACCAGTGTGAGCAGAAATCGGTTGATTCGTTCACGTTGATTAAAATGTTAACTTTAACTAAATAGGACCAGCTATATTCTGAAGTCTTCAGACTGCACAGTTTTCATTTGACAGAACAAATGAAAGAGTTTGGACGAGATGCGGGAAATCTTTCACAGTCTTTGCTCACGACTTTCCAACACACTGTTTAAAGCCTGCAGATGTGTAGTTCAAGCCCTCGATCTGAAAGAACTCCTCTCAGATCCATTGTATTCGTTCCCTTTTCACATAAGTTTCACATTATTTAACTTTCATTAGTAACATAGTAAGAGCATTTGCAGTGGAGTTGCTTTTAGTGTCACATGATAGTTTAATTATCGCTTTAGGGGGATTTAAAATGACTAGGTTAAAAAATCGTAGGGGCTTAACAGGCGCATGACATATAACCGCAGAGTCCCCGGTTTGATTCCAGCTGAGGAACTTAGTTGCATTCACATCCCTGTTTCTCTCCCCATGTTTCCTGTATATCCTGTCTCTCTAAATGCCATAAAAATACACTCTGGATTGGTAACACTTTATAATAAGCATTATCAATACATGGTAGAATTATAGGTAATTAAACTTTAGTTAATAGTTATTTAACTGTTAACAAACAACGCAATGTTTTATAAACCTTTATAAAGTTGCAACTGATGTTTCTAATACTTTGTAGATATTTGATAAATACTGCCGTTCATCTATAAACATTATTTAGATGGCCATTATAAAGTCTGAACTGATGTTTATGAAACTTTCTAAGTTTCCCTCCTACAGTTCAGCTCCGCGAAAACACATTCAGACGTGCAGACGAATGAAGGACAGTAAGACCGAAGAAGAAAAATGTGACTTTTCGTACGGAACTCTTGTTGTTAGATTAACTCTGACACCTGGACACAGACTCTTCAGATATGCTCGGTATCCCAATTGTTAAACTCGGTCAGCGTACATTACGGGACAAAAATGAATTGTGTATTATTCCACTTTATTTACCTAATCAGACTGAATCGCTGATCGGCAAAGGGCGGCAATCATCACAGGAGAGGTCGAATACATTTGAATATCAAAGACACAAGAGGGGGAACGAGGAGGACACTTGACATGGAAGTCAATAAGGTAAAATAACGGTCTAAACAGGAGCAGCGGGGAGGACAAGAAAATAATACCCGACATGCAAGTAACACAGGATGTTAATGGCGGGTTGTAACAGAGGCGAAGCACATGACAACATCTCATCTGGATGGACCGGCCGTCTGTCTGTCTGCATGGCGTCCTCATCTACTGCTCCGTCTGACCTCCCATCCCGACTTTACACAGCTTAATACAGTGGCTGCCCTCACTTCTCCACTCCTGAGGTGATCCCACCTGAACCAAAGAACTGATCTCTCACTTTTTTTCCCCTCCACTATCTCGTCCTCTTCTTCTTCTGCTGCCGCTTTTTCCCTGCAGTGGTAAGCTGAATGTTGCCGGCGGGGGCGGCGAAGGCCCTAACAGTGGAATCACTGCTGTCACTTAGCCTCCTGAGACCAGACCTATGTCAAGGACCCTGTCACACACATACATACACAGATTCAGACACACGCACACACAGAGAAAGGCACCAGGAGACTTTGTGGTGTGTGTGTGGATTAGTCGAACAAGTGACAACAACAGCTTTCCGTCTCATGGTAGAAACATGAAGGACAGGAGGATGGAAGTAAACAAACCCAGGCTGGGCTTAAGGGAGCAAAGTGTGCTGCGTGTGACAAGAACGCGCACACACACACACACACACACACACACACACACACACACACACACACACACACACACACACATACACATCGTTTAAGAAGCTCAAAAGGAAATTCAAGTGTGATTCATCAAGATGTTCGCCGCAGATCACGCATAGGATGGAAACAATGTACACACACTCTCACACACACTTTCACGTCACTGCCTAACCCCACAGCACACACATGCGCTGTTACTGCCGATGACACGCAAGCCGGGCAAATATGAGCAATGTCAGAACGAGTTCACACACACACACACACACACACACACACACGGACATCTCCAGGATTACCTTCAGTTGTTGTGCAGAGCAAACTTTGATGTCATGCCCCAGGTTATAACACACACGCACAAAGTCTAAGTGTGTGTATACATTTGTTGAGACATGTGTGTGTGTCATCTGTGGGTCTCATTGGGTCCTTGTCAGTGTGTTTTCCAGGGGCTCCACATGTACGAAGTTAATCCCTGCTGTCAGAGAATATGCGTTGTTTAACTCTGTCTATTGAAATAAGCACACACACACACACACACTCACACTCTTACCTTCATTGCTGTTAGTTCCTGCGGTGCCCACAGCCTGTAGTGATATAGTCCATAGCAGCATCGCAGCCAGCCCCGGATCTGAAGCCATGGTGTTCTCCCTCACACCCCGCCAGTCTCCCTCTGCCTCTCTCTCCCTCTCTCCTCTCTTACTCCCTCGCCCTCACTCTCCCTCTCTGCCACTCGCTGCCTCTCTCTCCTCTCCTCTCCTCCTTCTTCTTCTGTGTCCCAGGGTTGAAGCGAGAGCCGGCGCTGAGGAGAGTGTGTGTGTGAGGAGTGTGTGTGAGTGTGAGGGCTGCGAGCTCATTGGGTTGGAGTTGGAGGCTGCCTCTGTGGCTCGCTTCAGTCTGCCGGCTCCCTCGCACACACACATACATACATACATACACTTTCGGCAGGCAGCCGGAGGGGGGGAGGGACAAGCGCGTCTGTCAAAGTCTCAGCAGCCAATTAGAGCGTGGGATCGGCTGGCGCCGCACACTAAATGCTCTCCCCGTTGCCACACCCTCCCGTCCTACCTGCCTGGCCAACTCTCACTTTCTGTTTATCTCTCTGGGTCATGAGCTGGCACACCGCATCCCCCTCCCTCTGTTATTTACCCTCATTTGTCATTGGCTCGCTTCCCCAACACACTCTCACCTACCCAGTGGCAAATATCTGACTGATGGGATGAACTGAAAACAGCAGCATGTCTGCAAGGCTCAAGGACAATGATCGGTTATCGATCTCCTGTATTGTATTCATAAAGCTATTATCTATGTCCAGGTCCAGCAGAGTGTGTCCTCACATGTGTGTGTGTGTGTGTGTGTGTGTGTGTGTGTGTGTGTGTGTGTGTGTGTGTGTGTGTGAGAGAGAGTACGTGTCTGTTGTTCAAGCACTATGATCATGTATTGATTGTTTGGGGGACTTTGCCAATGTGCCAGATCACAGCACCTGTCCTGATCAATTGCTTTTTTTTCAGTCTGGTCATGCTGCAACAACACACACACACACACACACACACACACACACACACACACTGCTGCAAAGTGACCTAAGCTGAGTTGAAGTGAAATCATTAGATGCCACAACAGTTTATAAAGCTGATTTGTGGTCAATGTGAACCTTAAACTGATGTCAAACTAATAAAACTGTAAACTGTTGACAGAACAGTGTCAGCCGGGGTCCATCTGGCAGCTCTTCTGTTCTCCTGATGAACCTCAGTCGAAGGTGAGATTGTTTTCTCAGCCGCTGTTTCCAAGGTCAACAGTGAACTTTAAGCTCGACAATAAGTCTTTACAGTTATAGTGTTATTTAGTATAAATAATAGTGTATTTGCACTTTGTATTACTACAACTACTGCTACTACTACTACTCCACGATTGCTACTAACGAATCATTAAAATATTAATAATAGTATTTATTACAATATTATTTTATATTATGTATTTGTTTATATGACTCCATGAGCAACTAGTACTATTTCTAATTATTTGTGATAATAATAATATTAATAATAATATTTTTTATTACCAATACGGCTTTTGTTTTGTAATATTTTTAATTATACTACTACTAATGATAATAGTGTTATTTGTATTTTGTTGGTACAACTACGACTTCCACTACCTGCTATTGATACAAATGCTTCTACTACTACTAAAAATAATAATAATATTATTAATAATAATAATAATGCATCTTTTATTAATGCCAATAATACTAAGTGTACTAATACTACTGAGAGGGGTGATTTGTACTTTTGTGGTAAAATCTATTTGTACTAATATTATTTTATTATTAATATTATTATTATTATTATTATTATTATCACTTTTGTTGTAAGGTAAAAAGTAATAAAATGCTACTGAGAGGCTAGTTATAACACCAATGCCAAACGCATTTTATGTACAGAGTTTACTGCTGCCACTACCTACAAAATTATTAAAACAATAACAACATGAAACTATTATTATTAATATTATTATTATTATCATTATTATAATATGAATTTAATGTTAGTATATAAAGGATTTAAAACAGCACTTAGAATTGTACAAAGCGTTAAATATTTTTTTATTATACATTGTGCTATCAGTGTTACTGGATATACTCTTCCTTATGAAGAATCATAGTTTGTTTACCAACACACCCCTGTGCTCGGCAGCCAGCCTCTCTCACAGTTGTAGCTGCGGTCTAATGTGTACAGGGTGAGTGTGTCACTGCCCTGCTCAGAGGTCTGCCAGCACTGGTGTCGTGCTGAATTTCCAAACTCAACTGTATGGCCTGTAAGCCCCGGGACATGGCAGCACAACACTGTCACCGCTCGGCTGCCATCGAGACAGGGCTGCTGCTCCTGCTGAAGCATCGTTGTCGGGTTCGCTTGATTTGTCTCGCACGCACACACAACAAGGAGAAAAAGGACTTCTACTCATCCTACACAATATTTAGGCTATAAGAAAGGAAAATCCCTGAATATTGAATGTGAGCGTACATGCAGCTGGCCTGCTAAGTGAAGGAGATGGTGGGTTAGTTGAGTGTCCAGGCCAAACTGAGGCAGCACTGCGCCTGCCAAACCCCCTCCTCCACCCCCCCTCAGGCCTGGAGACACAGGGGTTTCTGTGTGGGTTTATAATGCTCCCTCCACAGCATGTATAGGGGAGCCTTGTGCCTACGTGCAGTGTCTCGATAAAGCCTAGAGAAAGCAACACACACACATAGACACACCAAAGTGAGTGTTACGCATCATTCTCAGACATATTCTCTGTAGCTGTTTTGTCCCTGATCTGCAGTGTGTGTTCATGTGTGAGGCTCCGTTGCTTTACCACTAGGCTGCACTGTCAGTCTGCCTGTCTAATAGGCTGCTCGCCTGTGAGGACAACAACACTGTCATCTTCACCCCGACGCTCCGATCTTTCAAGTGCAGAGGAGAAAACGCTCTCTGAACCCTTAAACACAACACAAAGTATCGCTGATTTCTGTCAATGGCTCTGATGTAAACGCACTAGCAGAGGGATTTGCAGGAGAAAAGGATGCTTTGAAAGGAGCCGCCTGACAAAAAGAGCTCAAACTGAAAAATTAATCTATAGACATGCTTATAACTAGCATAATGTGAAGAATATTAGAAAAACAACAATTTATGTAAGGATGACATTCCATTAAGATGTACAGCCTGGAGCTACTCGCCATCAAATATCGACACAAAAATGTTTGTTCTGTGTTTTTACACCCAAACATGATCTACTGTATTGCACGGAACCGGAAAATAGATCTGTATCCCCAGAAAACTCACACTGGCTGCTGTCTCAGTCACCTTTCAGATGTCTGGTAATTGATTTTCTATGCAGAGACACATCAGCGAGACATCTCAGTTTAGGCTGCTGTGTAAAGTCTCCTCTCATTTCTGGCTACAGGAGGTGGTCGAAAGATTTCCACGTGCACAATATAACGTCCAAGAGCGTGTGAATAATAGCAGTCTGAGACAAGGGTATTATAAGAATAATAATGTGACTCAGAATATGAACATGAATATAAATGTGAGCGCAAAGAAGAGTAATACTAACATTGTAGGGTCATTTTGTCCTTTAGCCATAATTGAAGCAGTGTGAGGGAGAGAAACGTGTGATAGATGTGTTATTATATACACAAGCTCAACCTACACACACTCACACACACATGGGGGCAAGCTCATTAAAATGGCTCCCCATAGCTCTCTGCTCTCACAGTGAGTCTTCGGGAAGTCTTGTTGTTGTACACTCATACAGTATATGCATCCGCCATAATGAGAAAATTTACTAACGACTTTATCGAAGCGGGAAGAAAGTGGGGAGTCCCCTGCATGTGTGTGTGCGAGTGTGTGTGTGTGTTTAAGCCCACCTCGTGATAAGAATCTGAATCTGAATAAGTCCACCTGGGTTTACCTCAGGGGTCTGTGGGCAGCAGTTGGCATTAAAACCTTAAGATGTGTGTCTGCATACGTTTCTGTATGTGTGTGTGTGTGTGTGTGTGTGTGTGTGAGCGAGCAGATGGTGGGGGTCAGTGCGTGCCTACTGTTGTGGGGCTCGTTGGTGTGTGTTGGCTAAATATAGCGCAGTAGTGACAGAGCTGCTCAGAGCACAGTCACTGACTCTGTCGCCACTCGCACTTTAATTCTTTGATCAGTTCAGCTCCGTTCATTTCACCTCAATGCCATCGAGTCACTTCAAAGCAAAGCAGCTGAATTCATCTCAGGTAAATTAATTTTGACTGTAAACTAACTATCTGCACAATGACATACAAAGATGTCATTTCATCTGACAATTGTTATCATCGCCGATTAAAATAAAAAACAGCTGTCTCTCAGAAAAGTATTTTCCTTTCACTTTCTTTATAAATGTTGCACATAAATACACACCAAGCAGTGACAGGGCCTTTATTTTCCTCAGCTGCAAAGGGAACAAGCTTTTATTCTAAAAAGGCTTATATTAGAGACAATCCTAAAATGTTCCCCATGTTCTGGGTTTATTTTTGTCAGTTGTCTGTTCTCTGGTTTACTCCTCTGAGTTTTTTTTGTTAACGTAATCTCAATACTTCCTCCATGTTTACCTGTTTATTTTTTTTCTTTATGTGAGCAGACTCCATTTCTACACTAACATTAGCTGCTATTGCTCTCTGTTAGCGGAGGCACTGAGATGAGGCACTCGAGAGCATTCATAAAATCACATCCTTTGGACTATCGTGAGGAAATCCACAGTCCACAGCATCAAACAGCATTCACAGACTTGTATAGGCAACAGAGAGAGACAGAATCTGCTCCTCTGAGTTCTCTTTTTAACAGAAATACTGTTTTCACTCACTAATTAATTCCAGATGTTGCTGTTTTATTAATTTGATGTTAGCATCAGTTGGAACGCAAAACTTAGGCACAGTTGATTCAACAAATTCAACTTTTACCATGACCAGGATCATTCCCTAACCTCACCATGAGTTTATTAATGTAACCATGAGGGAGAAGGGCTCCTAACCTTAATGAAATAGTCATTTTAACCTAAAACATAAACTATAGATGTGATCCCCCTCCTCCTTGACCTCCACTGGCTTCCTGTTGCGGCCCACATCCGATTCAAGATGATGGTGCTGGCCTTCAAGGCGGTCAACTGAACTGGACCCATCTACCTCCAAACACTGGTCAGACCACACGCCCCAGCGCGAGCACTTCGCTCTACTACATCACTAGCACTTAAACCATAGCACTTAAGGTATCCTTGATAAATAGCAGCTACCATGCTCAGATGAGGGCTTGAAAATTGTTTCTATTTTTTATTTTCTACTTCGACGGTGATGTGTTGTGGTTTCTTTCTTGTGACAAATGTACTTATTGTACGTCGCTTTGGACAAAAGCGTCTGCTAAATGCCCTAAATGTAAATGTAAATGTATAGCATGAATCACTGTAATGTCCGGCGAACAACAATGGTCGCTTCCAGATAGAAAACTGCTGTTGATTTGCATTGTGGAGATATGTGAAATTGGCAATCTTGTTGTTTTTTGTTTTTTTTTATGTTTTTAGCCGTAACTGTAATGTTAAAAGATATATAAATAAAATCACAGTGATCTTTCCTCGCTGGCATTTCTACTGTGCTTATTTCATATATTGCGTTGCTTTGCTAGTGTCTTTTGAAAATGTTGTCATATGAAAGCATCAAACATGCATTTTTAGATTAATTAGACTTTGAAATAACACCATGAAAGATGACAATTCATTGACAGATTTGTACGTAAGCTAGTGCGTGATACAGAGGTATTCTACCTGGAAGTTATTATGAACTAACATTGTGATTGGTTCTAATCATTTTAACCCAATGATTTTGATGAAATGAAAGTTTCCATGAACCTAACCAAATCTTAACCACAGCATTGCCAGGTCATAAAACTGGTCCTGTCCTGTCAGTGGAGGTGTCAGATCAGAAAGCACTTGTTGTTCTAAGGGGCAGTTAGAAACAATGTTTTTGGTTGTTTAATTTGCAGGACTTGTTAGATGTTTCACATCAAGAGCCTTTTGTCACTCAAAGGACATGACCCCCCCCCCCATCCTCGTAGGCCTTTAATATGAAATGTCAGTAGGACATTATTTTAATACCAACAATATTTGGGTAATCATTAGGGATGTAATGATATCCTGAATTTTGCGATATGGTGATAAAAAAACGCCACGGTACCATCGTGGGACTGTGATGATATCTTCTGATCTATCACGCGGTTATTTAGCTCGTAGAGTTCATTGATATAACGAGGGAAATAGGTATGAATGCATTCTACTACTGCATCTCTCCTTGTCATCGTATTGTTCTGTTTGAACAGTAGAAGGCAAAATCATACTGCTCTAGAATACAAAAGACGCACCCTACTCTGCCTCTGATTGGTTGGCTTAGTTGGTTTCATACTCAATGCTTGACTCAAACTGTTAGCTCGCACAGAAGCTCTGATAATATCTGTTTTCAGCTGTGTATGTTTGCTGTAGTAGCACTCTGACCTCTTCACACCGACACGTTGACCTCACTCCACAACACTCATTCTCTGGAGCCATTTTTCGCTGCAAGAGTGTCTCTAGGCTTGGTGGAGGAAGCAGGCCTGTTGTCTGCAGCGTGGGGACCATCCGGGCTGCATTGCCCCGCGACCAGTCCTGTCTTCTTCACCTACGAGCCCAAAGACACAGCCAGACATTAGTTTGTTTACCGGTGGGGAAACTACGGCTCACAATCCCCTGTATCAGCTCTTCTTATAACCGTGAGAAAAGCACAACGTGTACCAATTAATGCTAGACAACTACTGAACATTTTTTAATATTGTGATAAATATCGTACCGTGGACTTTATATTGTGATGATATTGTACCGTGAGTTCTTGGTATCGTTACATCCCACATCAGAGTTGCGATGGATTCACTCTTCTACTTTGCCGTTTTTCATTTTGTGAAACTATAGTTGAAACTCTTTTAAATCCTCCCCTGGCTCAACAGCCATAATCCCTGCCTTTTCTGGTAGTCTTTTAATGTGAAAGGTCTGCAGGAAGGGTTGAACTTCATTGATGTAACTTAACAGTAAGCAAAAGAATGGCAAAGCAGTGATTTGAATTAGTTGATGAGTGAAAACAGTATTTCTCTTAAAAAGACAAACACAGAGAATGAAATGAAATTACTATTGTGGAAGTGCTTCACAGTTATTTAGTTAGACTGAACTAAAGGAGGCAAACCTTATTTCAGCACAAGACTTTGTAAGTCTAGTTGAGATGGATTCTCCGTCTACTACAGTACATCCCTGCACGAAGGTAGATACTCGGTGTTTGCAATCACAAAGTCAGCAAGCCGAATCCGCTAAGATTTTCATCTAATCTTCCTCTCATCTGGATGGTTTGTTTGATCAGACTCTGCACCAGTGAGACTCTACTACCCCAGCATCCACTCCAATGTCCTGACACATTCAGCTTCTTTAAGATACTCTTTTCCACCCCTCCTCCTCTCCCCTCTCTGGCTACAGCAACAGACAAACACTGAGAATCTGAAACTATTCAGATTTCCTGCGAAGGCCTTTTTTACATCTCCTCATATGTTTTGCTTGTCATCCCCCAATTCTCTGCTCGCCCTCCAACACGGAGGTCAGTGAACTCTTATCAGGGTGCTGCAGCTTACACAGCTCAGGGTCAGAGGTGCTGCACTTTACAGGTAGCCTCACAGAGACGAGCTTTGTGACTAAGCTCGAGTCATGACAGGTTGCAAAGTATGAGGGTAAAATATACACTGACTGAAAGGACTGCATTCAAAAATAGCTCTATCAGATCGCAGGTGCTGGATGATAGTAATTATTAAACATTTTTAGAGACAGAGTATTTGATGTTGCCAAAATCCAGGGTAAGCATTCTAAAGCAATGTCAAGGGATGAAGACAAAAGTATGACAACACTTTACAGCACCTGTCATCAGTCTGCTGATGTAAGTACAGTCACTGTGCTTATGAAGTGGGCCCCTCCTGTCATATGTTTGAAGCCCCTGACATCTCCAGACTCAGCTGTGACACATAATTTAATGACACAACTCTTTTCACAGACGTGCTGCAATCCATTGTTTGCAATATAGCAAACTGCACCTAATTAACAAAGACCGATGATGACATCCTGGGGCCCCTCGACACCTGGAAGGACCCCCTGGCCACACGTGCCCATGTACACACATATGCAAATGCACATATGTCGTGCTGTCTCCTACAGAACGTGCGCACACACGTTATCATCTCCAAGACAGTTTGCTGTGTCAATACATATTTATTCAACTGCAAATGTTGATAAATATGGACGACACAACATAACATCTGAAAATGCTGTCATGAATATTGGACATATGGACCATGCACTGACCATACGCATCAACAGCACATGTGTTAACACAGCCGCCTACACTGCAGACATTTGCGGTAACAAGACAAAACAAACTGATTCTATGTACAGCGTGTCTGTGTCGTGTCTTTAAATGTGTTTACCAGACTTATTTCCAAATTTACCATGGAGTCAAATGTTGTTGTTTTTTTATTTCCCATTTTTTCTTCCATTTTGCTCCTGTCACAGAGCATAATGAAGAGGAGGCATACAACTTTTATAAGTTTTTCTATGGTTTAAACCTTTAAAGCCTTGACTGTACTTCAGGATAGACGTAGACAGCTGCTGACTTGCACATAGACTTGTTTCTGTTACTATCAGGGGTGTGCATACGCAGACTCCTTCTGCAAATACACACCAGAAAACATGATGGAGCAAGGAGAGTATGGAGCTAGAACAGTGATAGTGAATTATGGCATTGAAAATAAAATCTGTCACTCATTACAGAACCTAAACTGATAACAGACCCATTGGCACACAATTGTACTTCAAATGTTTTATTAAATATTTGGCACAGAAAAAGTTACCCCGAATGATGAACACACACATTAAAAGGTATTTAATTATATTTTGATATTTTTGGAGGGATTTTGAGGCGACAATCTCCTGATCTTTTTTCAGTACAGGAGTTTTTTAACAATGACAGTATATTTCAGTGTCACTGGTTTTCAGTTTCAACTTTCTGTCACCGTCTTGGCAAGGACAGGAAGGATGGGCAAAAAAGTATGATTTGCATGCTCGCATACTAATTAGGAAACGTAACTCATTAAACTCACCTGAGGTCCACTCTGACCCTAGCATACAGCAATGGCCTTGAGGAGTTCACCTGAAACTCCCAAACAGCAAGTATGTTGAGTCTGTTTCTCTCACACATTAGCTTGCATTAGATAATGTCAATTAAAAAATAATTTTAGTCCAGCCCCCAGAACAACAGCAGAGAAAAACAGACTTAACATACCTGTGGTTTGGAGGTTTGAGTGTGCTAGGCGTGTGCTCATGTCAGAACTGTTCAGGCTACGTAACTGCAAATCTCCGTCAGAGGGGTTTTCTCATTAGTATGCGGATATGCTAATATCACACTCTCCTTGCCCGCCCCTGAAACCCCTCCTCTCCACGCCAAAACAGTGACAGAACGTTCAAACTGAAAGTCAGTGACACTGAAAAAAATACTGATATTGTAATAAATCATGATACTGAAAAGAGACAGATGTGAAGATCAGAAGATTGTAAATAAAAAATGTTTTTAAAAAAAATACAAATGTTTCAATGCCAATGTTTCCTTTGTCAGCACCAGCTTTGTTGTCAATGACAAATATTATTTTCAATGCCAAAATTCACTATCACTGTTCTGGCTCGATTGAAGAGAAGCTACTTTGTTTTCTTTGGCTGAACACCATGAAAAAGTTAAAAAGGACAACAGTGTGTGTGTGTCTGTGATCACGGATTAGACAGGGCATGAAAAAAACACCCAGTTTGCTTTTCTAGCAGTGCTTGTGGTGTCGGCAGTCCACATGGTCAAACATTTTGGGCTGCACCTGGACGACCACAAAGGAAACCACACAGACCCAAACTGAAAAAAGATGAAGTAATTTATATTACAGTATGTAGACATGGAACTGAAATCTGTGTGTTTGCCTCCATTAAGCCTGGAGGCGAGGTTTTAAAGATTGCCTCAGTCGTGGAGTCCACAATCTCTGGTGGGCACTATACAGTATACCTCACACACCACTTTAGGCACTGGTGAAACCACAACAATAATGAGGGACATCCATACATCTGGGGTCTCAGCACTTCCTACTTTCTTACCCAAGTACTTCTACAAAGGATATAGATTTGTTACCAGATGCTTACAATTCTTGTAACGTTAGTAGGCTGCCTTCAAACTTCTCCAGCGGTTCTGTATTTGGTCAGTGGTCCGATGGATTCCAGCTTCATTCATCTTTTCAAACACTTGTTTGAACAACTTGTTTTTTCGAGCAACCATCAAGGCGTTCAACAATCTTTAACGCCTCTAACCTCCAACAAATAAGTTGTATAAGCCACAGACCAGTTTTGTTTTCTCTCCGCCATGTTTTTGTGCCTCATGGAAGCTACGCCTCCTATGATGTTACCCCATGAGCATGCGCATTAAGAATATATTTATTCCAAACAGAGAGAAAGAATTGGAATAGGGGTTTGGTTGGTTAATATTTTCCTTGATTGGAATGTCAAACGTTTACACCACCCCTCTGGATGTGATTGAAAATAAATTTAGATCAGGCCTGATGGGATCAGTCTCTTCCGATGGAGATGTTTACATGAAGCTTTTTCATTCTGATTATAAGTGGAATATCAGGGTCCGTGTAAACGCAGCGATTATGTAGTAATTCTTATTGCTCAGGCATTTATCCAATTAGGCAGTCAAAGTTTGCACAAGCTCTGCACACATCTCAGGACAGTTACAGCATGCCAAGCTAACGTAACCTGAACCAGAGACAATAACAAAACATAACAAAACTAGCAAGTTGACAACTTTGCTAACAAAGCTAAATATCAAGCAAGTTGAACAACATAAGACATAAAACTTAGCAAGCCAGCTAATGTTACTTACTATTCAACTACAACAAGTCCAGCTGAACTTGTCTGCAGCCTTTTAGTGAACAAAGCTGTCACCAGCAGCTAATACCTGTCTAAGATTTAGTCTTGTCTCTTGTCTCTGGCTCAGCCACTGTAACTTTTCCTCCTCTTAGTCACATCCTCTTCCGTCTCTTCCCCTCTGTCATGAAGTCAGTAGGGGCTGCTCAGCCTACTTCTGTTTCCCACTCACCTGGCTCTGGTTCTGGTGTCTGGACCTGAACACCTCCTCGCAGGGGTCCAAGCTGCTGGTAGGGGCTCGCTACAAAAAACAAAACAAGTGTTTTTGAAACATAAACACCAATCCTGAATTGAAAGCTGTAATTAAAGCCCTGCTTCAGGGTATTTTGGTATTATTTAATATTTTCCTTTCCTGACAATGTTGATGAGCCAGACTGTTTGCCATTTTTTTTTTTTGACAAATAACTTAATTTTGCTCAAAGTCACAAAATGTAAGCTGCTGTTAAAATGGAACGATGACATATGCCAAAAGTGGAATCTGGGAGTCCTGCGTCTTCCTCCAAGCTTTGTAATATGGGTTATAAGAGTAGCGTGGCTTCTTTAAGAAAAGGGCATGGCATAATGTGTGTGTGTGTGTGTGTGTGTGTGTGTGTGTGTGTGTGTGTGTGTGTGTGTGTGTGTGTGTGTGTGGTTGAGTGAGAGAAAGAGAGGAAGCAATGTTTGATGGCTGTCCTCAGAGCAGACAGGTGTTGTTGAGCATGGGGAAGGTTTAGCAGTGAAGTTGTCTGGTGGCAGTAAATGTGCAGTGCAGTTTACAGTTTGACCATCAATTAACTCTGCAGCAAGAAGACATCATGTTTGAGTGACTGCAATCACTATCCCTGCTAATATTCATGCTAGTGATGTTGATCTTGCTAGAACGGCAGTCTGGTTGCAATAGTAATGAGTTACATTTGACTGTTAGCCACACCCCCATTCTCTGTTTGAGATAGTACATTAACCGTGGACAGGAAGAAAAACTGACTGGAGACGGCCTTTGAAGCATAAAGATCTGAGTTAAAGACAGAAAAATTATTAGTTAATAGATGATGATCAGTGATTTGCTTGGTTGCACTTCCATAATGTAATGTGATTGTGTGTATGTTACATTAAAAGTGATTTTGGTGGAAATTCAACCTTTATAATGCATTGATAGTTTCCACCGGGGTACAAAGGACTACAAGAAACTCAAATTGAGCTCCCAACAGACTGTAGAGAAGACAATATGGAGATACTGAGCTGTCTGCTCCAACAAAGTACCTCTTTTGTCTGTTCAGAAGGCCTCTCACCAGCTCTCAGGACCATTAATGCTAATCATGATATTCTTCGTTGAGAGACTTGAATCGCCTCTTCAAAGTTGCATCCTTGGAGCAAATCTTTTTATGGGCGAATACTTCAACCTGACTGTGTAACCCAGCAACATCTATAAGAGCAGTCAGCATTTAATGAGCCTCCATTTGGGCTGAAACTTCTGCAGTCTTCTGCTGCTAATCTGTGATGCTCCCTTTGAACTGTGCTCCTGCCCAGGCAGCCAGGACCAAACACACTCCGACTGCAAGCTCTCTAGCCAACCTTGACGCACAGCTAAAGTACATTTACACAGAGCTGTGTCGTCTGAGGTGAAATCAGTTCTCTCAGACAACAGACATCTCACGGCCTGATTAGTATGTCATGCTTTGTGTAATGAGCGTTGATTATTCATTCTAATCTACCTGCACATGTTACTGATTGCTGCTTTACTGATTTTTTTTTTCCTTCGATGTAATTTCACACACAGTCCACGAGTTTCAGTCTCTGCTGCTGCTGCTGCTGCTTCTGATGCCACCAAATTACAGTATATAAAATGACATCCTTGTGTTACGTGTCTAAACAGCCAAAACTATAAATCATTTAATCCAATAAGGAATTTATCATCAAGGGCAGAACTATCCCCTTGCGGATAACACTCAGCTATGTCCTTGAAAGCAGACTTATTATTAAGTAGTAGCAGAGAGATCTTTCTCATTTCAAGTTGTTGACACAAGTTTACACTAAGTTATTTTATCTTAACTTTATTTTCAGTGTTTTTCAATTATTTATCAGGTAACACCACAGACACCTGAAACATTCATACTGCTGATGTTAATAGCATTAAATCCTCTCTGTTTATACTAAAGATTGCAAGTATTGCTCCACTGAATAAATACTTAACTCATCTAAGCCATACAGAAATAAGCAATCCTTGCACCTGTAGAAATGCAAGGAGGCTCTAGTTTAATCTTTATACCGGTAAATATAAGCCAGTCAAATTATGTGCTGGAGTCTCAAATAACAGTTATTATAACAGCACAATAATATAACATAAAGCTGTCCAGCACAGGAATTGATTGTACTATATTATTATTATTATTATTCCAGCCACTTCTACTTTGTCATGTTTGTGTTCGTTGTTAAGCTACTGTCAGTGAAACACAACATTTCCTTCCAATATTAACCATTAAAGGGGCTCTGTGAAACTTCTGTGCTGTTTGAACAAGTCACATCCTTTGGACTGTCAGGGAAAATTCGACCTGAGTCCTTCACAGAGAAATCCACAGTCCAGCAGCATTAAACAACTTCAACAAATCATCCAGAGGCATTAATGTGAAAAATATATGCATGAAATGTTGGATTTCATTGATGGTAGGGTAACACCACACCCACGAGTATAATAATGTATAATGATTGGAATGATTTGGTAAATGTTTTAAAGTGCAGAGCAGAGTGGTGCTGTGTTTCACACCGTCTCCTCTACAGTGAGGGAGAGTCCCAATCTCTTTCTGTTCAGAAGTGAGCTGCTCTTTATTGTTGGTGATGAAGTTATAGGGACCCTGTGAAGTTTTTGACTAATAGTAGTGCTATTGCTGTTTTCAAAAATACCGATATATCTATACATATGGATTCTTAATATTTCAAAAGGTGTCAGTACTCATTTTCTGGTACCAGCTTCGCTTGCTTGTATTGAACATGGTATCAAATATCAATACGGTTCAACGTATTGAAGCAGAGTTAGAAATTCCAGTATACCAGTGGCTATGGAGCAACATTTTTATGAGTGGATACATGTTTTGTTAGTATTGTGTGCACAGACTCAAGCACGAGAGCAACTTGATACACATTCAATACTGCTGCTAAGTTGAAAGCTGTTAACAGTTGGTAGCAGTGCGACCAAGCAACGTGCCATATGCCGTGAAGAAGACTGCTGTTGAGCAAAACTGGTGTTGACACTGCAGAATTTAAAATATTCTCACAATAGCTTTGCAAATGTTCTATTGAAGGACGAAATCAACACTTTTACCTTTAAGCATTTTTTTTTACTTACTTACATGTAGAGTTTCCAAGGTGCATTGTCTTCATCACACTGACTCGTAAGGACATTCTTCAGTCACACATCACTGTCAGAAGACATAAAGACAAATGATCATCCAGCCTCCACCAGTGTCACAACTATGCAGTACAGATGCCTCTCAAAGATGCACTATGTAGTGTGTAGTTTTGGAAAATAAATTAAAACAGAAAGGTAATTCTTACAAAATGTATAAGGTAAAACCAAAAAGTCAGAAATATTTAATTGATGAATGTCTTTCCATAACGGAATAAACAAGCTGTCCTCAGACTGAAATAAGGTCCCCAGATGAGTGTTTAAAGCTAGAATAGGTGGCTACTTAAAAAGGCCCTGCAAATATAAACAAAATAAAACAGAATGAAATTGTGCTGTTCCTTGTGGACAGTTTGTTTATTGAATTTATTCAGTCGAGAAAATCAATCAATAAGAATTTTCACAGCTGATTAAAATTTCTTCCCCAAAACTACATTGTGCAACTTTAAATGGCAAACTCAAATGTGATCTCCTTATGGTAACGAGAATCTCATGTTAGGTAATCAGCCATTTACAGATCAACAAATCAGCATCAAGCGGTAGAACAAGGAAAAATGTCTTTGCCATAAAAATTGTGAAGACCGTAAACAAGACACTACGACTTAATCACCCATGAGGCCTTTTCCTCTGGTAAAACCAAACATACTGTCTGAAAACACTTCCTCAAGCACAAGTCCTACCTTTCTGTGAAGTACATTTTTGATTGTGGCGTTTCCTTTTCTCAAATCTGGTGCGTCAAGCCTTAATGGGATTAATATCCTCCCCTGTGGCCAGAAGGGCGAAACAGCACTGCAACAACAGCCCTGTACAAAGCACACAAAAGGTGGAATTTACACTGTACTGGAAGCACTTTCAACAGTTTATTTCAGTTTTACAAAAAAGAAGGTTTCAGGGATAAAGACTATGTGACTGGTTTGACATTTGTATGTCCGCTTAACCTCCCCGTCCGTGATAAAGTGCATTGTTGAGCTGCCTTCCCAAGCTTTTATATGGAAACACCCGACACTGTCTCCCACACAGTGAATGAGACAGTCCCAAAGGTTGTTAATAGGTGAGTATGACATGACTATTGTTGTCTAAAAAATGCTGCACAATAAACACTGTCCTGCCATTATTAAGATGAAAGATATGCATGGTGAACGTGTGTTTAGTTTGTATTGAAGGATTGATATGTGCAAGATGGCCAGAAAATTAAAAACACTGAAAAAAGGACCTGACATTATCATCAGAGTGTGGAGAAACAACAGTGTTCACATTACTTCAAATATGTCTATGTAATGTGTTGCAGAGATATCTACTGAAGTTAGCAGGCTCACAAACAGCTAGTCCGGGCCCGTCCTGTCTCATTATACCACTTTGTACCTCAAGAGGTGGGTCTGATAGTTCTCCGCTGGGAGATGTAAAAAAGGCGAGTTTGCTACATTTTACAAGGTCTCAGAATTTTGTGTAATAAACGGACAAAATAATCTCACAAAATGTTAAGAAAGTACTCTTACACCTTTTGTCCTTACTACGGAGAAAAATACAACCGTTCACCATCTGAATTAAATTTCTCTATTTTACCGAACCAAGACAAGCTAACTGCCTCGTTAACTCACTGTTAAACACACTTCATTCAAATCACACATAAACAAAACAAAACTCCCCAAAACAGTTGTGGTTTGTCTTTCCACAGTCACCTCTGATTTCTGACTGAGTAAATGTAAAGTCATACTGGCTCTTTTGCCCGCTGCTGATGGATGACTCTCTCTCATTCCTCTGCTGCTTCATGCCTCCCCTGTCCCCGTCTGCTGAGTTTTTTCATCCACAGAGTTTTAGTCTCGTACAGAGCCGCTGTAAATCACCTCTGTACTGTATCTCCTGTCTTTAAATTGGTACATGAAGTCTTGGAGGCTGTGTTCAGTCCCAGTCTGGTGTCCAGCTGTGTTCATTGGGAGGATGCTCAGCCCAGTCGAGCTAAGCCCTGTTGCCAACCATGTTCCAGGCAGATTTCCATGAGCTAATAGGGCCACTTACCTTCACAGCTAACTGACGTACTTGCTAATGGCAGCTAGTTGCTACAGCAAAGACATACATAGCAAAAATTGGAGTGTTGAAGTTTCAGGGTTAAAAATTTCCGAGTTGATTTTCACTCCCCAAGTGTAATTTTAATACATTCTGATTTAAATGGTGTTTAGTGTTGGAGTTATTTGACAGTGTTGATCACATCAGTGTTAAATCAACTCTGCAGAGATATAATTAAGCTCTGCCCTCACATTTCAATTCTTCATCAGGAGACAAGTCGGCACCATCTTTCTCCTCGCATGCAGTTCTACACGGTAAGTACATTTAAAGCTGGGGTCGGTAAGTTGGAAAACCAACAAGCCCAGGCTAGATTTTGAAAGTATCCAGCCAGTAAACCCCGCCCCCTGCACTCAGGCCTCTCTCCAAAGCCGCTCTCCCCAAACCATGAACGCGCATTGTCTGACAAATGCCGAATACTGCCAACGGAGTCCGAGTCCTCTCAAGCGGTGGGAAGAAGAGTACCAGTGCATTGTTTTCATCACAACATCTAACAACAAGAAGCTACCTCATGTCCTCTCTATACATAGAGATATATATCTCTATATAGATACAAAGTATATCTCTCTCTATATATATATATATCTATATAGATATATCTCTATGTATAGAGATATATCTCTATACATAGATACAGTATATCTCTATATATACAAAGTATATTTCTCTATATATCTCTCCATATAGAGATATATTTTTAGATATATACAAAGTATATCTCTCTATATATATCTCCATATAGAGATATATTTCTATATCTCTATATAGATACAAAGTATATCTCTATATATCTCTATATATCTCTATATATTTCCAAATATAGAGATACATCTCTATACATAGAGATATTCAGACTTCAAAAAGCCAAAAGACATATCAAAATTAAAAATACTCCTTGTGAGAAGGAGACAGGGCATATCTTGCTGCCCAATATGTGTCAACATGCCACAACCCGAGGGACAGTAAATGATCGACACACACACACACACACACACACACACACACACACACACATATACTGTATATATAATTAATGTAAATCAATCTTGGTGTTGTGTTTGTGTTGTTATTTGTTATGTTCTGTCCGAATGTTTGGACAAGTTGTGTTTTGATGCTTTGGCAACATTGTTGTAAAACTTTCATGCCAATAAAGCCCCTTTAAATTGGATTGAATTGAATTGAATATATCTCTAACGTTTCATGAAGTAAAGTGTCTTTCACTCCCATTAAGTCTTACATGTGTACATGTGCTCTCTGTCTCACTCAAACAAACGTGTGCACACACACTCCAGTCCGAGGCCCACAACTTACGCTGCCTCCTCATCGTATCAAAGTTGTGTCAACATTAAATAAACAGATAGATAGATAGATAGATAGATAGATAGATAGATAGATAGATAGAGAGAAATTACAAATGCATGTAGAGCAGAATTAGGCAGATACCCACTGATAATTAACATTCAAAAGAGAATGCTCAACTTTTTTAACCACCTGAAATCCAGCCCCCGAGACACCCTCCACTCCAAAGCCCTCCAAACTCAAGAGCTGAGCCCAGAAAAGAGTCCCCTATGTCAGTTGGTACTGAGGCTAACTGCCCCCTCTCAGACACAGTCTGACCAGCCTCACAACAACACTGCTCTACAAACACCAATCTCAACACCAAAGGCTCAGTGACCACAAACTGACAATCGAAACAGGAAGACACAAAAAATCATGGAAACCAAAAGAAAACAGAACATGTGGTCACTGTTCGACATATATCGTCCATATATCTCTATGTATATAGAGATACATGGAGAGATATGATATATGGAGATATATATATAAATACACAGTATATCTCTCTATATAGAGATATATTTCTAAATATAGAGATATATCTCTATATAGAGAGCGATAGAGAGATAATATCTATGTACTTTATATATACATATATATATTATCTCTATCTCTCTATATATATCTCTCTATATAGAGATATATCTCTATGTAGAGAGAGATAGAGAGATAATATATATGTATATATACAGTACATATATATATTATCTCTATCTCTCTTTGATATAATGCATGATCTTCTTCAGGGTGCAGCTCAGTACGAGATCAAATTGTTTTTTGGATATCTTACACAACACTTTATGTCAGAACAGAACTTTCCAGGATTTATGGCTTTGATTATGGATTTTTAAAAATTGCCCCCTTATTATATATGTGGAGTATGAGGTTTGAAGCCAAACACAAGGTGTTTAAAGATTATTTTAAACATTTCAAAAACATAACCAAATCACTTGCTACAAACCATCAGATGGCCATTGTTCATCACTGGGAAACCTTCACCCTCAGACAAAATGAGTATGGGCCAATTAAATATTTTTCCCTCGGCGATGAGAATGTGGTTAGCAATGAAATGCTTGAGATGATCTTGTCAAAGTATGCTTTCACAACTTGTTGGGTTAAAGTTGATGGTGTAGAGTATGAAGCTGGACTTGTTGTTTGCAGTAGCCTACAATAGAAGAAGACATGCCAGTCTTTTGTCAAATAAGAGATATACTTGAGATGAAATTTTTTTCTTGACAAACAAACAGAAGATCCCGATGACCATCATTATTCATTCAGAATATTACAAAGTGACGAGTGGTTTATAGTAAAAATGGCTGAGGTTAAATTTAACCAACTGTTATATTCAAAGCTCATACAATGTTTCAGATGATGGGTTGTACGTTATACCTGTATATACAATGTTTTAATCCAGTTGTGTCAAAGGTCCCATATTATGAAAAACACGTTTTCCCTGGTCTCTACATATATAAACTGGTCCTCCCTGAGCCTACCAACTCCCAGAGTGAGGAAAGCAAACGAGTCCTGCATGGTCTCTGCAGCCCACCCACTGGTAAAACGGGGCTCCTACAGGCTGTTCAGATTCAGCTCCTGTCATTACGTAACGAAAGGAGTGATTTGTATAGGCCGGGTCTCGTAAAAGGATCAGTCCCAACCACACGGGACCCAGCAACTGCACCCGAGCCACAGGTAAGTGTCGCCATGTTTTGATAGTATTTACAGTTGTCAACTTGAAATTGGTTCCGCTTTGGTCCGCTATGCAACGGGTTTAATGTTAATAATATTACGAGGGAGCTTGGTTGTCACAGTAAAAAGTCTGGAAACGTGCAGACTGGAGACAGAGACTATGCGAACAGTGTCCAAGAGTTTGGAGACTGTGTTGGAGACAAACACAGCTTTCGCTAGCTGTTGTAAGATGTTACCTGTTGCAGGTCAGTGGGGGATGGGAGCCAGGTGGTTGTGTTGGGGAGTCCTGCTGCAGCCGCAGAGTCTGTATTTTTCTGAGCCTCTCCTTCTGGGTCCGATTCTGGGTCAAACTGGTGTGGTTGAACGACAGCATCTCGGCGAGCCATAGGATACATCCACCGTAAACATTAGCACATGCTACCGCTAGCGTAAGCAGCATCCTCTCCCTGAGAGGGGCGTGTAGCAGACAAGGCACGCGCTGACAGACGGAGCTCATTAGCATTAAAGGTGCAGGCACAGAAACAGCTGCTCTCAGTAGAGCGACTTTTAGACAGTGCTGTTGGACCTCTGACAGCTGTGAAACTGATGAAAAACAGTATAATATGGGACCTCTTTAATGACTGCTGAGGGGGAAAGCAAAAATAAATGTTTGCTTGAAAATTATTCTGTTTATTGGAATTAATTCTTAAATTTAATTCAATTCTTTTCAGTGTAGATAACTTGACACTTTCAAGTCATTTGAGTCATTTCACGGGGGTTGTGATGCTCAAAGAAATGCATCCATCATTTTACAGCCGCTTCTTTCACAATGTAAGCTTATGGGGAAAAGTGTTTTTGGGCCCCAGTGCATCATGTGACGTTATTACACATATGGCAGGTTGGTTTCCAAGCCTGGCGCTTTTCCAGGGGTCTTGGTATCCACCTTATTTCTATAATTATGACACATAATAACCTTATGGGAATTACGGCCAGCGCATCCTGTCACCTAACCGGGACTGGCCTTTTACCTGGTAACAGGACACTACTCGTATTTCTTAGAGCAGTTGATACAGTGTATATTTCTTTCATGAAGATCTAGTCAGCAACTTTATCAAGTGAATATTATTAGCATTATTATTAATGATTAGCCCATTTAGCTAACACTTCAAAAAGCCTTAAAAAGTGCAGCTGGTGCTTCAGTTATTTAAAATGCTTTCCTACTTAGGCTAGTTCGGACGAGCACCAGAAATATTACCCATAATGATTTCCCCACAAACCTCCCAAGGACACTCGTAGATAATGGAGCAGCAGTTAGCCGTTATGCTGCCCTCTGTATTTTTGGAGCTTCCTTCACATTCTGGCCATTTCTTACAAATTACTTCAACAAACCACAACCTCAAAGAAAAATTAAAACAGGAACAGACAGAAAATAGGAGGCAAATTACTAATATATGATGCTTATAAAACAGGAACATAAAGGCCTTTATGTAGGCTTGCTTTAAAAAAAGGCTCTGATTCTTTCCAGTATTTCATACCCATCAATAAAAGAAAATCAGCTGAAGGTGGTCGATGATTACTCAGGTCCTGAGTTATTTACAGTAAATTGTCCACTTGTTTGTTTGTTTTCTGTATTTTGTTTTTGTCCAGGAGCAGCAGGGACCGTGAGAGGGTCTTAACCTGGAATAAAATCAATAATGAGGTCACACTTTCTGTATGTGAGTGTGCACATGAGAAACTGTATCTTGTGTACGTGTCCATTTGTGTAGATGGATGAGGAAAATAGAAAATGCGTAAGCAAGAGAGAGGGAGGGCTATGAAGGGTCAATGTTGTTGTTGTGCTAATACAATTTAGTCCTAATTAGCAGGATGCCTCTGAGCCTCAAGTGTCCTCTCACAATACACACCATTTCCCAACAATCAATTTCCATGAAAACAAGAATTAGCCCTGAAACCACCACATGATGACCCGAAGCCTTTGTTGTTGTGCTTTTTTTGGTTGTTTTTTTCCTGTTTTATGTTCTTCATGAACATGACATTTCAGCACACACTAACATCCCAAAAGACGAATAGCAAAAAGTGATGAGTTGTCTTGTATCTTGTCTCAGAGAAGGCTTGTCTTGACTTGTTTGGAAGCCCCGAGAGTTGACAGACTGACAGAGACTGCTCTACTGAGACCCTGTGTGTGTGTGTGTGTGTGTGTGTGTGTGTGTGTGTGTGTGTGTGTGTGTGTGTGTGTGTGTGTGCTAGAAATAGATGGAAGACTATTGGGCCACCGTTAATAAAAGGAAGGCATGATGGGTAGATTTTGTAAAATTAAAACTGGCACTTTCTGCATCATGACCTCACTGTATTATGTAATTCAAGTCTTACCCTCGTCTGTTATCAAAGAAAAACGGTTTACTTTCCAGCAGTCTGAATATTTTCTTATCCAGATGTTTAGAAGAATCTACAGTATGTTGACTGTGGAAATACCTTCAGAACAGCAGTAAGTGATGCCAAACAGCCCTCTGGGATTTTCAAAGCTCACCAGGTTTTTATTTTTCAGAAAAATCTGATGCTTGGCTGTGGAAGAGAGAGAACAGAGTAAGTGAAGTAGTTCGGTAAGTATTAGACTCACAAAAATATGGTAAACAACAAAAGAAAACGGGCGCGTGTGATTGTCAGCAGCAAACAAAACAGAACTACAGCCGCACTGCGATGGAAGAGAGGATCCCCTGTGTGAGGACGGTGAATTTCAGAGGCTGCATCAAAATGTCCAGATTTCATCGCACTTGTAGTCTCGCAGACTTTGTGGGCATGTTGTACAGGAAGTCTTGAGGGCTGTCCAAACTCACATTCATTCATGCATGAATGTGCAAAACAATTACTTTATTCTAACGTTATTTGAATTGTGTAGGCTAGAAATAATACTCAACCACATCATAATACAGAAATATGTACTGTAGATGTATAGACTGATGAGGTCATCTAAATGTATTTTATTATTGTAGTCTTCAAGGCTGTCTGTAAGTGGCTTATATTTGCCTTGTAGTCTCATGTGGCCTGGTGACAGCGAACACGTCACGGTATGTACGACTGAAGCCTGTGAGGAAATATGTGTACATCCACATACAGTCACAGTCTGAGGGATATAGTGACGGGGCTGCCACATAGTCAGTGCTCCAAGCAGTTTTAACAGTGTTGATAGGGAGAGAATAGACTGAATCATTACTTGGGCCCAGGTAATGAAGAGTGGAAAGTTAACTTTAATGCACGCCTATGTATTATACTGGTTATTATCCAATGGACCTAATAGCCAGAGTTAAAAAAATAAAACCCAAGCAGTTTGTCCTTCAGTTAATGGCTGACCCTTCATGCTGCCCTGAGAAAATATTATCATCTGAGTTGGCTCACCTTAACAAGTAAATGTGACAAGGTGACACAGGACTAACTAAAACACTGATACGCATTTTCTCCCTTGTACCTTTTGTAGTGTTTTTATTTTTTCTGTTTTTTGCCCTTGCTCTCTGTAAATCACATTGTGACGAGCTTATAAAGCTGTATAAACTCACCTGTCCTACACATACAGTAACGCAGATATAGGGTCATATAGTAAAGAACGGGAGACGAAAACACGTTTTGACAGTGAATTATGCCTAAATGAAAATATTTCTATTTAAATGAAAATGCATTGAGTAATCCTGGCAGGAGTAGTACTATTAAAAAGAAGCTGGCAGTATAATGTCCTTGTAGTTTGAGAAATAAGTCACAGGTACAATTACCACAAAGGTCAGTATGTGGCCAGTTAACCCCTGTACTGACTCATTAACTGAGGATCAGTGAGGCCTGAAGTGTACATTTATTTTGTTACAGAGCACAGATTATAATTAGGCAGTCCTTCCTCCTTAGAATAACTTCCACTGCATCAGATGTGCTCCTGTTACACTTTTATTTTTTAATTCCACTTTTACTTGTTCCATTTTTCTTCTCTCTCTTCTTTTTTTTCTCTTTTTCATATATAAATGAGCATGATCAGATTGTATCACATGTTTATTTTATATAGAACTGGTTCACATTTTAAAGTGATACTATTCAAATGAACTTCATCACTTTAAAGAACTTTGAAGTACAAAAACACAAATGTGTCTGGTTCTTACCCTTTTAAGTAGCCTATTGTAAATCATAAATGCATCATTTGCCCAGTATATCCTCCAAAGACACCCGTCTACATTAAAAATACATTCTCAGGCAGTAAATGTTGGCGATGCATCATCTAAAACTAATGTATGGAACTACAAACCCTCACTGGATTTGTGATTGAGCCTTCCAGACAGTATTTGTCTCTATTTTATGCCCTTGTTTACAGTGACCACTGCATTATGTCCTCATTAGGGGCATTTAGTGACCATGTGATTTAAAATCATTGTTGGGCTCTTGCTGTGAACTCAGCAAACAGAAGGGAGTTTTTCAGCCTGCCAACCAGAACGTTAACAAAGCCATGGTGTGATTTGTACATCTCATACAGATACTGTAGCTACAGATGCATGACTCAGTCCTCTGTCTTTTAAAATAAACTAATATTTAGTCAGCGTACTTGTAGGACAGTTGTGAGAAAGAACACATTGATTTTCTAAGCAATGCTTAACAATCATACCATGTTTATAGGTGCATTTCTGATTGTGTAAACTTTAGCTGTATAAAAATGAACTGACAGGTAAAAGGACAGTAATTTGCAGACATAACAAATTGAAGGAAAAGCTGAATAAATGAGTAGGCAAATGCAGATGGTTCGTTATGAGGCACAAGGGCTCCCTGAACGGTTTGATGAGTCTGAAAATGAGGCGAATCAAATGTTATTGCCTCCACAGTCACATTTGCACATCGATCCGTGCTCCACCACTTGTTAGACCTGACCATAAAAAGAAGGAGGGAAACTTATAGATTGTACCATCCTGGAGGCCATTCGTGATGCAAGTATCACTAATTAATCACATGTAACGGTGTTTTAATCATTATTAATTACCAGACATATGAAACAATGATTTAGTTTACGGCACTGAAATTGAAACAGATTTCACAAAGTGTTTCACAATAAAAGATGATTAACACGGGGGATGTAATGATTCCTTCAGTCATTGGAGGAATCATTAAATGTCCCTGTGCAGTCTAATGTAAATAAAAACAATACAAATTGATCATGCAAAAGTAATTTTGATTGTATTGCTGTGTAGACTGAAAACAATCATATAATGAGTGAAAACTGTAAACAACCCATACAATATTTAATTGTTCTGTCTTTATATCACTACCCATGGCTGGTAGTAGAAATTCATGGAGGAATGGTCTGAAGTATGCATGAGGTAGCCACATTCTTGCCACACTTTCTGTTTTTATAGAGACCAGTTTATGTGTGGAAAATGGTATGATGTTTGATTTGTATGCATACATGTCTGAAAGAGTGTAACTGGGGATCAGAGGACATGCCCCCCACCTTCAGTTTGATTCAAGCACTAAAAGACCACTAAACAGTCGTCTTTCTGTCCATAAACCAAAACCCAGATCGGAGAAGCTCTGAGTTGGTCAGAATTTTAATGTGCTCATCCGAGTCTCCGTGAGTAATTTCCATGTGCTCACAGTATTCAAGCTCTACAAGCAGAAAACTGTTTTGTGTCGTTTTCTTTTGCTCCAGATTTTATCCTTTGAGGCAGCACAAAAGCTGCTTTACCTTCTTGAGGCTGTAGCCTGTGAGGAAGACTGAAGAGGATAGTCAGGGAGGAAAAAGTCTGTCAACTCCATCTGCATAAATAACATTTATCTTTATTTTCTTTTTGTTTCCTTTTGGAAGAACCTTGGACAGCATTGTGTCTCCCAAACTTCTGGAACCCAACCTTTGCCTTAGCTTTGTCGAGAGACGCTCATTCAAACTCCTTCAAATTCTACACTGGCTGCGTAGGCTTATCAAAACTTTAACATTACAACTCAACTTAACTGATGCCTCACTGCATAGCTTAGGTTTGAAATAAATGTAAAAACATGTCTCATTACTATGTCAATCTTTTCTTTGATCATCTATTATCTGATTTCTGTCATTACTGTGTTGATATCAATGACAATAGACCCTATTTGTCAGATGCCCTATCAAAAAAGTTCTGGATCTCAACTTCAAAAGTTACAGTGACACATAGACTCGTTTAAACACTGTATGTGATCAAAACTCTTTCCCTGAACTAGGGAATCAGTAGTCTCCTCTGCCATCACCAAAACACCAAATGGGGGAATATCTTTAGGAAGATTGCCTTTTATCCCTCCACTGCTAGGAGCATGGAAGCTGTTCTGGAGGCTTGTGGTGGATCCCTTGGTTTTAACTTTAATTCTTCACCCAACTGTACTGTTGTGGGATCCTGCTCCGGCAACCATCTCTGCATATATTTCACTTTAACTCAAGTTCTTCTGTTTATCTCTGTTGCTGCCATTGGAGAGCCCATCACTTCCTGTGTACCAGCTGACTTTTCCCTGGAAAGATATAATGTGATTACAAAAAAAACACTGTTTATATGAAAATAGCTTGCTATAAATAGAGAGCTTTTGTTTATTATACGTGTGATGTTACTGAGGGAATACTTGTCATTGAGGAGGGAGGCAGTGGTGAGTCGAGCCTTTACGACTACAGTGACGGTAAGCCCATCTGATGTGACTGCAGGCACCTCCTCCTGTCATCTCCGAATGCGTCACCTCGCCCATTTACACTTCTGAAGAAAGCCTACCTACCTTAAGGAGATACTTCTTGTGAGTATAGGCATGCTTATGTGAAGATAATTAGAGGAAGCTATGTCTTCGCACCCTTGAGGTCCATTTTACAAGCTGGAAACAGTTATGTCAATTCATTCACAGAGCTTTATGATTCTCCCTGCACCCATTTTCATTTAAAGCGTGGAATCGATATGGGACAAATTTTGCAGCTGATAAACTGTGACGGCCCCTCAGTGTGTGTGTGTGTGTGTGTGTGTGTGTGTGTGTGTGTGTGACCTATCAGCACGGAGGCAGCAGGGAAACACTCACACATACACGCACACTCCTATATGCTTGAATCAAGAAGGACAGGAATAGATCTTGAGGTGTATAGGCAACTCACTGCAGAGACAACAGGGTCGTCCTCTCTCAATGCTAGGCTGTGTCTGAGGATCTCTTTATCCATGACAGACTCTCAGAGGGGCGGCTTATAAAAAAATGAGCAAGGAATAAGGGGAGGAAGAGGGGGGGGAGGACTTATGGGAGGTAAACAAGGACTGTCACCAAACAGCTCGAGAACTCTTTGTCACTTTGAGAAAGAGAGCAAACAGCTCCGGCACAGAGGATGGAGGTGTGCGTTTGTGTCAGCATCTCTGCATTAGGTGTGTGTGTGTGTGTGTGTATCAGTGAGTTTGAATGTGTCTTTGTGCTTGTGATTGAAAAGGATGGTAGGAATTGTGGGAAGCTGTGGGAGGTTACTAAAAGTGTTGCATCATGGGAGGTAGGGTCAAATAGAGTTCAATGTTGAGCGACTTAACCCAGTAGCATTGTCAGGATAACACACACACATGCACAGGATAATGACTGAGTCCAAAATTTAGCATCTTGGGAGCATAATGCCCAGGGTGCCTTTAAGCACTGTCTAAACCCTTACACAAACACACACACACACACCCACTACACACATACACGCACACACACACACAAACACAACCGCTACACACATACAGCTGACGAGCTTATCACATCTGAATGTGTGCTATTCACTTGGTTGCCAAGAGTTGAGATAAAGCAGAGGGACAAAGAACACCAGACACTGTAAATCCATTCCTGTGTGTGTGTGTGTGTGTGTGTGTGCGTGTGTGCGTGTGTGCATGCATGCATGTGTTGTGGGGACATAAACCTGTTTACATACTCACATTGTGGGGACCTGCTTTCCTTATGGTGACATCCCCAAAATATAGAGTATAACATTTAAGATGACAACTTTGTTTATGGTCAGGTTTAGGTGAAGACTAAGGTTAGGGTTGGGTTACTGTTCTGCATAGGGTAAGTCCCCAGGAAATTAATGTAAGTCTGTCATATGCCCCTAAAGTGTGTGTTTTACTGGCCACTACCAATCGGCATGGTGAAGTTATCAACTGATCCAGCTGAAGCAGTGATTTAGCTAAATGACACAAATGAAGCTGGTGTACATTTGTATTCAGTGAGCTTCTTGCCGCGCTGATTTGGAATCACTGAGCATGCTCTCTTGATCAGCTCATTAATGAGGATGTGAACTGAATCAGGACTCTTGTTCTCTTTATGTGTAATAATAATCAAGCATGACTGCAAAAACATTTCTTATTTCTCAGCTGATTTCACTGTTTGTTCATTTACATCTTAGATGAGACAGAATGACATTCCCATGTAGATTGAGTCTCTCAGTGCGTCTCTCGGTTAGCTCTCAGTTCAGGAGGATCATATCTTAATGTGTAAGGCCACCGCTGCTGTTCACCTCTGCTTACTAAGCGTAGACCGGACAAGACACACTGTGTCTGGAGACGTTGCTCAGCGCTGCTGTGTAGATTAATAAATAATGATTTGCCAAAAAATAGCTTCAACTTATTTTTTAAAGTGAAAGTACAGGGTTTAATGTATTGCAGCATCAGTCTATTGGTCTCAGTGGTTCATCTGGGCAGGAACGGGATTAGATTGCCATTAATTTTAGCACATTCATGGTCCCCAGAAGAAGAATCTTACCTAATACCTAAATCTAATAACATGTGAACGTCTGTCAAAATCAGTGCAGTAGCATACTGAGTGTCAACATGTTACCTTGCCCTGATCCTCGCCAGGTCCGTCATACTATGTACACCAGTCAGCCACGACATTAAAAGGAATAACAGGTGCATAACAATGATCATCTCATTACAAAATCCAATATTCTGTTGGGAAACCTTGAGCCTTGGCATTCAAGTGAATGCCGCTGGGCAACCACCAGCCCCCCAAATGCAGAGCAAACACACCCCTTCATGGAAACAACACTCTTCGATGGCAGTGGCCTTCTGAACAGGACAATGCGACCAGCAATATCTAAAAAGGCGCTTATTTCTTTCAATCTGAGAGAATGTTTGTGTGATGTGCAGGAACAAGGATTATTGCAAAACTACTGAACTTTACACGTTATTACCAGGGATTCAGAACACACTTCATTCTAACACAAAGGTGTCACGAAACGAAAGCAGAAAACTTGAGCTTGTGTTCACCACCACCACCACAGGATTTATTCTGCAGTATTTGCCTCAAAGTGACTTTAGGTTCTTCCCAAGTGCTACGCCCTGTGCAGTGACAAGTTTTATTATGATAAATATTAATATATTGGGATATTAATATCCAAGCCTGTAAAGCCATAGTGAAACTTTACATCAAGTCAAGTAAATTGTATTTCTATAGCCCAAAATCCCATATCATATTGCCTCAGGGGGCTTTACAATCTGAACAGTGCACTTTCAGCTTATGAACTGTACAATGACTTTTAAATTATTTCTTCTGCATGTTGGTATATGTCCTGTATATACATACATTTTTCTACCCCTTACATTTCCATCCACTGCATGAAATTAGATCAACTTTTGAGGATCATTAGTTTTGAAACTGCTCGTGAGAAATGTTGTCTCTGCAGGGTTGCACGGAGTCATTAAGCTATTTTTTTTCAACTATATTTCAATGTGCCAGTCAGCAGCCATACTTGAATTAAACTCACTGCATGGAGAATTGTCTTGTTAAAATAGGCTTTACTTTCATTAAGCTTTAACAGACAAAGTAACAACAACCACTGGTACAGAGCATGTGGCTGCATCCACAATCACCCCTCAAAGTGTGTGCGGCTTTGGAAGATAGTTTGGCGAATCAGGTGAGAAATTTCAAATTGCATATTGTCTAACACTTCAAAGGTCAAGTTATGCGTAGCCATGATAATGCGCACTCATAAGTAATGGCCACGTTACATGGTTATTATCCACAGTTTCTCACCAGTTGTTTTGGTAAGAGACTGTCTCAAATGGTAATGAGGCTGGAAACATCCACATGTAATTCAAATTATCATTACAGACTGCTGTTTACTTCAGAATCTCATTCAAAATGAAATGCATATCAGATGGAGCAGTATTTTATTCAGAGTGACCAGGAAAAAGGCACTTTGTAAAAATGCAATGTTTCTATGGCAGTTCATTATCGTCGCTTTGTCTCAAAACAACAACTGTAGGAGTAATTTAACTGAATAGACTTTATTTCAGTTAAAATCATGAATTGATTATGGATTTGTAGTTTGCAAAAATGTTTACAGATTGAGGGTTTGCAAATGTAGCATTGGTGTGTGTTCAAACAGAACGTGAAGCAAAGTTTAGGGATGGCGTGATTGCAGTCAGTCACTGAAAGACGGACCAGACACAAATTCATTCCGGGTGGCATAAGGAGGTCCAAGAAGGTCAAACGTGTTTATACAGAAAAAAAAAAAGAAAAAAACGTGCACATATCATTTGTACAAACAAAAGTAGCAAAAGTATTTGCATGACTAGTTCTTTCTTCCTATTTTGTGCAGAGGTGCCTGCTGTCTTACCTTACCGACAATAACTGATGTGTTGATAACTTATGGATAGTTACTAAAGTTTTACTGCCGAGGCAAAGGACAGTGGTGTGTTTGTGGGTTTCATTTTTTGGCTGGACTTTTTGTACATAGTGTACTTACTGTTTTGAATTGAAGACTAATATGACATCTTTTTACTTCCATGTCCACAATATAACCTTTTTTGACTAAATGCGTTATAATGTCATGTGGTCTTCTACTTCAGTGCACATTAACAATAATACTGGGGCCACAACAGAAAATTGCACATGAGCATTTAATATCCAGAAATTAAAATCTTACACCGACTACCTCAGTAACAAATTGGCCACATTTCTGCAAATTGACCAGACACGGTCCAGCCATATACTAGGTGTTGACCTAGTCTTGTTTCAGTTACATTAGGGAGCGTGTTGAAGCTAAAACAGCTTTTGTACAACTGGAAAAAAGCAAGAAAAACAACCCAAATACATAAGGCTAGGTTACTTTCATTGATTTTCAGAAGTGTCCACCTCGTTCCACCTGAGATATTTAGTACAGCCTGTAGTTGTTTTTAGCAGAGAACAGTGAACACACACTCTCAGATAGGTCATATTTTTATGCAGGAATGATAAAAAACAAATGTGATGTATCTAATTTCTTCAGTAATGTCTATGTCCCTGTCTGTGGTCAAATCTAGAGGCTGCTTAGAAACAGTAGGTGAAGTTGTTTGAATCCTTTTTTTCTTTTGTCTCTCTACGATGAATAGTTTGTCACGTTACTTCTTCTTCATTTTATTTTATTGTGTCTTCTTCTTCTTCTGCTTTTGCTTCTTAATGGCACTTTGAAAACAGCTTTAGGCTGCTTTACTGCCTCTTACTGGATTGGAGTACGGATCAAAACAGCTGTAATCTCGCTTGTTGACATACGCTCTTGCCATAATGTCACAGTCAGACTTATTCCCCATATGACTGCATGCATCGAACTGTGACGTCCGTACCATGACGCTCTGAACAAATACATGTTCTGTTACTCCCTTACTAACAACTGTGCTGTGCTGTTCCACAGCCAGTCTAGTCGTGTCAGTCGCTCCATGGGCATTTGGCTAGTTATCTGGTTGACTTTGTACATGACACTGCATTCCTTACTCATGCACTCAAAACCAATGGTGTTACTTATTCCCATACTTTAAATACTCTTTGATTATCTTTAATTTTGTTAAGTACTGTAAATATTTAGTTAAGTTCATGTGTGCTCCCCTTATTATTGAAATCCCCTTCAGCCGTGACATTAAATCAAAATATTACATGTTTGATTTGTTTTCCCCCTAGAGTATACTCAGTTGGAGGAAACAGCCAGCTAAGCAGACACAGAACTATTGCAGCAAGATAACAATTATCTTTGTGGGTTTAATCAAGGCCAACAGTATCTCCTTCATCATGCCGTATGTACATGCAACTGTGGTGTGTGTGTAGTCAGGAACAGTAGAGTAATGTTCCCCGGCACACAGCTGCTAAGTGACAACAAAAGGCCTGTCACTGTGATTAATGACAAGGGAAGTGTCCCTGCATGCTTCCTGTGTGCACTACTGTAGCAGCGGCTCTGAATGGAGCCGCGTGCACATGCAGGCAGGCGTGCGTGCGTGTGCGTCTCTGTTGGTCTCTTTCTGTCTCATTCCACAAGTTAATACCTCCACTTATCTCCGACCTTGCACACTCTTACTGGCTTTTCTTCTCTCCTGCAGGGCTTGCCCACATAGCCTGGTGTTTGTTTGGCTCAGGAGAGGGAAGAAGTGAAGAGAGGAAGGCATGGTGCCATGACTGGAGAAAAGACAAAGGTGGAGCCAGAACACACTGTCACAACATGACATATTCACCAAGGTGCTTTAAAGACTACAGGGCTCTGACCTCTCGCCATGAAGTTGTTTTCCAGCCTACCTCCATGTCAGCGAGGACAGGCTGCTCTTTTCTTCACTTGTTTTTTAAGTGAGAGAGGCGGTGTGAGTGAGAGAGCGAGAGAATCTATTGATTAACGTTTCTGATTCTCCCATCGGGAAGCGAGCACCGAACCCAGCTGGGGTAAAATCACATCAGCCATGGGAGCTAAATTGACGGCTCAACTCTATGGAAAAATCCATACTTTAAGGTTTATTCCAGCGATTGGGATGCACCGCACAGCTGCGCACCACATGAAGCTAAGAAGACTACAAAAGAAAAGAATAAAAGTGTAATGTTGCAGCTGTCTGGAGCCTGAATAGCTCTGTGTTGAGTTTCTTTGCGTTGAGTAACTTGAATTGAAAGTTAGTAAGTTCTAATTTGTGCCCACACCAGTCGTCACAGTTGCACCAGCTATACGTATGTTCGGTCCTAAGTTAGAGTGTAATGTCCACACTAAACGACACATTGAAACTAGTTATTTTGATACTAAAGCTGCGCTTTTGTTTGGTTGCACCAATGAGACGTACCGTTCGTCTTAACTAATCTGCGTAACATCCAAACTAATCAAAATATTATAATAATGACGTTTTCACTTCCTGTGGCCAATCAGTCAAAAGCAAACGGTGACCCGGTCAACTACGATATATGGTAATATAGCAGTGCTTATTCAGCAGATGAAGTTGTAACAATATAAGCACATAATGAGGCTATACTTGCAAACTGCTATAAATTAGTAGCTAATTGTTATCAGAAAGTTATTGAACCATATATATGTGCTGTATATAACAGTATTAGAGTCTAACATGTCAAATTAAGATGCTAAACAGCCAGTAAAAATCACTCCTCATCCTCAAAGTTATCGCATCTCTCAAAATGACGTGCCATGTCACGGAGGACTTTACACCTACTTGGGGTGGGTGTTAAGTTGTATCTCATGCCGACGTTGGAACCATTTTAAACTTACACATAGCTGGTGTAACCCGGTGCAGGTTTTTATGTTCACACTAACACATTATAAACAAACTACAGGCTGTGGACATGAAGTTATACAGAGAGGTAACTCATTGACAGTTTTGGTGATGTCATCATTGAAATAAAAAACTGGAAACCTTTATTTATCATCTCTTGGGTCACAAAGCTCACAAACTAATATTTGACTATGAGTATTATTATTTTAGACTGCTACTGGACCTCATGTGTCAGACATAATGAGGGAAAGCTAGAAACAAGACCAAAAGAAGTGTGTTGTACTATTGTATACAGTTACAGTTGCAGGTGGACAGTTACTGTGGGATCACTGCATCTCACTCACTTATTAATGAGGAACAGACACAAAACATGGAATAGGCAGTGGAGGAAAGTATTCACTGCATGCTTTACTTAACTAAAAGTACAAGTATAAAAATGTTATGAGTAAAAGTCTGTGACATATTCTACACATACAGAAATTAAAACTGTAGTGAAATGCTGGTGTGATGTCCACATGACTGTCTACAGGTTGTTTTCAGGTCGACATCCAGTGTGTCCAGCCTGTTAGTAAATGTTAAATGAACATGCCATTACGTGTGATTACTGGCGGACCCATAAGCAGAGACACAAGGTTTGATGTTTAGTAAAAAGGTTTATTTTCACAATGAGTAGAATGACGAAGACGAGGGCAGGCAGGTGAGCTGGTGGAGATGAGAGCCAGGGTTGAATGGTCTCACTGGGTTTCTGGGAAGGCGCAGGACGCACAGGTGAGCAGGTGAAGGCAATGGAGCAGGTTGCAGAGCAGAGAGACGCCAGAGGTATCAGTCAAGATGGAACACTCTGGCACTGGAGTGAAGAGAGGACCAGGCTTATGTAGGGGCAGTTGATGAGTAGATGAATCACAGGTGTGTCTCTCTGCTGCAGCGGCGACACCACGGCCACAAGCACACACACTGGGAGGGACCAGTTGAGGGAAAAGGAAGGAAACAGGTAGGGTAAAACACAACAAAACTGTAGGGCTGGTGCAACAACGTTGTTGATTACATAATTATGTCAATTTACGCAACATGCGTTGACTCGTCGGATGTAAGCAGTACTAGCACCATGCTCGAGCACTTGAGGCTGAAGCATCCTGGGGTGGCTGGATTCAGGATCAGGCAGTGCAGTGAAACGCCGCAGGTTGGTGCAGCAGTATGGGAGTCGCTCCATGGTCCGTGTGTGTGATGTGTTGGGACCCCCGCTGATCAGTTTGCTGTAAGACGAAGCTGCTATGTTGTTGTGCTACTGGCATGCTGGTCCTACAAGTGATTGTTTGTCCTCATCGAAGGATTGAAATAACAGTAAACAACCAGGATGAGGCAGATCATTGCTGTGTTTCAAACTGGGGGACAGGACTGAACCAAAGAAAGAAAATAGTTAATTATTAATTAATCCAAAAAATAATCAGTAGGTGCAGCCCTACAAAACTGACACGGTACATACCGTGACACATGCATTTCTGTATCTTTTTCCAGTCTACTGAACGCTCAAAGCACTTTAAAGCGGCAGGTGGGAGGCAGATCAGACTGTGGCTGTACAGAGTAGCATCCAGGTGTGAATGTGGATAAGTACATTCCTGAGAAAAACTCCTGAATAAAAAGGTTAATTTATACAACCCCCTGAGTTGTATAATTTACATTTACAGAGCACTGAGCTGAATAGACTCAGCTTGAGACGCACTGATTGTTAACTGATGACTGGCAAAACCACGATTTTCTGTTTATTATAACTAAACTGAAACTTTTTCCCTATTCAAATTATTATGGGCTTGGTGTTTAAATTATACATTATACTGATAAAACAGAAGACAAGGTGATAGGAAGGATTACATTTCCTTTTGCTTGTACAGGGGTGGTCAAGTGAGCAGACAGGTTTCAAAAGAACCAACAGTTTATCCAGAGTATCTAAATCCCTTTATTTGGAGAAAAAACTGAAAGTGAGTACATCCAAATGTCAGACGTCAGTGTTGCGATGTTGCTGCTACCAAACAACTCAGTGAGTACAATGTTAATTTAACTGATACAAATGTTACTCAATGATTATTATCATTGAAAAATGCATTACATCACTGCTAACTAACTGTACAATAGTCCAAGTAATTAGTTCTATGACTTTACATTCATTAGTCGGCCCAGCTCCATTAATAGTGCCCTCCAACCACTCTAAAAGCTCCACACCCACACATAACATCGTCTGTATTTAACAGATGCAGAAATAGAAAATGAGACATGGTAACTTAACAGACAACCAGCCTGTGGTCTAAAGGTATTTACACACTATCAGCAGTGAATGAATGTGACCAGCAGCCCTCCAGAAGTTTTGGCGGTGTAGCATCTGGCTCCACGCACCATCTATCAACACAACAAGGTGATTCCTTACCAGTCACAGGAGTCAACATGTAAATAAGACAATGTTAAGGTTACTAAAGTGTATCCTAGCATGATTTAGCAGTTTTCCACAAGATTTTTGTGATGTCAAGTGCCTCCATAAATGTTCAATGGGGTTGAGGTCAGGTGATTGTGGAGGAAAGTCCATGACAGTCAGGTTTTCTCGGTTTTCTTTTGTATTCAAGTAGTTCTGTCAAAGCTTTGAAGTGTGTTTTGGGCTCATTATCCTGCTGCAGCATGAATCCTGCTCCACAAAGATGCAAACCAGAGGGTGTAGCATGTCTCCAAAGAATGGAGTGGTAGTTCGAGTTGGTCAGGGCAAAGTCAAATCTGTGCAGGTGTCCAACTCCAGGACAGACAACATAGACCCAGACCTGAATATTCCCACCACCATGTTTCACTCAGTATGTTTCCGTGCACACTTAAGTCAAGCTACAGTCATAGCTCGATTAGGCCATTTAATTGGAGTACTGCCATTGTCCCATTATACAAGCACCAGGGGAGAATTGATTTATTTGACGGAAGTACGTCCGATTCCACCACGGCCGTTGGTATTTTGAAAAGGTCGCCATTCTGCGTTTTCCTTCCGTCTATGCACTTTAAAATGTTTAATTCCTTCAGCTGAGACAACATAAACTGTGTCGCCTTGTTGGTCCAAAAATGTGTATTTCTTGCTCTAGCACTCGCCATGTTGATACCTTTGTCGTCGTCTTCTTCTTTTGTTTTTCCCAGCTTCCTGCTATGGATTTATGCTATGGACGATGATGCCAGTTCAGGTCCGATTAAGGCGTATACATGTAAGAGTATATCGACTTTCGACTGCGTTATCTGGGTGTGTTAGTCTGACTTTGAGAAATTTGATTGAGTACAATTTCAGTTGGACTTTAAAAGTCCGGTTTGAGTCGGACTACCACAATAGTCCGACTTTTTGTAACGTCATGTAAACGTAGTGACCTCGAACGTTTGGCTTTTTTTCCCCTGCTGAGAAGTGGTTTAGAAACTGCCACTCTACCAGACAGCCTTCATTTGACAGGACTGTTGCTGATTGGTGCCTTGCATCCTTTATTTAGCAAATTCTGTGTCTGTGATGAAGTTGCTTTTTCTATCTCTCCAGGAACTAAGCTTGATGTATTGATCTTCTGACAGTCGTTGTGTTCACTTTGAGAGTGCCTGATTGTACTTTGGATACAGCTGATCCAGTTTCAGTAATGCCTTTTAAAATTCCATGCACTGCCATTACTCAGAAACCTGAAGTCTAACCTTGATTTGTTGCTGAGAAAGGCCCTCTTTACTTACAACAACAGTGACTGTGACACCTACTTTCAGAATCCTCAAACTTTTGGACCCCACTATATAACTGGTCACATCATCTCTGGTCTTCTGTTCACACTAGCAACACTGTTAATTACTCTGGAATTTTACTGGCCAACAATGTAATTCTTAAGGTAAAACTACAATAAAAAGTTTTTATAAAACATAATTATTCTCTAAAACAAATTATTGTAAGAAAATATTTCAGTATGTACAGAATAAAATAGCGCAATAATAGGACCTGTGTACATTCTCCAGTGTAAACAATCAGAAAGGGCAACTTTTTGTCAAGCTGCCATTTTTGGAGATATATGGCTTTCACTGAAAAGCAGGATTTGTCACTTCCTGTTTTCGCTCTGGCTACAGTGACAATAAAACCCTGTGAATGTACTGAGCACGCCTTAACCAGAGGACAAAAACAACACAGCCCCGCAGATAAAGAGAAACTCCTGAAGAGACACACTCGACGGTGCTCTTGAATGGTACTCTGCACGGCGGCGGCGTCTGTCGGCAGGCATGCTAACGAGGCCGCGGCGCTGCTCGACGTCCTCTGGCTCCGAGCTGGAAAAGTGTCCTCTCCCTGAATGCTCGAGACGACCACAGGGGAAGTGAACTGTCTCATATTGTCCCAGATGGACTCATTATCCGAATAATGAATCTCTCCCTCATGCACACGCACACACCCTCTCTCTTTTTCTCTTCCCCTCCCTCTTAAACGCGCTCCATCTCTCCGCTGTCTCTCTCGTGAGCACATCAAACAAAAGACGAGTGAGAAAAGAGCACAGCGAGACAGACGAGAGGAAAGTTTTTCCTTGACACGCTTCCCTCCTCCTGATTAAAGATGGTGGGGATTTTCTCCACCAGGTTGATTGCAGTTTGCTCCCTTTGAACAGCACAACCTTGGTCAACTTCACGGATGCAAACCGGGGCGATCGGTTTTAAAGACGGCCTCTGATTTAAAATTCAGAGAGAGCCACTTTCTTCTTCTCATGCAAATTAGCTAAATCAAAGCGGAATTTTTAGAAGATTTTTACTGAATGCTCTGGTGCCACTGGGCAGTCAGTGTTTGGCCAGAATATCACCGCTGGCCACTGACTTTCACTTGGCAGAGGCGCCTTTGGACAGCATGTTCTGAAGATTCAAAGAACACATACTCACACACGCTCCTAAACATCCTGTATATTCACACACACACACACTGAGACATACAGGGGGGCAGCGGTACGGCTGCACATAATGGTTGCTGTTGTGGCGATTGTTGACAGCTTGGCTGCCGTCGAAAACGCCGTGTGTGTGTGAGTCACTGTGGCTTAATGTTGATGTGTGCTATTGTGTGGAGCAGAAAAGAGCATGCTGATCAGCACAACAGTGCCTCAGTCCCTCTATTGGCCCCTGCAAACACCAGGGACTCCGTGCACAATTAAAACAAGCCAGCTGCAATTATTAGCCGCCTCTCCTCCTCGCTCTCCTCACCCTCCTCTTCTTCACTGTTTCTCTCCCCTCCCTTCCCTTTCATTTTAAAACAGAAAGATAAAGCCGAGCCTCTGATGGCTATAATCTTGGGCCTCGCTACTTTCCCAAATGGAAACACTGCAGATGGAGGAAAGGGAGGGAGGGACCGAGACTGTTAAGACATCAAATTTGGAGCAAACCAAAATAGCTTGTGTCTATTTCTGTAAGCTTGAATATTAATACAGGTTCAGAACACCTTATGCATTAGATGTGCGTGCATGCATGTGCGAGTATTCAGTGAGTTATTTAAATATACTTTTATATAAGAAATAGGTGATCGAAAAGCTTACCGATTAATAAACATTTGCTCAGAAAGAAAATGAGAAAGGTAGGATAGGTGGGATGAATTGGATGACAATCACAACACAGAAACACAACTACTTCCATCTTTCATACACACCACATACCACTGTTTTGATAGCAAAAGTAAGACAGATGGGACACATGAGAGTAGGTGTGATGATGGTGTGACTGTTTAAAGGCCCGTCTAGTCACAGTCCCAAAAGAGGCAAAATCCATCACAACACATTTGTGATGCATATTGTTAAGTCTGCTGAAAACCTGTGCCAATAAAGACAGGAAACAGTACTGACTAAGTTTATCACATGAAGCTTCGCCATCCAATAAAGCATGCATAGTTCAAGTGCTCACAGTCTGAAGCACCAGCAATTGACCGCTCCCCCCTAAACAGCAACTGTCCAATTATAGCTTAGCAACCGTAACTAGGCACAGCACGCCTGTCAAGCTTTGGATTTCTCAACATGCTGGTGCTTCGTGCATAGGGCTGTAATAAGAATGATACTCGGTATCGTAACAGAGTGTTAATCTGCTCAGGCCTAAGCTGCAAACATTAGCAAGCCCGGGTAACTTTAACTAACAGTCGTAACTTTCCTTTACTTCCAAAGCCAAATACCATATCATGAGCTAGCTATTTCTATGGGGTCACGGTTTACATTTATGGATGTTATGACTACTGTCTTGGAGCCAATCCTAGAAGTTACTATATTAAAGTTTAACAGCCTTATTATGCAAGAATTGGTATTTTCTGCAACCTACAGTTTAGGAGTCGGATCAAACTTTTGGCATGAGATTAATTATTTGCATGCCACCCTGAGATGGAACTAACGTTATTTGTCTTTTGGCATCCAGAAACACTAAAAACACTGTGAGACAGGGATGACACCAGCAAGTTACAGCCTACCTTGTGATCTTTCATAAATAACATTGGCAGTGATGAACACTCTGCTGTCAGATTATCGTTGTTTTCCTGTTAGCCATGAGACAGTTAACGCCAATGACTTAAAGCCAGTTGGAGATTTACTCTTGTTGGGCCTCTTGCTTGGTCACTCTCTCTTTTTCTCAGCTTCCGCCGTCATTGTCCTCTTTGGTCTCTCTGATTCTGCCATGTTCTCTATACTCTACTGAGATACCGAGCTGGCTTCTTATAGCTGGCTGAAGACCCACAGCTGCGCTGTGTGATGTAGTGCCATAACGCGTTACAGATTTCTTGCGGGGGATCATCTCTGCTCAACCCAAGACAGAGTGGGAATAACAGAGGCATCACTCTCCCTATTACAAGTCAGTATAAAGACACATTGATAAGCTGCTATTTTAAGCGAAAACAGTTGCATAATGTTGCTTTAATAGGCCAATGTTAGCAGCCCTTCTCTGGTCTTTCTTGGATTTAGTGAAGTTTACCCCAGCAACCCTAGCCACACTTGTTACCTGAGACAGTGTGACCTGCTTGTCATCATTAAAGGGTTAAGGTTAGCCTATGATCTCTGGTAAAAGTGAAACCTATTGTTAAAAACATGAACAATACATTTTAAATCTAACCTCTGTGGTGCTTGTCCAATGATGCTTTTCTGTTGTTTTAATTGTTTAAGTTATAACAATGCTCCGTGTTTTATAAAAAAATATGTTTTGTGTGTAAAATTGAAATTTGTAAAGTGAATATTTACTGCAGCTGTCAAATAAATGTAGTGAATAAAAAGTCCAATATTCAAATTGTAGTGGAGGAGAAATAGGGAGTGGCAGAAGTGCTTTAAAAATTGGGCATAAGCACATACTTGAATAAATGTACTTAGGTGCTTTCCACTATGGATGCAGATAGATGTGCACGTATGTATGTATGTACGTTTGTGTGTGTGTGTGTGTGTGTGTGTGTGTGTGTGTGTGTGTGTGTGTGTGTGTGTGTGTGTGTGTGGTTGTGTGTGTGTGTGTGTGTGTGTGTGGTTTCCGCAGCGTTTGCTCAGAGGGTGGGTGTTCCTAATCTTAGCTGGCGGCCTTCAGCTCTGTCGATCTCACACTGTTTAGGAGAGTCTTATCTGGAACTCCAGCTTAGATATAACACAGCCACACTTCACACACATACACACAGCTACACACCTACACCTAGAGTTCCCACCACGACTCTGCAAAGACAGAAGAAGAGGCAGACAGTGGAAAGATGGCAGGGCACCGATGCATGGACAACGTTTGGCGAGGATGTCATGAAAGAAATGAAGTGAGATTCCAGACATAAAGCTTTGAAAAAAGCAGCTAAAGGAACAGCGGGGGTGAAGTCAAACCCCCACGGAGGAGCCCCGACTCCCTGCTCTCCCCTATTGACTCCCCTCCTCCCCTGCCTTTCGCCCTCCCCTCGCTCTTTTCTCCTCTCCTCTCTTTGACATGCTCTGTCTCTGTCCTAGCCTCACCCAGCTTAACCCTGTCTTCTTCTCCTGCCTCCTCCTCGCTCTCGGTTCCCCCCTTTCATCCACTCCTCGACCCGTCCCTCACCCTCTGTGGGGTTTTTTTCTCCCTCCCCTCTCAAACTATCACCCTAGAAAGCATTCAGGATGGCTTATGCTATGCTGCCTCTCTGTCTTCGCTCACTAATGCAAGTGTTCAGCGGATTAAAGGGAGAATGTGTTGACTGCGCCATAAACCATTTCCATGGCTCTTGATCACAAAGTGGAGCTGACTCCTGACTACCGAGGCTGACAGAAAAACAAAACACATGACAACCTTGTTTTTTTATTCAGCCGGTATTGATGAAATACTTATACACATTTAAATATACTCACCCAAATTATACCTTGGTTCTCCTCGTGGCTCAGGGATTGAACCCAGTTCATTAGTTCAGCTTACATAAGTATGCTAACGAGACACTGATTTTATTGGCCTCATTACACCGCAGGGAATTGGCCCGATAAAACAGGAGTTATGTAAGAGAGGAGAGGACCAGAGTTTAACATCTGCCCCTTCATGGCATTGAGCCCATCAGGCACCAATCAGCAGCACCAGGCTGTCTTTACACTGACAGAGAGACGGAGAGAGACGTAGAGAGAGAGCGGATCCCTGGCCAAATCCACATTTGGCAGGCCTGTATGTGGGAGGGTGTGTGAGCGTCTGCGTGTGTTTGTGCGATTTGTTTTTGTCTTCCTTCTTGTGCCTGTTTCTTTGCCAAAGCCGAAATTTCATGGCTGGGGACTATCAGAGGTGATTCAGAGTGCAAAGCTGAATTATTTCTTTTTTGTGTCTGATATAAGCACCTTGGGACATATGTGTGTTCGTGAAAGTGTGCGTTTCATCTGTTTGGGCACCCCGCAGATCTCCCCCTTGAAACATTTTTTGTCAGGCGTTTGTTCTCATTCCAGCATATCAGTGAACATAAAGGGGAGTGCACTGTGAAACAGAGCTATCCGAAAAGTATCTGCACCTATCCCTCGCCTCAACCGAGCGAGTTGAATTAATGGCTAGCTAAGAGCTGCTACCTTTTGTGCTGTGACGCCGATTATCACCAGATATTATCCCAGACCTTTTGAATAGCTACGGATAATGGAGAGATTCGTTTAAATAACACTAAATGACATTTTCCTCCAACATTACAGTGAGATGAGTTTCATCAGACTCCTACCCTGCAGCTGAGAAAGTAATTACCTGCTAAGATGAAGCCATGGCACGTTTGTCTCACACGTGATTTGCAACAAAGCTCTATACACATTCAGTGAAGCTGTGACCTTATACACAGCTGTATGGGGTGTTAGCAGGCCTATATATCCAGTAGGTAACGTAGGGGTACATTTTGAGCTGTGTTTCTGACTGCCAAATCAATGTAAGTAAACTATTGACTCTCAGTTTTGGTCTCCACCAACTCCTGAGAAAACTGTATTAGTCTTAAGCTAATTCTAAGCTCCTTTCTCTGCTTGAGTGTCTGTACTAAGCTAATCTCCTCCTGCTCCTCTGGTAGTTCTTAAAGGCAGATAAATTTAACTGCAGTTAGCGGTTACTTTAGCAACAATCTCAGGTGAGGCACGGCAGCTGCAGGACATCAGAGGGAAAACTATATGTTCTGTGACTCAGCGAATAAAGTTAAAGTTGTTTTATTGTAAAGTAATTGAGGCCAGGTCCCTAGAAAAACTCTTGAGGCGCTCATTAAAAATTAAAGAGGCATTTTCTGTACACAAAATGTGTATATACCCTCGAGTGCAGGATGAGTCATCAACATTTTTGTTTTTATCGTTTTCAAGGAAATTCCACAAGAATTTCTACAAAACAACTTGTTTTACCATTGTCGGGCCAGATACTAGCATGCAGGTGAGATACCAAGACACATGCAATAAAGACATTTAAGACATTTAATAAAAAATTAAAAAGACCATTTTTCAACTTTCCACCCTTCATAGCATTTCCCTGTGATGTTACTGTTGGCGCTGCTGCCGGAAAGACAGCTTTAGAAATATGGCTACTGCTAGCAGCCTGGCTACTGTCAGTCTGTTAGCTCTTGTTTACCTCAGTTTCTATCACTCTCCCTCTTCTCCTTCTTCGCCTCCTCCATCTGCAGTGTAAAGTTTCCACAGTTATTCCAGTTGTCCCACCGATTGGTCCAGTTGACCGGTTGATCCTCGTTACTAAGCCAGTCCTTTTTGCCTTTTCTTTTACAAAATAAGAACTTATTTCAAACTGATTTATTTCATTAATGAAACTGAATGCAGTGTGATGTGGGTGGACTCGTTCCAATCCTGTTTCAGGTTGTTTGCCATTGGTGGGCTTCATTCCATTTCAAATATCCAAACGACACTATCTCTGTTGTTAAAAGGCGTTTTATGGCATGTGATTGTAAAATGGGAAGTTGCTCATTGTATTTCCAAGACTGTGTGGCTTAAAACTTATTTATATTTTTTCAAATTCAAATTCAAATAAGCCTTACTAGGCATGCATGACAGATCTGAAACATATCCCTTGCCAAAGCAGCACAGAAAATTATGAACGGATGATTAGCAAAAAATATATAGTAATGTGCAAATGTTAACATACCCAAAAACCAGAAAGCAGAAATTATCATTTCTTTAGTTTTTGAGGGGCGCAGGAAAAGATCGTTGTCTGAACACCACATTGACAGTATTTGGAGTTCCAGGCAGGCTTGTGTCGTCCTTAAAATAAGTCATGTCATCCACAAACTTGATGATCATATTGGTGGAATGAGATGTGTAGAGGACATAGAGTATGGGGCTCAACACACATCCTTTGGGGGGGGGGGCGATGCCAAGTGTGAGGGTAGAGGAGATGTGAGGGCCTAGTCACGCAGTCTAGTTCGGCAGTTAGTCAGAAAGTCTCTGATCCAGTGGCAGGTGGGAAGAACAATATGTCATTAATTTTCTCATTATCTTTGCCAAATTTTACATATTATATATTAAGTCCTTGAATGATTTACCGTCTTATATTACATTTAAACAAACAGATGTTCTTTTAATACTGTCACATTTAAAAACCTGTATAATAAAAAATGAACTCAAACTATTAATTTACGCAAACTCTTCAGTATTAAACCTCTTGAGTGGGTTTGTATGTATGTTAATTTTAAACCCGCATGGCTATTTTCAAAGTGCTACCTCTGACCTTTGTACCAATCCCATGCAGTTTTTGTCAGCAACCGTTAGATTCTTGTAAATGTGTTATTTTCGCTATTCTAAAATTGTTGTGTTTGAATATTTCTGAATACTGGAGTCATACAGAGTCCATAGCAATCAGCATAGCAACAACAGAAAATGTTGCATTTTTATGGCAAAACCCGGATAAATCTTCCTCATAACTAACAAACTAAAGATCATACAGATTCACTGAACGAAGATAATGAAAATAACATTATTATTATATGACATAATTATATTGTATTATCAAAATATATTTGAATACAGAAACTATCTCAAAATATTGCACTGATAATGAAAGAAATGTCTGCCATGTGTTTTTGTTTTACAGACCGAAACCTTGAAAACAGCGGCAGACTAAAATCTAAGTGTCTTTCTATTCCATTATTGTGAAACTACTATGTTTTGCACTGTGGGCCATCGGAGCTATCACACATTTTAACATGAGACTGTATCGCTGTAACATACCCCAGAATGCAGTTAGTTATATAGTAACTGTAAAATGAAGTATGTTTGTAAGCTGTTTGTCAGATGCATTATATGATGTAAAGGGAAATTCAGAGCCAGAATGAAAGAATGATAAAAGATCCAAACAGGAATCATTCACTATACGTGATTTAGAAAAACTGTTTAAACTCAGCAGCTATAGTACGCCACTACATCCTTCATGTTCTGAGAAGAGAGCAGCGAGAAGAGAGCATGGAGGAAAATAGAAAAAACTAACAAAACTGAAGGTATTAACGGAATTCTTGACGAATTATCCAAACACACAGTCGGTGGATGCTATGTTACCTCTTTAATAAAGAGATCTGTACCACCAGTTGGCTTACACGTCCGTTAGCTGTTTGGAGACAAAACACACAGAATGCAAAATCACTGCAGGACTTAAATTTTCACAGCTAAAGAGATGAAAATTAATTTCAACCCGGCTGCAGCGTACTTGCGGGATGGAGTGATATCTTGGAGAGAGAGTGATCACAGATCCTCTGGCTTTTGAAAAAAGCTGCTCCGTGCTCCACAGGAAATTATGCTGCTCCTCTCCCGCTCTGCTTCAACAGCTACTGAGAAATTGTGCATCTGGTTTTTAATAGTGTGTAGTTTAGTGAAGATGAAACCGAGGCTGCTTGTGTCAAGTCTGCGGGGTTAGCTGGCCCATTAGCTTATTTACTTTCAACTTTTGTCATCACTGGGGAACTGCAGCTATTCTTGATCTAATTAAATTCAGTGATGGGTGATAATATGATGAATGAATACATTAGGTAATGAAGAAAGTAATATCTACATCTATTATCTAAGCTGCATTCAATCTGTAAGGAGTTGTCCCATTAAGTGCCTCAGGTCCTTGCATTATTAAGGTTTGATTGCCAGAATTCAAAGGTAGCTCCAAAACTATAGGGAGCAGCATAATCACTTACTACTGCTCAATATACCCTCTGCTGCAGCTGTCATCGGCTGGAGCGACTCGTTGCTTTTCCCAAATAGCTCAGTTAGCCTTGGAGCTAAGTGGACCTGTTCGCTGATAGGAGATGATAGGAGGGAGTCACCATGGTCAACAGGACTCAGCTCAACCGGGCCCAAAAACAGAGGATACAGTACGGAGGTAATTTACATCTGCTCTGACCAGGACTATGATTCCAGGGACGAGAAGACGCAGCAGGCGGGACAGAGAGAGAGAGCAGCAGTGGGCAGAAACGGCATGTAGAACTGGAATATTTTCACATCATACTAATGCGAATTGAGGATTTATTTCGACCAAACCAGAGGTGATTGTGTAAAGACAAACTAAGACTGTTTTGCTGAGTTTTATTTTGTTTAAGCTGGTTTGAATGAAGTGTGCTTTAAGATGAGTTAACAAGGGAATTAAGCTTGTCTTGTTTGAGAGAAACTTGAATTCAGACGGTGTACGGCTTAGTTTTTCTGTTGGAATGTAAGAGTAAAATATTTCCTAACTTGACCTGCTGTGAGTTTATTTTGTTTATTGATAAGACTAAGTAGCAAACGTCCTGCATGAATTCATGCTGTGCAATTCAACTCTGTCAATAATGTTTTTAAACTTAAATTCCAGCCATATTTTACATATTGCTCCTTTAAAATCTCCACTTTCTTTTTAAGCTGTTTGAAATATAAAAATAACACCTTACTTTTGTTCGGTGTAGTTGCAGTTAGACACCACAGGGTCTGGTGTTTGCTGACAGGTACAGTATGGTGGAGCTCTGGGGAGCTGCCTCTTATTACAGAATAACAGTGACCTTTAAAACATCCCATCAGGCACCCTGGGTATTCTTGGTAAAACATCTGCTGCTGTAGCTCAGAGCCACCCACCGCCACCAGCACCACAACTCAGTGTCCCGCTCTACTCTGTTCAGTTCTGCTCTAAAAAGCTCACACAACTTTTTCCAGGGAACTGCAGGATTTTGCATAATACATAGCATGACATGGGGCCATACTCTTCTTTACTGTCTGCTGGACTCTGTATCTGCTGTGGAGGGAATTCATCAACCAGAGCGTCTGCCTTTTCCAAACACATATTTTTGTCCACAGCTGATAAGCTTGATATTTCAGTATCGGGTATACATCTCGAACAGAAAGCAGCCAGTTTGTTTACAGTGTAAAATCAGGATTATGGACCATGAGACTTTCGGCCCACTGGCCTCGCTGTGACTCTGTCCGCATACAAGGCTGAACAAAACAGGCTTTGTCCCAGAAACGCAATTTGGAACGGTGCTGTCAGGCTTCCCCCCCTTTGGCCACTCTGAGTGAGATCAAAACAACTGCGCTGAGGCTTAGCGTCAAACACTGCAAGAAGTTTCTCCTCCAAATATACAAAAGTGTTGTTTATGGAAAGTTCTGAAACTTTTGTGTCACACATACTCACCATGGTTTAGCTTACTACATTAGATAAAAATGGGGCATCAGGTAAAATAGTGAGTGAGACTTAAATATACAAAATATACAAAATAAAATAATTTAAATACTATTCTATTTAAAGGATGATTCCGGTTTATTACAGTCTTTTTTTACCCACAGTAATCACATCTCTGTCACACTCAGTCACATCTCAGGTAGTTCCAAAAGGATGAAATGCTCATTGTTGCCTTTAGTTTGTGATAGTTACTCTCAACTGTCAATGAACAACTAAATTACATTTTACATCGTTTCCATGTGTCCAAATGATATTGAATAATTGCTTATACAGATCGCTCAGACCTTGACACTTGCACTCCCTTTCACTGGGGAACACAAACAGGCATTCAGGCGATGAGACATGTTGTAAACAAGCCCACCGACTGATTATCTAAACCACTTCATGTAAATATATCACTGAAGGTGAGAGCACCAAAAAATGGCAGTAAAAATATCACAGAGGAAAACAAGAAACGTGCAAACCAAAGTTGACCAAGTACGTTTGTGCGTAAAATGTTAAGGGCTTTGAGTTATCATTTTACTATTTGTTTTTTGTTTTCCAGTTTTAGTGACCTGGGAGTTTGATTAAAAGCTGTCTGGTCATATGGTATTTTCAGAATGAAGCCCAGTTAAAGGTCCCATATTATTCTAAGATCATACATTTATTTTGGGTGTCTACTAGAAAATGTTTACAAGCTTTAATGTTCAAAAAACACATTATTATTTTTCCAAATGTGAATTGCTGCAGCACCTCGATTCAACCCGTCTTAATGCGCCTGCAGACCCCATCAGCTGCGTGTACACATCAGCTCTGCCAGTGTTTTTGCAGCCATGGCTGTGCTGGGGGCGTGGCTGAGGGCGGAAGATATAGTACTATATAGTTGTGATCACAACCTTACGGAGCTCTGACACTTGTTAAGGGGCGTAGTTTCTGAGTGTGGGCTGTGTCCATTTCTGGATTGAACGCTGTGATACTTTCACAGTATTTATATAACACCTTGACCTGCTTTGTGATTTTAACAAAAGATAGGGAATCTCACTTTATAGAATATGGGACCTTTGACACAGACACTCTATCCCTGAAATGTTTTCCTTCATTAGATCATGTGTGAATGGGAGCAGGGATCAGTATTCAGGGAATTCTGCACTGCCTCAACACCAGCTTCAGTAACAATTCAGAGAAAATGCTTGTACGGCTGTGTTGTGAATGAAAGCATTCACAGCTCCACTGATAAGGTATTTGATCTCACTCTTTAAATGTTCCTTTTAATGTTGGCCTATTGAATGTGTGTGTCTGATTTAAGTAGAGAGCAAAAAAATATAATTTGTCCTGCAAACTTGTTTAATATTAAATACATTTTACAAGAACACCTGCCATGGGTAAAAACAGCTCCTCGCCTGCTATGTTCCTGAAAATAATAAGAGATGTCTTCCACTGCGGTTATGAATGTGAGAGGTGTGCAATTTGCATCAGTCAGGTTAAGAGAATTAACTTCCCCTACCAGTAGTTTTTCACAGTTCACATGTAGCTGGATCGACTAAGGTCCAGAACACCTAAAGGAGCCAAGACAAACATGTCTGCGTCAGTCTGTTACGAGCTGGCCACACTGACTGCTAGTGTAGTGTGTGACGGCTGCGCTGATGAACTGCTGCAGCTCACTAGCGTGTGTGTGTCCACACAGGCAGCGTTGCTCCTGCAGCGCGGCTCCTGCCTGCACTGTCTGTTTGTCTTTGATAACTATCAAAAAATACGAAGACATGATTTTTCCTTCACCCCTGTTGAAAGAGCGAGAAAGTGGGAGGGAAAAATAGATGGAGAGAAAGAAAAAGAGAGTGCACAGAGGGAAAAAATGCACTTCAGCTGTTGTGTGTATTCTTCTTCTACCTTCTTCTACAGAAATTTAAACTGTAGTGGAACGCGTGTATGATGTTGATATGACTGTCTACAGGTCTACTTTTGCAGAGAACCGCGCACTTGTCACAGTAAAAATAGGTGAGACTCCGAATCTTTAGATGATGTGCTGCTGCAGCCTTTGCTCTAACCTGGTAACATGGACACCGAAATGAAAAGCAAGACGTTGTGCAACGCACATGCACTGCTCATGCAGCCAGCGTAAGCAGCAGTTGAAGTTAGTTTTTGACGGCCCTCTTAGCAATGTCAGTCAGCGAGATGTGACAGAAAAAAGGGGGTAAAAATCAAAAAAGGGTGTTAAAATCAAGGCTACTTGAAAAGTTGTTGATGATAATATTCTCTTTATATTCAATTTTCTGTTTAGTTTTTCATGTTCTCTTTGCAGTAAATTTGTACTTCTTCAAAGACATATTTCAATGTGTTTCTGCCTGCTTTTACTTCCGTGCAACTTCTCACCACCAACTCTGACTGTCCTGGTAGTCGTTTTTGGCCCTGGAATAATCACTATTCTTCCTCTTCTGAAGCCCGCAAATTATTCTTCTAACACTGACCAAGCTGTTTTTCTCCCTGTGTTCTCCAGGACTTGCAATTATCGATCAAATCAAAAAAGCCGAAATGCCAGCAGGGACTACACACTTCAGCAGGCAGATTTATCAAAGGTTGGCTGTTAATGAAGTCACACCAGGCAGATGGAGTGAAAAAATGTCAAAGTGACATGCAGGGTTTCAACTAAAAGACTAGAAATCTGGTAAATTAATTGATGCCCTTGTGATTTGCTTTGATAATCGTTTTAATGTCGCCACAATCCTACTTTGGGAAATGCTTACGGATTTTTCACCGCATCTTTTGTTGTTTCGATTTTTTTTGTAAAAATTTCCGTGCAGACTGAAAGCAAGTGTTCGTGATTCAGTGGGTTTGATGAAAAGACCAAAAGACCTTGTCAGATCAGGACAGCCTCTGGCAGAATTTCCTGTCTGGCGCTGGTAGACTGGTAAGTGTGTTTTCAGCCTCCCAGTCACGGAATTCGGATGACTTTTCTTTCTACTGCGGTCCTGTGATGGCGCATAACACACCAGTCAGCATGTGTGCCTTACCGCATTGTGATTTTGTTTGTTATTTCTGTACTACGCTTTGTGCTTGCATGTATGCATATACTGCATCTGTGTGTGTGTGTGTGTGTGTGTTTCTATGTGTGTATGGTGGTAGCGTGAGCAGGAGTGTATGTTTTCAGTGCTTCCGTGACTTGCCAGGAAGCCCCCCTGCTGTGCTGCTGAGTGCCTCCCCTTCAGACGCATTAAAATAAGATGAGCGTGTGTCTATGTGTGAGTGTGTGGCAGTGTGTGTGTGTGTGTGTGTTTGTGTGTGTGTGAAGCAGAGAGGGAAGGACATAGTAAAAGAACAGAGAGAGAGTTAAAGAAGAGATTAAAGGATTGCAAACACACACATCATGAGGCAATCTCTGCATGTGTAGTCACGCTGCACACGTCCAAACATGCATGTATGTACGTGTGTGTGTGTCTGTGTGTGTGCAGGAATGTGTGTGTTGGAGTCCCTGTGGGCCATTAAACTAAGATGAGTGCCATGTTGGATAGCAGAGAGGGAGAGATAGCGGAGGATGAGGAGGAGGAGGAGGAGATGTGTACATGGTGGGTAATTGGCTCTTAAGTGCAGCACGCGTCTTTACCCACGAGCCTCGGCTCTCCACTCCTCTCATGGCTGCTGTTTGTTGGGCTGCAAACTCCGTCCACTTATCTCCTCAGCCAGCAATCACTACAACCTTAAACACACACACTCTTTATCACTGACTTACATGTTTTCTTCCGCTCCTCTATTCTGTCTGGCTCTCCGTTCGCACTCCCTCCTCCCTGATTTTTTGTCACACACACACACATTCACCAGGGAGAGCAGCAGAGTAGAAGAAAACAAAGCACCACCAATTATTTCATACTATACAATAAATATGTCCATATATATCTATTTAACTCTTTATTGATGCCTCTTCATTTTAACGGTTAGCGTTTATTCTCGGTTAGATTATATAAGAAAATAGTACAATTCCTCTTTGCAACTCGATGTTTCTTTAGGTTAAATTTTCAGTTTTATGATGTATCAACTGTGTGTTTATGGTCTTTAGGTTTAGGCACAAAAAAAAGTGCAAAAAATGTGGAAAAAACTGTGGTTTCTCACTTGGCAGCCTTCTTGCTCAGCCACCTCCTTAAATGTAAGTTAGCACATATAATTTGAACGTGATATGACAGGTATTGTAGATATGTTGATATGACACACACGTGCTAATGTAAACATTTGCGTGGTGTACAGAAACGTAAAATGGCAACATTTGACCCTGGTGACTGGCCTCCATACTTGGCCAATAAAATTGATTGCGAACATGTTTTTATTTCTTATTTAGCCTTTATTTAACCAGGTTATTTGGCATCACCGATATCTTTTACAAGGGAGACCAGGCCAAGAAACAACACAGCGACACAGAGTTAAACAGCAAATTAACAGAAAAGGCAAACTCAAATAATCAGATAAAACATTTGTGGGTGGAAGTGGGTGCTGAGAATGTAGACTTTGGGAACAACAAATCGCAGTGATTTTTCACGTTTTCAGCTTAAAAGAGAACATAAGTAAGTAGGGAGTTTGCCAAGAATGGCTCGGTAAATAAAGACATTCCGGTAACTGAGGCTGTGTGCACCTAAAGCAGACCATTTCACTTTTGAGTATAACACACAATGATGAGTAGGAGCAACAGTTAGTAATGAGTCTCCGAGCCCCGTGAGACACGCTGTGCAGCATGTGACGACAATGAGCAGAGGCATTCATATACAACACATCTCCATAATCAATAACAGGCAAAAAGGTACACTCCACCAATTTCCCTTTCACACAAAAACCAAAGCAGGACTTGTTTCTATAGTAAAATCCTAACAGCTGTTTCATCTTTTTTGTAGTGTGCTGGATATGTGACTTAAAAGTGAAGTGGTCAGCGATTAAAAACCCAGGTATTTAAAGGTAGGTACTTGCTCGAGTATCTAGTAAACCTGAACATGAAATGCTTCCACTGTGTTAATTAAAGCTTTTCTCAGCCTCCATCACTTATGTACAGAAATACTGGCTCAACGGCGTGCCAGATGTCACATATTCACCCTCTCCACTGCAGTTCTATTTGCACATTTATTTGGAGGGTCACCATCTCACAGGCTGTAATAAAACACATAGTAGACATTGAAGCAGTGAGTCTGCACACGTACTGGCTTACCAAGATGGACTACCCATCCTCAGAAGCTCAGCTGCTCAACAAAAGAGGAAAACGTATACCTTTATAAGTGATCTAAGTGATAATGGCATCTTTAAGTAGGATTTGTGACATGACCTTTATAAAAATGGTTAGAGTCTGCGTTGCTTGGTATCCTGTTCTGGGATCTGTGTGTCTTTTTTGATGCAGCCACTAAGGGTCACTAAAGTGAGAACGCTGTAAATCCTTTACTAAAGGCCTTTATAGATCCTCTCCACACATGTATTAGGTCATCCATAAAAAGATCTAATCTTTGGCTGAGCCAATACCCAAATCAAAGTCCTTAACACCTCATTAAAAACTCAAGGATATACTGTAGAAAAATGAGAATATTTTTCATTTCACAAGTTTAACTGTTGGACTCAAGGTGTCTCTTACTTCCACTGTCGTTCTCAGTGTATGTGCACTGGAAGCTTCAAGTTTCTACATCACATTGGCTGAATATTGGAGCAGGATTGGACGTGTTTGTGAACATGTAAAAACACCAGCTCGTACGGGCGAGTAAAGTTACGCTTGCAGTGGAAGCAGGAAGCTTGATTAGTTCCAGTAGTAGTGGCTCCAGTGTTACTCAAAGCTATAACATTAGCTATAAACTCTGATATCTCGTTATTGTTAACTCTATAGGCTAATGTTATTGCTAGTATTATAACAAAGTGCATTGTTCTGGCATTATCAGCAGTGTACCTGGGAAACAGGGCATGCTTGTCATGATGTAATTAGATCATGGGACTGTGGTGTTTCTGGAACATCAGTGTCGAGGATTGTGATGTTTTATATCTTCGGAAACACCTGCTGTGTTACCTTCGTAATGCAGCTCCGCCAGCTCACCAGAGCTTTTCCTCTGTCTCTGCCGTGTCTGTGCCTGTCATTGCACAAAGCCGTCAGTGTTGATAGGCTATTACTCGTGTGACTTTGAACCAATCAGGGTGGTGTTGTTGGCAGGACATTAAGTGAGTCCACAGAGTGATGAATGCAGACGATATGACAGAGGTGCAGCTGTGGCAGAGCGAAAGTAGCGCACATTTTAATACATTTTATTGGCAATTGGGAACATAAACACAGATAATCTGCAAAATGCTGGATACTGGAGCCGATAATCGGCCAGGCTGATAATTGGTCGACTCCTACTACCTTGTCAAATGTTATTTTGGTGATGCACCATTCCAACATTTACCTTTCATTGTCTGTTAATGATAGTTGTAGATAAACTGTCTCCAATATAATTATTTAATCTACTTGTGTGGCGTGCAACTGTCATCATGAAACCAAATTTAGTAAAATCTCTCCTAACCTTTTTAAAATGTAGTACAGCCACTCCAAATGGACTGAGCTAGATGCTTAAATATAACTTATTTCTATCCGAACTGGCCTACAGGCCACCCGACAACCTCAACTGACAATATGACTTATCTGCCCACCAGCGGCTGATTACAGCAGGCGCTGGTGGCACCAGGTAGCCTGGTCACAGTCTGTTTGGCTCTAACTTAAATCTGGCTGTCCTGAGGCATTATGGATTTGAATCTGGTCCATGACCTTTTTCACATGTCATCCCCTCCCTGTCTCCCATCTTTCCTGTCTCTCTCTGTCTAATGAAGCGAATAAAACTGCTGCTCAGAGAGATGTTTAAAGATTATTTAGTGCACCTCTGCTCTATTAAAAGAACTAAACTTTTAGCATACTCCCTTGATTCACACGTGCAGACACACATATGCGAACACACGAAAAACAGTACAAAGTCATTTATTTATGCAGCAGCAAATATCTGTTTCTAAATCTGTGGCTCACCTGAGTACAGTCTGTTACCGAGTTTGCTTCAAAGCCTGAACTTTACTAAGTTGTTTTTCTTCAGCAGACACAATGTGGCGGCAAACACTTTAAAGTTTGTCCCCCCGGTGCCCTTAAATAACATCTGGCTAGCGCTGTACACATTTGTTCCAAAAACCAGGGGACCAAGCAAGCTGCGGACCGACTGCAACTTTCTCTTCCTGGTGTGACGAGCATCTGGTGAATAAAACTTACCAATTAATATCTGAAATTATAATCATGTGTGTCAGGTTTGCCCTTCAAAGCATGCAGCGCTGGGTGTGGCCAGTGCGTGTTTGTGTGTGGCTTCCGTGTCTCTGGGTTATCAAACCTTAACATTACAACATCATGACACATCAGAGGCATGAATGATTGAAGAGAAAAGTGAACGGCACATGCAAGGCTAATTCCAGGCATCTGAAAGTCCTATCATCCCTCTGTCCGTTCCGTTTCCTCGTTGGTAATAAGAGCTCCTGAATCCCAACTTAAAGTATTCTCGGGGGAGAGATAAGCCTCTCTGCTCTGAGAGAAAAAAACCCTCCTGCAATGATAAACAGCTGCTGGAGAAAAAAATAATATTTCTCAACAGAGTGAGAGAAAAGGCTTATGTTTATGATTTCTCAAAACAACTTTATTTCTGACCTCTCCATAATCCCCAGAAAGTCTTTCAATTAGAGAATGGCTGAGATTCCCCCTATTACTGAGCGCCCTGCTCCCAGACAGACATGGGGAGAGAGGGAGATAATTGGCCAATAAAAATGTAAATAGGGTGGTGGAGCAAACCAGCATGTGATGTGGAAGGGGAGGGGGGAGAAAGTGAGGGAGGTAGGGAGGGGAGGTTTTGGGATAATCCACTGTGACAGGTTGTGTTGGTTTTGTTGGTTGCTAATTGGATGCTCACAGAGTTCTTTTCTGCGCAAATACCATAATACCACACGGGCATGATTATTGGCGGGAGCAAAATGAGAGGAGGGGGTCCAAAGCCGGAGCAGGGATTTGGATGGGACCACAACCTCCCCCCACTTGACCTTCAGGATGATGGCTTTGGGTAACAGGTGAAACTCAGCGGAGTGACATGATTTGATTTGTATGGGTAAAAGTTCAAAGCAGGGTTAGACCTGTAATTGGATTTGACAGCAGGCGATATATAGGCCTTTAATTAAAACTCTGATATCATCTGGTGCATTCTGGCTCCAGTAAGATGGATGTGGATTCATGCAGTCTGTATAATTACAAATGTATTGTAGATAAGCTCTATAAAGTGTTCCAGTTTATTTCATAGTTTTCTAGTTGTAACCTTTAAAGGAGTAGTCCGACATTTTGGGAAAAGTGCTTGACTTCTGGTTTCACAAAACTTTAAAAAATTACACAAAAAACTGCTCCACTGTTTTGGACATGAGCATCACACTGATTGGCATAGCCTACCACAGAGAGGCAAGTGTGTAGCTGCTCGCTAAACTACATCGTGTTACCCAATTTTCATCAAGTCTGGCCATAGTGTCAGCTGCATTTATATGAAATGAGAGTGTCAGTTAGCTAGCTGTTCAGTACTGTCTATTTGGTTATGGGTATCGATGAGTGTTTAATGAGACACAGTCACATGAATGACTGTTGGATGTGTAGACTTTCTAACTATTATTGACAAACATCATATGCGTAATGTTTTTTTCAGAATTATGGTCCCATGGTGGTCCACTACTGCAAGGAGAGGGATATTCGCTCTCCTTCAGCTGGGTTTTGGTCTCCATCATCTTCTGAGAGAACCCCTGTCTTCAGCAGCTCCACTTCTCCATCATGTGATTAACTGGAGCTTTTCTGATGGAAACAGCTGCCCACTGCTGCTGGACACTATAATGACAGAGGTGTGACTGAACTAAACCCTGGTCTCCACCTTGCTCACTGCCAGATTATTTCTTCAACCAGACGTGTGAGAGAAGACCTTCTCTGGATCCAGCTCATGCCACACCGCGACCCAGCCTCCAGCACCTCTGCCACCAGCGTCCTCTAACCTCGCCCTCCACCTGCGCCACTGTGAGTCTCTCCCTCTGCACCAGCGGAGCCATTCTCCGGAGCCTCAACCTGCCTCCATCATTACTGAGTGTTTCATTAAAAACCCTTTAAGCTTCCTCAGTCTTGGTGTCTGCTTCTAGGTCCTAGTAAACATCCGCTGCCGTGCATAACATATACAGTCATTTCACTCATTGTTGATATTAAAATATTGGTTAGTGCTGTTTTAAATGCCGTGCAATTCTTCTGCCTTTCCTCTCGAAAAAATAGTGAAATTCTGAGCAGTGTTTGGATTGGTATGTGACATGCAAATGATCAAAATCAAATAGTAAATATCAATATTGGCCAATTGGGGTCAGATCAGTCAAATTTGAATTTAATGTCAGAGAGAACGATGGATACAAACAGAAGAGAGAAAACTAAATAAACTCCAAAATTAGAAACTGAGGGAGGAAAAAAATGAGGACAAACAAATCAATTCCAAATCCATCGTCTGTTTTCAAACATGCAAAGTGTATTTTTTCCTCATTTCATGAAAAGTAGATAGAGCAAAATGGAGAAATAGAAAAACCTTTCAGAAAGACTGGAGCAAATTAGTTTTTGTTTTTTTTCCCTTCACCCTTTGGAGTCCCTCGGTCACCATGTTGTGTGGGAATAACAAGCTGAGGATTTGGTTTTGTGTGTTTGTGTGTCTGCTGCTGTACAAATGTGGATATATGTGTGTAGTGTGTTGGGGTTTTCATCCAGGACCCTCCATTTGTCCTGATGAGAATTCACTACAAAATCACTCACAAGTGGCAGGATACACAGCTGAACTCATCAGAAATATAATAATAATGGTCATGTTCATCAGTGTTGGAGTACTGAAACGTGTAATTATACTCATAGTTTAACTGCATTTTGCAGTAGCTTGTTTGTAGTCAGCTACGGTTCATTCGTATTTGTGTAATGATTCAGGTAGTAAAATTACTTGTAGCTATTTTCGTCTAATTAACTCCTGAAACTACAGACTAGGGATGGAGGATAAAAGATTGTATCATGGACTGGGATAATAACACTCAGGATAAGCTGATGGTGATGAATTTCCATTATCTTGGTAATTGTGAATATCCTCACGTCAGTGACCTGAAAAAGCTGTCTAGCTCAGTAACTTAGACTGTTATTGATTTCCAGATGTATTTGGCATTGCCACAGGGGGGAGCCTGCATCTTTCCAGTCAGTCCAAAATCCTCAACCTGTCAACATGGCTGAAGGCTCGGCTTGCAAACTGTACCCCCCACAATAATAAAGATGTGTGTAGATACTATGGATTCCAAACTAAAGGAAGACTGGGACACTAGTTGCCCTGAAGTTCACTGAAGTCTCATGATTTTTTTTCTATATAAGTTGCCAGAGACAACTACAACAACACAGTAGTGGAAGGCGACAAAGACACGGTGAGTTAACGTTTTTTGCTCTGAATCACGTCACATAATCGCCACCATTCAACTGCGGGAGCCGGCTGGCTCTCACTACCGATGACAGACGTTGTTTTACGGGCAGAAATGTGACAAAGTGTCAGTTGGACAGATCTTGTAACTTTGCCTTTTAGTTTGAATTGTGGGACATTTCCCTTTTATTTGATGAGTGGAGGATCTGTTTAGTTGTCAGACTGTGAACACCATCAGACTGACACACCCCTGTCCCGCGCTGCAGGGTGCAGTCTGCCTCTGTTGCAGCTCTGTCACTTCCTCCACTGGCAGATCAGACGTGGAAGGAAACTGTCCCCCCATTCCACCTCTGTACTTTGCACACAAAAGGCGGGGTGAAATATAAATAGATTCCCTTGTTGAAAGGGCACTGTGAATGGGGCTTAAAACAAGATCAACACATCATTAAGGGTTTTAAAGAGCAAACCCTGCCTCTCATAGCCTACCAGTTTATTGTCTCTCTGTTGAGGCAGGGTTTTTAGTGCAGGACCTTGCTCCTTGTTTTAATGTGTCTCATGCAGCTGTCAGTAGAATTTGCATCACTTGCACAAACTTTCTCTATTATATGTTAGAATCTAATTTTATTTTAAACAACACATTCACTTATGCCTCTGTCTTTCAAAAAAAAACCCTTCCCACGGACAAGAGTGATATTGGACTGTACAGGATTACAGGTACAAAGGCCAAGTTCAAAAGTACTGAACTCAGAAACCTTCTCCCATTACAAAGGAAGGACCATGCTTAAGGCCTTAGTTGGCATAAGCCCATCTGGTGCACTTCATTCATCAGTGACTTACACACAGGGTCAGTATCAGACAGGAAACTCAGTCATCTTGCATTCTGTCTTTCTTAGAGGAAGAGGACAAGGTAATGGCAGACAAAGGCTTCCTTATTAGTGACCTTTTGTCTGCCATAATTGTCAGTTTTGTGATACCACCACTCCTAAGGTCTAAGAGACAGCTTACCCAGCAGGAGATACTTAGAAATTGCTCCTGATGAGCAGGTCGGCACCTTGCATGGCAGCCTCTGTCATCAGTGTATGAATGTGTGTGTGAATGGGTGAATGTGACAAGTGTTGTAAAGGCGCTTTGAGCAGTCAGTAGACTGGAGAAATGTTCTAGTTGCTGTATCGTAGGCAACTGGACATGTGCAGTTGCCTACAATACAGCACCTAGAATTACAATGACCTGGATGACTGAGAACCTTCATCAACATGCTATAAAAATGCAAGTCCATCTACCATATAAACCAGGTCTGGAAGGTGTGTGGCCTTTCCAAGGACCATTGTTCCGACCTAAAATGTAAAAAAACAACTGCCTCGCCTGCTCAACATGTTAAATTATGCTTTTGTATTGCTATGTTTTATTTTTTGTGACCTACCTACCACCATGAAGATGCCATCTACTCTGAGCAGCCACTGGACCAAAATATGGTATGAATAACAACTGAGTGGGTTTTACCTTTTGTAAAAGGCAGTACTGCCAAAAAACACAATTGCCATGATGTTGTGTTGTGGCAGATTGCTACTGCTAGTCAGATCAGAATATGAGCCAAATGGTACAAATGACTTGTTACTAATTGTTACTATTACTTGCTATTTTTTATTTATTTATTTTTTTAACTTTTTTCTGTTTTGCACGAGATAACTGTATTTTAATGATTATAATCTTTTTGGTTGATATAGGCTACCTAATTGCTTGTTGCTTTGTATAAAAGCATAATGCCTCCCTTTTTAGAATAACAAAGTTATTTTTATTTTACTTTACTATTTTTTTTTTATTCGATTATATCTTCTCTTATATTCCCACCCTCATGCTGCTGTCTCCTACAGGGGATCAATGAAGGCACATCGTATCTTAACAAATGTTATTTGAATAGTTGTTCAGTTACAGTGGAACAACATAAATGGTCAATGCAAAGTGCCTTATCTAATGTGTCTGCCACAGAAAGGTAGGTGTTTGTAAATGAGGCGGAGATAAGAAAGCACATGTTGTTAATTCTTACATTCACGTTGTCCGAAGTCTGTGCGTCCATCATGCACAAGTCCGCTGCAGTTTACAGCGATCAGACTGACTGCTTATCACTCACCAAATGATCACGATAATCAGTGGTATCCCCCACAGCAGGAAGTCATTTGAAATCAGAAGTTCAATACATGAACACTTTATTTATTTCAGTTTTTGCTACGATGAACTCGCCCTGGATTATGATTAGGACTCAATGAGGACATGGAGTGTAACGACTGTGTGAGAGCTGTCACTGACTTTATTTCCAGGCTTCAATAATTTATACAATCCAAGTGTGCAGGTGGTGAAGATGTACTGGGTGAGCTGACTGGAGAAGGCTTAGTGTGTGTGGGTAGTCCAGACTTTTCATTTAAAGTCCGGTCCTCTCCGCTGCGCGGTGTGATGGTGAGACAGCGCTGATGAAATATCTAGTGGACTTTGATTTGATAAATATGGCTCAATAAAAGTGCAAGTTCACGTAGCACAGCAGGTTTGACTGTTATATCTAATGTGGATCTGTGTTAAACTTTTGATATTAAGTGGAATTAAACAGTGAGAGGCTTCTTTTTAAAGTCTGGCTTCAATTCACCACCTGAAGAGTAGGTCGGAGTCCGCCTGAAAGTACAGGGATAAATGTTTGTTACTCCTGATATGAGGAGAAAAGTAATTATTTTCAGTTTTATATGCAAAACATTTATTGTGATGAAAGGCAGATAGATGTGCAACACAGAGACTGGCATACCCCAATCAGCCAAAACATTAAACTGACAGGTGAACTAAATACCACTGATCATCTCTTTAGCCATTATCTTTAGGGAAACCTTGGATCCTGGTATTCATGTGGATGTTCTTTGACACATAACACCTAACACCCATCTAAACACTGCTGCCAAGCACACCCACTCATGGCTATGGCTTTACCTGATGGCAGTGGCCCCCTCAAGCAGAACAATGCGCCCCGCCCCGCCAAGCCACAAAAACGGTTCAGGAATGGGCTGAGGAACATGACAAAGAGCTCAAGGTGCCAGTCTGGCCCTCAGACTCCTGAAGTTAGACAGGAGAGAAACACAATTAATGTGAAACCAGACAAGGAGGATGAGACAGATTCTCAGGGTGTTAAGGACACAAGAAGGCTTCAATAGTTTTAATGATATGGCAGCTAAGTTAGAAGAGAGAACTGTTTGCCAAAGCAAAGAAGCTTTCCAACAAGAAGTTGAGGGGCTTAACAAAATCATCCAAGAATTGTCTCTGAAGGCATCTGAGAGGGAGGAAATACTTTGCCATGAGATGGAGGAAATAAAAAAGCTCAAAAGCTTTGAAAAGTTGCTCAGTGACCAGTATAAGAGGGAGCATGAGGACAAAGTTGAGATGAACGATGTCCGCCAACAATGAAGGACCTCGAGAAGCAGTGCAGATGGGAGAGGTTCTTAAGATATGAAAACACGAATCTCAACATATCTGACTTATGGTCAGAGACTGAGAGGAGAATGATGATGAGCTAGAGAACAAGAGTGATGAAGAAAGGAAGATCTTCCCAAGCAGGCAGAAGACAGTGTCAGCAATGAGGTGGCTGACTCTGGAGAAACCCTCCAGAAAATGCCAAAGAAAACTTCTCATTGGAAGAGATTTATGAGTTTCATTGCCCCCAGATTAAAGAAGTTGAAATCCAAAGGCAAAGGCCAGTCTCACAGTGCTGGCAGCATTGGTGACAAGATGCAGTCAGATAACAAAATGGCCAGTATCACAGAAGATGATGCCAAACCAGGCAGTTCATCTATGAATGTTGATGATGCATCTACGAGACATGGTGACAACAGGAGGCCTCAAATACCAACAGAATGGACACAAATGTTGTTGTGTTTTGTTGTCATAAAACACAACAGCATCTCAGACTTGGGGTCTGTCCAATCACAGACAAGACCACCCTGCTTTTCCATAATCTGAAATGTCGTGTGTTTTTTGTTTTTTTTATTTAATTATTATTTTAAGACAATAACTTTGTTCATTTTATAACTGAACTGAAAGGAAGGTAATCTATCTGATACACCATTGTTTAATCTGAATATAAGATTATCTCACTTAGGAAGAAATACAGTGCTTGAAATGAGATGTTTTGTCTCGACATACAAGTGCTTAAAATAAGTCTTCTCGACTTGAAGTGGATTTTTTTACAGACATGGCCCTTTTATCGAATAAGAAATAACTCAAATGAAAACAAAAATGCTTGTCAAGACAAGGCAAGTGATTTTTACTTGAAATAGCTAAAATGATCTTCCCTTTAAAGCAGCAGATAATCAATTTATACTCAAACAAGGGGCAACTAGATTTGGATCCATATCTAAGTTTATTCACATTTTAAATGTATAAAGGCGGTGTTAGCGGGAGGCAAGCAGCTGTGTTTTGGTACTCATACATCAAATCTATTCCATCATCCACTTTCCAGACCGCTGACTCATGTTAAGCAGGTGCTGTAGTTTAAATGAAGTATGTCTGTGCAACTGTGTGGGCTATATTTGTCTTATTGGCAGTCATGTAAGCTTAACAGGCAGTGCATCTGTCGAGTCAGGTGTAGGACGGATTCATGTCTGATTGTAGGATTGTAGGAGCTGTACAGTCTACGTACTGTGACATCTGTCTGGAGCTAACTACTAACGGCTGGATTACAGAGAAATCAGAGGTGCTTACATTTATATACAGGAAAGTTTCACAGATAACTACTTGAATGACTCTATAGGTATTGGATGGCCTTGTGTGAATTTAACTTTGAGTACGAAAGGTACACACACATGAATACAGCCATACACAGGGTCTGCAGGGAGGGATGGTTGGTAGGACAGTGTTAACCTCTTCATCTTCTCTCTCTTTACGTTTTTTAGATCTCTCGTTCAGCAGGTTCACCAGACCCATGAGAAAAGTCTAACCTCTGCATGAACCCGCATCTCACCTCAAATATGACAGCTTACACTCCCCTCTCATCTCCCTGTTCTGCTCTCACTTTGACACACACACACGCCGAGGAAGACACACAGACACACACACATCTCAGTTTTCCTCTCATCTCAACGCTCACATGCACAGGAAAGTTTGCAGCTTCTCTCTTCCTTTCTCTATTACACACACGCACACACGCGCTCACACACGTACACAGGGGAGCTCAACTTTGAGAGGAGACAGTGAGAGGGAAGAGGAGATGGTGGAGGGAAGAAAGGGCTGGAGAAATGTAAGATCTGTCACTGTGACCTTTGATGGTGACAAGTGTGAGAGTGCTGCTACACAACTGTTGCCTTTACCTCTGTCTGGCTGCCTTCCTCTCTTTCTCCCTGAAATATTTGGACGAAGAGAGACTCGTGTTTGTTTCAAGATGTGAGGAGAGTCGTCTTCTGAAGTCTTGCCAATGGAAGTAATCCATAGTTTATTACAGCTGGTTGCATATTTTCAGCAGACACAAAGTGATTTAGATTGGCTGCATTGCCCAAGAAAATTTACACCCAAAACATGAGACTTTAAAAGCAATGTCTACTCTGGATGAATATTGTGCATCTCTCCTATGAAATTGTGTGTACAAACTGGTCCGTACAGGGAATGTGGTCTGTTACACAACTTGTTTTCAGTTCAGAATGCCCTATAACCAAGTCATTATGGTTGAATTAGCTTAATATGCTCCAATTAGAACATTGTTCATTCAAATTTAGCTAAGTTAAATTGATATGTAGTATGTATGTTTATGTGTTAGTTTGTTGTAACTGAATAATTTGGTATATAACAAAAACATAATGAATTGTCTATGGTCGTGCTAGCAGCTTCGTGGGACCTGTTTTGGCACAGTGGCAGGGGCAAAAACCTGATATCCGGTATGCGGGGGACACAAAAAGTAGTGCTGTAACTGTAACTGTGTGTGAATGAACATTTTATCATCCCGCCAGCTAAAGGAACAAGGTAAAGGTAATTACATTACAATACCAGCTTCTCTCACCAACACACTGCAAATACTGGTTGCTGTTAATCTGGCCCGCTAGCAAACATCAGCTAATTGCTAGCTAACAGAAAAAGTTACCTGTAATTCAGAGAAGAAAATTGTGCCGCAGAGAAAAAGAAGACAGGCGACGATTATATGTGTTTTGTATCGAGTGGGAGAAGTAAAGAAATGTCGTACATTTTCTTTCTTTGACCTACCTACTTGAGGTCACCCACGACCGGCGTACCAGCGACAGGCCCGCCTGGCTTATGCTCTTAAACTGCCTGCTTAGGTTTAGGAAAACACTGTGTCATCAGGTGACCTACTGTAACTTAACTATGGTAGTAAGTTAAAATAACTCGCCGGATATAAACTGTCCTTTGCAGACTTTGTCACTTTTTTTACTACTTCACCTGGCTTCCTCCTTTGCTGCTGTAATGATTGCTATTGCAAAGAGAGGTCACTGCTTAACAATAAATATGGGTCGTAATTGCGCTGCTTGCAGAGTTGACCTATGTGGTCAATTTTCTGAGGACAGGCTGAAAATGCCAACTGACTTTTATTCGCTAACCTTAATAGCGCTCCTGACATAACACTTAATTTAGAGAGGATTAAAATGTCTTCACAGGGGTGAAGGTGTTTTACCAAACACTGAATTCTAGGTAACAGCATATTGTCAAATTTCATGTGTCGCATTTTGAATTCAATGCCTTCAGATTTTGGTTCTGCGTGGGCTTTTCCCTGTTATGTGTGGGTGTGTATAACGTCCCTGCAGATGGAGAGCTCAAAATAGTTCTAACACAAAGCAGTTAATGAGCAGCTTTCCCTGTCTGATCTGTTCTGATGTCTCAAGCTATTTTAAGAATAAAGCCTTTCTAATAGACACACGCACACCGACGTTGATGTTCAGTAATTGATGCTGCACCTTGTCGCCAATTAGTGTTTCTCCCAGTTATATCTAATTCCAGAGACTGTTTTCATAGTCTGCCTATCTCTCCTCCTTCTCTTCCAATTCGTTTTCCTCTGGTGAGTTCCACAATCTCCAAGTGAGGCATACATAATCATTTCAGGTAAGAACATTGTCACAATGACAGTGAGAAATGATGTGCAAGAATATCTTCATCAAAAAACAACAGCGTTGGTTGTTTGCTCAAACACTGAAAACAACAGTTGTGTGAGCTTTCCTGACAATAGAGCTCTTGCAGTCTTGACAGTAATCACCGTCTGTATTGAGATGTTAATATGCGCCACCTCTTCAAGAAGTGGTTGTGATTAATGGTTGGAAAGTGTGTTACTTTGTCACAGGAGATTACCATTCACAGACTGATTCGGACCAACAACAAAAGCAGAATTCGGGGGCTACGATATTTCCCAAAGTTAGTAAAGTTTTAAGAGAAGAAATAAAAAACTTAGCTCAGTCAACCCTACTCATTGAGGATGACTGTGAGGCAGGGCCATTTCTGGAGGGCTTGGTGCCGGGGGGATATCTACTGGGGCCCATGACGAGATTGATCTTTTCATTATAGTAATAATCACTATAATAAAGATTACTTACTTGAATTTAACTTCACTTAACATCTGGTCTGTCTCATGTCATCAACTGCTAACTCAGCTGTTAATAAGTATCTTTACTAAACATGTACACTTATCCCTGTCATGATAATACGATAAGATAATGACTTTATTAAGGACACAAAAAGGTACATAGCAGACACACAATAGACAATAGACTTGGGGCCAGCCCGTCCTCATCAGAAAAACGACTATGTAGGTCAGGAAAGCTGCTTATTACAACGCATATTTATATTTATGTTTTTGTTTTCGTTGAGCAGTAACCTCTAGCTGCCAGAGTAATTATTACAGCAGAGGAGGAAGTCAGGCAAAGTAGTATAAAGAGAAAGCAGTCCAAAGTAGGAGGTTCGGGATGGATGGTTGGGCCAAACAAGCACAGGAGTTTCAACAAGAGACCACTGTTCATGTCCAGTGGGAAAAGCGTAAGTCAACAGTTAGTTAAGTTGTGTTGCCCATATAATGTAACTGAAGTTAAGTACGTAACATAGTTGTTTTAGCCCTAACCACAATGTTTTCCTAACCTAACCAGTTACTTTTAGTGCCTTAACCTAACCAAACTGCAAGCACACCAAGCATGTATAACTGGTACACTGCGCTGGTCATGTTGTTCTGGGAATTGTAATATAGTGTATGTCCAACCTATTCAGTCATTAACTGTAAGTATAAGGATGTGTTGCACAGAGCTGAGTGCCACAGACAGGCCGGACAAGTCAGACAGTATTGAGAGATGGACTCACTCATTGTTGTTTTTCTTTTCATAGGATTTGTTAACAATGATGAAAACCATATCCGAGTCACCTCAGTGTTTAATTCTTTATTTGTGTATTTATGATTTTATTTTTTTTAGGTTCCAGTTATCAATAGCAGTCGGTCTTAGACACTGAGAAGTATTTAGTTACTTAATTAGCAGATTAAAACAAAAGATATCATTTTGAGTTTAACAGCCCTTTATTAATGTCTCCTGTTATTTCTTTTGCTGCTATCATACATATCTCTGAGCATGCAGAATATTTTTTATCCTTTTCTGAAATTCTGTGCATGTTTCCTTGATCTTCCTCTCAGCCCTTCACTCTCCTCCTGACATACACATTCACATCTCCATCTCTACCTGCACTTCCACACCTGCACTTTCTTGTCTACCTCCAAGCATAGACCTTCTAGGGCACACAAAGAGAGCCAGGGCCTGGCCATAATGCCCCCGTTGTTGCTGGCCTGCTGACTCCAGAGCCTGGGAATCCCTTCGATGCCGCAGTTCCCACTCTGTGACACTCATCCAGGTATACCTGCATGCAAGACAATCTCCTAAGAATGTCCGAGCTTGTCTGAGGGGCTGCTGTTGTTTGCTGCTTTGTCTCATGCCATTCCCAGACTGCTACCAGGCCCAAGGCCAGACCTAAGGGAGTATTGGCTTGTCCTACAAAAAAAACGAAATACATTTTTTCTTTGTGTATGAGGGAATTCTCCTGCTCACCTTACCTCTCGCCCTTCTCTTTTTTCTTTCAAAATGGTAAAGCAATGTGTGAGTGATCGGGCAGGAGAGGAAGGCAGAAAGAGAGACGGGGAGCAAATATGATGGACGGTGAAATCTACTGAGAAGGAGGAGAAATGGAAAAGAAAAAAGAGGGCAGGAGAGTGAAGGAGGGGGAGGAAGAGGTAAGATGTGAGAGAAGGTGAACAGAGGTGAGGAGGGATGAAGAGCGGAGAAAAGATGGAGAGGGTAGATTTTGTCTTCCCATCAGGGTGCTGTCAGGTTTATAAATAACAGTAATCAATGGCTCAGCTGGCTCTGTCCTCGCCACTAATTGCTTTAAGTGCTTAAAAACCAGCTCGCACACTTTTTTTCCAAGACAGCATGGTAATAGAGCTGCCACTGTGCTTTTGTCTTGTCCACTGCTGTTTCACATTTAGGCCAGCGTGTTTTCACACACAGTGGTCATGTGATTAGTTTGTTTAGTAAGTTAGACTTACTGTTGTGGTCTTGTGCATAGGTCAGTGGTTAAAATTACACTTTCACCCAACTGGACCGGACGACGAGGACGATCACAACCAGGATGTGGAAGCACAACTAGATTGATTTGTTGAAACAGATATTGCAGTATGTGACACAGAAGTCTCTGCTGGTCCACAATCAAACAACAGACACATGGAAAACCTTCCTGTAATCAATGAATCTACATCAATATTCACAACAAAAAGACCCAATTCAAAGGAAATCAAGGACAGCTAGACTCAATCCAAACAGACCTCTATACTGTATATAGAGTGGTGTAGGGACGGTGTATTTTTGTAGGCTAAACCAGAAGTTAGCATCGCCCTGGTTCCCTCAACAAAAAAACCTACAAGATTTTCCTCTATAAATTGATCACTCTACAAGTTGTAAAGTTAGAGTTAACCAAAGTCGGCCTGTAAAGACGGACAAGTAAGTAGATGAGTCTCCGTGTTTGGCATGATGACTTCTGCAGTCTCATTTAGCCACTTGTTAGCAACCGCCATTTTTAAGACATGTGAGGGCTTTATAATGCAATTGTGGGACATATAGTGAGGGATTTTATGTTGTATAACAAAATGTGTAAATATCTCAAGCCTGTGGTAACCTCAGACCTTATTTCAGGCATTTAACCATAAACCCATTCAAAAAAACTCATTGACTTTGAGACAATGCCACTGAAAGTGCAAAAATGTGAACTGACTTATTACTACAGCACTCCATTCAGATCCGATCTACACGGGCAGAAGCATGATGCTCCCCTGAACAGTGACTGTCTGAAGAGTTTAGAGGTTTGTGTCTATCCAAAACCAAAATATAAAGCTGATATACCAGCGTTTTTAAAGATAAAGTGGTGTTTGCATTTGAACGCCACTCTGGCTAATATACACACGCTACGACTAGTGCTAACGTTGCAGGACACAATGCAAGAACTAGCACCACGGACGCTAACTGACACCTGACCCTTATCCTGGTGTGTAAGGGCCCCTGATTCACTAACGATAGCATGCCTGACAAACTTTTCACCTACAGTAATACACCGGGTAACTTCCACATACATGGCAATGCATGGTTTCAGATTACGTTAGAAAAATCCCCATGTGCGGGAGCCAATATAAAGTGACCACTGAATGCCACAAACTCTAGAATTTAGTGTGACATTAGCGACTTGAGAAATAAAGAAGTAAACCATCATTGAGCTAACTAGCTACCCTGCACTACAAGAATAAAGTAAGAAACAATGCTCAAGACCAACTGCTGCATTATTGCATAGCACCGAGTAACAAAATATGTGAATAATATTACTGTGTAAATGAGTTTGAATTAAAAAGTCAGCTGGAGATAAAGGTTAATGTTAGTTAGTAACCTGCTTGTCCACTTAAATCCAGGACCCACTGTCTCAAAAATGACACAGTAACTAAGGTTAGGCATAGTTTATGGTCAATAAGTGAGCAGCCACCACTGAAAAGAACAATACACATCATTTTCCCTACACTTTACAGGGACAAATTGCCTCAAAAACCAACATTTTCTGCTGCAACGACACATCAACAAATCAGAGCTGCTATCCATTCCACTTGGATGATTGCATTGGATGCAAAGCTGATGTAAATCCTGGCCATATGCAGGTAAGTCTGCACAACTTTGTCTTTTGTATGACAAGACTCGAATACATTGGTAGAGTTTTTTCCTGCCACTGTGTGTGGTTCGGTATCTTCAAACGGTTCACTGCAAAAATGTATCAGCAGCATTAGTGAGACACTTCCCCTAAGGCTCTGGGCCCCCTCCTCCTCACACTCTTTGAGTCGTTCTGGATAAGGAGGTGGGCCGACTGCCTTCAATTTAAATGGCGTTAGTGTTCACTCATTAGGTGATATCTCACTCTGCAGGCTTCTGAACAACTCCATGACATGAAGTTTTTGGTCTGACACTTTTCCCCACAAACCTCCTTCTAAGTAAGCCTAGTGTGAACTCACCAGATTCAATTCATCTTCACACATACCTCCCAGCAGCATTCGGGCCAGGGACTTGTCCTATATTCCAGCTCTAGTTGGCAGGTATCCACTGTCTTTGGGCTAACAAGCACAACTCAACCTATGAACAGGAAGGAAATGCCAAGTCTGCTGCAGCCCTGCACGATCTGCTGGAATTAGTTTTTAAACTTTTGTAACTCTTATTCTAAAACTCTGTTTCTAAAAGTGACAGGACCAGTTCTACAAGTTTCTGTCATGGGTTTTGGTGAACATTAAACGAGCCAACGTCACTTCCACAACTGTTGCGAGCGTAGTCCTACTAATCATGTATTTTCACAGTCTTACATTGCGTAAGTTTTTTTGGCAAACTATGACTTCCTCAAGTTGAAAAGATATCTTTGAATTGTGCCATGAATATATAAATATATGGGTTAAAGAAATTATTTGTCCCTCGCCATTCACTACCAGAAATAATGGTCCATCGGAAGGGGAGGGACTTTGCCTCTTCACAATGGAAGCAGAAGTTATTCTATTCACCTCTTCTTTCATCAATGATATAGTCACAGTTTAATGAAATCAATCTGGTCAGAATTATTTTTATCATGTAAAAACAGGTTGTGTACCACTAGTAGACTTCTGACATGTTTAAAATGCTCAGAAACACTTCAGTTGCTTTTTCGATCTAAAAATTTGACACAACCTGACGAGCTCTACAAATCTCGCCCTCTCACTTCCTCCAGCCATTAGCGGTGCAGTCAACAGAATTTCATGCTCAGTGACTGGATGTCTCTTAGCACAATGCTCCCTAAGACTAGTAGTTGACCTCTCTCCTGTACACAGTCTTGTATTTTAGACATCCCATCAATTTTTTACAACATTGTTTGCCTCAGGCAGTAGAACTCATCCAAGCCTGAATTCCTCCAGCTTACAGTTCAGCCGAGGAGGACGCCATAAATGTTTTCAATGTTCAATGTTTGGTTTCGATCTGCCTGATTTTATGGTGTACTTCATTAAAAAGAAAATAGTTCCTACATGAAACTGCTCACAGCAAGGTCTGTTGATTACCTTAAGTACCCGGGTCATGATTTCTGGAAAGCGACATTGCTGTTGAGTCTTTCAAATTGTTGTATTTTTTCTGTCTCTTTGAGCAAACCAGGATGAATGCCATTTGGTTGAATTATATTCAAGAGAAAGCAGCCTTATTTATGGCCAATATCTCCAAAACTGGACAACTCACGCCAAAAGAATCTAGACAGATAAATAGCACTATGGGTAAATATGTATTTTTGATTATGGGGTGGATTCTCCCTTTAACCTCTCCAACCAGAAATGATACCTCATAACCAAACACAAACTGAGAGTGCAGATTAGGACGATTTAGGAGGTTTTGTTAAAACTTTGCTTCTCATTGATGCCACTGTTCGCATTGATGGTCAGCTGGACACTTGGGGTCATGACGGTCCCATGAACTGCAGCAGGAGGGCGTGAAGAGTAACTACTCAAGACACGGTTTACGCCACTGATGTGACTCCAGACAGATAATGTAGCCAGCCAATGTTGGGCAAGTTACTTCAAAATGCATATTATATTACTGTCTGCGTAAAGTAATAAATTACTTATTACACTACCTTTTAGTTACTTTCAACAAAATGTCCAAATAACATATATAGAACAATTAAATAGCCTAAGGGAATGGCCTTGGACTCAGGGATGAGCAGGCAGACAAGGATCAAAGTCTGATATATTATGAAATAGGAATTAATATTTTTAATTGTAGGCTTAGACATATGAAACACAACAGACCTATACCTTCTATAATGTAGCCTATAATGACATGACAAGACAAAAATCTCTTCTATGCCTTTTTATTTTAGTCCACAGAACAAAGGTGCATGGTGTGATTCAAGAATGTGAATTAAAGTGCGCATTAGGCTACGAACTTATAGGCTTGGCTGTATTAAACACACAGAGCCTATATTAATATGGTCATGATGGTTTGGATGGGTTCTTTAAAAAACAACAGTAAACGCTTCATTTTGGTCGGTGATGCCAATTGTAACTCGTTATGTGACATAACTGTAGTAATATATTACTGAAATATTATTAGTAACACGTTATTACTCCATTACTGCTAAAAATATATTACTGTAACACGTTTCTTTTGTAACCCCAACGCTGTAGCCAGCTATCATTTACGAGGCCTGACTGATAAGTTCATGGTCTCAGGCACATTGCCAGGCATTCAGGCTAAAAACAGCCCTGAATCAAAACAATACAAGAGGTTGTGTTTGTGTGAGCGTGTTGCCTCAGGTACTGGTGCGATGAAATGCTATCCAAAGGTCTGTTGCACAAAAGCAGGCTTGTGTTACTTACACATAGTTTGCAAATGTTGTTTGATTGGTGCAACATGTCAAATTCAGCTAAAGGAACAGATCTTATGCTGCAAATCACTGCGCGTATGTTGCAAATTTAGTTAAATGGGCCCAAGGAAGGAAAGTCTGGGGGGGTTATAATCCTAGTAGCATTAGGATTCATGTGTCTAACACCTCATGTGGCCACAGTCCAAGTCTTCCTCTGGAATAAAAGTACTTCTTGTTTGAAATCCTCTCTAAACACAACAGCACAGTTTCTCTGAGCATCTGAAGGTGAGCGCTTACTTCCACAGTAGGCACCCAACAGTGCAATGGCTGCTTTTGTACTGATCCATCCTACTGTCATGGATCAAATCAAAATAAAAGAGGACTAAACCCATGGGACATCCCAGAGGCATTGTGCGCGAAACAACATCTCAATTCTCCGTTGTCTTTTGTTCCTCTTTTTTATTTTATTTTCTTTACAGTTTTTGCTCTTATTGTTGTTCCTCTTATTTCCCCACCCTCTTGACCTCTCCTGACCCTCCTTCCCGCTACTCTCTCAACACATTTCTCTTATCTCTCACCTCCTTCCTCTCAAAGGGAAAACTCCACAGAAACCAGATATTCTTTTTCACAGCCCCTGGCAAAGGTTTGGCATTTTTTAAGACTAACCATTAAAAGTCAATTGGTATTCACTCAAAATAATTAACTATTACAGCCTTTTTTCTGCTATGTTTTCTCTATTTTCCCTGTCCTTCTCATGGTGTCACTTTGAGGACGGATGTAATACAATTTTATTACACATTTAATACGAATCCAGCAAAGAACTGTGCACTGCCTTGATCCAATTTCTGGATTAGTTGGCAGATTCTCTCTCATCAACTGTCATCAACAATCTCCTGTGCTGTGAGTAGTTTGACCAAATCACATGCTGTAATGTTGTAATGTAAGAAATTATGCTTTAGATTTGCTGCAATGAGAACTCGGTCATGCATGAGTGTTCTCAGTGCCTGTTTACATCCAAAGTGCTGTCTATCTCCAGTGAGGCTTGCCAGTTTGGCTCGTTCAAGAGGGCGTTTCATGTGTACGTGCATGTGTTCATGCTGGCCTAGCACTAAAATCAAGTGAAACCAACTGTGAAGAGAGGACTAGGCATGCCAGGTAAGTGTGTTTGAGTTTGTGTGTGGTTGGATGGTGGTTTGACAAGGATGCATGCTATCCTTAAGTGCTGCTGAGCAACTTTCTGTGTGTACGGCAAGCCGTGTTTCTTGCTGCTGATTTGAAACAAGCGGGTCTTGATAAGGTTAAACTGGCAGCTCTGCTGACAAGCAGACCTACAAGGATTTCTATCATGATTTAAGACATAAGTCACCCGGGTTAGGTTTTTTAAAATCTATAGTACTACTGCATGTTTGAAAAATGAAGTATAAAGCCTTTTGTGGCTCCAGAGGAAGCTGCATGTAATCTGATAAATATCCCCCAGTGATGTCACTCAGTGGCTAAATTGCATTGTTGGTAATGTAGGTGACAGGTTTGGAAGAGCCGTCCACTGGTCTAGCATTGCACTCCTATAACACTGTTGGACTCATTAAGTACAGTTTAAAAAAAAATCATCAAAATCGATACAGCAGAACCAGAGAATAGCACCTTTTATATTCCATACATTCTTCCTCCTTTTTAAAACCTGGTGCCTACTTTGCCCACAATGCAACATAGCCACTCTCTGACATCACTGGAGGCAATGTACCAGATTACGCAGAGCTTCCTCTGGTCCTGTTGTTATCATGGCTAATAAACACTTTTAACACCATCATACGGATGCAGATTGGTTATGTTTCGTCATCAAAACTGCTTGGGTAGGTTTAGGAAAAGGTCCTGGTTTGGGTTAAAATAAGTTATGAGACTTAATGGAAGTAGCCCTGTGATGAACTGGCGACTTGTCCAGGGTGTACCCGGCCGCTCGCCCAATGTTGACTCGGGATCAGCTCCAGCCCCCCAGTGACCCTGCAAAGGATGAGCTGTTACAGACAACAGATGGATGGATGGACCTTATGGTTAAGTTTAGGCAGGTAAACATTGACGTGTGGTTTCACATGGGACACAAACACAGTTCTACAGGGTGAAATCTTGTTATTGTTTGTGACTCATCCAACAACCCCAACCTCCACCCTACACGGACCATCTCACTCTTTATGCAACGTCACCTGTTTTTTTTTCTTCTATGACATTCGCATCTAAAAAGACATATAAAAAACTTTATGCAGATTGCGTGAAAAGCAAAAAAATGAGTTGTGATAACTTGCGAAATGACATCAGACATTGGCGTTTCATTCACACAGCATTTGGTGAGACCAGGCTGTTTTACTCCCTTGTTCCCTATAGTCTTGTTTTCTTTCACTGCACCTACATTTTTTTACTGGTTGGTAATGTTATTGGTACCTGATCCATACAATGAAATTATTAAGTTGTATTCTGTATTGTGTAGGGTTTATTTTGTGGCAGTATTTATAATGGATACTAGCATGAACTGTCAGCTCTCACTAACTGTAAATGTCTTTGAGTTTACCTTCAAACTCCATACTGGTCACATCCTTCAGCATTATGAAAACATCGAATGATCCCACAGAAATACACCATTATGAACTGTGTTAAAAGGTATTGATGCATAAATGACTGAGAGGGTTTTATTGCCTGCTGTTTAACATTTAAAAGAACACTGAGCTCTTGTGTTAATTAGAGCTCAGTGGGATCATGTACCGGAAAATAAACTCTCAATGAGGAATTGCTATTGAAAGATCTCGATCCCAAGCCAAGTTGTTTTGCACTGGCCTCCTTGGACGAGCGAGCGAGGTTCAGAGGAAGTCAAATCAAAACTGAACTGTGCAGCCAAAGAGCCGATGAACGGCGAGCCAAGACAGATTTTGTTGGGATAAAAACAATTATCTGTGAGAAGATTAGAGGGGACAATTAGCGGTGAAATGGCGCTTTTATTCGACGACATTAGCAACAACAAAGAAGTCTTGTGGCTGTTTAGTTAGCATAATAAAGGCCGTGCAGAGTGAGCCAAATAATGTGGGCTGGCCAGACAAAAGCAGTCCATCAAAACTCATTAGAGCCAGGAATGAGACACATTAGGAATTTATAATGCCTGGTTATGATGTTGGGAGAGTAAGAATAAAGCCCTGAAAGCAAAGGACGTGTTTATTGTTGTCAAATTCAAATGTTTACTTTCAACAATATGGTGAGCAAATAAAAGGTCCACTTTGTATTCTACAGAGAGGCACAGCAGCTGATCCCCAGCATTATTATTTATGGCTTTCACCTCAGCTAAAAATGGAAACGATCTGCGTGGTGTTTTCTCAAAGTGCTTCCCCCTCAAAAAAGTAATGCCACCACCTGTAGTAGGTACAAGAGGTCAGGGGGCTAATGTCAGCCAGAGCTTGTATAGTTTGACACAGTAAATCTTGTCTCTCGGCGCACTGACAAGCCCTCTTTGTCTCTGAGAATGTGAAAGTCTCATGAAAACTTTATTATTTATCTTCTCCTTTGCCGCTTGTGCCTAAAATGGAGAGAAGGAAAGATTGAGCAACACAGGAAAGAGAGAGGGTTAGGGCCAAACCGCTGCAATAAAAGTGATGTATGAGACGTCACTCAGTGATTGGCTCAATACATCACGCTGAAAGCACGAGCGCGTGTGCATGCGCACAGACACTCACTCTGAAGCGGGGTGAGGTGCGTGGTGGAGTCCTGTCTGCCTGTAGGCTAATAGATGCAAGATAAAATAAGAACTTTGCAAATATAGGATGGAGCAATCCTTTATTGGACTGTATTAGCTTCACCAGAATATCCGCACACATGCTCTCATACACACACGAGCACGGGGGGGTTTGCGTTAAATGGAACTTTTCTAAAGCTGGAAGCACAGGAGCATTAAGGGAGGAATAAGCAGGTGGTAACTAAGTGGGATAACAGAGATGGCAACTGCTCTGATTGATGTGTCAATTGGTGCTCACTGATGCTTGGTGCTTTCAGTGACGCTTATGAACCTCTCAAAGTACGGAGGTTTGAAATCTGGATGTTTTGTACGGCCTCACTGCTGTGGAATAACAGAAGGATTCTTTATTCTTTTCTGCTCTTTGTTCATGATGAAATCTCTTCAGATCAGACATTCAAAAACAAAACAGCTGTCATTGCAAGTGTTTGCAGGTTTAGACTTTGTTTCACAGAAGAAAGACGCACAGCAAGTCTTTCTGTTACTTGGTTATTTGAACAGAAGAATAAACTTCTGTTCATTAGTTTGCTACAGAAATGTGAAGTGACCTTGCCTTCTAGGCTCTTTAGACCACAGGGTGTCCTAAATGTTTTTTGTTCAATAATTATGTTCAACATTTTAGATACAACTGATGAGATTCGAATGCAAAAACTGCATCTTACCGTTGCATTTTGAGCTCTCTCCAGGCCAGAGGAAAATGTGGCTGTGCAAATGCACATGGCTGCTTTCATTGAATTCATGGATGCATTCAGCATGTATTCAGGGCCTGATTTAATTAGACAGCGCGTTCAACTGTGGGATTTTCATAACATTACTTAAAGAAGAAAATTATAAAAAACATTTACTTTGGCCATGATTCAACTCCACCTGAGGAGAACTGTAAAAATAAATGAATTGTTCTTCTTTGAGGTTCTAATGTTGACCATATATTATACAAGGCACTGAACACATTCATGACAAAATGGAAAGGAAGTGATATACAGTAATAAGATGACATATAGAGAAATACTTCCAGCTTTTTAGAATGGAGCAGGTGCATATGGATGTGGATGTTAGAGGTGTAATTTTGTGTTAAACGACCAGGATTCACAGGTAGCTTTAAAAACAAAAGTCAGCAGCATATCACCAGATATCCTTGGCTGTGTTACACGGATAAGAATGAAGTGTAGCTCACTCTTGTGCAACTTCATTCATTTCCTGTTGGAAATATTAAAAAAGCAGTTCAAGTCAGAAGCGCACTCTGCATACGCATTTGAACTCGCTCATCATGTACTGATAACTACTCTCCTCTACTAGTGTCAGCCACTCTCTACTACTTCCTTGTACTCCTTTTGACAGCATAACTAAATACAGCAAATAATAAGACACATTTCACTGCATGTGGGAATGGGAATATGCATTAAAAAAAAGGGGTTTTCCAGCATACCTGGGACACCAAACACTGCCAGCCGAAGCAGAGGCAGAACAATGGCACACAGGTGTCTTATAGCTTGGCCCTGATTAGGGAATTTGTTGGGGGAGGAGTTGATTCAGGGCTGCATTCACCAACACTACACCTTGCTCTGTACTAGGGGAGTATACCCCACCACATTTATGTCACAGCTACAAACTAAGGCTCTACTCAAATGTACTACTGTTGTCTATTACCAGGGTTTTGTTTATAATCAGCTTACCTGATACCTGAAAGTTCAGGTCAGAAGTGCCTCTGTAGCATACACACTTGAACCTGGTTCAATACATACTGATAACTACTTCTACTCTACTAAATCCAGCTACTGATGCTCAGTCTAGTGAAATGCATAGAGAGCCCTCTGCTGCGATGCTGTTTAGCAGGAATAACATGATTAAGTAGTTATCTTGTCTTTTTGAGTTCTTAGCCTTCACAGAGTTCAAAAATAAATAAGAGGGAGGCTAAAATTACTCAGTCTTTTCAAAGTTCCTAGAAACTACCCGTGGGTCAGGTGGGTTTGGGTCAGTGTTACAAGAAAATATCTCGTCACAGAAACACATTGTGTGCAATAGTCCACTTTCTACTTCTTTTTCCGTCTCACTGTCACTCTCTGTCTCTCAATTAGACACACACATACGTCCTCAAATACCCTCACATACCCTCTCTCCACCATGCTACCATTAGCTTATTAGCTCATTTAGCCATGAAGATAGTGGCCATATGGGGCGTTTCCACTGGCACGTATAGTCAACCTGAGCCTAGCCAACTTGCATTTCCATTAGCAGTTTTACCGCGCCAAGTTGAGCCAAGTCGCGCCCAGGATGGACCTTGTCTGGAGTAGGTCTAAAAGTAAAAGTGAATAAAAGTAGCGTGAATAACATTGTAACAAACTACCTCGTCCCTGAACTTTTCTGCCTGAGTCATGTAGATAGAGTTTCATTGGCAATGATAGTTGCTTGACAAAGAAGACATCAACTCCCATGAGTCTTTTGTTTTGACTGAGAGACCACTAGTTCCAGAAATGACATACTGTGTGTTTAAATGCTCTGGTTTTTTAGTTGTCAGGCCAGCTATTTCATTACTTTGTTATCTAGAAATGTAGCTAAAAAGCTGGCTTGCTTCTGGTCTGCCTGTTATTGCAAAGACATGCAAGAGATTTCACTCTGCTGCTCTCTATGTGCCCCGACACAAATTGGAAAACATATGTTGAATATCCCATGTTGCAGCTCTTGCTATCCTATTCCTCAAAAACAAGCTTCAGGGTTAACTTAATCTAAATGATAATAATTCATCCAGTAAGTAACAGAATAAATCCAGCATGCCGAGAGCCAATGCTACTGTCTGCTGGGAGGACGAGGTGCTGAGTGTGGGTGGGGTCTGTGTGTGTGGAGGGGGGGTGGGGTGGAGGTGGGGGGATGGAGTGGTGACTCAGGGAAGACACTTGAAGTCGCCCATCCTGTTGGCCTTGCCCTTGACGCTGACAGTGCTGTTGCCCTTGCACTTGAAGATGTCAGATCGTTGTGTGTCGGTGTGTGTGTGCGAGCAGCATCGCTCGGATGGAGACACTGGGATGGCAGTCACCATGACAGGGTCAACAAGGAGGGAGAGCACTGACACTGACATCACTCGACCTCGGATGACCGCTCTATATACACACAAGCCCACACACGTTCGTGCTTCTTGTTCAGACACATTCAGACACAGTAATGCAGGAGCATAGTCAGCTGATTAGAGGAACTAAGTCATTTTGGATTGGATTTTAGATTTGGACACAAACATTAAAAATCTCTGAATGACATTATACGATGTAAAAACAGCTACATGCTGAATGGTTTTGATATCAAATGGTTACTTATCCTTATTCTCCTCCATGTTAACGTCATGGAGTTGCAGCAACAAAGAAGGAGCATATAAAGTGGTAAATCATGAAATCTGCTACACACCTATATCAATAAAAGGTTTCAATAATTTCAGGAAAATAGAACGACTCCTCCCAGCTTGTCATGTTTTGATGATAAAAATCAAATGAGAAGGTGCAGTATGGTCCCAGAACACATTTATTTGATGCATTTACAATGAAATATATTCAACTGGGCAAATTAAGGTTGAAGAGACTTATTACTTACAAAATGTAACGGGTCACATATAACTAGTTACTTTCAATTAAAAGTAATGAGTAACTTTACAATATTACTGTCCATGTAGAGTAATGAGTTATTGATGAAACTACTTTTGCGTTACTTTCACCACCAAAACCTCAGTACAAGGTACGACCAGGCATTATAAAACAGAAGAGGGTTCAATGTTTCATAGCTGGAACAGAGGCACAGAAGCTGAAATTAATTTCAGTTCATTACATATCCAGTGGTGGTTGACCGCCTAATGAAGACTCTCCTCCGGAGCACAGATCTGGCCCATTCATGCATTCATTTGCGTGTTTATCACTATTCAATATAATTGCCCTCTTATATTACAATAGTGTGATGATGTTTTGGAACAATTAAATAGCCTACACCTTTTTAAATAACTGCACTTGACTATTATGTTTTCCATCCTTCTCTTTGATAAACCAAAAGTAATGGGAGTATACCCATTTCAACAACGTATAGACTAAAAAATAATTAAAAAATACATGTGGCGAGGGGCCTAAGAGGGGAAAATTCAGGGGGAGGCCGAACACCACCTGGGGACTTGCAACCCCAAGAAATATTTGAGCCTCGGATACTGGGTGGGAAAAAGAAAAGGACACACAGGCTCGTTACTGAATAGGCAGAGACGTGAGTTATAAATTAAATTAAAAGGTTTTCTTTTAAACAATAATCAAATAATCAACGTAAAAAGACAGGAGTTGGAACTCCTGAGAGAGAAAAGGGTTAATGAGCAAATGAAACTCTTAAAATCAGTAAGGTGAGTAGAATTACTTTACAATTATCTTTTAAAAAGGCCTAAATTTGAAATATTAAAAAGAATCAGTGTAATTGTTTTAAAATTCGGTCCAACCACGACTATGAAAAAGGAAAACTAAGCTGAGGCCATATGTGGAGGGCAGACTACACAGAAGCAGTGTCCAGGGCTGCTACCACTACTCACCTTCAGCGTAGCACAGCAAACCTCACAGCAATCCTTACAGCAAAATGGTGCAGTCAGTGTGTACCCGTGTGTTTACTCACATGCAAAAGGTGAAGGGACCTCACCACGGGTGCCTAGCCTCCCAACAATACGGCACTCTGCTTAGGAAAATAACTTAACAAATTATCAGAGAACAGCAAGTAATCAAATAAACAAGGTAACAAAATAAAGTAAAGTAAGGTAACCCACTTGGTTTTAACAATTTCAACCTGAAGGAAAATTGACCTAAACAAAAAGGAACAACAACAATAATTCAAACACTAATGAATTAAGGGACAGGCAAAATAAATCAAAACCACCAATACCGGTAAAACAATTGAAGAATGCAAACTAAATGTAAAGATGTGGGCAAAACACAAAACTAAACTAAACTAAAGGCAAAACAGCAGTAGGTATTGTGCAAGTGAACCTGAAAAAAGGGGAAACTAAAGGCTCACTGCATGTTAAAATACATTTTAAAAACTAAGCCTACTCACCACATATGGCACCAGACATGAACACAGAAAGCACTCTGGTGAGGGGCAAGCAGGGATTCCTCACATGGACAGCCGCTTCAAACAAAGACAGTCCACTATAATACACATTTCAGGTGGGAAAAAGGGGTTTTCCAGCATACCTGGGACACCAAACACTGCCAGCCACAGCAGGGACAGAGAGCAGGAAACAGAGGCAAAACAATGGCACACAGGTGAGGGAATTTGTCAGGGGGGAGTTGATTCAAGGCTGCATTCACCAACACTACATCTTGCTCTGTACTAGGGGAGTATACCCCACCACACACAGATACAGACATTAAAACTGTAGTGAAACACTGATATGATGTCGATTTGAAAGCCTACAGGCCGTTTTTAAGGTCTACTTTTAACAAGAACCGCGCATATCATGCTAAAAATAGGCGAGACTCCAAATCTGTTGATGTCGCGCCACTGCAGCCTCGCTTAACAGGCTCCTAACGTCGGTGGTGTGTCTGCTCCAACCTGTTAACATGGAGGCTGAAATGAAAAGCAGCACCTGTAAGTGTCTAACTTTCAACCTTTCAGAATTATTTTAGTATGTTGTATGTAATGTATTTTAATGTTGTACATGGCATTGTCATTCCCAGTTGATGACAGTAACATATTACATGATGTACGAAATGTAATAATATGACCAAAATCCTAATAGTAACACACTATATTACTTTGTTACTGGTAAGAATAACATAATACTTTAACCCTTATCCCCAACATGGTGGCACTGACTTAGGGGCTGGGGCTGGATGGATAGGAGGAGACTTAGAGCAGCTAATTTAAAAAAAGGGGAGAAATGAATGTGAATGAGTTCATTTTAATCTGTGTGAACTCAGCTTTGAACTAGCTCGTGTGAATTGTGAACTGGTCAGTAGTTGATTTGCAAGAGGGTGGGTTTGGGTTAAGGGTCCTTTTTACTTTACATAATTTAATTCCAGATATTTACATTCTATTAAAGGCTATTTGTTTTCAGCCTTCTGCTTGGTTGCACCTGAGACTCCTGGAGGCTAAAGAGGTTGTCACGGGTCAGTGGGCTGCACCCAGTCGGCATACCTGAAAGGATGAAGGCATTTAGAGACTTTTCTGCCACACTCATCGGGAGGAAGACAGCCCAACAAAACCATAGATAGTAACAGGTGAGGTAAGACATAATAAGGTTTAATTTGATGTACGTAGGTGCATGTACACTGAGTGATTTCACTCCTTCTCTAAACTCTGACAGCAGGATTCATTTTTCTTCCACTGACTGAATGGACGTGAGCACAGCAGCTGCAGGTTGCTTGCACAGGACCTTCTTTTCAAAGTAACATGGCCTGGAGTCAAGGTAAAAATTGTAGGCTGTGAAAATACTTTTCTTGCAAGAGGTTTCATTTCAACTGTCAGGGGACACACCTGGGATCAAACAGCAAATCACACAAACATGCTGTGGGCTGAAAGCATGTGTCTGACAGTTTCCTGCCTTATTTCATCATCAAGATTGAAAAATACCACTCAAAATGATTGAATGAGTGACAGGTATGTGTCCTTGTAAAAAGCTGAACAGTGAGATAATGGACAACTGACACATGTAGGGGGAACAACATGCATAAATAAATGCATTTGTGATCAAACATCCTTGACCTTATTGCACATACATGTTAAACCTGCCTCTGTAACTGTAAGACTCATAGAACATCATGTTATCATTGTGATATAATACTGTATCATCTGACATTATAGTTACAGCACAACATTATGACTTAGTGCAAAAGCTGAAAACTGATTTTGTATGATGGTGTCATCATAATCGTAATTCTATTGTCAATAAATTCCATACAAAAAACAATAAGTTGGTCTGTCTCTCTTTCTGACTTCCCTGTTTGCCCCAATCAAAAGGGTCAAAACCAGGAAGGCACAGTTAGTGTGGATGCAAACCAGACAGTCTTGCAAAGTGTGGGTGGAAATTGGCTGGTATATATACTGTGAGACTAATTAGAGAGATGGGGAACAGGTGGGAAGGGAAGGTCAGGTGATAGGAATGGGTGGGGGGGGGGGTCACTTCGGAGCAGGAGGGAGTCGCTGGATGTGAGAGTCAGGTGACTGGGACAGATGGAAAAGGGTGCTTTTCATTATGCAAACTTATGCTTCCTGGTGTCCTCTCTCCTCCCAAGACCCAGGAACTGGAGGGTGTTCCAATCTCTTAAATACACCTCCAGGAGGAGAGAGGATGTTTCTGGAGGAGCTTACTGTGAGGAAAGACAGGTGTCTCCTTGCATCTCTCACTCGCGTCTTCGCTGGGAGGAGTTAAGATGTGAGGAAGAGACACAAGTGAGGAAAGTGAGGAGACACACTAGCATCATGAAAAAGGCCCTTTTCATAATGCTAAGGTAGATAGGGAATGGCAATGAAGGTACCTGGGGAGGGAGGGACAGAGAGGCAGGATGGGAAAGAATAAACACAACTGAGGCAGACACTGTGACATTAATCTGTTATAATGATTATAGGCTGATAAAAAAAAATGTATATAAAATGTGTGTGTAAGTAAGTAAAAGTTTTAATCATAGTAGAGTGAAAATAGTTTTAGTGGAGTAGAGGCTGACACAACTCAAGTCGGTAGGTCCAAGTCTCAAGTCAAGTCACATATTTTGTCAAGTCAAGTCCTTAGTTAAGACAAGTCCCAGTGAAATAAATGTGATCAACCAAAAAACAAATTGACGACTTGATGGAAGTTTATTCATGATCCAGAGACCACCAAACAGTGTAGTCAGCAGGGTAGTCGTCCGATCACAACCAGGTAATATTACACAGACATTGAGCATTTTTAATATCTTATATTTAATATTTGAACTGAAAACATAAAATGAGCAAAGACAAGACATTTGTGTCGCTGTGTCTCAAGTCAAAGTCAATTAAAAAGTTTTTACCTTCCAAGTCCAAGGATCAATCCCATTAACAATTTTTACCCCTACCCCTCATTTCCGAGTGCCCCCTTGCCCCTCAGATCAGAGTTAGAATGGGTAGTGGTTGAAATCTCCCACCATGAAATGGAACAACCCTTCAGGACCCTCATACTTAATAAGTTGTCATTGATGGCATTTACGGACCGGAAATTTCCCATATGCCATCTTCAGCCGGGGTGGTTTCCCTTTTATTACTGCGACAGGTGGGAGGAATTACTCACAACTACATGCTATCAGTCAAGTCGAGTAAAGAAGAACACCGCTTCATTACCTGGCCACCAGCAATACTTTATAGGCTAACAGTAGCAACCTGTGCTCCTACCTTGCCAGTCTGCACTGATATTATAGGAGCGGTACCGAGTGCAGCAAGTTCACTGCAGGACCTAAGTTAAATTTCAGGCCTTATGTGACATGAATGGGGGGAATGCAGCATTGAAATATGTCAAAATGCAGGACTGTCATGCAGAAATCCGCAATAACAATATACCGTCAGCTAGCCAGCTAGTTAGCTACTGAGACATCAGCAAACTGGGAGCCATTGTTTTAGGCTTGTTACAAAGAAAAGGACTATAATTCATTGAAACAGAGAGTTCATATAGCTGTCGGTTTGAAGTGTGACTCGAAAAAAACCTATGTTTGGAGGGCCATGTAGGCTGAACACTTCACCCTACCCCTCTACAACAAGAGTCAGGTCACACTACCCGAGGGTGTCAATGTGCAAAATGAAGGGGTAGGGCTAACTGATTGGGGCAAGTTGTGTGTTGGGATTGGGCCCAAGTTGAGTCTCAAGTTATGTATTTTTTTTATCGATTTGCAAGTCATCAAAACAGTGACTTGAGTCAATTCAAGTCCAAGTCACAATGAATCAGATCCACATCTATTGACTGGTAGAGGATCTTTAAGTACAGCACATGACTACCGTTGTGACCAAGGCATGTGGCAAAGGGAAAAACTTGTTGGAGGTTAAAATTCCAGCGACACTGTCAGTACAGGAGAGAACATAACCTGCACTTAGAGCACCAGCAGTCATCGTCAAAATATTGTCACATGAGCGACACTGAGTTATTTGGTCAAATATATCATTATATTTGACTTTGTCAATATTGCCCAACCTTAATGCTTCACATTTATTACAGTGTCCTTGCAGTCGCACTCTGACTGACTGAGCTCATGAAGAGCTTTTGAGTACACCCAGTGTAACATTAAGTCGAGGAATAAGACTTTAAAAGGTGATAGATTGCTCTCTGTAAGAAGTTTCACCCAACAGCCCTCACTCGGGAGCAGGGACACACACCATTATGGGTTATAGAGTGAAGTTATCGCCATGGTTATCATTCTAGATGTTAATGGACATTATATGGAGAGGGAGACTGCAAAGACGCGCTAATGTCCTCCTCTTCATTTTTAACCTTGACCTACCTGTCGTGCTCCTGAGGTAACCACCGCCACAGTAATGAACACACACACACACACACACACACACACACACACACACACACACACACACAGGGAGAGAGAGAGAAGAGATGAATTCTGCAGAGGAGGTCATTTATAATTAGTTACACAGCATGGCAGTTGTCCTGCTCCACCACACACAATCAAAGACAACTCACAGCATACAGCATCATCTGCATGTGCTATAGCAATCAGTGTTCAAGACAACCAAATAATCACATTTTTAATATGCGTCTCCCACTGGGGCCGGTGTACAACAGTGAAGGCTAAATATCAGATGATGAGCAAAAAAAACTGTTTAGAAAAAGCAGCACCTTATGACAGACTGCACTTTTAACACCATATTTTTTCACCCAGCAGCAGCAGTGTGTGGCTGACAGAGAGTGTGACAGCTTTATACCTCGATGCCAGGAGTGAGACAGGTTGCCACAGACAGCCTGGAGAGAGCTGCAGGCTAATGCTCAACAGCAGTAGTTGACACTGGAACTGTGGACATCTTTGCTCCTCTGAGAATGTCTTGGAAAACTTTGTTTTCCCCCTCTGTGGATGAGTCTCAACTCAGGTGTTCTGTTCCACCTCTGAATTTATCAGATTTACTTTATCGGATAGGTCTAGAGCTTTAAAGTGCTTTCTTTATCATATAACTCTGTGTATTAGCTCGGTGGCAGACTATCAGCCTGCCCATGGTGTTCTCTGCTTCTGTGTGTGCTAAGATGACTGCCAGCCAACTGGACAAGAAAAAAAGCCCTGAAAAGCTGGATGAGTGGTATCGGTAATGGATCACACATATTTAGGAGGCACTGAATGTAGTATACACAGTATACACAGTATACATGCTAGGAGAGTATTACACAATATGTATACACAGCTGATGAAAATAACCACATAATAACCTGAAATCAGGAATAACCAAACATATAATACACTGACATTGGGTTGAAAAGAAGATAACCAAAGGGTAAAGTAATGATCACATGTTAAAGGGGCAGTTCACCCCAAAATAATAAAATGAAAATAATAATAATAAATATTTTTCCTCTTCTCTGTAGTGCCATTTATCTATCTAGATTGTTTTGGTGTGAGTTGCTGAGTTTTGGAGATATCAGCCATAGTGATGTCTGCCTTCTCTCAAAACAGCAACAAACAAAAAAACATTTGAAAAACTGAACTTTTAAGAAATCATGACCTAGTTACCCAGGATAACCCACAGACCTTGCTGTGAGCAGTTGAGCAGCAGGCTGCTGACCTCTAACCTATTGATTGGAGCTTCTATGCCCGCCCGGGAGCCGATGAGCGATACGTTCCCTCCACTTAACATCCCAGCCACTGGATGATTGATGCATCATGGTTTTATTCATTTAGCTCTTTGTGTAGGTTGTTTTTTCACTGAAGCACTTGTTTTTGACTATTTTATATGCATAAAGTTAGAGCAAATAAGGAAATAAAATAAACTATAATGAGTGTTTGCTACTGTTACTCCAAGCAGGGATATTTTGAGCTCACAATGCTTTTCTGGCCAGGCACCAGGATATTTCACCCAGAAAAACATGGGTTAAAGGATAACTACCGTTTTTTACAACCTGGACCTTATTTCTAGCAAAATATATGATCATTTACTCACCCAGATAACTTTGGTGTCATTTGAAGTCGTTCGGACGAAATTACATCCAGTGTAGCGGCGATATATCCATATAATGCGAGTGACGGGGCACCGACACACAGCCTCTATATAACGCAGTATCTGCCACGAAACTAGTTCATTTCACCAATATTTTGTCATGATACGCTAGTGCTATTCCCCTCTGAGTCCGGGCTCATCTGTTATCAACATCCGGGGTCAAACTAGCAGTAGCAGCAGCTCAGAGACGACATCTTCCAGGTCAGAGGTAGTAGATCAACCTACAGACCCCGGATGTTGATAACAGACGAGCCCGGACTCAGAGGGGAATAGCACTAGCATATCGTAACAAAATATTGGTGAAATGAACTAGTTTCGTGGCAGATAATGCTCATAGAGTCTGCGCTTCGGTGCCCGGATCACTCGCATTATATGGATATATCGGCGCTACACTGGATCTAATTTCGTCCGAACGACGCCAAATGACACCAAAGTTAACTGGGTGAGTAAATGATCATATATTTTGCTAGAAATAAGGTTCAGGTTATAAAAAACGGTAGTTATCCTTTAAGTGTAACCTTTCAAAAGAGCCAGAAAATCACGCCTGTACTCCAAATGGTTCAACAACAGCTTTGATTTTACTTTGGACTAAAACCGAGATAGACATTTTAGGATAATTTTACATTACTTTTGTTGTACTGTGGGAGAAGCCAAAGGGAAATTTCTACTGAGGTGGACAATAAAGTGAATCTAATGTAATCTAATCTAATCTAAATTTCCATGAACGATAAAAGGTTCTGATAGTTAATACATTTATATAAAGATATCGCACATTGGCATCTCTTCATTTTCTATACAGCTTTCATGGGCTGAAAAGGATTGTAGGCTCAGCAGATCTTAACTGAACTTGAGATAAAACCATGCATCTGTTCAGTATTGCTTCAAACAAAGTGCTTGTTGGACTGACTATCAGCATGTGAAACCCCCTCCTGTCACACCTCTCTGACGCAGGAATTGGGTGGGCGGTGTGCGACAATTTACGTGACTTTCCAACACGCAACAATCCCATTTCAAGCAGCAATTAGCCAGGTGTGCAGTGGTGTAAACACATGGTGAGCTTTTCTCTAAAGTTATTTTATCGATCAGACAACTATTTCTGTCACTTTTTATGTGTAGAAACAAGTGCAGCAAAATGAACAGCTTTGAGGAGGGGGCATTCACAACAGCTATAAACACTTTTTACCTTCGGTGTGGTCAGACAACACATAGCTTTACAATTGAAGTGTCACTTGAGAGAAACACTAATAGAGGGATAACTCTTATCATGGGGTGAGACTAAATCACTTACCTATGTCTGACACCCCTCCCAGGGTATAGGCCATCGACAAGGGACCTCCAGAGTTCTTGGTCATTTCGTGGGGTGAGAGAACGATCAGGCTGCAGTTTTTCTGTCATCGTGAGACTGGAAAAAAGTTTTTAAGTAGCCAACTTTGGAGGAGACACAGTGGAGACCTCACACCACACCAAGTAAACCCTGAATTATGAGAGGTCCAGGAAAAATAATCTGCATTGGCTCTGTCCTGTCTGGTCATTTTGATTTTAATGCACCCAGTGATACATTTGGAGTGCCAAATTTAGCAATCACGGTTGAAAAACCTCAGACACAATCAAGACATGATTTTTAAAATATAACTCATCTAGGGCATGACCAGCACAAGTGTGTCAGACCTCCTGGGGCCAGAGAACATCCAAAGGAAGAACTCACTGGTCTCTGGGTAAATTTGGGTCGATAAAGTTTGCTGAAGTTGACCCCTCCTCCTCATGTGTGGTCTTCTACAGTGGGCATACTTCCCTGTGCTGTTTCTGTAGTGCCACTAACAAAATAAAGAACCACCAGTAGAAACAGTATAGCAATCCTGGAAAATAGTTTTCCCAGTCTGTACACAAAAACATCATTAACACATGATATGAACAAGAACATTACAACAACATGTCGATTACAGTGTCTCCAGGCTTTTTAAAGCCCTTACAGCCATTCCTTGCGGGGCATGATTTTTTTAGCAGATTGGTTGTGTTTCTGCAGCCAGAAGGCACGAGGGTGAAGCGTGGGGTTGAGTGGCTGGTAGGGGTCATGTGCTATGGTCAGCACTCTGCAAATGGTGGCGGTGTCAATGAGGACTGGTAGGTTTGGAGTGGGAAGACCAATTATTTTAGAAGATATTTTAGTGATTTTCTGGTAAAAAAAAAAAAAAAAGGCTTGTTCCACCAGTAGAAAAAAAGGTGATGTTCAGCTTGTTTCCGTCGGTGAGGATTAGCAAGGCGAAATAGCAGATATACATACAGACTCACATGCATACATACACACATAGATACAGTACATACTTACTCACATACATATGGTTTGCAATATGCATGTATGTGTAAAAGGGGGAGTATTTGGGAGAAAAATTCATGGACACAAATTTTCTTCAGATGATCTGTATAATGACTGAGATATAATAATCATACAGGCCATCAGGTACAGGTTCATGATTTGCACAATTCTTCTGCTGAATATCAACAGAACCGGAGGAGCAGGCTTCAGAACTTGACTGCACCAGAACATTACCATCAAAACCAGCATTAGCACCTGCATTAGCATTACAAACTCTGAATCACTAGTAAGCATAATACTTCAGGTAAACAGATACAGTGATGCACAACACACACTGCACTGGAGCTTGCTTAGTTCCAATGTAAACATAACAGTACAGTCACTGAGTAACAAAGACTGGTCTCTATTAGGGCTGGACCCGAATATTCTAACTCTCCTGTTTAATGTAAGCCTACTTACGCCACTGTTTTGTAAAAGCTTGTGAATGCACCTGCTTAGGTACCGTGTTGGTTTGGATTGTGTGACGGCTGTGTGACGGCTCACCTGCTGATGTGAAACAGTCCTGTTGACAATGCAGGACAGCTCTAGTCTTCACTCGTCAACATAGTTTTCCCACCATTAGGGGTGACTATTGCTGGACAATGAGGCTAGCTTGGTCTTCGTCAGTTAATTAACTTCATAGCTTCACAAAATGTAAACATACTGTAGCCTAACACACTCATTTCTGGAGTGAATATACACTTTCCTCCAACACAGGTAAACATTAACTCTTATTAAGAAGGACTAATACGTGACAAGGGAAGTATTTGAGTAAAAGATTTCATACTCAGAACAAATAGCACTAAATGCTGCTAAGCAGGGTGCGAACTACGGGGGAGCCAGGAGGGTCTCAGCCCCCCTTAATGAGACATGAGCTCCCCTGAAAACATGATTTGTGAAATTTTGGGGGGGGTCTCTAAAATATTGGCAAAATGCTGTTTTTTCCCATGCATTTCCATTTCCATTTTGTTTTTGTTTTTTTGTATTGTCATAATCATGGATCATGTGTAAAATTAGGCTATTTTTAATGTATGATTTGCACATGAGGCTGTTTCATCTCTATTTCACTTTAATAAAGATGCCGGCCTGCATGCAATTCTTGTCCTCACCATTGAAGCGTGGGGGCGCTATGTCTTAAACGTCACTTTAAATCAGACATCGGAAACGAAAAAAAAGCCCGCGCTGGACCGTTTGCGCTGGACCCGCTCAATTTCGGTGCTGAATCGTATTTACTGCCATGTTTTGCAGTCATCATGTCTAAAAGAAAACAGGGAAACCTACTCGCAAATTTCGGATTTCCAAAGAAATCGAAGACGAATGACTCTGAGGAGCAGCAAGAGGCGAGTTCTTCGGCAGATGCTAGCTTGAGGACAACCGACACCACCACTGCACCTGCGGGGACCGCTGCTGGTGAAAGCCCGCCAACATGGAGAAAATGAAGTAGGACACTAGCTAAAAAACTCGTCGAGTCAGCTAGAGAGGCAGTGGATGAGTTCGGCGACTGGAAGTTACGAGATAAAGCACCAGGCAAAACATTGGAAAAGCTTTGTACAGCAAGCAGGACATATCTCCCGCATCATCAGAGTGTGAGAGGGGGTTTTCTGCTGTCAATGACACTGACAGCAAGACCCGCAATAGACTTAATGGACCCCCTTTGGAGAGATTCGACCCAGCACCCTTCATCACATCCTGGATTAAATCAGGTCCTAGCCTGTCCACATCATGGGCTTCTGGACCAACAGCAAAGGAAGCTGATCCCAGGCCTGTGTGGTCGCTTCTGTTTGAAGGTAAGGGCTAATCTGTATAAACTGTATTATTAATTGTTAGCACTGTGTTGTATATGATGTTGCTGAGGATTGGATCTCTTGTAGGCAGCCTGGCCGATTTTTTTAAATTATGACGGTCATGCGTGTGTGGTGTCATTGATTGGTTTGTTGATGCATGTTATAGTATTTCAGAGGTTATTTTGCGCATGTTAATGCGGACTTGATTCCTTGTAGCCAGACTGGCATGTTTTGGTTTTGATTTAGATTTGATTAAGATTTGATGCTTGTGTGGAGGTTGGATGTGATACAGTATGTTCTTATATGTGCTGACTGCTGACATAAGGCAAGTAGGCATACGGGCTTGTACTAATGGATGTGTTTAGAGTTGTGTTTAAAGTCTTCGCTCTGAGGCACGCGCAAGCGCAATATGAGTGAGCCCCCCCCCCGCCGCCCAGAAAGCCGCGGTATAGTTCGCACACTGCTGCTAAGAGTAGCTGCCAGTAGCTAGTCGGCTCAGGTAGCTGTGTAGTTTAGAACATAGTTTAGGGGAGTGTAGGTGCCTGCACTGCTAGCACCGCAAAAGGATGGACCAGGGCTTGCTAGTTAGCATGCTAACCTCAATAGAGATCTCTTCAACATAATACTTCACATTCTGTTGATAGTAATAGTTGTTTTTTTTTAACGTTTTAAACTAAAATTCTTACATATGAATTTATTTATTTTTTCATGTTGGGGGCCAAATTGAGCCAAACGTTGGCCCACCGGCCCCATTTTAATGACTGAGAGGAGGAATCGCAGTGTCCCTGGACGTAGCTCATGAGCTGTGTGCTCGATGCTCCCTCTGAACACTGAGTATGAGACCATTAAATGTAGCTCTACTGCTCCCTCTGCTTTACTGATAATGCACATCCTATCTGTCCAGATGCCTGCACAGCTCCTCCAGAGAGAACAAAACTTAGAGTTTGGTGGGGTGTCAAAAAACTAATAAATAACCATTAACATTTACAGTATAATGCTGCAATAAATGACAGAAGAAGAAAAAACATGCTCTAACCTTATTAAAATATAATGTACTTACATCTGTCATCTACCATAAATGTGTGTTCACAAGTCTGCGCTTTGGTGTCGGAGCAGTGATTCTCAGTGACTGGTCTGTGCACGGCTGGCTGCTGGAGCGCACCCCCTGCCAGTGCATTCAGATCAGCAGTCACCCCTTTATCATTTCTGCCATGTATTAAAGCTGAGTACCCCCTCTGTCCAACGGCATGTCGTAAAGACTTATCTGCCCTTTCCCAATGATTTCAGAATTGAATTGACATCGTAAACACCCTCCAATAGACATTTTTCCGACCAATGATAAATTCATTATAAACAGGTCCAAAATTGTATATATATCTCTTTGTAATATTTGGTATTATAGACAGCAGCAGCAATAACATCTCCCTTCTGTTTCTTCTGAAGCTGTCCATGGTTATGACATATCTTTATGACAGATGTATCGCCTCCAAACAGACTATGAAATACGATTACCTTTGATGTTTAAATGAATGCTGTATTTCAGCGACATGTGTTTGCTTTTGTTTGTATGTGGGCTATGCTCATATTTTTTAATATTGTTTTAGTTTCTGAAAAAGAAGAGAAAATCTGTTTGTGTATTTCAGCCTGTTTTTACTGAAGGAAAGTCAGCTGAAGTTTTGTAGTCCACAAAACATTTCTGGAGCTTCACAGCAAAACAGCATTCCCTTAAACAACTGTTGTGCTGTAGATGGGGACTTGTTTTAAAATAACAACTGGAAAAAGAGTACACAGAAAATGGCTGAAAAGACATTATTTTACCTCTTTAAAGCTGAAATCTTCACTGTAGCTCCTAAATGCAAAGCATTAGTGTGCACCCTGCTGAAGTGGGTTGACCATGTCTTATCCCTTCAGCCTGACTGAACCTGTCTCAATTATCAAGTATTGTCTTTATTGTGAAACAATTAAGAAAAAGCCACATTGCTGCACTATCATTGTCAAAAAATAAACTTTATCTTAGAAAAATTGTAACAAATTGATTCACATTGATAACAGGCTAGAATATTTTTGCTGCAGGAGTCAGCATGGAGACAGGCACATCATGAAATATGTGGATGATCCTGTCATTGTGAGTTTACCCCAGGAGGGGGAGTGGAGCCCTGTAGTAAATGTCGTTGTTACATGGGGACACTACTTGAAGCTGAATGTCACTCAAACAGAGAATATTAAATCCTTCCACAGGGAACAGCACCAGAGGACAAAAAGTGGTGGTTGTGCAAAGTTACCTGAGAACAATACAATACAATACAAATACAAATACAAATACAGAAAAAACAACTGTCTGTACAGTGTAGGGTTTTACCTAATCCTAATCCTATTTTACAAATCTTTTCCAGTTTGTTTTGACCTCAGGTCTCACAGTATAGTGTGGTCATCTAGTAGTCAGCAACAGAAACCAATTGAAGGAGTTGATAAAGGTAACCAGCAGGTTTAACAGTGAGCAGCAGTCCTCACTCTCACACATTTTTAATAGAAGAGTTTGACAAGAGGAAAATATAACCACCACTGACACTTGCCACTATTCAAACAAAGAAACTTTCTTTGTGTCTGTGTGCACGTGTGAGTACATGTGAGTGTATGTTTAAGTTGGGCTTTGGGTATTGAGCCATGTGTGGTTTATATGTGAATTTCAAAATATGTCCAAAAATAATATTAAAAAATCTCGATTAGTAAGGTAACTGGTAACTTCTGGTAAATCTCTCAAACAAAAGTAGTGTAGTAATAAGCACAATAATTCCCTCTTAAATGTACTGCTGTACTTCATATAAAGTTCTTGGCTCAAAAGACTGGAGGCTCTGCTCTGCAGCTGTTTGGACACAGACAAAAAAATGTATTTCACTTTAAAATGTAGTAGATTTGATCTTTTACTGCTTCATCCATGCATTTTGCAGCAGAACTACATGAATATTCCACTGCCTGTGACTATATTTAATCATGACATGTCTTTGCCTAAAATGGTGTTACACAAGCATATGATTAACCGTTCATAATGTAGCATGAGGTGATTTACTGGGTCACTTATGTGAGATCCTGTAATTTAACAGCGTGTGGTCAGATCATCCAACGCTGTCACCTTGTGGCAGAAAGAGAAAGATGCACTAAATGTGCATCTGGGAACATAAAACAGCCATCATTTTCAGCCTCCCCTATGTGTGTGTGTGTGTGTGTGTGTGTGTGTGTGTGTGTGTGTGAGATATCCTAACACCTTCTGGAAGAACCCCAGTCCTGTTGATTTAACCTTTCTGACAGGGTCAGACTGGGTGTCAGAGGCTGTAATATATCATATTATTTGTTCATCATTGTCATATATTTGTAACTCGTTTCTCATTCCTGTCTGTATACGTGCAGCTGGGTTGCAGCAGCAGCTCAAACCTCAGCGCTTCTTATAGAAGCATATTTCGGCGGGGGTTTGTATGTATGTCACAGAGCCACCCTGTCCTCTCTTTCACCCCGAAAAACAGAAATACTCCCTCTTCATCCTGCTCTAACTCCCTCTACCCCCCTATCTCCCTCCGCCTCCACCCGGCTTTGATCCGCCCCTGCAGCCGCGCTGGAAAGATGACAGAGCGAGGAAAGAGTGAGTGGAGAGAGGAGAGAAAGAGATGACAGCCCCTCAACAAGTGTGGAGCATCAGGAAAGAGAGCGGGTGGAAAAGAGGAGAGTGCTATTCTGATGAGGAGCTTCTCACCATGGGAGGAGGAGGAGGAGGAGGAGGAAGGGAGGGGAGGAGGAGATATATGCAGCATCAAGAGGCGCTGGAGCTGGGTAAAACATGCACATGCTCACTGCTCTCTTTTTACACACATGCACTGGGTTAACCGCCTCTGTTTACCCTCAATCTGGATCGTCGACAGTCTCTGTTGCCATCTGGCCTGGTTGACACAGATGCTGACTTGTAACACATCCAGTAATAATCAGTCATAAAAAAGTTGGTGCTCAGAGGTTGTCTGTCAGCAGCTGTAGCCCTGACAATCACGCACGCCGATAGATCATAGATAGATAAGCAATCGACAGTCTAAAAGGTTGGCAAAGTATTTAATTTTTTTCCCATGAAAAGACTAAATCCAACTCCGAAGAGAATATATTCTACTGACAGGTGTTGTGTGTGTGTATCAAAGCCTGATGTATCCTCTTCCTCTGTGCCAAAGAGCTCCATTTTTGTCCAAAAACTATTAAAAACACATCAATGAGCCACGCTGTTGGAGTGGGTGTTCCTTTATTACCATGAACACACACACAGTGGTTTATTTCTAGTCAATAACACATACTCTGTACAAAGACAGGCTCTCCACTGAGATGTGATCAAAAAGCAGGGTTTTCGATGTGTAATGTGTACAGTTTTCCTTGATTTCCAGTTTGTGGGGATAGTTTCGGTGTGGGAAATGCAGAATAAGGAGTGATTTGCTGGTTTCTCGTTTAAGTTGATAAATGATATACCTCCTAGAAGGCAGAGTGAGGGGGGCAGCCCAGCAAAAGTAGACAGTGATTTCTTTTCATAAAATGTTTTTGGGTTTGCAGTGCTAGTCTGAAACATCCAGCATGTCCAGTGAGATGAACTCATTGTGGATTATCTTATAATGTATAAGCTCCATATTGAGATGTGGTTACAGCATTGGGAAAAATAAATAAAGGGCCATCCACACCAAGAACGATAGCTATAACAGTAAGTATACTGTAAAGATATTGTTTTAAAAACCAATCTAACTAATGGATTATTGTTATAGTTGTGGTGTGGACTCTAACTCGAGTCCACACCACAACTATAACCACAACAGTGGATAAAGATATCATCAGGATCCCTGATAGAGTGATTTGATGAAAGATAGAAACATTGACAGACAATCAAAATCCATCTGAATTTACACGAAATCACTGAGCTTGATTTTAGGAGGCATTTTTCTACAAAATAATGTTGTAAGAGTGCTTATGATATGGCGCTCTAATTGGCAGTAGCCTTCCTCTTTTATATGAGCTAATTATGGCATTTAGGAAACGTGTTGATGGTCTACACTTATACATTAGTCTTGGTTAGTTAAACAACTTATTCTCTCTAGATTGTTTTTACTGATGTCCTCTTTAATGATTGCCAGGATAATTAATGTTGACTCACACAAAACTTTGAATAAAAATATGTCTACAAAAGATGACAACTCTTGTTACTCAGTGCTGGATTCTCCTCTCATTGTTGACTAATTTAATCTAACCATTTCCCTCTGGGGTTTTTGTTTGTTTGTTTCTCTGTGTAACATACGGCTGTCATCAATAAGCAGTTTCTGAAGTGTGCTTGGCACCACTGACTACAGAACTTCATTGGTGTGGATGCCCACGTCATTATTATCATACTTATCGTTATAGTGATTGTTCTTGGTGTAGACGGCTCTTCAGCCTTGTTCCGGTTTTATTGAGGGTAAGGATATTGTTTTGTCTGATGGGATGAAGGTCTATATTCTGGAAATTATTTTGTTTGAGGAAGGAGAATTTAAGATGATAGCCTTTGTGGTTTCTCCCAAAGCTCTTCCTCTGGAACAGTTGGTAGAATGCGACTGAGGTGTTATAATGGAAGATATGTTTAAACTGTGTGCTGCCCATTTTGATCCATGAGTGAGAGTTATCTGTCTTTTGTCTTAATAGGAAAGTCTGAGTTGGGAGACCAAATGGTAGTGTCGTTTGATGGTGAAGTGATTTTATGGAACTTCCACCCGGGATGTCAGAGTCGTTGCTGTTGTTGATACTGTGAAGTGGTGTTTAATGGACCGGCTATGAAATGATAGTTTGAAATATGAATCTCTCGACAAATTGTTTTTGCCATGTCCTTCCATGCGTTGTCTGATTTGGTTGTGATGGATCCACTTAAGTCTTTAGATCAAATGGTATGCTGAGAATTAATGGAGGAAGTATGTGGCTTCAAAGCCCCCTTTGGTTTTTATAGGGGTTCCCAATTTGAGCCTATAGCCAAAATGATTTTAGGGGGTACTGTCATTTTAACAGCAGCTATTCTGCCAATAACAGATGTTAGTATATTCATCCTGCATTGGAGATCATCATTTGTGTTGAGCAGTAGGATAAAGTTGATATTGAACAGTTCTGACAGCCTTGGGGAAATGTGGATCCCTATGTGATGTGACCAGTGCATTATAGATGCTTTGGGTTGGTAAACTCAGTGTCAGTTTTGATGACCTAGGAATGAAGACTCAATCAACTACAGTATTTTTCTCCAGAATCACCAACTTACCCTTCAAGGGGCTGCTTATTGATGGGTAATAGAGTTTGTCGTCTGGCAAAATCTCTCCCACGTGTACTAACTCCACACGCCATTTAGGTTTTTTCTCATACTGCTGTACTAGTTCTTTGTGTTTGTAGTGTTCGTATTTAGACAGTAGATCTGGACAATATGGTTAAATGTGACATTGTGGATGGTATGTTTAGGTGGTTTTGAGTCATCGGAGTGTTTTCAAGAATGCAAGAAAAGACGAAAGGGTGCTCGGAGGTCAAAAATAGTCATTTTCACTAACTTGTTCTCAATCATGACAGAGCTTAACTTGGTTATGAGATTTTTGTACAGAATGTCACAGTGTTTTATTTTTTGCCTGGTGAGTGACTCTATTTGTTCTTGACTGAATTCCAGGCTGTCACGTAACGCCTGGAGTTCTCTGTGCAGTACTTTGATCAGAGAAATTCTGGCAGTGAGTCCGGAAAATTTGTTTTCAAAGGATATGAGGATGTTACACCCATCAATGCAGCTCTCCAGGTTGTCCATATTGCTTGGTTGAGTTGGCCAAATTCAATTAAAATTACTTTTGCTGATGTGTTTTGCTCTAGCAAAAGGAGGTTGCCATCTTGGATCTTGTACCCTTCTTATGAGAGTTAGCCAGTTAGTTCACAGTTAATTCAAAAGATGTATTTGTACCATAAAATCCTTCCACATAACTGTCTGGGAGGAGGTTAAATGAAGGTAAAGATGCAACACAATTACTACGCTATGATAGCGTCTTCAATTTTGGGATCTGCTGCTCTGTCCCCTCAAAGATTAGCGCTCTCAGCATGGTTTGCTGTTGGTCAGTGTGCTGTAGATCAAAGTTCACCAAAGTAGACCTCAACACAAAGGGTCCCATGGACATAGGCCCATGCATGTTCAAGCCTCGGTGTCAGGTGTCTCCCAGGGTTATCAGAACTCTCTGGTGTTTCAGTTAATTACGGTCATTTTCTCATATTCTCTCGTGAATGACAGTGACAATGACCATGTAAGTCTCTCTATCTCTGGGGTGTGCACTGTCATACCTTTTCATATTCAAATTTAATAACATTGTTGTGTTCTATTTTACACAACTGTTGCAAAATGTGGGCTGCTGTGTATGTGTGTGAAAGACATGGGCATGGACCAAGTAATGAAGTGAATTCACTAGTAACCGCAATATCCCAGACTCCCTTACAAATCATATGATTTTAAGAGTTGTTGCATCATGAGGAGAAAAAGTTGTTGTTTCACAAATTTTGTGAAACAGCTAAGCCAAAGTTTAAATGATCGGTGCATTCTTGTAAAATTGGCAGTAAATACAATACATTAAGATGTCTCTTTACTTGTAAGAATTGTCAGTTTTTTGACAGCATCGCTATAAAAGCCTGTTTTTGTTGTTTTAAGTGCATCCTGTCTGCTTCTGTGTCCAATACGGGTGTTCCAACAAGGGTACCTCACGATTCGATTCAATTTCGATTATGGGAGCTTCGATTCGATTATTGGCCACGATTCTTCGATTATTGCAATTTTTAATGCTTTTTTCCATACAAGATTGATTTTGTCTTCATCTGTGGCTATATTTGTAAATAAATAGCCTATCAATTAACTCAGTTCCTCTAAAACTACACATAAAGTAAATAACAAGGTTTTTTGAACATTTGACTTGTATTTTTCAAAGACACAAAATATTTTATTTTATGACTATGTAAACATTTGCACTGACCTACTTAACTTTGACCAGGGAAAGCTCCACTTGCAGGAGAGCCCCCTCTATTGGCGGAAAACACTGAAAACAGTCAAGCCCTGGATTTAATGAGGCGTAAACATGTGACGTGACGTGGCGTGAAGCACGAAGTTGGGCAGTGATCAGTGACAACAAATTTGTCTTCAAAATAAGAGCTTTACATTGCACCCCATTGGATTTTAGAACTGGGTTCTTAGCGGGGGGCTTTTAATTTGAAAGTAGCGACCGTTCGTAGCTTGCCGCTACACAACAGCTGACAGTCAGCAGCTACTAGCTGTTTGGTTGTGTCCGCTAGCTGTCAGCTACAGAAACCGAGGAGACGGTAGCATCTCCTGGATCTCAGCGGCTTTCCAGTTGCTCATCTTGACATCCGCGGATGAAGTGATGAACTGACTGCTGTGATCAGCTGTTTCCTGGTTTTAAAACTCCCGGCTGTGGGTCGCACAACAGTGCACGTTATCGACACCTCCGCCCATGTCCCGCAATTGCCGGCACATTGACGCCTCGGATTTAGATAGCAATGGAGGCGGCAGTAAGTGTCCCCTCAGAGGCGTCAAATTGGCGGACCAAAACAGACCGCCAATTTGCCGCCTTCTGTCTAAATGCGCGGACCTAGCAAAGCATCAACGTTAATGAATTGATGCTGAATCGTCACGTGACGCATCGCGATGCATCGCCACATCGATGAATTGCACCCACCTCTAGTGTCCAAAGTGTGTCGTACCTCCCAGCAGCTGTTTGAACACACACTTTCAACTGATTTCACCATTTACACCAAGGGCCGGATCTACTAAGATCCCAAATTGCGTGCGCAATCTAGAAATTTGCATGTGGGGTTGAACCGCAGTTTGCGGGCGATTTACTAAGAGTGATTGCGTTAATGACAACAGGTGCAAACGTGTTGGAGACACGCCTATTTAAATGAGGGTTTAGCGTGTTTCATGGTTTTCAGCATGGCGAGTTTGAGAGAGCTAAAGCGCAAAGTGAAATTTGACCCTTTGGAATTAGAAGTGTTGGTAGAGGAAGCAAATAAACATTTCAATGAGCTGCAGCAAAGGAATCTGACGGTCGCGCAAAGGAACGCCGTGTGGGAGGAAATCGGTGAAAAAGTTAATGCTGTTGGAAAAAACAGGCGAACAGTGGATGAAGTGAAAAGGAGATACCAAGACATCAGAAGAAGAACAAAAGAAAAATTGGCGTATAATAATATAAATATAATAATAATAGTAAACTTGCAAGGAGTTTTGTTATTGCAGGTATTGCATGACTCCTTCTCGTAGCTGGCTCCAAATCCGCTCTGAGTTCCTTCAACAGCTCCAAAATGGCAAGGCTGGATAGGCGATATGTTCTAATGATAGTTTCCACATTCATCCCAAAAATGTTCACACGAGGGTGAAAAATGCGTTCTTGGCGTCTCCTTCCATTGTTTCGGCGTCTCCTTCTTGCAACAATAACGGCAGACATGTGTGCGCAATTACGCATACAAACTGTTTGCACCTCCCTTTGAAACGTGGTAAATATAGACGCAGTTTCTATTGGCAAAATTGCTTTCAGGTTTGATAAATCACTTTGCGTGTGCTAAATTAATATATTTACATTTTCTCCACCCACAACACGCACAATTGCGTGTAAACGCCCCATGTTGCATATTCATTGCTGCAAACGTACTAACTGAATGCAGATGCGCTATTTTGCACCTTTGACAGACGCAACCCTTTTTGCACACTGTTAGTAAATCAGTAAATTTTTTTGCGTGTGCAAGGAGTTTGCACACGTTTTAATACGCGCAAACCTTTAGTAGATCCGGCCCCAAATGTATTAAAGAATATCAGTAACTGATATTGTTTACTTCTTTGGAGAACAAAGTGGAAAAAATTACTACCTTAAAAAACACTCAATTTTGAGACTTGTGTTAGGAGAAACTGTATAAAATTTGAGAAAAGCTGTATACAACAAATTATTAAGGCATTCTTGCTCATTCGGCAAACGTTTTACGTGAAGAAATTTCTTTCTTTGTGTATAATATTTGCATATAGGACCAGAGGTGGGAAGTGAGGTCCGGTCACTTAAGACTCTCTCTCTCCCCCTCTCTCTCAGATCACACCTGTTCGGTTATTATCCCATTTGTTTTTGTCCCCCCTGGCATTAGTTAGGGTTAGGGTTAGTTATTTGAGAAACCCCCACAAAGCTCAGATTATAACTCAAACCCTGCTCATACATGATTACATATGAGGGTCCTGTAGGGTTGTCCCATTTAGCAGAGGGAGATTTCAACCATTACCCCGAATATTTAACCTTTTTAAATGCTGATGTGATTGAGCTTTATCAAAATGTTCATTTTGGACTTTTCAAGAAATATGTTGACCAATAGCAGCTTTTTCCTTTAACTGCCACGTTTTTTGTGCTACAGCTCCCTTACCAGTGTTCCCTATCCACAGCCCCAGGTCCTCCACACCCCCCATGGAGTATAATCCCTGTATGTAAAATTTAATCTGCTCCAAGTTAAAATAATGCAGAACTGAGTGTATATTGGCCCCAAAAGGGCAATGTGGACACGAATCTCATCACAATTTTGAATAAGATATATGGGTGCTAACTTTTACGTTTGGTTAAAAATAAATTTTTCATGAACTCCATAATGATTTAAAAAAGACTTCAAGTTATGTTTTATGATTTTTGCATTAGCATTTTTGCTTCAGTTCTTACTTTTGTCATTGTTCAATTTTAACTATTGCAAAAAAAATAAAACTCAATCTTATATTGTATATTAATCCTTTTATTCTGAATGAGATATCCACCACCTAATGATACATTCAGTGACTCAAAAAACTCATTATGCAAAGTTGCCCATAGGGAATCCTAATGCAGTATAAGCTCATTACTATACATCAGAGCACAGAAAAGTAAACACAGATTTTATATGGGGTAATTATTTTGAAGGGCAAGTATATAGTTATACTTGTAGAAGCTGAACAGACTTTGTAACTTTTGGATATATTATAATAACATTAACTTTATTGAACAAAAATATTGTTAAAATGTGTCTGTATGTGTGTTCCTATGCCATAATGTCTTAACAATCTGGATTCATTCACAATACATTTAAATTTATGTATTTTCTTTGTTTAGACAAAACTTTTATACTTACATATTTAAGATAAGTAACATATCTAAAAGGCAAGATTGATGTAGTTTATTTGCTTTCCTGTGAGAAACACACGTAGTGTTTTCATATTGGTGTGCCTGTACAGACTGATAGGCCTCGTGAATAAAGGATGAGGCAACATGCTGGAACCCTATTAACAGATAACAACAGTTGGAAACAGATACAGTACCAGGGTCCGATGGGTCTCTGCCAGCATGGGAAGTATTTTCTGGCACACAGTCAACATGACAAAAGACTATGGAAATAAGAATCATCATATTCAACCATGCATTTCTTAGGGGAGGGAAATATCTGATAACAGCTCTGACATTGCCCGAAGCCAAAATGTTGTCCGTGTGACTTGAATACTGTATTGCTCTATAATTACAAATCACATGTAATCTTAATAATACTGTTGGGATCCCAGGGCTCGAAATTAACTTTTTTCCTCAGTGTCCCACAACTGTCCCGAATTCTACTTTGTATTGTCCCGGATATAACCAACAGTGTCCCAAATTTAAATTCTTGTCATCGCCCCCCCAATTACGTAGAATACATATAATTTAATCCTTTTTTGTCACTTAATCCTCACACTATGGACCCTGGTCCACCATATAAGTTCAAAATACTTATTCTTTTATTAAACATATGAATATTAGTCTGATCTGTTGCTTCTCCTAGAGAAGAAGGGAAGAGAGTTGTTTAAAGACACGTTTCTATTGTTTCTCAATATCCAGACAAATTTATCATTATGTCAACATTAAAGAATTCTGATTTATTTTTCAATTCAATATGGTATCTGTATGGTCTCTGTGTTTCATGATTGGAACCCTCTATCTGGCAATAAAAGTGGTATGAATGATAATCAAAAAACAGACGCTCATAATACAGTTTAATAAATTTATCACAAGTTATCATCACAAGTCAGTACTATTATAGGATGACATTGGTTATGAATCTTATCTTCTGTTATCATTATGAATGTTTTGCTCTCACTCTTGATCTCCCCCTTCACATTTACTCTGCTTACTCCTGCCCCTCCTACACCCTCTCTCTGTCTTGATGTGTCACACATACACCTCAAGGCCCAAAACATTGTTCAGCTGCTCCCTATAACCTATGAGTTCTTGTCTCACACAGAGTCATTAAACATGGGTCGGCGTGTCTCTGGTTACTTTGCCACCACTTCTCAACTGCCTCCTCTGCATTATAGTCCTCAACCTCAGGGCCATGCAAAGATATACGAAGGAGGGAATTGAGCATTTTGTTAGAGAGTGATCCTCTCCAGTCAGACTTAATCCTTTTCATGCAGGAGAAGCCTCGCTCACAGCATGATGTTGACATGGGGAACACAAGCAGTATCTCTATGATCACCTGCATGTGGGGAAACTGTCCAGGCCTCCCTATGGCACCTTGCAAAAGTCTCTGCCATAACACCTGAGACTGAAGATGCCTGAAGTGTCGATGCACTAGTACCTTAAGGTCAAGCCACTCCTGTTTCGCCTCTTGAATTGATCTGAAGTCCTCACATGCTTCAAGAATTCCCTTAAAGTGAGTGACAAAAGTCTCAAGATCAGCCAGGCCAAAGGTAGCCAGGTCAGTGATGTCCTCTGACCAGTTGCTAAGGTCAAACATGGTGGCAGCAGCTTTAAAGACACCATCATCAAGGCTGCCAAACCGTGTGGTGACGTAGTCACAGAAGCCATTGATAAGTTTTTCTTTCACTTTGTGGAGGTTGTCATCATCCTCTTGTTTCCTGTTAAGCTGTACACCAGAGTAGGTGTTTCCAGGAAAGGGCCCCACTTCATCCAGGAACTGCTTCAGATGCTGGCCTGGGACTGTCTGAAATACACGATAAAAGAAAGTCTTTCACTGTCACAATCACTAAACATACACTGAAGCATACAAAATTCTCTCTAGGGAGTTTATTTACCAACTATTAATTTTGTTTACCTTCATGGCTACAAGAGCCAGGGTCGTCTTCTGCAGTCCATTTGACACCATCTGTAGTGTCAGCCCATCCCTCTGAATGAGAAGGCTCAGGTCTTTCAGCTCACTGAGAATGTCGAGAAGAAGATGAACAAACATGACTGTCTTGAATTGCTTAAGCCCTTTCACAGTGTGGCTGGCCCGCCCCTTCATGGTGTCACTTGCTTCTCTATCATGCATGTCACTTGCATGGCTCTCCAAATGGAAAAGGATGGCTTGGTAGTTCCTGATAAGGGCTGACAAGCCATGGAGTGTGTGCGGAAGCCACTGTGTACCATCGATAGTCCCTGGTTTGACCAGATTTATGTTGAGGGCTTCTGCCACAGTCTTGAGCTCACGGCTAGCTTTGGCTGATGTATGGTAGTGTTTCTTAGATTCCGTTGATAATTTGCTTCAGTTCTGTGAGAAGTGGAAAAGATTTCATGCTGTCTAATGCGGTAAGCTCAAGACGATGAGCCACACACCAGATGGTCACCAGCGATCCAAACATCTCTTTCAGCCTGGCAGACACTCCATTTCCCGATCATCACAGAGGCCCCGTCACATCCGAATCCAACCAGCTTTACCTTCAGGTCATCTTCTGAAAGCCAAGCTTGGTGAAGTCCAGACATTATGGCGTCTAGGATGCCCTGGCTGTTAGCATTCTCCAGTGTCACCATAGTCAACATGATGTTGACAGGTAGACCATTTTCAATGTAGGCTACATAAATGATCTCCTGGTCCTGCACTGATCGGTCAACAGATGAGTCAGACATTATAGAAAAAAATCTTGCAGCCTTTATCTTCTCTTCCAAAGACTTGTTCATGGCTATAGCTATGTTGTCTATGAATGTCTGACAAGCATGGTCATTTTTGTAAGCGTTTCCCAAGTTAAGGCCATTCGTGAAATGCAGATCCACTAATTTGGGAAATTTTACAAAGGGTTCCTCTTCCTTTGCTACATAATATGCTATGTTAAATAGCTTGATCAACTTCTCTTTAACATCTTGATCCATTCTTAGAAGACAGCTTGGCAGAGGTGCTTTCTCAAGGGTCAGTGTACGTTTCGTTAGTTTGATTTTTCCTTTAAACCGAACTGTCAGAAAACGAAAGTAAGCTGGTAATTTGGTTTTCCGTTTCAAACCAAAAAACAAAAAAAACAAAATTCAGGCTGGTTTTTTGGTTTTTTGGTTTTTGGTTTTAAAACGAAAAAACGAGGAAACCAAAATCAAATTACGGTTAAATTTTGATTGTCTTTTCGTTTTTTGATCTTAAACAGCACATTAAGGCCGATGACTGACCGGAAGTGTCTGACCTTCAAAATAAAAGCCCAGCGAATTAAGTTTTAGCCGTAGACAGTAGATGAATGGCCTATAAAAAAAAAAATCTTCTTTGTAAATGTTGTGTTTTGAGCACATTAATACATATTCAAAGCTGTGTTTATTTTTACACATTAGCGACAAGCTCATCGTTTAGTTCATCTTCTCCTCGCTGCGCTGGGTCTCCGCTGCGCACGCTGTAGCGCTTCGCTTCCATTCAGTCAGGAGGTGCATTTTTAGTGTTCTCACACGTATTTTGTTGCCACTTACACCGATGAACGAAGAACTGTCTTTGGCCTTTGCTGGGAAGGATCTGCATGTTGAGCGGTACATAATTTTGGCAGCTTGATCAAGCTCAGCAAAGGGGTATTGTTGCCTCCATTCAGGACGCCACTTCCTCTTCCTCGTTGCCTCATAGCCTCCTCCGTCCTTGGACACTTGCAGCTCCTGAATTTAGTTTTTAAGACAAAACATATGTTCATGTTATAATAATATAATATAACATAACATAGTGTGGTATAATGTTGCATAAAACTTTGTCTAAAAGCCCTGATGATGTCTTTGAACCAGACCCCTCTTTCGTTTAAATATAGATGTAGAAGACAAAAACATTACCAATTGTAGAAGCTTTCCCAATTGTAGAATGTTATTACAAAAGTAGTGCAATGCAACATTTGTACATGAGCATTATAATCTTAGTCATTTTGATATTTTTCTACAGCATTATTTTAGTCTTTGGGTTCAACAGAAATACACATATTTTTTTCGGCCTGTTGGGAGCCCTGATCCCAAAGAAATGCAGACATGCACACCAATTGTAGCCTTTATTTGGCTTGCAAAATATACTGGGCGATTAGCTAGACACAAAAACTACAACTGGAACATTACTCTCTCTTAACATGACACATTAGCAGGGCTGTTAACTCTCACGCAATCAGAGCGAGAGTCATGCAAATTACAGTTTTCACACGCACTCAAGCAACACAGCTATTTCTCACGCCGTCAAAAATAATACTGATAAAACGGCGTGAGAAATAGCAGCGTTGCCTGAGTGCGTGAGAGTGAGAGTTGACAGCCCTGTTTTCACAAACATCAAAAGAACATGAGACCGCATTTCAGGACGTTTGTATGCATTGTAAGGCACAATTCAGTTGCTAGCGTTAGCTATCGCTGAGCACTAGCTAACATTGACAGTGAAGTCAACTAACTTACCACAGGGGAAGACGATGAATCCGGACCAGGACTTGGGATGTTTTCGTTTCGGGAGTCGGCAGGGCTTGCATCAGGGGGGTGTTTTTTCAACCACCTCAGCATTTCTTTACTCTCTTTTACCGTCGTTAATTGTGGTATATTGCTCTGGCTCTTGCATTGGCGTGAGTCAAGCAGCAGCATTGATGACGTAGAATGCAGGTGCCACGATAACGTAAGCCTTCAGTAGTTTCAACGTTCACACGTTTTTATTAAATTATTCAAACGACAAATGTCTAGATACTCATATTTAATGACTTTGCAAACAACACCCATTTCAAGGTTTACTTTGACTTTTTTTTTTCACTGTCCCGGAATTGTCCCAGACAAAATATATTTGTGATTTTTTGACATCGTTAATTTCGAGCCGTGTGGGATCCACAGATGTAGGCGTTCAGTGTGGATTTCAAAATGGACTCTGAAATGAACTCAGTTCCCCAGAATTACACCTAGGTGCAAAGACTGCCAAGAGACCCAGCTTTAAGGTACTATTGGTCAGGGTGACAGACCCCCCACTGACCAGGTAGTCAAAACTCCAGGTCCCTCCTTTGTTCTGTCTTCTCCATCGCTTCCCCCACAGGGCTGCCTGCTTTCTTTGCTCTCCAGAGCTCTTCTCCAGCTCTACTCCTACTGGGCCTTGCCCCCAGCTCTTTTCCTGAGAGCTGCCAGCTGCAGTTCCAGCAGGCCCAAAGAACTTCTCCCCACAGCGGCGGTGCAAGGTCCTGCTTGTACTCTAACTCAGTTAGCACCAGCAGCTGTGTAACTCCACAATCCGAGAAACACATGGCAAGTTAGCAAGTTAGCTGCTAACTTAGCAAGGAACAACAGGAGCGACCAGTTTCCTCCATCCACCCTCTTTAATGGTACATTGTACAGCAGGAACAACATTGTTCAACATTGGGATTACAACGTACTACAGCTTGTCTTGTCAGCTAAGGAACCACCACCACCTTTTCTTCAAGGGCTGGTAATGTTGAACTGGGCCTAGATAGCACACAGCATAGCATAGCATGGCTGAGCAGAGGACTGTTTAACTCTGGTTGATGTAATGCACATGTGTTCAATCCATGTGCTTGTTCACTGTTTGGGTGTTATTGTGATCTCTGTAGTCAGGTTAATGGTAGTTTGCTTTGCTACACGGCTAATTTGACGTTAGTTGAATTATGCTTCACACACACTCAGGGTCTTTGCATGCAACCAACCATCTTCTATAATGTGGCATCACATCACATGACACACGCACACACGCACACACGCACACACACACATTCCTTCACCCTGGACCATATCACACCTACATGCGATATCAGTGAGCGCATGGTGTGAGCACCACCATTGTTTCTTTGTTTCTCTCCTATCAAAGAAACAGGTGGTGATCCACCATCTTGGACCTGAGTCCAACCCTCATCTGCCATCTTGTAGTCCCCTTTGATCAGCCATTTTGTCTGTAGACTATGGCTGTGTCCAAATTCAGGGGCTGCAGCCTTCAGTGGCCTAGCCTTCGCGGTCCACGAGGGCCGGGTCCTTCGGACCGGTCTTTGATAGCCTCGTCCACCGTTGTTAAATGGGACGGTCTAGCCTTCGGAGTATTTCCTGGTTGCCTCACCAGATGTTCCCGCCCCTTACCCTTACGTCACGATTGTGAATGAAGAGATGCATTAAAGTCTGTTTTGGTTCAAATCTATCATACGTGTACATTTATTTGTGTGTATAAAAATTAACAATAAAATGTGTCATATCTAAATTGAATCATTAACATTACAAAATAAACATGAACCCGTTGGTGAATAACAACTATATTTACCATAGCATCACCAGCGTCACGTATTTTAACTGAAAGTTGAAATTTGGAGGTTTTGAAGTTTATCATATCTGGCGTTGGATGTTACATTACTAAAAACCGAGTATAAACCCATTACTTAAATTTAAATGTCATGTCTTCGCCACTTGATGTCGCCATTTTGTCTTGTCTCCTCTTCTGTTTTGGGACTGAGCAGCGGTGCGCAAAGGATCTTGGGATATAGCGGGCCGTGAAGGATAGTAGCGATGCGTCCTCCAAACAGAGGGAAGGCTGGGCTGCATTTGTGGGCTGCGTTTGAAGCAGCCCTCGAATTTGGACAGCCTTCGCGCAGCATTGTGACGTAATTGGCCTTCAAATGCGCACTTCGTGGGCTGCAGCCGCTGAATTTGGACACAGCCTGTTTTTGTCCATGCCATGTTAATGGCACTTTGAACCCTAGCCACCATTTTGCTTTTGTTCTTCCAGACACACACACATACATACAGACACACACCCACACCTGTATATAGTACATGTTAGTTACATTGTGTGTTTTCATTTTGGGTTAAATAGAATATTTTTGAACCTGCTGTCTATTTAATATTGTACAAGAGTGAATGTTGCCAACCTTTACTCTGTCAGAGACTCTGAAATCTTTCGACCATTACTAGCTGTTATGGTAATTTTGGTTGTAGTTATTAAGTTAATTATTAATCAGAGTTGCAAACTGACAGTTTAGTACTTTTTATTAAACTGAATCATTGCATTGGCTAGTATTTTCTTTCTTTAAGGGTGGTGCTCCCGAGGCAATCTAATGTAAATTGGACCTTATTATTTATCATAATAAATAATTATCCCTGTTTCATTATTATTGATAGCCAGATTTAACCCCAATTCTCTATTAATGTTGCGTGAAAGCACTGCAATACCTAGTTATCATCCTGACACGAATCAGAAACAAATCATCGTACTTCTCTTCACATCTTAACTACATGCATGTCGTACAAGGACTGTCTCCATGTAATTTGGCTGGATTACATTTAGTTCACTAAAATCATCTGTCACACACATTTAACTTGGATTTCTCTTTACCGTACAAAATAATAATTGCTTCATGTCACTGCTTCTCAAAATATTAAAGTCTTTCAAAATTGACAATCAGACAAATCTGCAAAGTTCAAGCAGAAATGTCTTAGAATTTCCTGACTTTCATTATTGATTGCATCATCAGGGTTGGATCTCATGTTTGACAAAGCTTATCCAGTGGTGTGACATTATGTTATGTTACTGACGTAACTTAAATACATTATGTAACTTAAAATTAGTCAACCATGTCTGTTGGTTTCACACGGGACACAAACAGTAGCCTCCTGGGTGAAGTCTGGGTGTGTTTGACCCATCCATCCACCACAACCTCCATATACAGACTTTGTTGCTCTTTATAATGCGTCACCTGACTTCCTACTTTGCTCATGTCGCAATTAGGCTGAGGTCACCACTCAACAAGGTAAATATGGGTCGTAATAAGCTGCTTTCCAGACCACCAAAATGGCCGTTTTTTTAGTGAATTTTCACAGGCTGAGCATTGTGCTCTTCTTTTCATGACTACTAAATTGATTTTCTATTTGTATTTTCAAGACACGTTAATGCTGGGGGAGGGAAAGTATGATAGTGATCACTCACTATATGACCACTAACCTCTGATTGACCAAACCTACCATGACACAAAGGGAAACATTTGACTTTGGTACCCTTAATTTATTTTCTAACCGTGCAAATCAACTGGATATCACAATATTACTTCATAGCTAATAGATTTTTTCTTTTTCTTTTTTTTATCCGATTGCATGCAAGCTTTTACCACCATGCCCTCTAAACTCTTCTGTTGCACCAGAGGAGCTTTGACAGGTCAGATGAAATAGTCCTTATGATGTCATCAGGGTTATCTTGGCTAAAAACAACAACAACAAAACTGCACTATATACTTGCAAAAGCGGGATGTGGGCATTTAGACAGGGAAGGTCTGATGAAAACATGATGCCAAGTTGCAGTACAAGAATTGTAGTCTACATTTAAAACTCTATTTTAATAAAACTGTCTTTTTTGCATCACTTTTAACATCTGTAGACAACAAACAAACGGATGAGATCACACATAGGCAGAGGTTGTGTTTTTTTGAGCTTGTATGTATGTTCCATTTATTCAGTCTCAACTCCTGGAATAAAAATTCTGAGGTACTGAGTATTTCTATTTAACTCCACTACATTTATCTGAGAGCTATAGTCACTTGTTACGTAATTGACTGACTTCCTGTACGAAGTGTAACTGTGTCCATTCTTCTGTACATTTTGCTGATAAGATTTATGTAAATTTACCCAAGTAAAGTTTTGTAGTGGAGTATTTTCACTGTGTGGTATTTAGGTTAAGGATCTGAATGTCTTTTACACCTCCACTGATACCACTTCATCAAAATTTCCATACTTCATACACACCAACTGACCAAATCAGTGACACTGGCCAAAAACTTTTTAACAGCCTTTGTGCATCATTGAAAACTGAGCTAAAATATGTAACATGTACTGGAAAGAAGTTGAAGCTCTATCAGGACAGAAACCTGTGCTGAGTTGTTGATGAATTGTTCGGTTCATGTGAAAGGTTTAAAAGATTCATAGAGCTGCTACACATCACGTCTGGCCTTGAGTTTGAAAAAACCTCTCTTCTCTGCACCCCTCCTCCTCCTCCTCTTCCTCCTCGCTCTTCTTCACTCCCTGCCAACTGGCATAAAAGGTGCCAGATTAACACACTGGCACACATACATTGGAAATGTTGGTGCTTATGAAGTATCTGCTTGGGTGTGTGTGTGTGTGTGTGTGTGTGTCAGGATAATTGCCTGGATTTATGGGTGGCAGGAGCAGTTTACTGTGTCATTTGGATTTTCAGGGACAAGGGTTCACTTACCGGTGAATGTGACAGACAAAGAGCCCAGAAAGACACACACACATACAAAAACACACATACGAAAACACACACACACACACACACACACACACACACAAGTTGACTTGGGTGCGTAGGAGTTTCACGGCTTAGTGTTTGCATGTCGCAGTGATAGCTTGTTTATTGAATGTGTAGGATGGAGGAGCGCTACATGTAAGGAGACAGATGCCGGAGTTTGCAGTGTTACACACACACACACAAACACACACACACACACACACACATACACACACACACACACACACACACACACACACACACACACACACACACACACACACACGCTTGATGCCCAAAATCAGACAAATACAGCAATGAAGCTGATGTGCTCAGCGCTACTGACTGACCTACCAATGAACTCCTGCTACTGAGATTCACACTAAACCGAGGGGAGTCTGATCAAATACTCCAATTCCCTACTGTTACCCCCCCTGCCTTAACACACACACATGCACAGGCGCAAAAACAGAGTATGGGATGACGTTTGCATACTAATGTTGGACCTATTTACATTTCAAGCTGTACGACTGTCAGCACATCTCTGTTAGGGGAGAGAGTGGGGAATTGTCAAGAACACACAGTTCTCGTTGGCTCTTAGTTGTATTCCAACCTTTAAACCCACAACACAATGTTGGGATACTCTGGTATCAAGGCTGATAATGAAACTTCAGTCAGACGGGGGAGCCACTGTTTCATCTTTCATTTTGTTTACAAATCCTGTGTTTACAGCGCTTTTCCTCCGAGAAACCAGCACAAGGTTAGATGTGATGTGTCTCTCTTTTCATTCCATTTATGCTGCTTCTGCGTCGCTTCAGACTGACCCACTAAAAGTAGTCAGAAGCTGCCAGATGAATGGTGCAGCTTTTCAAAGTCTAGACCTATTCAGATATTGTCATTTGCTGTCCTTCGGACTGGAAGAAAGGCTCCAGTGCTGCCGTGGTTTAACTGAAGACGGCACGAATGAAATCAAATCGGAAAGCAAATATTAGTGAATAGACGGCTGGCAGGAATCCATCCCAGCTCACAGGTGCCTATGAGACAACGCACCATGACCAGGCTCTCTATTAAAAGTCTGATCCAGTCAGTTGATGGGGTGGATTAAGTATTAAAGGGTTGGTTCACCCCAATAACCAAACGTGTTTTTTTTTTGTTTTTTTGTCACTACAAATTATTCAATAATTTGCTTTTTCTCCAATTACAATGTAACCAGTAGAGGAAAAGATGATAGCATTTTTTTATGGACACAAAGTAAGATTGCGACTCACTTACTTTTTTAGATTATTGCACAGGGCTTCTCACTCCAAACAAAACAAGAAAAAAAGCCTAAAATGTTGTATTTTCATTGCATGTTAATTTTACATCTGTTATTTATCTTTATCATTTTGAGTTAATGTGAATGAATTATAAATTATATAGTCTGGTTAAATCAAATTAATGCAGACTTATAAATAAACCTTAAGTGTTAATTCAACCCTTACATATAAAGTTAAGTGTTTATTATTCAAGTATCATAATATTTAATAATATATAATATATGTAATGCATTTGAAACTGGTTATTTTGTCTTCTGTCATAAATCACACATTTAATCATTTATTTTTATACACATTGACTCAACATGATACAATGCATTAAATGTGACCCTATACATTGAATTTATGTAATACAATTAGATGAAAAATAACATAATTAAAATACTGAAACAATGTTTTGGTCAAATTATTATTATTATTATTATTATTATTATGGGTGTTTTTTTAGTGGAAGAGGGCCAGAATGTGCAGCAAAATGCTGGTCACAGTACGGAGAGAACTATTTAGATCCTTTAAAGCTATAATACTCATGCTCTTATTATTATTGCTATTATTGTAAATATTATTATTATTATTAGTGTTATTATTATTGTTATTATTATTATTATTATTATCATGGGATAAACATTAAATGTGTGTGTGTGTGTATCATACATCAACATAGTGTAATAGAAAAATAAAATAGCATAAAATGAAAATATTCAAGTGATGTGTGAGTATCACACTTGAGTAAATCAAGTATATTTTCACTGGCTCCTTTAGGAATGTTTCAGAGGTACTTGTACTTGAATATTTCAAGTTGAAAAAAATTCTGTTAATGAATTTTCTTCTGATCGAGTCTGAGTCTGATCTCATTCTCTCCTATGTTTATGGAGGAAGGAAAAGGAAAAGGAGGAAGAAGAGGACAGTATTTCTAAGTTGCTTTTTCATCTGAAAAAAGTGGAGAAAATAAGTTTTGCCAGAATTTTTATTTTATTTTATTTATTTATGTATTTAATTTTTTATTAATTTATTTTTTGCTGGGATCATTTTCTCTAAATTATTGTTTCTTTGAAGTTTTGGCAGTTTAATTTTTTTCCTTGTCAGGATCGTTGTTCAGTGTTCATTGTTGAAATATTCATTTCAGCCACAAGAGGCTAAAGTGCATCAATCCCCTATGTTCTAAATAGGATTTATGTTTTCTTTCAGGTGAGTATTCATTTCTCCATGTGCTCTAAACACAAGGTACATATATTGTGTTTTAGCAAGTAACGTTCTTGTTGATGCACTTCAGTCTCTGGTAGTCCAAATGAATATAACAACACTGTTGCTGTTTGTGTGTTTGTAAAAGACACAAACAAAAATGATCATGGCAAAAAAATAGAAATAATAATAATAATATTCTTCACATGCAAAAACAATTTTTTTATGCAAAAAATCATCCTAAAAAAATATTCAATCCTGCCCAAACATTTTTACCACCTGTTTTAACAGACAAAAAGATGTTTTTTTAAATGTGTATATATAGAAATCATGATGACAGTACCTTTTTCTTCTCACCTAGCAAAACTTGTTTTATCCCCAGCTTTCACACATGGCACAAAAAAAACAGGAAGAAATCATTCAAGGAGCTTACAAAGACTAGCCTAACAAATACTTTTTCACCTGCTCTTAAGTCATAAACACAGGACAGAAAACAGCTTAGATCAGGCTATGAAAATAGACCACTAAACTGTTTCTGTCATATACTGCAGCCACCGTATTGTGCAGCTCTGAACTTCTAATCCAGGGAGGGATTTTGTTTTCTGTTTTTATGTGTATTCATTCTCTTTGTTTATGTGTCATGTTTCTTAGTTTATCTGCAACAAATATTAATGAAAATACATTATAGGTGTATGTCATAAAACAGATAAATACTGTACTATATTACTATCAACACTAACTTAATCTATCTGCCTCTGATGGAGGTGAATAGAATTGTGTTGGTGTTGCTCCATTATTGAGCATCAAAAATGGAAAAAAGAAAAAAACGTATGAAACACATAGATATACACACAAAGATATACTTCCCATGTGAACTAAAATTGAATAAATATTTTTCACAATATTGGTGTTACTAATGCTGCAACCCACAACTATTTTCTTTCTTTTTTTTTTTTTTATTAAAAATGGCCAACACAATTTCCTGCAACCCAAGATGACTTCAAATCGCTTGTTTTGTCAGTCCAAAACTCAAAGATATGTCAGGTCCTGTAAAATGACTGAAACAATTGATGTTCTAAAAGATCTTGGGGTGAAATGATCGCTGGAGCAACGCCACCACACATTTATGTTCCACCTGCACTTTTCCTGTGATGACAAGTCTGCCAGCCATAAAAAAAGGTCTGCTCTGGATTAACCACAAACCTCACTCAGGTTTCTGAGGATAAGATTCAGTGTAATTACTGTACATCTACTAAGAAATAGGACCTGTGAAAACAGCAACATCATGCTAGTGCATTATACATGTTTGTTTTGTTTGTTGTAATTTGAGTGAATTTGTACTTTATGTCATGACAGAGGCAAACTAATGTTTAGTTAGTAGACTATAGGCCAGGCTTTTGGTTTGTTTGTTTGTTTGTATGTAGCACTGCTCCACACATGCACTTATATACATAAATCACAGATTTAAGAATTAAATTAAGCAGCACAGCCCCGCTCTCCATATATCTCTCTCACACTCCCTGTAATTCTTGCTCCACTTATCGGCAGTGTTGCCTGCAGCTACTCATCTGAGAACAGAGCAGAGAAAATGAGGGAATCAACTCCAAAGTGGAGGAGGATGATGTGTAAGAACAATCATTGTGCCAGGAGGCATGATAAGCCTTTGAATAGGAGGTTCATTTATGGAAGTTCTTAACCCTGTTGCTTTTTTTCTGTTTCTATCTCGGAGCATCAGCGGGTTGTTTGCAGACTGTCAAACAATGAGTTCACCAGCGGAGGGTGTCACAGCCAGGTCAAGAGACATTTTAATCAAACCTTCACACACACGCAGACAGAGGTACTGAGTCAAACACTTGGCCAGCAGGCATCCACCACTAGTGGCTGACTAGAATTAGCAATGTGCTCTGTCCTGGCAAGCAGTAATCCAGTTCCACTCTGGGCTAAATGTGGTCCTGCATTGCCCTCTTCAGGAGGGACAGGAGAACTTGTTAACAGGCATGGCTGGGATATGTCGGTCCTAATCAGTATCATCTGTTGTCTCCGACATAATAGTTCATAACGATCTAGTGAGTGAATTAACAGTAATCACTTTAATAAGTAATTTTCATTTGAGCAGAATAATTTTATATTAACTGCATATACGTTTATATATAGGGATGTGATACAGAACCAGGGCAGGGCCAGATAAGCCTAGTGGGCCTCAAGCAAAATGGTAGTTTTTACTCCACAACATTTATCTGACAGTAGTAGATACGTGTTGTCTCACAAATTAAGATTTTACATAAAAATAGATAAATAAACAAAAAGCCTTGATAAGATTAAATCAGTGGCTCCTCACTCTTTGAGTGTCTGGTTGTGGCTCCTTGTAATGTTACAATTGTCTGAGTTGTAAAGATTTTCAACAAAGAGACATCTCCTCTCTAAACTTTTCAGTTTGATAAAAAAGTTAAAAAACTTTTGAAGGTGCGTTTGAGACAGATATTTTGCTGGTGTTTATATGATTGTGGCATTTGACAGAGTTGTTTATTCATGTATTTATTAGACCATAAAAGCTAAAACAGATTGTGGAACGTTGTAAATTTACCAAACTAGCGCTATCAAAGAATTCCAGGCTGGCCAGTGAGAGCTACAGGGTCTGTTGGTGTAGTCAGGCAGTGTGCGTTCATGTGTGTTGAGGAGCGGCTTTGGATGAAAACCTGAAGGGAGGGGGTTTGATTTTTTGCGGTCGGATACTTTCATTCTAATAATGGCATAGAGAGTCTACTAACATACTGTTGGTCACAGGGGACATTTTCCTGCAGAACCAGTAACTTTACTTTGAAACTTAAAGTAAAAATTTTGCTGATAATACTTCTGTACTTGTAATGGAGTATTTTTATATTTTTGCGTTGATACTTTTGATCAAAGTAAAGGAACAGTATTTCTTCCACCACATGGTGTTGGGAAACTCCATCTAGCACATCTCTCTAAAATCCTTCCATAGGTGTTCAGCTGCTGACCGTGAAAGTCATAATATAAATACACACACACACACACACACACACACACACACACACACAGGTTTTTCCTTTAAATTGTTCCTTATCCATAGGTTACAGATAAATGGACAAACAACTAGATGCTCATTTTTCCTTCAAAAAAGGCTGTGAAAGTCTGGTTTAATCTTAACCTTGTATTTTATTAGCTTTTATGATTTTTCATGTAACATATGAATCCCAAAAGGAAATAGTAATCACAGCTGTCAAATGAATTTACTGGAGTAAAAAGTACAATAGTGGAGTAAAAGTATTAGGTAGCATAAAGTAGAAATACTCAAGCAAGTACCTCAAAATTCTAAAAAACAAAAACAAGCTGCTCGATCATCTACTGTATAATAAAAAAGAGGCTTGCATTGCAGGCATTTCTCCTGGCTGCATTGCAGTTTAACATATGAGCCAGAAGGTGGCAGTGCTACACAGGTAAGGCGATGGTGTGGCGCTCTGCCAGCTGATCACGCATGGCTGCAGCTCAACATAACATGTTGATCAATGTGGGTCTGAATCTTGGGAAAATTGAGTGAATAAAAAGAATGATCATCTTTGAGTTTGATGCATCGACACCATAGAAGTTGGTGCTTTTCTCTACTTGCTGGACACTGATGGTGCACAAACTGATCATATCCAGACGTGTGAGATAAACATGTGTCTGAGGTTCAAGCACTTTTCTCTTGCAGAATGCAGAGCTCGGACTGAAGAATGATCCAGAGGCAACTGTGAAGCCACGAAGAGAAAGACGAGAGTCACTTCCCTGGTTGCCATGGCAACATACCTGCTCCTCACTACAGCATCATCCCTGAACACAGACACATAAGTCTGTCTGATGTGAGAGAAACAAGAGCGAGACCAGCAGCCAGAGAGAGGCAGAGAGAGACAAGGCATGTATTTCAACAGTTTCTCATCACATTACACACAAATCCCCTAAATACTGAGCAATATCTCACATTCTGATCAGGATTCAGCAGCCTCTTCCTCAAAATTCAACTTTACATCATTTTAAACAGTTCAGCACTGACACACACAGAGAGAGAGAGCACAGCCTACAATTTGATAGAACATATTTGAACTCACCACATGTGTGGGTGGACCTGAAATTCAATGAGACTAAAAAACAAAGGTTACTTCCACCCAGAGCCTCCAAAATTCAACAGAAATTTTCAACAGAAGATTGTTGCAGTACAAGTACATTTTTATAACAATTTTAATTGTATAACCCCGGGGTAACTTATTATTGACCTTTAAATACTCGACTTGTTTGGAGACCCAGACAAGCCAAACAATTTATGGGACAGAAATTGCTTTTATAAAAACTGTCTGCACACTGATCATTTGTGTGTGTTGATATGGTTTAATTAAGTTTAACACTTTAATAAACTGAACAAACTGAATGAATTTTTCAAAATGGTTGTTTCAGTTTTTTGTTGTTCTGCAATACAGTTTTCATTATTATCAATAGGTCACTATCGTGCTTACTGGTCCACTGTATAGCATTTAGGGGCAGAAATGGAATAAAATATTCATAATTATGTTTTCACTAGTTTATAATCGCCTGAAAATAAGAATCATTGTGTTTTCGTTACCTTAGAATGAGCCCTTTATATCTAATGAGTGAGCGGGTCTTCTTCCAAGGAGTCCGCCATGTTGTACCACCATGTTTCTACAGTAGCCCAGAAGAGTCAAACCAAATGCTGGCTCTAAAAGGGCCTTACATGTTTTCCAAATTTTTAGCAGCCAACGTAGGGGAGACTAAGGGTGCATAGTTGGTTGAAATCTGCAATCTCTTAAAGCCACATGGCTTTAAACAGGCAATAAATAAGAAATTAATTGGAATGAGCAACAGAAGTATGAGGGATCAATGTGGTGAAAACGATAGTTCATTGCACATTAGTTCATATTTTGTACTACAAACATACAAAGTCAACACAAATACGTGAACAGATGTGAATTGGCGTGGCACAAATAAATGAAGCAGCGCAAATGATGCAAATGCACAAAACATTTTTACAAAAGTAATCTTTGAGCTCTCCTCCCATTTGTAAATAACTGGGATCAGAGCAGAGTCTGATGTGATGGGTTATTCCTCCAGAAGGTCTGGCTCTGCACCCAACTCGTGAATTTGCAACATGTCATATGAATGCAAAAAATATCCAGAGATTCAGATCCACATTTACATGTTCACACATGCAGCACAGAACAGCATTGTCTGTTGTCAGTTGTCATCTTTATTCACACATGTGGTTCACCCGGATATAGGACTAGAGAGCTGGCAGGGTAAAGTCCGGGGAAATAATGCAGACATTTGTGTTCACATATACAGCTCCTCCAGGTAAACGGGTTTGCATAATCTAGACACGCAAAAAATTTGCTTTGCTTTCTGTGGGAACACGCCATTACTCTAAATATGAATAGTCTTTGCAGTGAGGTAAGTAGAGAAAGGAAGATTTTGGTTAGCAAAATATTTGTGTGATGTTGCCAAGCAAGTTGGTTAAGGTTTTTAAATAAGTTTCAAGCCAACACAGTATCACAAACATTTTTTTATTGTCTTTTCCAAAGGAAACAAAGTTTGAGGGTCTGATGGTAGAGGCGGAAGATAGGCCAAGTCCTCTAAATTAAAAGCATTAACATGTATGGTTGCTGTATGGAGCAACTCATCGGGCTCAGCTCACTATTGTCTTACTTAGCTTAAATCAGTTCTCCACATATAATACATCAGTGGGTTAGGGTCAGGGTTAGGTGGCTTTGTAGCATACAACTTCTGCATTTGCCAAATTAGCGTTAGCGCATCTCGCCACCTAGATTAAGTCTTGACGCAGCCTGGGTGACAAATGAACAAAGACTGAGTGGCTGTTAAGAATGGCAAATCAGGACTGACGTAGCCTTGTAAACTGTGCAAGCCTGCTTCTGCTGGCATGTAATATTTAGCATGTTTAATGCTAACAATAGCAAGTTGAAAAACCTTGTCATAAGAATTCTGTTAACTTAGTTTCTGACCAAAAACCTGTTGCATTAAATAAGTCAACATTATATTAGGGTGAGTCCTTAAAGCTAAAAGACTGCAAGCTGTAGTACATTAAATGTCCTTATACACATCAACACTGAATCTGCCCTAGACTGTGCAGCATAGTGACTACTCTGTATCAGAAAAAGAAACCTTTGACACGATATAAATTTCATCTGCTTAATAGCTGTATGTTGGAGTTTTCCACCAGCAGCTTAATTCCTTATAAACACATTCGTGGTGAATATCAGAAAAGTTTTGAAACTCCAAACACAAATGTAGACTAAACGAATCCACACATGTAAGGCCATTTGTGCGTGAGATTCATCTGTAATTAATGCAATCAGCAAAAATAACAACAATTACATATTTTACATGTATTCATGCATAAAAATTAATGATAGAAATTAGTTTGTAATGTAATTTGTAATTGTGTTTTTCCAGCAGTTTTATCAGATGGGACTCCTGACATCATAAACCCAAATTTGAAGCAGTCTATTTATAAGTAGGACAGTCTATCTGTATCAGTTGGAGAAATTCTTCCTCCTCTTTACACTTTCTCTTATCTTTGTAGCAGTGACAGTGAGGGCTTGTTTTGAAATAAGATTTTCTTTTTTCAATAAGTGGGGAAAAATCATCATTTTGTGTAACTACATTTAAAAATGGTATATGGGTTCGGGGCTATGTCATGTTTTGAGCAGTATCTACACCCATGGCTCGACCTACTGTATGTTTCTTTGTTCAGATATATGATTTTAATAAACAGCTGTTGCAGAAGGAACACTTTCGTGAAGAATTTGTTATGTGGATGATGAAGTTTCTGTCCTAGTTATTAATCCTAAATCTCATTCTGCTCTTGGGCTAGTTATATAAATACTTTCACACACAGTATAGTGAACAAACCTCATAGCAAATTCAGGTTGTCACCATTTTAAAAACCAGGATACTGTAATGTGCCATCTATTAATCCGACAGTAATCAGATTGACTTCTGTTTATCCATTCATACCAACGTGGAGCAACATCGTACCAGCATTAAACACAAGTCAAGAACAGGGACATAAAGTATAGTAGTATAGTATACATGTCAACTTATTTGGACCATCTGAAAGCACAGGCTTTATCCTGGGTCAGTGTAGAGGACTGAAAGTTATATAAAGGTATGAGAGTGGCAAATTATTTTTTAAATTCGACATTGTGAAATTGAGTAATAGATTCTTATTATAGTCTGAACATTTTAAAAAGAAAGGCCCAATTCTATGAAATCTATCCCTGAAAGAAACTGTATGAACTATAGACATTGCAGCTGTAAAGCTATGGATGCTTGCAACCTGCATCTCATGCTGCAGCAGTCTGCCAGGTGAAACAGGAGAAGGTTAGTCTCAGGATCAGCCATTTAACAGTCAATCTGATTCCTAAAATACATTATATTCTATAATAACAATATACATGATGTTTGTGCACGTTGTAACCTATAATTGCAATATTGCTTTATGGTCTTTTGGGACCCACACTGAATTCAATGTTTGCATCCGACCTGAGGGCCTCTTTTTGTTTTCTTAACAGTGCTAATTCAACCGAGCCTGCTTAAGAAGGCGGGGAACTATTTGCTAAAAGTGTTCTGACGAGCAGCTAATGTATCCAGTACAAAGGAAATTCGTCGTTCAAATCAGCCAATGGGAGCAGCAGAGTGACGCGCTGCTCCTCTCAGGGCTCCGCAGGGGCGGTGCTTGTCGTCGAGGACCCACCCCTCAAGGCCGCGGAGTTTGGTTGTACGCAGGCTGCAGTTTCAGTTTGTTTTATTCACCATTTTGAGTAGCTGAAGGTAAAAAAATTAAGAATATTTGCGTGTGGAGGACAAGTCGCTGCCGTACTTTTATTTTCACGCGCTAGCTCGGACGGTGGAGTCGTGCGTCAACCTCGCTCCCCTCGGTGTTTTGCAGAGCGGGAATCTATATTTCTTTTTTTTCCCCTGTGCTTTTTCTTCTCCCCCCTTTCTTACATCCCTAACCTCTACAGTATTCCTGCAAAATGTCAAGACCAGTGAGGTAGGTGTGCTAAATCCGTCCTCTGCTCTCCGCACGTTAATAACGACACCGTGCTTGGCAGGGTATCGCAGATAACATGCACGTCTCGACCATGCTGTGTTTTATGAGCTGGAGATATGTTTATTTCATGAAAAAATAATGGGAGTGTGTGCGTGTGTTTCCCCTTCGCGTGTGTGCACCCTCTTTTTTCTAACATGGATCCCAGCGGTGTGGACTGTTCGCCATGTCTTGTTGGAGATACGCGCAGCCCGCCGCCGTGTCGTGTCTAGCATGCTTTTAAACGGATCCATGATGTGCATTGTTGGCTGCTATGTAGGCCAGGCGGAAAATTAGGCGGTGTGATTTAACCAGCTACGTTTTACGGCTCACTTATGCCAGGTCTGATAATATTTTTCCCTCTCTGACTGAGAATGAGAATATGGCTACCCATTCATCCAGGGGAGGCTCTGAAACGCTAATACCCCCCTCCCTCACCAAAGCTGAAAAAAGGAGGAGGTGGTGTTCGGCCTCGGGATTTGATCTTGTTACCGCGCAGACTAGGCATGTAGTCCCTTTTATATCGTGTTTCGTGCTTGGGTCTTTATTTCGGTCGCTACTGAACATAGACATGTGTGTGTTGTTCAACAAAAATGTCGTCGTTGGAAAAAAAATAGGGAGAGCGGCTCTACATTCAGCGCTGGCAGTAAATTAACACTGCTGGCTGATGTCAGAGGAAGGCGGAGAATTACAAAAAGTCACCACACCCCCACAATGCAAGATCCCCAATGTGATTAGAACGCATGAGGTGTCTCCGAGCCTTCCTCATACAAACTTTAACGTTCCTCATCTGAACTATAAGCCGTTTTATGCCATCAAAACTAGTAGAGTTGGTCTTCTCGTGAAATCTCGTGCTTTTCCAGCATTTGAATGCATTATATAAGGCTTCTAAATGGAAGTGTTTTACTTAGCTAACTGCTCTTTCTTGAGGAGAGAATTGAGTTTATATTATTTGGGACCTCTAAGTTTTTAGAGGCTGTATTCAAATTAATGAGGGTGGAATGAGATGTGAATGTAATGTGAATAATACACATACAGTACATTAAAAAAATTAAAAAGTAAGAATCCCTTTACTTTAAATTAATTCTAAATATTTGGAGGATTAGAAATATAAATTAACCCTCCCTCTGCTATAAAATAATATTTACATAGGCCAATGTGTATACACAATATATAGTAATAATAAATATCACTGTTACAGTAATTATTATGGCAATGCAGGCCTGCCTAGATAACTGTTCTACGCACACACACACACAAAGAAACACAGATTTTATTTTTTATTACGTGTTATTCAGGTAATGAAATTATTGCCTTATTAATTAATATAGCCTAAAATACAAAGCAAAATTGTATTAATTTACTGAATAAGCACCACATCTACACACTCCAATACAGTAGGTGGCGGTATGCAACTTTTCCTCACAGAAGAAGAACAACAAGCATGGCTCGCTGTTGTCGTGCTCATCAAATTGCTTCATTTCGACAGAGCCATGCAGTGTAGGCTAGAGAGTCAAACATGTCGTCTTCTCTTTTTCCAGGTTCAGAGGAAGACATGTTTATGTATATATTTTTTGTAATAGTGATGTCAGTTAGATGTGGTTTGATCTGAGCTATGAAATATCACATCATCTTAGCTCACTTAAATCTTAGCCTTTCTTACCTTCAGGTGTGCACAAACTACAGGTTAGGAACTTTTTAAAATACAAAAATGTAAAACTATTGGTAAGCTTATCGGTGTCAGCCATGAGATACAGGTAATTACCGGTTGAAAAATAGTCATGATGTACATTCCTATTTTTTATTATAGGTTACATATGGGTGCAGCTTGCATCATCAGCAAAACACTCCTTCAAAAACTGAACATTCCACTTCTGGTCACGCACCAACAGTCGTAGAATCATGTTTTTTTGTTTGTTTGTTTTTTGAAATGTGTGATATCAATAGGTTTTTTATATAGTGAGTCCCTGGGACCCACAAGTGGACATTTGAGTGGGTCCTCTGGAAATTCAGTGGAACTGACTAATTGTTGTGTTATAAACTTGTGTTAGATGTTACATGGTGATATTCATGTGTTGAAAATTTATCTAAAAATTAAACAAATGAAAACCCAATTCTGAAAACAAAACACTGGCACATCTAGAGCTTCCCCCTGAAAGTTGATGAGCCAGTCAGTAGGAGGCTGATTTTATCAGAGTACATTACAAAAACAGGATAAAACATAGAAGCTTACAAAATGGATCAGGGATAACATCTCGATGGAGAATTATATATAAAGGTAACCATAATTATACTTTTATATTAGCTACCACATCAGTAAAAAATAAAATCTAACTGCCAACATGTGATGGTGGTTAGCTGCTTAGAGATGCAATTTAGAGATGCCAAATCCTAATCCGGCCCAGGCCACCAAGATGTGTAGCACCAGCCCTGCTAGCACGGTCAGGAGCCCGGCAGGAGAGACACTCAGTGGTGCACTGGGGTTTTATAACTAAACTATGAGGACACACACTTATACTTTATCTGACTGTGTGGAGATTTGATATTTTCACATCACAGGTGACGAAAAAAGGTGTTAAGCAAGTCTGTGGCTGCACGTAAAACATAGTGATGAAGCCTGATAAAGAAGTTTAGTGTGGCGCTAAACTGAAAGAAAGACGGATGGTTCAATGTTTCTATTGACCAGCCAAATCCAATTCGATTGATAAAACCCTGAGTGGGGTACAGCCCTATCACATCACCCTCATACACTTGTCTATCTAATTAAGATAAACTTAAACATGGTTTATTTCTATGGTTTCAACACGGCACTTTTCCTGAACGGCAAAGCATCATCGTCATGAAAGAATACAGAATCGATCAGAGCTGATTATTCTTGACAGTGGCCCAGTTAGTTTATTCACCAATTCCAAGCTTGTAGCTTTGATTGTTGAAATCGGTGTGTCAAGGATCTGTCTTGTTGCCATGGAAAGTATCATATCACAATGATTGAGATACGCACTCCTGGACGCATGGACAGTGAATTCACTGCGACCTTTCGGATTTTAATGCGTCAGAAATGCAAGATGCGCACCTGTCAACATCACTACATGCCTAGTCACAATATTACAGACCTATAGCTGTTCCATATGCAGTCTCTCGTTTGAAAAATGCTTCCCCACTGTTAAAAAAGCCATGAAGTAGAGTGAGCTGTGTGTGGTTACTTTACTTTACCTTTAAAGCTTTACTGATCTCTCTGATGCTGCAAAATAAAAGACACAACTTGTCTTGTATTTACTTATATTGTGCAAACTTGAATTTACTACAGTTTGAGTGAGTTTGTGGTTATTGGATCAGTGGTAATGTGCACAAGAAGAAGAGGGTGACTGTTCTCCACAAACATAAAATAAGCTTTAAAAAGACACAATCTGCTGCATGAAAGACCCAATTCTTCACAGGTCAGCAGTTCGCCAGTCCACAGAGTTGATTTTAAAGTGGTTCTATTGAACAATTAGTAGTAATTTACATGTCTCAGTCACTTTTTTATTGCCCATATGTGAGCAAATTGTAACATGACGTGAAAAATGAGACCTTTCCCTTCTGTATCGGTTGCTTGTACAGGCCTGTGGACGATTTGTTTAAGTTGTGTAATGCTGCCAGACTGGATTTCTATGTGAGGGACATAGGTCAAATTTTCAGTGACGGTCCAAAAGGTATGCCTTTATGCACATTCTCGAGTGCCTCGCCTCAGTGTCTCTCTCCACTCCGCTAAGAGAGCAAACAGTAGCTAACGTAAGTTTATAGTGGACTCCGCTAGATAAACTAGCACCTGGCCTCCAGCACAGCACAGTTCAACAGAACCCCTTTAAGGGCCCTGACAGACTTAGTCGCGGCCTTGGGTGAGCATCTGTAGCCCTATGATAATGAATCAGTGCATGAGAAGAGAAATAAAATAAGAAAGGGAAAGCCCCTTGAACCCGTGGCTGTAGTATCCATGATTTCACCCATTTAGTGTGGTTTGTCTTTATTTTTCACCTGCACCTCTTCGCCAGTGCCATTTGGAACTTTTTATTAGACATATTCCTGATTAGAAGTGATTTATATATATACATATATATATATATATGTGAGAGTAGTGTGAAAATGCTGCTTTGTTATTATAACTGTGTATATCCGCAGTCCCTACTCCTCTGGTTTCTCTTTATGTATGACGTATACAGACAACTGCTACGTGCGGTTGCCAGATTACTTTCCCACCTGAAGAGTGCTCTTCTCTGATTGGGCAGCCATTTTTGACATGTGCTATTGTGTTTGGAACAGCTGTTTAAAGTTTTAAAATAGGTCATGTGAGTAGCTGAGAGGATAATGATTATTGCCACATGTGCTGCTTGATACTCCACTCTACACAACCCTTCACTGTATATAACATTGCACAACTTATTTGGGCAAGCTGAACTAAAATAGAAATATGATGAAAAACAGGCTCTCCCCTGTTCTGTCAAAATTCGGACTATTCTTCCCTCACCACAAGGAAATAATTACTTCCCCAATTATCCATGTGATTTATAATCAATCCATCTAATGGCATTAATTTTAGAAAGACACTTGCAGATACAAGTCCCAAGACTGCTTATAGGTGTTTTAGATAATACCGTCAAAACTCTTTGTTAATCACTTTAAAGTCATATGAAAAGTTCAGGGTTCACAATAAACTGCTTTTATGATGAATTAAAAAAATAGATAGCTGATAGCAAAAAAGGCAAATATCCATTACAAGTTAGCAGAGCCCAAAATCAGTCATCAATTGAGAGAGCATCTTTAGAGTAATGTTTGAGAGGACAGGTGAGAGCAAGTCGCCACCCCTGCAACAAGCCACAGTGCACAGAGCAACACGCGCTGAAATATTTGTAATGCAAAATACAAAGCAGACCAGGGCAACATGTCCAACCTGAAGAAAAACCTGGTCAAACATCAAACATATCTAAAAGCTGTAAAGTGAACCGTGTTTGATAGTCTGATAGCCAGGTCCCCTGCAGCAGCCACAGCGGACGTTGGCACGCCTGTAGCCAGCAATGTGCTCATTCTTGGAGAGTTGAACCATCCTACATGACAGATGAGGCATTGATATCTTCATCAACATGTTGATATAATCAATTGGCTAGTTGGATATGTTGTTGTTGAAGAAAACTGGGCTTTTTCACTGTCTTGATTTACTTATTTCATTGTAACTTAATATGTTATAACTGATCAGTACTGATAAATATTAGAGGTCGACCGATAAATCGGTGCAGATAGGACCTTTTACAAACTATTGTTATCAGCTAAACTTCTGATAGTAGCCAATGGCTGCACAGCCTCCACCAACCACGAAGGTGAGTGCGTCACCATTTTGTATGGAGTATCGTCTGAGAACGATTATTTTCATTATCAGTCAATATGTCAGTTATTTTCTCTATTAATCATTTTATCAGTAAAATGTGAGAAACTAGTGAAAAATGCCAGGGTGGCATATGCAAATATATTGCTGTCCAAATAACAGTTCAACTCCTGAAGTTTAGAGCACTTGTTCTGTTTAAGGTCATGTACGACAAAGAAAAGCAGCAAATCCTCACACTTGAGCAGATTGAACCAGAAAATGTTGGGAATTTTTGTTCGAAAATTATTAAAGCCATTCTTAAATTATCAAAATGGTAGTCAATTGACTTATCTTTGCTGCATTAATGGATTTCAATGGCAACTTAACTACAGCCTCGTGAACACACATTTGGTGTTTTCCCATCTATTTAAAGTATCCGATTGAAAGCAATGGTTGGGAAGAGGGTGGTGCTCATTGAGAAATGAGAATGAATCATAGCCCTAAAAAAAACTACACAAGGATCGCAGACTTCCTAGAAAGCTGCCATAACACACTATACTATGCAGATTGTTACTGAGACTACATCTGTCATATATCAATCCCCCCACATCATGAATGGTATCATCAGATTCTCACACCATTCCTTCCACAGTTTGGTGACTCACTATCATGGAGCTGGTAGGAAAAATAGTATCTTGCTCTCTGATATCCCTGAGATGTGAATGATAATGTGTGGAAAGCTCGGCTGCATGTCACTAGCTGCTGTTGCACATGTCTAAGGCTTTTACTGTGGTGAGGGGTCTGTGTAGTTGTAATCTAAGTACTTGTAAAAGTTTATGACGCTGTTACCCTTCCCCCTCCTACACACAGACTCACACTCAACCACACTACTCCAGCTTGGTATTTAACCTGGTTAGGATCTGCAGATGCGTAGGTTCCAGGCAATGCTTGCAGATGAGCTGTGGTGCCACCAGTTGTTCAGAGTGATCACTGCACCAAATGCCTGTGTGTCAAATGTTTGACTTAGTACTGTGTTTTCAGACAGAAAGACATTTTTGGTTTCAAAATGTATCTTTACTCCATTTGAATTTATTTGACCTTTGCTTTCTTTTAAATCTTTTAATGTGTGTTACGCTGTGTGTAAAATACCTTAAATTATGTTTGGAAGGTGCTGTACACATAAGTAGGGTGAGGGATTGTTTTTCTGTGGTTTTAACTGTAACACACCTTCTAGACTTGCGTGTTACCTGAACTATAGTTGGCTACTGTTACCTGAGGCTTCCCTCAAACACTTTGCCAAATTAGCCCTGGAAACTGTAGAAGGCAGAACAGTGTCCAGTTCAGTGCCCCCAGCTGGAGGCTGATTATGGCTTCTCAAAACAACTAATACCATCCACACACAGCTGACCTGTTGCTGCCTGTAGAATTGCTTGACACGCCATACAATAGCTGTGTTGCCCTCCAGCACCCATAGCTGTGTCTAATGTCAGCTGTGTAGAGTGATGTAATTTTGTCCTGTGTAAATGTAATCTGACGCAGTGTGTGTACTTCTTCACAGGAACAGGAAAGTGGTGAACTACTCGCAATTCAACGAGTCGGATGATGCAGGTAAGAGAACCCAGAAGATGTTTTTTGTAATATATGTGATCGTAACAGGGGATATCATAATGCATCATATTTTGTATAATATATTATGATATGCATATACAGGTACATAGAGTGAATGACTAAAATCTTGTCCTTTCTCTGCAGATGAGGAGTATGGTGACAGTAAGCCTAAGAAGGTGCGCACAGCCCCTCGTGAGCCCAAGCACAAGCGCTCAAAGAACTCACAGGATGACAGGTGAGCCCTCAGGAGGGACTGGCAGAAGTTCCAGTGCCTTCTACAATGTGTTTAGTACTGTGACTTTTTAAATAAATCTATCAATTATATGCTTCTCCTCTTGAATGCGTGACACATTTACATGTTAGATTTAAGCAGTTCAACACATTGATACAGAGAGAGCAGGATATTTGTCCTTAAGAGACACAGCAGCATCTGTTTGAACAGGGTGGAAATTAGGGATGCACCGATACCACTTTTTTCCTCACACCAACCACAGGTTCTTAGATTTGGGTATTTGCTGATACAGAGTACTGATATGAGTTCTCAAGAATGCCATTGCAGTTCTAATAGTGACTTTGAAACCTGTTTTGCTGGTTATCAGATCATCCTCACTTCTTAACTGTAACAAATATTATATACAACGTGATGGTGTTGGTGACATTTCAACAACAGCAGCCTTGTTGATACAAGTTAAGGAGAGGAGACAGCCAGGTGTGCTATAGCCATGTGTCAGGCAGAGCAGGGCTGGTGGGTGAGCTGGAAGAGTGTAGAGACAAAGAAACTCAGGTGGAGGAAACTGTGGGGGAGGCCGGAGAGCTGCATTCGATTCATCACGGATGCAACTTGTGATGTATGACCGCTCCAAAATCTTGTAGGTTTTTCTATGGGTCTGGGTCGGCCTGCTTTAGCTGTGTTCCTGCTTGGAGCAGCTGAGCTGTGCTGTCCTCCTCCTTTTTGCTGTCCCCTGTGTGTCTGTGCTGGAGACAAAATGTCTTTGTGTTTATATAAGATGTCATTTATAGTCAAGTACAATATAGAAAATCATCATCATGCCAATTTCAATACAGATTTTCGGGCCCGCTTGGTTTAACCAGGGCAACATATTCTTAAGATCCTGCCAGAAAGCAGTTGTGACCGAGGAGATAGATGGACGGGTACCGCGGAACAATTCTCGTAATGTTAGGTCTCTCGCTGAGTGTAGAGAGCGATAACTATGGTAACAGAATGACAGGACGCGTATTGTAATCAGAGTATTTAGAGGTAGTCCAATGTCCAAAGTTCAATGTACCATTTGGGATTGTATCCATGATAAGTGCATTTTCTGTCATCCCCGGGTGAGAGGGCAACAAAGTTTGTTTCGAACCTTGCGTCATGAAAGCTAACAGCTAATGGCGCTGACAGAGCTTGAAGCCTACAGTGGAGCAAACATTAAGCACAAAGCAGGACTGAGAGTTTCTGCCCAGAGAAACGTGAAGTGTTAAAGCAGTGAACTGCAGGTAATGAGACAACGCATCAAGTTTACACGAAATAAATGTACTGAAGTACTTTAACTGAGTACAGTTTGAAGATTAAAGTACCTTGCAGTTACAGACACTTTGCATCTGTGTACATTTTCTCAATCTTAACCAATCTGTAACAAGGTACAGATTGGCAGTGGAGCAGTGGCTTCAGGATACAAAGGTCTCAGTACAAAGACTGAGACAACAGAGAATGACACATAATCTTTGCTAAATTCTGTTTACTTTATCTCTAAATTAATTTTTTTTTACAGATAACTATTCATTTTGTTTTAAACCTATTTATTTAAATCAATATAAAATAAATATAACTATTCATTTCCTCAACATTTTAATGGTGATTTTAAGATCCCACTATTAGTGTCCAATCACATTAGTGACTAATGACAACTGTAGATGACAAAAGTGAAGAAGTCAGAAAACTGTGTCGACTGATACTGCTTCCAGTGATCATGCCCTAAAAGCCTGATCAGAGCACCCTTCGTGCGGCGTTATTCTATCATAAAAACAGGTCTAATCAACCAGATATAGACATAGCAAACCTGCAAAACACATCATGCAAGTAAACTGTGACTATGTGTAAATGAAAATGCCTTAAATCTGAATTTTATTTGGTTTAAGACATTTGAAATGAGAAGTTTTAATGGATGCTTTGAAACAATGTTTCAGTGTTTGCAATTCAGTTTGCAATGTATTTGCTCCATCTCTCAAAAATGTAAGACATTTGTGGCAAAGTGTGAGGGGAAACAGCCCTTTTTATATTGTGTTTGTCCTCTCCATAATAACAAGCACCTGTGTGATGATCATCTCATCAGCGTGTTGGTATGTTATACCTGCCAGATAGAGATAGATATCAGATGAAATAAACACAGGCATGTAAACAAATGTATGTGTCAAATCTGAATTTACCATGTAGAGCGCATAGAAACAACATGTTTGTTTATTTAATTTCATGAAAAATGAGAGCGTGTTGCTTACATCTTTGCTCAGGAGCTCGACGGCGCAACTTTTGGGCCAGTTCTCAGTACCCGTTCTTTATTGCTTGTTTGGCAAGTTTGTTTGTTTTGTTTTATTTTTTATGTAGGTACTGTAAATGAAATGCAGATTAAAATCTGTTCCTTGTTCATGATGCCCCTGGGTACCCTTATTCTAGTTGCTAAGACTTTGTTTTGTCCTGATCTTTGTTCCAGTGAGGAGTCTGATGAAAAGCTCTCCAAATCCAAAAATGATTCAGCAGGTAAGTCAGTCTGTTGTCTGATTTAGATGAGAAGGTTGGCTCAGACAGATTGTTCCTCTCCATGACTTCCCTCTGTATTGCTGCTGCAGAAGATTTTGGCAGCGATGAAGACAATGACTTTGGAGAGGAGGAGGATGAAGATGGAGGAAGTGACTATGAAGAAAAAAGAGGGAAAAAGGCAAAGAAAGCCAAGCCTGAGAAGCCCACCAAGAGGGGGCCGAAGAGAAAACGGGCTGCAGGTAACGGTCCGGTTTCTTTCCTCATCAATTGTAGATAAATCTACGTCAAAGCTGTCGTTTTTTTAATAGTGGTAAGATATTTATGGAAATTAACATTGATTCACAGTATGTGAGGTGTTGTCTTACGGGCATACAGTCTATAAGAATCCCTTAAGACCAAATAGATGAAGAAAACTTCACACTGGGGCTGAACGATTTGACTGAAATATCTTATTACTGGACAGCATTGCAATGTAAAATGTTCTATTATATACTTCTAAAAAAAAATTCAAATCAGGATTATTTTGTGATCTACAAACCGAAGTTTCAGATGTTAATATCAAGCATAGTCACAAATTAATCTTTCTACATAATAGCATCAGATCATATTGTGGCTGATTTTGCACACATTTTTTTGTGTGTAATGTGGTTGGGGCTGAAGACTGCCAGCTTAAAAATGGAAAAAAAACAAAAAACTGTAGGTGTTAAGTTTACTATTGTACACCTACACTATTCTGCAGTAGTACTGTCAAAAGTATTGAACTATCGATACATACAATACTGAATAGTTGAAATGGTTTGAATACTAATTTTTTTGCATCATTGCTCTGCTCAACTTGGCACATGCTCCGCTGTAGTGACTACATAGTCCTGCCTCCTCCAGGAGTAAATTACCTTAGATACTGTTGTGCTTAACAAACAGTCCACAAGCCTTACTTTTCATTTAATAAAAATCTGAATTGTTTTCCCCCCCATGATATCGACTATTGATATTTTTTTAAGGTATCGTATCAAAGTTAAGAAATTCCAGTATCGTGACAACACTACACTGTAGCTCCTCGGCTGTTTTAGGCTAGAGGCTTCAGGCAACATCAGCCACTAGTAGCACAACACACCCAAATCTTCAAACAAACTGTTGGTTGCCAATATGTATTGAGGGGAATTTTTTGACAAGGAATCACAATGTGTGGAATATAAAAATATGTCTAGTTCTGCTACATTGTGAATCAGGCAAGACAGATCAGTGCAGTAGTTATTTAAATGATGATATTGTGTGCTTGAAAGCTTAACTTGTTAATAATCGTGATTGCAACACTTAACTGTTTTGAATATGCGCTCTTTCACATCGCGATAATGATTTAAAAATGACAAGCTGCGTTCAGTCCTCCTTCACACCTATTCGAGGTGTTCGAGCTGAAAACATCACTTGTATAAGACACAACTAGTTAAGATTTACAGATCATAAACATGAAATAACTTGCCTGTCTTGCATTGTTTTTTTTAACTTGTTTTGAGGTATTCATTGAGGAAAACTGTGAGGACATACTGTACCTAAAAGTTAAAGTCAGTTTTCAGCTGACTTTATTCTGTGCTGCCTGACAATATATTCTAGATGTGGGATCCAGGATGTTGTGGAAGTCCAGGCAGCGAGGCCGTTGTGGCCCTATCCTACTATCTAAAATAATGATGAGAGGAACTGGTACTTTGATATTCATGTTTTGGCATGTGAATATCTAAAATGACTTCAGCTTTGGTGGTTGACAGGCAGCACTGCTCTCCCAGACAAGTTTATTCCTCCCACACTTCCAGCTGATGGTGACTGACTGAGTCAGTTTGCCTCTAACATTCCCCAACACTCTGATGTTCTGCTTTGATGGATGACTGTGGGTCAGAAGTGTGATTGATGAGCCCGATTGATCGATCAATCACTGTCATCATTTATGATCAGCCAGCTGATGGTCTTAACGACATCCTCACTAAATATCTGTCTGCCCTTTTTCCTTGAAAGTTTATAGGTTTTAAAGCTGATATAAAAACTAGTAACAAACAGTAACAAAAATCATAAAAAATAGAAGACATTAAAACCTACACAATTAACATCCAGCTAGTTATGAATGAAAGTTTTTCTAATACCCTAAAGGTGGGACGAGTCTCATTCCCAGGTCTGTTGTCCTTTGTTTTTTTTTACCTGTCATATTGTGAATCATTGTGTACGTGTGTGTGTATTCTTTGCGTAGATGACAGTGATGATGACAGGGAAGTGAGTCGAAAGCGTACAGTGCGACAGGCAGCCTCCAAGGCTGTGTCCAAACAGAGGGAGATCCTGCTGGGCGACGGAGGAAGCGAGGATGAAGAGCACGAAGACCAAGAGGAATCCTATATGGACCGTATGTACAATGGCACTGTAAAACATGTCTACCAAATGCTACTTACAAACCATCAACAAGCTGATGCCCATCAGACTCGTAGGAAATGTCTAATCTGTTGTTTGTGTATGAACCATGACAACACTGTTTACTACATGTAGCTGATATTTGCAGATTTGTAAAGAAGATGAACGGAAGGCCTTGAATGCTTGTCACTTTAAAAGACACTTTAGAGTAGTGGTTCACAATATTCAGATGAGTTATTTCTATGTTTCTTGTAAAATACTGCATACTTGACCTCTGTAGGGCTCTGAAAATCCTTCAAAGTAAACAATCTGAGAGAAAAGGTTATTCTCATCACAGGTCTTGATTAAATGTTCTGGTGAGCTGTTAGAGGCTCCTAAAGCCACAGCTTTGTGACATTGCTATTTACACTCAATTGGAAATAGAGCTCTGTCTTGCCCAAAATCGGCACCCTGCGACCCTTCAAAAGATAAGTGGTTATGATGGATGGATAGAAAGATGGACTAAAAAAGAATTCATGTTTTTATTTGAAACTGCTCCTCATTCTGCGTGGTGCTGGAATTCCAGGCCTCCTGTCTGTAAACTGTGAAGGCTACTTGACACATAATTAAGAGTATAACAGCAGGTTATACTCACAGTGCTGAAGTGCTTTAGTCTGCTGGGCAGCATCTGCATTGTAAAGATTCTTATGCGGCCCATTTCTGTGTGCAGCTGACGAGTCCGGCAGTGATGAAGACTTCATGGTGGAGGATGATGATGACAGTGACTATGGTCACTCCAAGAAAAGAGGCAAGAAGGTGATTCGACGGGGACGGCCAGACAAGAAGGAGAAGAAGAGCCCCAAACCTCGACTAAAGGCCACAGGTGAGAGATCCAGTCCTTCTGCAGCTGCAGGTTCAGCCTGTGAAATATAAGCTTTTGAAAAGGGACAAGGGACAATATGTTGCTGTCAGAAGCAATCTGGTTTCCATTTGTAGTCCAAGTTATAATGGCTTTGGTTAAATGCAGGTAAACGGTCCATTTGAAGAGTAAAATAGGCAGAATGCATTGACATGCAATCAAAAAAACCCACCAGCTGTCATCTGATGATGATATTTTAAACTGTTTGCATTCATAGGCAGATATCTGATACAGAGATGTACAAAAAATGGTCTTTGCCCAGATATCTGTTTTCTGGATATCCGCTGGCTACATTGGAAGCCCCAGAATATTGCCCATTGCCCCCAGAGATTATATCATCATCATCACCAACTGATGTGTCTTTTTCCTTCAGTGACCCCAAGCCCAATGAAAGGAAAAGGGAAGGGGCGCCCCAGCACCAAGGCCCTTGAGAAAAGTTCACCCAAAGAGGAGGAAGAGGAGGACCCCGAGAGTCCCCTGGAGGAAGAGGAGGAGGAGGCTGAGAAGAAAGAGTCCTCCCCTGCCCCCAAGACAACAAAGGAGGCCGCAGGAGGAGATGAGGAGGAGGAAGACGAAGAGGAGGAGGATGGCTCGGAAGAGGAGGCACCCTCTGGAGAAGACTAGAAGATGGTACCTGCTGAAGCCCATCCTCCATGTCTCTCTGTCTCTTCTCAACGTTTTTGTTTTCTTTGTTGCTCTGCGTTTAGAGTTGTTTTGTTTCCTGTTACTTTTTATTTTCCTCCTGGTGGCCTGGCTCAATGGTTTGGACTCTGTGTGCTTTTTCTTGTTTTGCTTCATCCCCCTCCAACCAAGACATTGTGCTCATGTGACCATTTGGTGTATATAAGGAGTTTTTCATTTTGAACACCAGAGTCACAACATTCAGCCTTACACACCCTCCCGTCTTTATCATTTACACTCTGCATTTTAGTCAAAATCCAAACAAGAGCGCAGTGCTAGTGAGCATCCGTCCTCAGTGTGAACAGACTAGTTCACTTGTGTTTCAGTGTTTTTATTTTTATTTCCTCCCCTGGGATTATCAGTGGTCATACATGACTGGTCACAGTTTTTTTTTTCCTGTTTATTTGACTGATCTGTGACTACAGGGAAAATAGTTCAGAGCCTCTCAGTATCAGTAACTAAAGCGCTGTATTTACAAAGCGACGTTAAGTCAACACGCGCAGGGCTGAAGCCTTCACCCTCTCTTTGGTACTTTGTGCTTTTAAACCAGGAGCATGTTTTAACAGGGTGGCGTTCGTTAAAAACCTTTCAAATTGTTCTCTCAGTTGAAGCAGCTTCTTTTAATTTTATTTTTAAACATTACCCTGCTTGTTTCAGATTACATTAGTGCCCTGAGTTCTTGTTGTGGGGCTGTGTGGAGATAAAATAAAGCGCGTTATTTTGAAAAGTATTCCACTTGTAGCGGCTGCTTCATAGACCAGTTCAAACAGTTAAACGTGTTCTGTAGACAGCGGAGTGGTGAGCCACGGCTGAGAGTTTGCTACATGCCGGACCACCACTAACACACATTTCAAGCCAGCATGTGTGTGTGTGTTTATGTACTTGTTTAAATTTGTATGCTTGTGAGAGTACTTCCTGTACTACTTCCTGTAAGAGGGTCTGGCTTTTTTTCTCTCAGCCCATCAGCTGCCTATGTGAAACGGTTTTTGTTGTATGTTGGGCTTTCTAATGATGCACCATGCTACGTGAAGCGACCCCACCCCTTCCAACACACGATCCCCACCTCCCTGCATGGCTACAGCATCTTCTCAACATTCAACCCCTTGTGCCAGGCACCCCTAAATCTTTTTTGTTTTTTATTTTTAAGAAATGCAAGAAGAGATGTTTCTTTTTTTCTTTTGAGAGTTAAAAAAAATGAATGTCGTTTTTTCTCCTGTTGGTTCATTGTTCTAATTCTCTATTCAGATTTTTTTTGTAATGTTTGTTTTTTAAGAAAAGAAATAAAATGTATCTTGATTTTAAAGAAAAAAAGTTGACCCTATCCAATCTGTTCTGCCTGATGGTTGGACCAGCCATCCCTCCCTGATTTACTCCTGTCCTCTCATTCACTCTCTTCTCTCCCTCTCCCAGTCCCATCAGCTTAATGGTTACTGTGGGTATCCATGTCCATTTGTGTCTCAGCTTTTTGTTCACCCATTAGTGTTTCACAAGCAAATACTTTGTTCAATTGAGAATTCTACATTACTGAGGCTCAGATGAGATCAGCAGCTCAGTTTATATCAGGCATTCATTTGTCTTTTAATGCCTTAATTTTCATTGAGTTCAGTTCAGTAGCGGCTCTGATAACGTCGTTGGAGGCCTGAGAATGTAACCTGTCCTCATGTTTTAGGTCTTTGCTACAAGCGGCAAATTAGGCTGAGAACAAGTCAACAATTTGTATGATCAGCAGACCATCCAAAGCCATAAACGATCTCAAAACTAGTGACTCGGAGATCAGGTGCAGCACTTGTGAGATTGTCCTTTTTTGCGATAAATAGTGTTTTGATGTCAAAGCAAAAAAATAAAAATAAGAGAAAGTTGCTATTGTGATCTTGGGAACCTAAATTCATTATTAGGAGAAATTCTGATTGGTCCCGAGGCTGCAATAGAAATGAGTCCTGGATGTGTACAGGACGGACTCGAACCAAGTCGTCGGTTCAGAAGCACATTCAATAGTTTTACAACTGTCCTTATTAGCAGGTTAGTGTGTTTTTCTACGTTCAGGTCCTGAATTGGCACCCAATCCTTAATGTCATTTTAAGACGATTGGATACAAATAAGAAAATAAATAGGAAAAAAAAGTTTGTTTCTACCAATGTAAAGCTCAGAGAGCTGTTTGCAGTAGGATCAGATTCTGTCTAGATCACAGCGTTGAGGCCTTGAATGAGGGGTCCTCTTCATCATCCCACAGGGGGCACATGGCATAAGGCTGTGAATTTCTCCTCTCTCATCCATTCTACGATTTCTTCTGTTGTACTGTTTTTGATGTTTTTTTTCTATCTACCTTCAGTTGTACTGGCAATGTAAATGTAAGCCAAGTTGTGATTCCTACAGGAGATGAAGTGGAGAAGCTTTTGTCAGTGGTGTGGAAAAGGAACGCTGAACTCTTGAATCTTTTGCATGTTGTGGAAAAAGTGCGAAGAGATGATGATGATGATGATGCTGGTGATGGCAATATTGTGCTCTTACAAAAAAAGTATTAACAACGACGATGTTGATAATGTTTTGGTTTCCCAGCTTCTAATAAAGGCAACCTACTTTTTATACGGATTTAACTACTTGTTTTGTGACGTTGAGCTCTGTGAAATGTGCGGGTGCTGGATTTAGTTTATGATGCGCAGCAATACTCAAAGTCTGCCTCTCAGTGGCGCTGTGCTTTTATATGCAGTCTTCTGATCTGGTGAGCAGACTCATTTTAGATCAGCTTAATAACAGCACTACTCAGACACTGCAGGACCTGATCACTCAGAGGGTTACATCCAAACTAATACTCCCACAGACCCCTCCTCAAGTCTGGACCACTATGCATCTGTTTGTGTCATGTAAAAGGGAAAGAATCATCTCATGTCTTGATCATCTTTGTGAAATTTATTTTACAACTAATGGATTGACAAATCAGCATTTTGACATGAAGCTTTCATGACGGACTTAAAAAAATAAAGATTTTTAAAAACACAATAAGATAAAGGAAAAAAAAGAAAAGTAAAGCTAAATAGAAAGAGACTAAAGTAAATGAAACCTACATGATTTCAAATATCAGAATCTGTTTACAGTTGTTGGGGAGTAATACTGCCTATGTGGAAAAGTTGCTCAAAGCTGTGTGAAGTCTGATAAATGTCCCTGGAGTCAATGTCCCTTGGGACTAAAGAACACAAGTGTGAAGATAAAACAATCTGGGGGTTTGGAGCTGAGACACCAAACACCGCAAAGAATACAGCCAACAAGCAACTACTGTACGTACTGGTGTCACTGAGCGGCCAGGTTGCATTGTGGGTAATGTAGGTGCTGTGTTTTGAAAAGGAATAAAAAGGTGACATCTCTGGTTCTGCTGTGTTGATTTTGATCACATCAGTCCAACAGTGTTGTGGGAGTGCAATGCTAGACCAGTGGACTGCTTTTTAAAACCTGGCGGCTTCATTACCCACAATGCAACTCACTGAGTGACATCACCAGAGGCCATTTATCAGATAACATGCAGCTTCCTCTGGAGCCACAAAAGGCTTTATACTACTCACATGTCCAGTTGTACATACTCCAGGACCTGTAAACACACTTTAAAGTGTAAAAGTGGTGGATTTGAGCTTCACCGGATTTGCTGAGATGGGTTAAAATGTCTGACGTGGACAGCAGCTGCTGGTGACCACCATATTACTGAGACAGTCAAGATTGATACTGTGATAGAGCTGTAAAATACGCACCATCAACTTCCTGTCAGCATTCTAAACAATAGAGTCTTTGACGTGTTTTCTTGCACACTGTGTCAGTTTTCATATCAAATCTCAATCTTGTCAATATGCCAAGTACCTTAACATAGACAAGTCAGATAGTAACTTAGACGTCTTCAAATTATGCAAATTATTACAACTGTGGAAACATGATAACTCACTTTTCCTGTAAACAATGACGCCTCTTCTCTCCAACTACCACACCAGGATAGTAATAATAGTCTGATTGATATTTGTTATCCGGTGGTGCTGTGAAGGTGTGAATGTGTCTGCCCTCTGCACCTCTTTTCCTCCTGCTTCTGTCGGCTGCGCAGCGCTTTTTACTGCTGCCGTGTTAACACTTCAGTCTGAGTGTTACACACACAAAGCTAAGTGATATGTTCGGTCACCCTAGGACAGATGAACTGTCCTGAAACCAGCTGGTTGCATCGTCATCACACTTTAAACAACAAAGAGAGGAAATCTGATTGTGTTCACCTTTTGCTGTTCAGTCCCAACACAATCAGTATTGTTTACAACACTGCTCGCTTAGTTACAGTGTTTCTCACAGTAGGTTTTATTTGCAGGATATGATTGTAAGGTTCATGATGCTGCTGAAAACAGCATCTTGCATCATGGGTGAAGTGATTTGGTTAAATAATTGGAATCTACTGTAGAAGATCTGAAGAAGGAAAGAACATTCTTCAATATGATCTTCAGGCTGTATTTGTACACAACAGCTTTGTCCAATGAGGGGTTCATGTAGAAAACAAACTGTATGAAATGATAGTGTGTGATATTTAGATTTATAAGATTATAATCTCATGTGTTCAAGATTCAAGACTCATTCGACAAATCTCCCTCGGGGCATGAGTTCAGATCCAGTCACTGCCAGCTGTTCTCATAAAGATTTTTAAAAACATGTTTGATATTTGTGACTGACAGTTGGTCGTTGCCCGAGGGAGAAAAAAAAACTGTACCTGAAGTTATAAAAGCTTTATTCTAAAAAGTTTACCCACCTCCACTTGTACAGTCATGCACACCTCTCCATCCAGGATCTCACTCTAATTCTGTGTTTTTTTCTTCTTTTTTTTGGCGCAAATATGATATAGACAGTGACGCTGCTGGCTGCTGCCCATGTTTTTTCAGTTCGAGATCAGGTGGCAGTTTCTCAGGGATCAACTGCCAGACCCTCAGTTATCTCTGATCAAAACAGTGTGTGTAAGACAGTGGAGACAATCTCTATGTGTGGTTTGTCCCATCTTTGTTGGTTGTGATACTACTGTAATACTTGATTAATTTGTTACACATGTCACCAGCTGTTACTGTTATTGAGTTTTAAAATCTCACTATTGATATTGAGATTTATTAATTGAGTTACATTTACACCCTTTTCCCCTCAACCTTTAAACGAAACAGAGACTGATGTTTTTATACCAAGTGTATAAAACCCAGAGACAGGATGATGCCAGCATTTAAGATGAGACTATGGTAAATCTATGGGACCTAAGTGTGCACTTGATATTTATAGTAACCTGCAACACTTCATATGATCTGTTGGGGAAATGCCTAGTCTAGAGCACTGATTGATTCTCAACCAGGGGTCAAGAACACCAAGCTGATTTTTTTCAGGTTGTTGCGACTCGGAAACCACCAAACTAGAGAAACAGAACACAGCTGAATCCAAATGAATTACCTGAATGAAGCTGTTAGGCTCTGAACTGTAATAGGGAGAGAAATAAAAGGACACAGCACATAACTTGTAACCATAGAAGCCTGACGTATCATTGTGAGACAGGAGGCCCGCCCACAGGCTCCACAGAAAGTCTGATGAGAAACCCGGTCATTTACTCTCCAGCCTCTGATCCCGGTGAGCCAGAACCTCCTCACCCATTGGCAGGGCTGCGTGTCCTGTCATCATGGTTATCCGACTGGGACTGTCTGAAGCAGACGCACATGCTGTCACACACCGCTGAGCTTTAGACTGAGTACACTGGATGAGCTGCTGCTGGCATTTCCAGCCATTTTTGTTCTTTGAGAAGACATCAGAGCTTTTATGAGGCGAGAGAAGCAACTCAGTGGTTTATCACTTAATGCTTAACAGTGCATCTGTGAATGAATGTTTAACAGAGACCGGATGCCCCTATTTAATGAGTAATTGAAGTAAACATCACAGAGGGTGTCAGATGAAAGATTAGCCACTTGATGAGAGAGTTGCGATAAACTCATTTTCAGTATGAGCTTTTATCTTTGGAAATCTGTGCAGGTTGGTATTGGTTGTATAAGTTTTACCACAAAGAGAAGTGATGAAGCAGTCCTGTTAATGTGCCAGCAGAACATGAACTGCTGTTCAGAGTGTGTAATGAATTGAGAGAGGGATCAGGTCACTTGGTGATGAGAAGAGAAGCCCAGATCTCACTGGGTCATCTAAAATGCCTACAGGTGACTGTGTGACTCCATGTACAGCTGCCGTTGACAGGTGTTGATATAACAGGGAAAGTGCATGTTGATTAAAGGCTGTGCAGGTAAAACAAGTTATAATTGGAATGTGGCCAGACAAAGTCTAGAGGTTGCTGACAACCAGTGGAAACTTCAGGAACTGGTCCCAGCAAGACATGTTCTGGCACATGACCCCTCGTCAAACCACAATTAATTGTTTTACGCTTAGATTTTAGTTTAGATTAAACAGAGGAGAGACGATGTGTTAAGGCGTCCACGTTTAGATAGCATGTTACAGGGCCAGTTCACCCAAAGATCAGAAATACATATTTGTCCTCTTACCTGTAGTGCTACTTATTTTTATTTATCCATCTAAATTGATTTGGTTTGGAGATATCAGCTGTAGAGATGTCTGCCTCTTCTCATATATAATTGAGCTTGTGGTGCTCAAAGAGACAAAAAAAGGTGAAAAAAACTCAACAGTAATCCAAAGACCTTGTTGTGAGCAGTTTCATGTAGGAACTATTTTCTTTCTTACCAAACTACACCCACAAACCGTAACACCCTGCAGAGGGAACTGTTCATCTCGTGGATGAGATCATGCTTGTGACAGAGCGGGTTGTAAGCATCCTGTTAGGCTGAGTGTGTACAGTTAGCCAGCTTAGTTAGCTCCAGTAGACTGCAAAGAAATCCAAAGCTTAACAGAGCTGCCACAATAGTTATGGTTGTTAAGCAATGAGCGGACAGTCACTGTCTGAGGAACAGGTGTAGCAAATTGTCAATTGGTCTTACATGGTTACCTAGGTTGCCCCATATTCAGGGAGCCTGCCCATGCATTCCTGGCTCCAGTCTCTGACAACCCTGTAAACTGTGAATAGGTGTAGAGTTTAGATGGACATGTAGTATACAGGAATTCTTTGTTTTGATCTTTGTACCCATGATTGGTTCAGCTAGAGATTCCCGGCGAGGCGGTTTTGGTCGTCAACAGTCGTTTATCTGGATTCTGCAAAATGCTACCACCGGCCTGCCACCCGGCTGTGCTGGTGTCCCCACAGGACCCTCAGGCTGGAGCTGTGTGTGTGATAGACTTCTGTGGGCAGGTGAGTTACTGTCTGGCCTAAAGACTTGGTTTGCATTTACAAACCAGGTTATGTAATTTATACTCACTCTTAGCAGCACGGATGACAAAAAAAAACCCAAAACAGAACAAGTGAATATAATATTCATTATTGTTTAATGTATAATCATCTGAAACCAAGAAACGTGGGGGAGAAGGTCCTTGTCCACAGACTCCACCATGTTGCACCGCCATGTTTCTACAGTAGCCCAGAGCGGACAAACCAAACTCTGGCTCTAGAGAAGGTCTTTAGCGTTTTTAGCAGCCATCATAGGGGAGGGTGCAGTCTGCAACCTCACCACTAGATGCCACTAAATCCTACACAGTGGCCCTTTAATGTAACACTAAATGTTATAATCACAGTTGCCATCAGGTAAGCCTCGGTCTGTCCAACCCTGCTGGTGTTCCCCGAGGAGGAGGAGAACAGCAGGCCAGTCTTAGTTAATTCCCTGGTGACCGGTCTGGGAGGATGCCCGACTGGTTCTGTCTCTCGCTTGCTGTCTTTCACTTTTATGAATGCATGCTTTAATGCTAGACTTGTGTGAAGTATACGCCCTTTACTGTTTGTCTTTCCTGTCATTTGTCAGGTGATGAGCCTCAGGGATACTGAGGCGCTTACGTGGAACTTATTTGGCTTCTGGCTTTCTTTGTTTCTGTTTCCTGATTATCAGTCTGATGAGTTAAAAGATCGAAGACTTTTTCTGTGAACACAAGAAGAACATTTATTTCTGTCAAATATTGACCACAACATTGTTCAAATCTGTGTCAAACGAGCACTTCTCCTTTGCAGAGATTTTCCTCCACCTGACAGGTGTGACATGTCAAGATGCTGATTAGACAGCGTGATTATTGGACAGGTGTGTCTTGGACTTGTCACGATTGGCTCATCGAAATGTACGGTTTTAGCACACAACACAATGCCACAGATGTAGCGAGTTTTAAAGGAGTGTGCAGTTGGCATGCTGACTGCAGGAATGTCCACCAGAGTTGTTGCGAGTGCCAGCTGAGAGGATAAACACTCTGCGTCCCTCAGGTCTCTGTCCCTCAAATACACGAGTAAGTTAATCAACAACACACTTCAGCATCATACAAAAGAAACAGTATTATGTTGTAGTTTACTAAGCCATATCACAGGTAATGTGGTTGAAACATCAGAAACATTAATCTTTTTTTCAAATTAGCGATTGTTCATTATTCATGGTAAAACACCGCACAATGTAAGGCTCATTCTAATATGTGAATAAACCTTCCTAAACCTAAACATTTCAAATCCATAAAAATGTATCAACCAGCTATAGCAGGAACATTATCGCACAAAATATATAAAATACTCACATTCCACTGGAGGGGAGATTTACATTTATTGATCCATACTGCTGAGTATATGCATCCACGGGCTTCAAAGTTCAGGAGACATCTAACATGACGCTGGAAAAGCCCAGCAGCTCTCTCACTGTTTAGCAAGTCTAAAACAGTTTGTGCTGGGAAACATCTCTGTGCATCTTGCAAATCATCAAACTCAATCTCTCGGCTGCCAAAACGGCTTAAACAGCTATCATCTGTGAACTCTTGCTCTGTAACTGCGCAGCATCTGCAGAACAGCAGACAACAAGATGTCTGCCTGTATGCCCGAAGGTTTCTCTTCAGTATGTGAGAGAGTGTGTCAGTCACCTCTGCCCCACAGCTCTTAAAAACAGAGCGTGGGTGAAAGCGTACTGACACACAGCTGTGAGTATGTAGCTGTAGCTCTAAGTCTATCTGGAGTTTAAGGAAGACAGAATAAATCATGACGTCTGGACAAACTTCATGGCTATGACCTACACCTGCAGCCGGCTGCAACATGGAATCTACTACATGAACAGCATCTTGCATATTATCAGCTTTGTTCACCCTCACTACTATATGCCATGTAACAAATAAGAAAAAAAAATCTTAAAGGTATTCTTATATACACAATTTGTGATTGCAACATTTTTTTAAAGTGTCAAAATTTCAAGCAAAAAACTGGCACATGCTTTCAAAATAGACACTCTAAAACTAGACCGCAGCTGATGCAACATCACTTTCATTTTTGCTAATAAAGGTGACATCAGCAATTTTTAGCCAAGCTAGAGGCAAAGCTTCAGGGACGGCAATGTTGGTCTGTCAGTCAGTCGTTCGCTCCACTAATTTGGTCCAGACTGAAATATCTGGATGGATTCGGTCTAACATGAAATTTCCAGACGTTCATGGTCATGGTTCATGACTAAATGCAAAACTAATAACATTCCCAGCCTCAGTGAGCATGCCACTAAGCTAAAAAGGTAAACATGGTAATCATTGTACTAGCTAAACATCGACATGCTAGCATTATTTGGTGTGAAGCATGTCAGCACTCCGATGTTAGCATGTAGCACAAAGCACAGCTGTGCATACGGGAGCGTACCTATGTTCCCCGTTTTTCCCGAAAAAGGTCCTATGTTCCCCGGTTTGTTCATCAACCAGCAACAGCGGGGAACATAGGACCCTTTTTTTAGAAGAAGGGTCCTATGTTCCAAACATAGGGATGATCCCGTGCCTACTACAGCCTCTCAGAGTTGCTAGCATGGCTGTAGCTCTGCATTGTGAATGAGATCCACGCACCAATACAAGTCAGCTTATATATTTCTTCTATAATTTCAAAAAATGTTACATTATTCCTAGCAACAACTAGCACAGCCTCCAATCAACTGAAACTTACATCAGCAGTACAGATACATTGCTAATACCCACCTCCAACACCTCTTCAATGTCCAACTGGATTAATAAAACACAATTGCAATTCAGTGTGATTACTGAGTTAGTGAAACGGGCCTGTTCACTACTTGCACAATCTAGGCTAGTACATATACCCGTTTTACCAACTGCATGTGTGTTTACTCTCCGTGTCAACACTAAAGTAACGTTTCATCCAACTGTAGCATTCAGTGTTTTTTATGTCCTTAAGTATGTTGCTTCACCTGTCAGTTAGCTTTGTACATACTGTTTTTCTGAGTTTTTATCACCTCAGCTAGTCTGGATAGCAACTACAACTGAGAAAAGCACCATCAAGTTTATGAGCAATTAGCTAAGGTTAGCTAAATTGAGTGACTAGCTGATGTCGCTAACGGTTATCTAGGACACTCGGGTAATGATCTAAAACACTATAGGCTATACAGAAACAAATGATAGCTGCTAGTAACAATATGTACAAAGCTAACTTAAAAGTGAAGTAACCACAGATGACAAAGCTCTGTAGGCTGGAGGTGAAGGTCACGTTACCATAGATTAGAGTCTGCTCTAATTAGCCTAGAAGTTAACTTTGTTCATTCACTTTTCAGTGTTCACACAGAGTTGCAGTTTGTAAAACAAATATACCGTACGTCTCACCACAGTGTTCAAGTAGAGAGGTTCAATTGTGATTCAGTTATTGTGATTAAATGGAACTATTTTATATTTTATGCATTTACATTATAAACATTTTTTTAGCAAATAGCCCTTTAAACACATATAAATGATCAGTTTAAATGTAATTGTGACTCTCCTGCAGGTGCTGCCGGCAATGTGCCTCGGCTCAGTAGTGCAGCTGCATGACAGCCTGCTGGTTTTTCTCTGCACCAGGGTTGTCTAGAGGCGCGCTGACCTTCAACGCTGACCATCTCTCCATCACGAACATCAGCAGAGGATGCAGTATAACCTCTGATGCCGAAGTGATTACAGTTACTGCGCTATTGAGAGTCTACACAGGTTCAGAGATCTGTTTGTGCATTGTGTCACATATAAAGAAGTTGTGTTGTGTTGTGATTACAAGTTCAAGGCACATGCTGCGTGTCAAACACAGCATCAGTGAAAGGCAGCACATTCTCAATGCCGGTAATGAGATGTGGATGAATGTGTCGCTTTCATCACAAACATCACAGAGCCGTGTATTGTGGGTAAAATCAAACTGTGCACAAACTATGTTCATGTATAAAATGAGTTTGTTTTTTATATCCAGGCAATGATAGGGAGCTGTATCCTGCTGTGTACTGTTGCTAAGAAACCACACTGGAGTCTTGACACTCCTTGTGTGCTGCATTATGCTGCAGTCTTCTCGTCCATATGCTCTGTTTGGCTTTTATAGAGCATCGCTTACAGCCAGCATGTCATGACTGAATGCAGCTAATTACCCAATGAAAATCATCAACATTTAAATAAAGCTATACTGATTATTCATGAGCTAGTTCAATGAGTGAGATTTCAATTCAGAATGATCTATCCACAGCCTGTCCTACTATTGTTTCGCCTCTGGCACCGATTATGTAAACATCTCAGGGACAATACTGGCTTTATAAAGTGTAAAATCTCAGATTTTCCCATCTAGAGTGAGTCTATAGGCACCTACAATAAGACCAAGGACATTCAGATATTCCACTGATGTCAGTCTTTCTCGATAAAGTGATTTGGAATTGGTGCAAGGGAAAGATATCTGTGATGTTTTATTTACCATATTCTGTTCAAACATCTGTTGCTGCTGTACGTCTGCAGTGTGTGTATAAAGCAGACAATTCCAGGCAAATGACATTAATCTGCATTCTAATTTTTAAAGGGTTAACCTGGATCAGCAGCTGTACAACTTTATCAATCCAAAGGAATTCAGCATGAGTAATATTGTGTGACATATATCAATATACAATGTACGTATGCTAATATCTGCTATCATGGAGTGAGTCACGAGTAACCATAGTAACACATGTACAATACAGCTTTTAATACATTTCATATCCCTTTTGTGAATCATAACTATATACTTGTTTATCATAGAAAGGTTGCGCACACCCAGCGCTTTAATGAGCTGCTGATAGCTGACAGTAGAAAACACACTGGTTCCACATGCAGTTTCCTGTAATCAGACCAAATGATGAAAGTCAGTGCAGAAGTTAATTTGAACATGTTCTTGTGTGTGATATTTTTTTTTAAAGTTATTTTAATAAGTTTCTCATTTCCTGTTGATCTAAAGATTTATTGTTTGGAGTCTGACTGTTTGTGTCTCTGCTGAACCACCAGATGGCGCCTTTGTACAACAGACTAGCAGCACTTCATCATCAAGTCGAGACTGATGCAGATGACAACATGTCTTTGCACGTAATTAAGTTCATTGTGGTGCTGCTCATGTAAATAATAGAGCATGTCCAAAAGAATAAGACGTGTTAGGATATGATGTGCTCATGGCAGTTATATTAATGTCCCCACTGTTCATGTGGAAATGATTTATGACTGCTGTTTCACAAAAGTGGACTAAATATAAAGATTTTCTGTCTGAATTTGTCTTTTAACCTCTGATCTCAGTCCACTCGGAGATATCCAGTCCCAGCTGTTTTCTTTTGTTCCATTTCTGAACTGGATATAGACCAAAGGGCACCTGTGATGAGTAAATAGTTACACAAGAATATTGCACTTTCACATGATAATTCTCTTGACTACATTTTGAAAATGGTGGACAGACAGTAATCCACAGAACAAAAAAAATGGAATAAAGTAATCATGGGAAGTTAAAAGTACTTTTATTGCATCCATCAATTAACCAATCAATCAAATGCCACTTGCTTACTGTGATGTGAGAAGTACCTACAGCAAGAGGAAGTTAATGTTCAAAAGTTTTATTTTCAACCCACCTAAAAGATTTTCATTCACTTACGTTGACAGTTTTAGTGTCTAATAACATGACCATCCTCTCCATGTCTTTAGCCTGCAGTCTTTATTGTGTCCATATAGGCTACTGTATTTTGAGGATATTGTCAGACAGCCTATGATTCTTTTTTTTTGCCACTTTTAATGCATTATTATCTTCATGTGTAATACATGGGGTTCAAACTGTCAGCACAACCGTTGATCATCTCAAATGTTCCTGTAGTTCTTGCAGGTGCCACGGATTGTTCCAGCAATAGAGACTCCTGCAGTACTGATGCTTGTCATACTGACATGTAGCACTCCTCACTTCTACTGGACTACATCTCTCTTTTCTAGTCTTTTCCAGACTAGATTACTGCAACTCCCTTCTCTGCGGTATCAATCAGAAATCACTCTCTTGCTTCCAACTGGTCCAGAATTCAGCAGCTAGGCTTCTAACTGGCTTAACAGATGACATCACATTACCCCAGTCCTAGTTTCCCTTCATTGGCTCCCCATCCATTTTCTAATTGATTTTAAGATTTTACTGATCACTTTTAAAGCACTCTTGGGTCTGGCTCCGACCTATATAGCAGACATTTTAATTCCTTACGAGTCAGCTCATAGCCTTAGATCCTCAGGCGGGGCCCTTCTAACCGTTACCAAAGTCGAGGCTAAAAACTAAAGGTGATCATGTCTTCACCATCAGGGCCCCTCAGCTTTGGAACGGCCTGCCTGAGGAGATGAGGCTCGCAGGATCGCTAACTTCTTTTAAATCACTTCTTAAAACCCATTTTTATAGACTCGCCTTTATGTGATGTCGTCCTTTTGCTTTTGCTCCTACCTTTTGATTTTATTATATTAATTTATTTGTTTTGTTTATTTTATCTATTTGATTCATTCCATTTCTTTATTTTGCTTATTTTATTCATTTTTTGCATTATTTCTGTTCTTTTTGTTTCTAATTGTTTAGCTATAAATGCCATTTATTTCCTTTGTCCTTTGCAATTTTACACTAATGTGTTTGTTCTACTTCCTTCTACTTTATTTTGTCAAAGCACTTTGTAAACTGTGTTTTTAAAAAGTGCTTTTTATTATTTAGTTATTTTCCCTGTTTCTAGAAAAAAGTTATGGGGAAAGCCTGTAAAGATGACTGCATTGCTTGTACCTCGGTGGTCGAGGCCACACAGCGCTTTTACCCTGACATCATTTGTCCCAACAAGAATTATCTTTTCACTCTTTTTCCTATTGACATTGAACTGTTCCATGTTCATGTCAGTGGACCAATGACACCAATGAGAGGGAATCTTATTTGGCAAACTTCCCATAACAAATAAATAGAAATAATAAATAAAACAATAAAAATCTTATAGAACAACACAGGACCTCGGCAAACAGCCTGTACGATGAAAAAAATGTTTTGCCCATCTCCAACTTTTCTTCTCTGTAAATGATCTACTGTAGAAGAAAAGGGATTGTTGTGTGTGCTGCAGAAGCTGTTGGGAAACCAGAGTTATTAGTAATGTAATGTAATGTGAAACAGCTGCAGCTGCCTTACCGAGCTAAACTTTAACAGTGAAAGAATCAACACAGTTTCAGTGAAGTTCACAGCGGACACACGAGCTGGGCCAGTGTTAGATTTCTTTAACTGCAGTGTGATTGATACCAGCACAGTCGAGGCTAAATAGCTAGCTCAAGGCTATGGCAAACAAAGGCACAAATGCGTGGGACCAATCATGTTTGGATGTCAATGTTGCTGTAGAACCAGGAGCAACACTTGTAAAGAGTCTCCAGGTTGTGGAAAAGCAAACCGGTTTGCATGTTGAACTAACTCTGAACCAGCACCAGCACCAGCCCAGAACTAGCTCTAGTGCATGTTAGTGAAGAAGAGGTTTTAGTCTCTCAGTTCTCACTGGACTTTATAAATGATGATCAAGGCTGGATTAATAACCAGGTAGAGTGGGCGACCAAACAGACCCTCCTCAATCCTCGGCCCAATGAACTGTGTGGCTTTTAGTCTGTGGTCGTTTGATGAACTGATTAAGAGACCCTGAAGGGTCTGAAACGTCCTCACCTTGTGTTTGGCTTTTGTAGAGGGGCTGAGTTTTTAATAGATAAAAACACATTTAATAAAATCAGCATGACTTAACATAATAAATAAAATAAAAAGACTAAATAATAAAAATGTATGATGAAGACTTTTTATTATTAGCATGAGCAAGACATTTTACTTCAGGTTGCCATGACTGTTTCTGCAACACTTTAAGTCCATCTCTTTAGCATTTATAAGCAATATATAAGTGATCAAACTATATTGTAATGGTAAACAATAATGAAGTGCTTATTTGTGTATTTATAATAACTATAACTCCTCCAGAGTGGAGGCTGCTGTTGTAACTGATAATACAGGACAATGAAGTAAAACATGGCTGTTGTAATAAACTGTAAAACATGCTTTCATGGGTGCATTTATGATTGTTGGCAAATATTTTACATGAATAAATTCTTAAAATGTGTTTCCAGCTGCATGTAACTCCATTATAGTGTGCTAGAAGCCGTTTATTAAAAGTTGGTATTCTACTCATTGTAGCTACCAGCACATTTTGCTCCTCCGCAGCTCAATGGCTTATTTCTCATTTTCACATTTTTTAAAATGTAGTTTGACTTGTTCCACTGATTTTATGCTTGCATTAATTGCTCTACATTATTTGTAATATAAAAAAATAAATAAAATAGAACTAATTCCTTTAAAAGTAGTGTTAATAAAATTATTATTACCGTAGTGGCGTGTTGATGCATGATCTAACCGTGATTATATTTTACGGAATGTGTTGGTTTGTTTGTGGGTCACAGAAACTTGAGGGCACCTTGTTATGTGTGTTGGAATTCCTGCTAACAGAAAACCAAGCTGACTCATGTTTTTCTCTTATAATTGCATTGTACTTGAAACTTAAAATGTGACTCTGGCACAAACACAGAAATATTGACAATGTTGAATTGTTATGTTTATTTATTTGGTCAACGTAGAAAAATGAAGAATAAACACAAAAATACACTCTCTGGACTGTCAGTCATGCATCATTCATACTTTCTGTTCATCCTTGGACAATTCTTGAGTGACTCAGTCAATAACTGGGTCAACAGGGCGTCACCGAGGTCTTGCCTTTCAGAGACCACGAGTACACCAGGAATAACTGAACAAAACAACAAGGTCAGATGAGTCATCTGCAGTTTTCCAAACATTTACGTTGGATTTCAGCCCCAAAACGGGATTCATTAAGTCTGGTTATGTCTCAGCATAATTGTTTAATAGCAAACATCAGATATCAGGCTGCTCCTCCATTACTCAGCAGCAGGATGTTGTCAGAAACCCTTTAAGCACATGTCCTCCCTTCTCTTCTGAGAACAGCTGCATGTCTTCAGGATAAGCAGCCCAGTAGCTGTAGCTTCATCTCAGGTTGTTACAGTGATGGGTGTTTCCATTATTTCGTCCACCCCCTGTACACACCACTACAAGGCCACATTGTGTTTTCTTGAGTCGTGCTACAGCTCCCTCCATCAACACATGGCAGTCAGAATTTATCGAGCGGCGGCCAATGAGATCGCTCCTTTTAGGGCGAGCCTCCGCCGCGCTCGGCCAATGGGAGGCGCGGAACAGGACCCGTGCCTCCGAGTTGTGCAGCGATGCAGTCACGTGACGCTGGGAAAAAGGAATGCCAACATGGACCCGTGGCAAGGACGGGATGTGAGTGTGCTACGACAATAACACGACGAAGGAGAGGAGAAAACAGGAAAATAATCGAAGCCATCGACGGCGCTGGCTCTCCCCACCGAGCCTCCTCCGACCCACACACGGTAGGTCGAGCCAAATGTCCGGGATTCCTCTGCTCGGATCAACCCGTACGGACGGAGGAGTATAAATAGAACAATTTTTTGACCCAGCCGAACTTGAGACTCGTGGATTCCTGTACAGACGCAGTTGTATTCAGGTGGATTGCCATGTTGCGGAGCGCTCCTGCTGCATAAATACAGTCTCGGGGGTGTTTTTTGCGCTTTGACGGGCCGATTGTTGGATCAGGGTTAGTTCGGTTATGGGCGCGTCAGTGCGGGCCGTGTTTACCAGCGCCTCGTTCGTGCCCTGTGTGAAGTGTGAGGCCCTGCTGCAACATGTGCCCGACGGTCTGACAGCGGCAACATCCTGCACAGAAGCGAGGGGAGAGTTTGTTAGCTCTGTCAACAGAAGCTACCTGTTTTCACCCTGGTTGCATATTTGAGTTCTAGCTCTGACCCAACAGGCCCCCTCCCCCCACAGCTATTTAAAATGTAACTTTTAATACACTTGAGATTGTTCATCAAAATAATTTTTCATTATATATATTTTTTCTATATTTTTTTTCAATGATATACATATAGTTGTGATGCAAACACTTATAGTACCAGAGGAGTGCTGGAAGTTGTTGAAGATTATTGTGGCCCGCAGTGAAGATGGAGCTCTTTAAAAGAATACATTATAATAGACGGCTCAGGGGAATATTCCATCGAGGCGACCCTTTATTTGACAGCAGAGATGGGATATCAAATGTCAAAATTAAGTAGTTGGCTGCAACACCAGGTAAAGCTGGGTCAAGGCTGGATTACCAACAGGCAAAATGGGCAACTGCCCTGGGCCCCCAGCTTCTAAGGCCCATAAACACCTGTGGGATTGATTTTAGTAATCTAATTAATTGCAAATATTTTTAAAGGTGAACTATATATTTTTTTTAATCAGAAGAGAAAGATTTTCATTGACTTACTTTTATGTTTTGCCCAAACAAACTGCATAAACAAACTCTTCGTTTTCATGACTGAATAAACAAACTGACCGTAAAGGACAACGCAGTTTCATGCTCTTTTACTTTGTTTATATGTGGCGGACCCTGCCACCTTTCTAGCTTCAAACAGTATTCTTGGACCTTGTTTTCCTCTGAGAACAGCTTGTTTATTCACTTATGGAAAAAGTAAATATTTCTGAGTTTGTATTATTACCTCACTAATGTTGTAAATATTAAAATTCTGAGTTTGAATTTCTTCTCTAAAACTACATACTTTCCCTTTAAAGTGTCTAAAGTGCAATAACAACTAAAGGTAGGTAATCATTGCGTTTACAATTTTTTAGTATTGTCGAGAGGCCTGTGAAAAGTATTTCGTTGTTGGAGAGGTCTTCTGACCATGAGCTGGTTGGCCAGTTGTAGGGTCGGCGGTTGAATCCCCGGCTGCCAAAACCAGCTCAGAAATGCTTCCTACCAGCCTAAAGTCCTGGAATCGGTATTAGCGAGTACTCAAGTCTGCACTGATCCAGAACCAGGTCATTTATTTGAGCTGAACTGAACCCTAATATATACATTTTTAACGCGTTGGTAATTTACTCAGTTTTAGCCATACACAAAGTTCAAGTATTATTATCAGGAAGAAAAATTATCATCGGCACATCTGTAATCATTTGACAAGATTTTGTTGTCGAGATTAAAAAATATAAGCAATATTTGAACAAAAAAAGAGTTTAAAAAAACGTTATTTCCATTCTTGTTTTACATGTGTGAAGAGCAGGTTATAAAAAAAATACACAATTAATTGCATTAAATCCACAATATGTAATAATTTTAGTTTAAAACATTCAAAAATGAACCAGAATTATCAACAGAATGTGAAGAAGTAACATTTTTGATGTTATGTCAAAGACGTCTATGTATTGTGGTGCAGAGACATCTGCTGAAGTTAGCGTGCTAAGCAGCTAGCCCTGAGCCTGATAGCCCCATTCTCACAGTGGTCCAAAGCTCCTCTGCTGGCAGTGTAAATGCCAACACTCCCTCAGTAGCCTGGCTAGCTGCATGGCTAACCAAGCTAACAGTTGCTATAGTCTTGGATGTATAACCATAATACAGTTAGCAGCAGTTAGCAGTTACTCTGGTGATATACTGGCCCTGTTTGTTGGCAGTATGAATTCAACAGGTGGCCAGTTCTTACGTATTGCAGCTGGAAGCATCACATGATTAAATCCGGGCCTCTAAGAATTTAGCAAACCAGGTGCTGGTGGAATAAATTACTTCTTAAATTCTTTGTTGCCAAATGTATCCTGTAGCATCTACCTTTTAAAGTTTATAATCCAGGCGCTGAGGTAAATATATGACTCTTCATGCACTTTCCCCTTCCACTGGGTAATAAAATCCAATCTCACTGTTGCCCTTGCAGGTTTTTGTGATCACACCTCTGGATAGTGTTTCCTCAACATCCTCTCCTCTGTGCTTGGCCCGGATCAATGGTGTCTCTCAGCAGCAGAACGCTGAGTTTGGACAATGACCTGTTCAGGGACAGCAGCCTGTTCTCCCTCGACCTGGGAGACGGAGCCCGCAGCGAGGGGGGCAGCTCAGCCTCCTGCGACAGCCCCGAGGCCGAGGAGCTGGGGGCTCTGCACAGCTCCAGCCCTGGAGAGGAGGAAGATGAGGAGGAGGAGGAAGATGAAGACGAGGGGTCACGTCTGCATATTTTTCTTGGAGTAGAAGGAGAAGAGGAGCCTGCGAGTCAGGAGCCGAAGCTGCCAGAATTCCCTTTCCACCCGTCTTCCCCGTTCTCCCCGACCCTGGAGGACATAGAGGAGTTCTTGAGGGAAAAGATGGAACTGGTCAAAGAGGGGCTTCTGACCCCCAAAGAGGAGGCCTCCCCTCTGCCTTGCAGTGAATCTCCATCTTCCGCTACCCCCCCAGCAGCTTCCTCAGACACTTGCAGTGACCCAGGGACTAGTGCCTCCCAGTGCACTTCAAGCCCAAGCACCCCTAAGAATGAGCAAATGAGCCCCAGCCCAGCTGACCCTTCCCCTTCTGCCCAACTTAACCCGTCACCATCCACCTTAACCCCGCCAGTGCTCCTGGGCGGGCCGCTGGTGCTTCAGCTCCAGCCCTTACCTCTGGCCCAGCCTCAGACCCCAGCAGGCTCTCCTCCTGGGGCCCAGAGTGGCATCTGGCTCACTCATCTGGTCATGGGGCTCCAGGGTGGAGCAGGACAAAATGTTACTCTGCTGGCCCCACAGGTGTCCTCCACCCCCACAACCTTGTTATCACTTAACAGTGGAGATCCTAAGTCACCTGACCAGAAGTACGTGAAGATCGCCCCTCTGCCCATCACTATGAGGACACTAGAGATCACGGGGCTGACTGGGGTTGGGGGCCAGGCCAGTGGTCTGTTGAAGGCCATGGCCCCCCGGCTGACCAGAGTGCCGCCTACAGAGAGGGTCCATAAGTGCTCACACCCAGGCTGTGGGAAGATGTACACCAAAAGCAGCCATCTGAAAGCTCACTTCCGCCGGCATACTGGAGAGAAACCCTACACGTGCAGCTGGCCTGAGTGTGGCTGGAGGTATGTGAAGTAACGTGTACTGATAATTAAAGAAAAGTGTTTGGGAGATTTTCCTACCGGTTTGATGGGCGCATTGCTTCAAGTACTAATGAGATGATAAAACTCAGTCAGGACGTGTAGTTGATGTAACGGTTCCAGTTTGAGTTTGAAGGGTTTGTCGGATGCCAAAACAGTTTATAATACTATGAGGATGTCAATGATTGTAACCTACCTGGAATGTAGATGGTACATATTTGTGCAGCCAAGCTCCTTTCTGGATGATGTCGCAATGAGTTGCACCACAAGTTTCACTGCTAATGACAGACATTAGCAGTTTAGTAATACGTCATAAGAACAGAAACCAAAAGCTTCTCATTATAAGAGCCCCTGTGCTCCATGCTAACATTATAATTAGTGTTAGTATATCTGTAACATTTTTCAAAGTAACTAACATGTCATAAAAATTAGTTTTAAAAATGGGGCTGCAACCATCGAGGTTTTTGGTTGATATATTCCAATGTTTTGGAAGGTTTTTGTAACGCTAACACACTGATCTGCTAACTTCATCCAGTGTACGAGGGCTGAGTGGTAATAAAACTTGACAGAAATGAAAACTAGTCCCTAAACATGATTCATACATTTCAAAACAATACTTTTTTAACAAAGTATAGCATATTCAAACAATATTACATGAGCATTCACATGTTCATTTGCTGAAAAGTGATATTAGCTGGTCAGTCTCCTCCTCACCAAGTGTTAACAGGAAGTGATGCTCCAACAGGTTTAATTATGTTGTTTGCTGCATATCATATACTACTGTATATTAAAAGTATATAAGTATATAACATGCACTTAAAGTCTTATTCAGGGTGAATATGCGTACAATTCTCCTGAATTACAATCATTCAATATATGTTGCATTTGAAATCTCTCTATCATTCACTTATTCCCAAGTGCCAGCATGAGAAACACCCATTACTTTACAGTATAGTGAGTTCAGGCACACATAGATCATGATCACAGGTGAACTCACTGAATTTACTCATCCATCAAGGCATGCCTTACATTGTGGGACTGTACACTGCTATTTCTATTTCATTGTGGTAAAAATAGTATAAGGCATAGTTTTGGACACAGCCAGAGTGAACGTTGGACCAGTAGAGTCATCACTTCTGGGGTAAGAATAGGCCTGCATCTAACAATTACTTTCATTGTTGATTAATCTCTCCATCATTTCCTCAATTAATCAATTAATTGTTTGGTCTATAAAATGTCAGAAAATGGTGGAAAAATGTCCATCAGTGTTTGCAGAAGCCTCAAATGTCTTGTTATGTCCACAACCCAAAGATATTCAGTTTACTGTCATAGAGGAGTGAAAAGAAACCAGAAAATATTCACATTTAAGAAGCTGGAACCAGAGAACTTTTTTCCAAACCGATGAATCCATTATCAAAATAGTTGGCGACAAATGTAGTAGTAGACAACTCTTCGACTAATCTTTGCACTTTTAATAAGAAATGATGATATTTGGGGGTCCACAGAAAGTCTATTAGGATGTTTTGAATTATGTAGTATTCCTTCTGTGGACTTACTACTTCTAGCTATGCCTTTCAACACCATGGACAGTGTTGACAGCCTGTGAACTCATCACTTAGTAGCTGAATTAGTCAGTGGGCTCATGTAAAAAAGTGTTTGTCTCTCTTTGTCACTTTGTTCCTGACGCCTGCCTGCTCTTGTGTCTCCAGGTTCTCCCGATCAGACGAACTGTCCCGTCACCGCCGCTCTCACTCCGGCATCAAGCCGTACGAGTGCTCACTGTGCGAGAAGAAGTTCGCCCGCAGCGACCACTTATCCAAACACACGAAGGTCCACCGCAGCTCCAGGCCCAGCAGGATTATCAGAGCCACCGTGTGACACCTTCAGCTGGCCTAAACCCTGCCCTGCACCCACCCACCCAGCCTGACCTGGCTTTGAACCAGTAGGCTGCGAGACTCCCTCAGGACTTTTGGTGCTTCGGTAGCAGAACTTTCATAAGAATCTCGAGAGCCGCCTGCTGTTGTACCCTCATAGTGTCCTTCCTCCCTCTCCTCCCTGCGGGTTATCTTCCACTGTTCCTTCCGAGCAGCTCGTCTTAGACTGAGCAGACAGCCACCTCAGGAACAAGTCAGCTGAAAGCTGATTTCCTGGCCTTCACACTCACACAAGACAAAACACATAACAGGAGACAGTGTTACAGAGGCCCTTCTTGCAACCACTGCGTGGACTGCCGGTCCTGTTCCCGAGCTACCAGGTGCTGTTGGAAGCAGGGTAGTAACCAGTAACGAGAGCGTCTTCTGTCATCTCCTTTCTGCTTTTGTGATTGCCCTTCCATCAAAGCCAAAGGGTCCACATGAAATCAACTTCCCAACGTTTTAGTGAAGATTTAGTCCGTGGAGCGTCACATGTATGCCATGTGTTCTTATCACAAGGCTTCATGGAGGGTGAAATCACGATTTAAGCAGCAGAATCTCCTCTAAATACTTAGATTTTCATGGTATTAGAAGTAAATTCTGAGATATTCTTTTAAACTGAACTCGTGGCTCTGCTCGCAAGTTAATCGAGCTGAGGAAAAACTTCCGATGTGTTTCACATCCAACCCTGGCCTTTATTGCATTCGTCCAATCCTAATCCACCCTGTTTTGACCTGTATGCCTTTTTCTCAGCCCCACTATGCCCTAATCTCTATCGATGCCTTTGTCTATATCACAAAACCTCACTTGATCCCACTGTTATCATGTGACTGCTCTTATTTAACTGTGATTCTAAACTGGGGGTTGCCAAACCAGAAATCCCTGTTCTGGCCCTGTGAGAGCCAGAAAGCGACATCCTCGCTGCGTGACAGTTGATAAGCTCTTTGTTCTCTGAAATTCTCTCGGAAATCATTTTGCAGCCGACTCATGTGGCCTAGAAAGCAACTCGGCCTATATGCTATGTTTTGGCTCCATGGTGCAAAAGTGATGTGAAACACTGCTCTCTCCTTTTTTTACAGTAGCAGATGCTGTAAAACATTTCTCTGTTGGTTATATAGCAGCAAGAAAAGCTAAAAGGTTAAACAGCTGGAAAGGCAGCTAACATCTATTCAATGATCTGTATTAGCATACTCAATATAATGTGTACTGAACGTGTACAGCTTGTAGCCTTTATATAGATGTTTTTTATCAAAAGAGGATTTTCAATCAGTGCATTAAGCTATTCAGTCGTGGTTCTGGAGAGGTTTGATTGTAAGCGTGATCAATCTGTGGAATGTCAGAGCGATTACGGCCTGGGATTTGGGAGTCCCACTCCACCCATTCACAAACCATTAAGCTGAGTCTGCTGGTCTCAAGTGCACTTGTGTGGTTAGTGGAAAGTAAGAATAACAGTCATTGTGCTCTTATGGCAGTTCCATAAAATGTATTGGAACCATAAAATGCCAAAAAAACCAACATGTTCTCTGTGGATGGTTAAACTGCACCGAGCAGTGCGGTCACTATTGTCATTTACCCTTTGATCTCAACACTTTGGTGCTTGTTAACCTACCAGTGCTTCTTCACGTGAGAGACTGTATCACACTTCACATAACTGGATTGTCTCTGTTGAACCAGCAGACACTTGCTACTACAAACCGTAGGCTACTGGCAATCTGAACTGAGCTCGAGCAACAGTGGTGCTTTTGAATGAACTCCAAAGTGGAGCCCTCCTGCATGTAGCAATGCACAGTCATTTTACACAGCAATCATGCTCGTCTTTGTCCCTCTGCATCATGGACACATTATGTCCCGCTCTTAACAAACAACCACGCTTAATAATGTAAAAACCCGTTGGAAGCAGACAGACGGGCAGACGTATTTATCTGTCTGAACCAGCGCTGTCTTTGTGTCTGAGCCTCCCCAGGCTGCTTCTACTGACCTACATCCAGACCTGTATCCCCTAATCATCATCATCCAATTCTCTCTCCCTCTTCTCTGTTACTCTCTCAGTCCTGCCTGTGTATCTGGTTGAACACAGACTGTATTTTTTTTTTTTTTTTTTTGAATACCAGAAATGCTATTTTCCTATTTGCAAAAAATAAAAGCAAATAAAAAAATGAAAATACTGAACCAGTTGCTCTGTTGATGCTTTTTTAAAACTAACTGTTATGATGACAGAACATGAGTTACAGTTTAGCTGGGTTCAAGTCAAGTGAGACAAATTTAAGATATTGAGTTAAAAAGTTATTTTTGGTGGTCCTCACGACCATTTGACATAATGTTATAATCTTGTATGATTTAGCCCTGTTAAGACGAATGCAAGCAAATGATAAGCCAAAGCTAATTATTCAGGAACATAATTATATACGTTAACTCAAGTACTGTACAGTAGTTGAAGCTGCACACATCATTATTGTAATATAAAGGAACAGTTCAACCAAAAATGAAAATTATATTGCAAGACAAGTGAAGTTTTGTAGTCCACAAAACATTTCTGGAGCCTCGCAGCAAAACACGGTTGCAGCATTCTCCTAAACAACTGAAGTAGATGGAGACTCGTTTTAAAACATAAAAATCAACCCTGAAAGATCCCAAATATGAAATTGCTCCATAATCATCAAGCGTAAATCACACACACTGCTGTTGTGCGTGTGCGAGAGCCCTCAGATCCGAAATTGATTTGAAAAGATGTTCTTTACCCCCTTTTTTAAGCTAATCTTCACTGTAGCAGCTAAGCTAACAGCGTATGGAACTACTTTGTCTTTTTTTTATGTTTTATATTTTATTGGAGACGAGGTTGTTGAGCTCAGAGAGCCAACAGTGAAGTCGTTGGCCTTGCAACCAAAATAAGTTTAATGAGTCTGATGGAAACTACAGAGTCGGGTGATAAGTCTCTATCACCTCGTCTCTATGAGCAACCCCTTTCACATTATACCTAGACATTTGGGCCCGTATTTATCAAGCTTCTTAGAATTACTCCTAAGAACCCTGCTAAGAGTTGACTTATGAGTAAAATGGCACTCTAAGACGCTTGATAAATACGGCCCCTGATCTTTTGTTAAGTTATAAGTTCACCCAAAAATGAATGCCAATTGAAAGTTGGGTGAAGTTTTGTAGTCCATTTCTGGAGCTTTGCAGCAAAACAGTGTTGCAGCATTCTCCCAAAGAACTGACATAGATGGGGACAACTCCTAAACAAACTCATCAACTCTGGCGTAATCCAATTCTCCGGAAGCCAAGAGATCCCAAATTGATTTTAAAAGTTGTCACTTACACCCTTTTCAAACGCACAAGCTCAAGTGTGTCAAAGGCTTTTCATATCGATTCAGTTCTGGAGACTCGGATTAGGCTAGACGAGCTGTACGGAACAATTTTTATGTTTTGTTTTGTTTTGTTTTTTGTTTGTTTTGTTGTTGTTGTTGTTCTTTTTATATTTTAAAACAAGTCCCCATCTACTTCAGTTGTTTAGGAGAATGCTGCAACACTGTTTTGCTGTTCCAGAATTTCAGTTCCAGAATTTTTTGGTGGACAATGAAACTTTCCATCTGCGTGGTGAATAGAGATGACAGAGTCTTCATTTTGGGGTGAACTGTTCTTTTAATGCATCATCATCCAGAAATAAATTAATTAAATCATTCAGAAATATAGAAATAATAAAGAGAAAATGTCCTATTTTACCCACCAACATGTTTTAATAAAGCAGAAATGGACCTCCAATTTTTGTTTAGCTTTGCTGTCTTGGCAGGCAAAGTTACCGGCCTGCTCTCCTTTCAGTGTGTCTATAATCACCTCCTCTCTGCTAATTTACCCAGTGATTGTCTCAGTGAAATGACACCAATCTGAATCTCCTGCAGCTCAGAATCACAGTAGGGATTACAGCACAGAGTGGGTGGCAGGATAACCACATCAAGGCCACTTCAGTAAGTCTGAGTAAAAAAAAAAAATGCTGCAGGCAGGTTTCAATCCTGTAATCACTTTCCAATACTGATCTGACTGCTGCAGTGTGGTGCAATATCTGTTTGTGCAATACCCGAGCAAGCAGAGAGGAAGCTGCAGCTCTGTCTGCACGCATATCAGGGTGGAATTTCTGGCTGCTGGTGCTTTCCAGTTGTGCTTGGCTAGGAAGGAGCACCCGGAGGAAACTGGGACCGGCTTCAAAGCAAAAATCTCTGTCTCCTCCTTCCCTGCTTTGCTCTTTTACTCTGTGGGACGCTGCCGCTAATCTGGGATGATGTAGTCATGAAAACATCTGATTCCTGTCGTGCTGCTTTGATTCATAATCTGTAGCTGAAACAGGCGTCTGAACAGAAAGTATGCTGGAGCAGGAGGACAGAGGGAGGAAGGAGGCTTCCTTTTAGAAATGGAATGTGCCCACAGGCTGTAATGTAATAAGAGGAGCTGACAACAGTTGTGACCAGAGATTATTGTACAATTGAGTACTGTAGTGCCTTTAAAAAGCAACAGTTCTGCCTTTAAAGAGCTACAGATTTCCTCTTATCACCCCCCTCCAAACGCTGTAGAACAGAGAGGAACATTGTTATTCTGTTTTAATGGGCAGTTTGAGGCTGTTCCTTTGTCAATTACAAAGAAACTTATTTTGAGAATTTATGGGAAATGTTTTTCCTCCCTTTATTCCTTCTTTCCCTCTTCCTTCCTCACTCTGGCCTAGTGGTAAACTAAACTGAGTTCTTACAGGAATAAAAAAAAAGCTGGTGATATATATTATATTATCCATGGATATAATGATTATGTGTAACTTAAAAGAAACTGCTTGCATTGATGAACCCACAGAGAACTTAAACCCGACCCTGCAGTTCCCATCAGCTCGACACATAGGTGTAAATCCCAGGGGGCACGACTCCCCATCCTGGGAAGAATATGTTAGTCATTTCTTTACTTCCCCCCTGAATACAATAAAAACACAATTATAATTGTCTTCACTTTTCTGCACTGAATTACAGGTCACTAAATATGTTAATAGATTTGAAATAAAACTAGATAGTGAACCCAAACATGGTGCCCTTTCATCAAAACTGAGAATTGCTTGCTAATGCTTGCCAAAACCTCCATGGATCAAAATCATTTACCTTGTTTGCAGTTTGAATATGCCTTTTCGGGCTGCAGTGCCATGAGTGCGCACTGGGCAAATTGAAGCAACGCTGAGTGGTGTCATAGTGTCCAGGTCTATAATACTTTCATGTTTATGTTAGCTAGTACCTAGCTGACATTTGCTAGCTAACATTAACCGGTGTTTGCAGTTGCAAATGCAGCAGTGTAGTTTTCCTTAGCAGGCCTGGTGAGTGTGTGGCTGAGTTATCACACCTCAGGTGTCCCTCAGGGATTGCTCTTGAATTGTAAAGTTGTCGGCTCCAAGGTTGACGCTCTTGTCTTTTAGCTCATTGTTTTGTTTTTATGACCCACATCTTCACTGCTTTGGTTCACTGGCACTGCTCTCATCGACCTGGTTTCTAGCAGCAGGCGGCTGTGAAAAAAGTGCTGATAAATTCACTGTATTCTGTGTTCCCAGCACCAAATGGCAGAGAAACAAAATTATCTGGTGAACCTAGTGAAGAATATAGCAGCTAAACACTCCATCCATCAACCTCTGAGAATCTGAAATCTTCTCAAGAGCAATTAACACGAGAAGTAGTGCTGTAACTCTGCTATGGAACACTGTCACCCTGTAAAACCACATTGCTACATTTGCGACTGCAAACGTCAGCTAACCACTGGCTAACACTAAAAGTGAGCTGTAATTCAGTGCAGTGAAAATGAAGACTGGTGACTGTTATAAGTGTTTATATTTTATTTAGTGGGAGAAGTAAAATTTTTAAAAAATGTCTAACATATCCATTTTTTAAACTACTTCAGCCTCCAATGGCAGACTCAGATTGCCACATGTACTGTACCTGCACCATGTGCCACTGCTGATGGCTATAGGGACACAAGTGACCAAACAAACATAGCTAAAAGGTGAATATTAGACATTCATCAGGAGGCCAGAGACACCACCACTTAACAGCTATATAAGGTGTCAATGTCATGTTCACAGCTTCTTTCACTGCCCCCGAGTGACCAAAAAAATCAATAAATTATGCTTTAAGAAAGCTTTATTTATTTATTTATTATTTAACCTCAGTTACTAGTTACTGTTATGCCACCTCTTATGTCTAAAACTGTCTGAAAGATGGCACAAAAGCCTTACAACTGCATTCTACAGCCACACTTTAAAGCAACATTTTATAGAAATTAGCATTTTGTACAATTTGGCGCCCTCCACAGTTTTTTAATGCAACACCACTGGCGTGAATACAAATCCCAGGTCTCTAAAAATGAATGACATAAAGTAGGTGCTAACTACAAACAAAAGCATTACATCATAACAATGCTATGTGTTGAAAACTTGTATCTTGAAGTCAACATGTATGTAACGCTGTGATCCTACCCTCTCACTGATGTCTCAGCCACTCCGCCCCCCTATCTCCTGCAGAAACAAGAGATGGGGGCGGAGTGGCTGAGACAGAGACACCCAACTTCAAGCAACATAATGCTTTAATTAACATGACAGAGACTGAAAGTTTTACTCATATAGGTCACAATGGGTTCAGTCATCTATGCACAAACCTTAAATTCCCTTTGACTAACAAGACCTTCCTGTATATCTTAAGTCTGCAGCTACAACAGCACTGGATTTCAACAAAAGCAAGATGTAGGAGAAAAAATGTGTTAATAGGGGGAATCCAAATACTGTAGATTTCTCCCACGGCTGGGATGAGTCACTCAGCCAGCAAGTCAATCCAGCACCCCCACTCTATAAATAATCACCCTCTGGTGCTTGAATGCATCACATGAAGGGCTCAATAGTCGCAGTGTTTTTGGCTGAATGTCAGAATCCTAGGACTGATAATATGCTCTGATTGGCTGCCATTAAATGCAGCCAAATGTGTTTTGCAGCAAGGAGACATGATGGTGTTTATTCAGTCATAATATAATATAGCATAAGGCAGCTTTTTGTCTCCACTGTGCCCATGACTCTAATTTGTTATTTAAAGGTGTGCCAATAATTTTGTCTTGTTTATCTTGTTTTTTAGCCAATGAACATAAAGTATACTTTAAAACATAACATCTGAATTGTATACATTCATTATTTTTTAATTCAATCTCTGTTATCAGAACATGGCTGACCTGAGATCAGCTATATGTTAACTCTGTGTTTACACCAGATAACAGCAAATTGTGTACAAAAGGTTAAACTAAAAACTATGGGGGGCTGATTGATAGTAATGTGACACTGCTGGGATGTGCTGCCACTTGGTGGTTAATTTGAAAACAGACTCACAGTTTCTGTTGTTTCTAATGTAGGTTTCTGTGGACAAGAGTGACAGTCTGCCTTCATAAAAAATCACTACAATGAGGATTTTAATGTTATATGATTTTCATTTACAAGGACTGCTATGCAAAATAAATGTAACATTCCAAACTGGGAAGAAAAAATGGGGGAACGAAATGAGTTTTGGCTTGAACTCTAATTTGTATCAGGTTATTTTATTAATGATGCAAATTTCATTAAACAGTAAACTCAATGCGTTTTGCATTGAAATGCATGTTCAAGGACCCAGTCACTCAAAGACATTAACATCTGCCACACACACATAAAGCACAGACGCACAGTGTAATCTGAGAAAAGTTTTCAGTCAGCGTTTGAATGCGAACACAGTTGTGACAGATCTTAGGTCAGCAGGCAGTTTGCTCCAGACAGTTGGGCCAAACTAACTGAAAGCAACGTCACCAGATTCGGCTTTTATTCTATTAAAAAAAACTATTCAGTGAAAGACTAATAGCAGAATGTTTAAGTCGTTTCTGTGTTGGTGGGAGCCAATTTCAATAGTAATATATTTGGCAATGTGTCAGTGAGTGGGTGCTCTGCTGCTACACCTTAATGAGCTGGAGCGTCTCTCGTGTTTGTCTGGGCAAACCAGCAAACAGAGTGTTACAATCGTCTAGTTTAGATGAAAAAAAAAACCTGTTTCGCAGAATCAGCTTGTGATATAAAGGCTCCATTTTTTTTTTGTTTCAGTGATAAAAGCCTGTCTGTTAATGATATGACTTTCAAAATTAAGATCATGGTCCAAAATAACGTGTTGTTATTGCTGTATTACAGAGACATTGACTTATTTTATGGAAGCTAGCAGGTGGAACAAGTTTTAATAGTGAGGTTGTAGATTGAAACCAACTGAACTCCGCTTGTCTCACCCTCCTCTACAGTGGCTGCTAAAAGTGCAAAAAAACAAAACAAAACACAAAAGGCCCTCGAGAGTTTGTGTTTGGTTTGTCCATTCTGGGCTACTGTAGAAATATGACACTGCTACGGCGGGTCCTCCTTTAAATCCCACACACTGGACCTTTAAATACGATACAAAGAAAAATGCCACCAGATGGAGGGAAAAAAGACAGGTTATTCCTGGAGCTGGCTCAAATGTTACAACTGAAAACTGAAATTACAGAAACTATTATTCACTTTGCCTGAAGGAGGGGACATTAATGTATACTGTACATCAACAGGTATAACCCTCTGCAGCTATTACTCTCCTATCCTCCAGATGGTGGCAATTGCAGTCATGTGTGTTCAGACTGCAAAAAGGCCACCCATTTTCTGCTTAAATGCATGCTGGGATAGGCTGACAGTCATATGAGTGAGGAAGATAGAAATGTAGTGTGGGAATACTCTGCACAGGCACTAGGAATGCTTCTCCCACCTCTTTGTTTTCATTCCTTTCATACTTGAATCATCAACAGGTGCCAACTACATTTCCCCACAGTGCCTTTCTCCTTTATGGGCACTAAATCAAATTATTTGACAGTGCATCCATCCATCTTTTACTACCTCATATAACTGCAAAATATGTTTTGCTAAATCATTTTTAATGATTTTAAAGGCTGTGATCATCTTTTAAAGTCGCTTTGATTTGTTTTTTTTTATCTAATTGTTATTGGCCGCACAGATTTTACAACACGTTGTAAACCACACGCCTACGGCAGAGAAATAAACAGTAGGTCATGTATGTTAGAGACATCATTCACTACTATTTATATGAGGGGACTTTGTCACTGTGTGTTAAAGCGACAACAAAATAATAAACCTAACCAGAGACACAGAGAGGAAGTGATCTCAGCGAGAGTTTAATGGCACATTTGCGTGCTGTTGGCGGCCTCGGAATTTTCACTGCCGTAAACAACAAGCTTACAGGTGGTAATTTTCTCTTACTGGAAGAGCTGAGATGTACCATTTAATGTAGAAGACCATAAGCCGCATCAACGAGTGAAACGGTACAGGTTATGTTATTCATAAATTAAATCTTGATTTAAATGTTCTGTTTTCTTTGAGTCGTCACTGTCCTTTCTTATATTTTGTGATTATAATAAAAAATACTACTAATAAAAATACCTTGGCATCGCAAATCAACGCCACTATTTATTGCATAATTTCTACATTACAGAACAACAGCTACCAGCATATTTAGTCTCCAACCAAATCTACATAGAGACGCGACAGCTCTTAGTATTGAGGTGTACGAGGAACAGTGAACGCATCATTTTTTCAGTTCAGAGGATATATCGTCAGTACAAGCCAAAGGCAGTTTAATGTATTTTATCTCCAGTTATTTCCTTGACATTCTGTTTGAAACTTGTTTCCGGGACTATGGCACGATAGAAAGCTTTCCAGCGATGTTTTGGGAATATTTCGACGCGGCTCGACGACTCGGAAATTCAGCGGGCTTTACGAGCGAGGTAATGTTAGCAGACAAGCTAACGCGAAGCTAGCTAACAGCTAACTTACAGTTAGCAAACTAACATTAATGCTTTGATTTGTGTGTCTCCTCGACTGTTTGCACTCAAGACCACGGTGGCACTTGAGCTCGACACTGACACTTGTCGGGAAATAACTGGTAGTCTGTGTTGACGATAACGAAACTAAGGTTATTCATCAACAAGTGGTCTTTTATTTTGCACTGTGTGGGTGCCTGTCTGACTATCGGACAGTAGAAACCAGTCACTTCAGTCCGAGCGTTACTGGCGCATGAATAACCCATGTTACATGACTGATTTGACCTATCAGACGTTATCTCACTGCTCGGTTGATAACGTTTGCCGCTAATGTCAGACGTTACATAACGTTCATCGGTAATCTTTTTCCCTGGCAGCAGTTTTGACACTGTCCTATTTTTGCCCCGATATCACCGGTTTTAACATGACAGTTTGGGACAGATTGTGTGTGTGGGGGGTGTGTCTCCTACCCAGCAGGTCTGGATGAGTCAGGGCAGATTTACCCGTCCCCATAAGAAGCTTACATACTCACACAAACACACACACACACAAACACACACACACACACACACACACACACACACACACACACTTGTTGACAGATACTGACAGGCAGAGCCCAAGTCACATTCAGCCTGTAATATGTAGTGGACAAAATGGCAGAAATACCACATGAAAATCCAGCGACACATACCAGTCATTATTAGGATTACTGTCACATAGCAGCTTGTGTCAACTTAGTGCCAATAACTTCTTGCGTAGTTTGTCAAAGCAATAAGAGAAAGCTTCAGTAGTTGAGGTGTGAATCACAGGAATATTGTACACCAAACCTGCTCGGGGAGATATTTTAAAAATGAAGACTATGATAGAAGTGTGCCCTTCCTGAAACTTTCTCTGTGGAGTTGCATAAACTTGTGTTCAACTCCATGTCCACGCTTGCATTGCATTTTATTAAGAAGGTCCAGTCTTTACATGACCAAGACAAGTAAAGTTGCAGCCCTTCATAGCTGAGCATTGGTGACGTTGGAGGCTTGGCCATAAGTAATATTCAAGTTGCAGTCAGCATCACAGTGCAATTCTGGGGTGCAAGCACCATTGTGCAACACTCTTAACTACATAGGGTCATGACAGCTGACTCCCACAAAAGATGCATTCTCCTAAATGGCCAAAAGGCGAATGAACGATTGTGGAGAAAGATATATGATTGGTCAAACATCGATGTTATCGCTGTTGTGGCTTGGACTGAGCCATCAACCCAAAGTGTTGATGACCTGGAAATGACACTCAATAATTCATAGGGGTGTCACGTTTCTCAAAAGCCACGATTTGATTTGACTTTCAATTTTAGGGTCATGATAAAAAAAAAATTAAAATCTGCGTGATGGCTATGCTATTGTTAGACTCATCTGTATTTTTAAAGATCAACAGATCATTGGTTTGATGCCCTAACAACTATCATTTACATTTTCAAGTTTTTTTCAACAGCTTGACTTATCCTGGTTGCTTTTTGCAGATCAGGTAAGTCAAGTTCAAGTAGGATTCGCCAAAAAAAAAGATTCCAAAGTTCAACAAGAAATACAGCCCTTCAGTGATTCAACAATAAACAACAAAAGATGATTCAGTTTGTTAAAATCTGCACTGATTAAGCCATCTCGCCAAGCAAATCAACAAAGGATCTCTGGCAATGTTATCAGTTCAATTCAGTTCCTCCCCCATGAGGAAACCTCCATAAAAATCAGGATCAGTGAAACATCTCGGACACTGTTTGAGCTACCCCCTGATACCGGTCAGTTGAAAACAGTCAGTCTTCATGCACACAGGATAAGTGTCAACACAGACTGAGGGGTTTCTGTGGCTTTTTGAAGTATCAGGGTATTGCTAATGCTGCTTTTAATTTTGATGATTGAAATTGAACGTTAATTTTGATCGATTTACAGATGAAATGGGGACACCCCTAATAATCATCTTATCTTTCTTCAGAATCATTCAACCCACCTTCAAGGTTTCCTGGTCTGATGCATCAACATACCTACCTTAATGGAAGAATGATGCAAACATGAGATCTATTGTTTATAATTAGAAATGTACATGTTGGTGTGGGAGGTGTAATTGTTTAGAGTGCATGCATCTGGTTTACACCAGGTGCAATAGTATGATGCCTTAATCCAGGTTTACCACCCCTGCTAACCAGTTTCTTGCAACAAAACATGTCTGCGCTATGTCTCTGTTTTGGTTGTCAGCTGCTTTACTGATCTGTACTCTCCATCTTGGGTATATGTCTCACATTGTGAATGTGAAGTTATTTTGATAGTTCTGCCCAAGCTGAAATGAGTCTCGTTATATTAGGTCTGAGGTAGGTTTTAAAGGCTGCGTGACAGTAAAGTGATGTCATTGTCTGAATTCAGACTGTTCTACTTGTATTAATACTTGCCTTGCCACTTAGTTATCACATCGACATTACTGATGATTTTTGATCAGAAATCTGATTTTGTTAATATTTTGTGAACATACCAATTAGGGCTGCACGATTATGGCCAAAATGATAATCACGATTGTTTTGATCAATATTGAAATCACGATTATTAATCACGATTATTCATTATGTTAGGTAAAACATATCTTTTTATTGCACTTTCTTTTTTAAACAAACCGTATGTGAACAAGGCTTCACATTGAAACTTAAAATAATAATAAATCATAAATAATAAAATAAAATGTACCCAAGACAAAGGGCAAAAAATAAATATGCCATTGCAGAGTGCAATCATAAAGTGCCTGGGTTGTCTTGGTTGGCGCTGGACACGGACGGGGATTTAGTGGACCAGCGTTAGCTTTGGCCTTCATGCATTCATCATATTTGGATTTGTGGTGTTTTTTCAGGTGGTTGAATAAGTTAGTTGTGTTGCCCTGTGGCACAGACACAACTCTGAAAAGAGGAGTTTAGGAAAACTAGAAGTTTTAGAAGTGTAGGGGCGGGACACCGCCGCGGAATGTCGTCCAGATAGAGACAGAGTGAGCAATTTTTTCAGGGTTGAGCGACATCGCTGGACGGAGCGATATCGCTCGCGGCACGTCAGGACAGGCTGATTGAAAAGTACACATTCTAATCACTTTTCCTAGCTCGCTGTCGCGTCGCTGTATGTCAGGACGGGGTGTCACACTGTTGAATATAATTTGAGGCTTCCGCTGCTGCAGGGTGCGTTCGCTTGCTATTTAGGCAGCTTAATGAAGCCCTAACCTTTTGTTCGCCCCCTGGTGGTTGGCTGACTATTGGGTTGAGAAAGTGCTTGAGAGCCCGCTTTTTAAATGTTAATATCGCGACGATCATCTTAATTTAATCGTGGCAGCCAAAATTGTGATCGTGATTAAAATTTGATTAATTGTGGAGCCCTAATACCAATAGTCATTCTTACAATATTGTTGAAAATTTTAGATCGTATTAGGGCCTATTTGTTAAAAAATACTGTAAGATTTGATTTTTTCACCCAGTCCTAATATTTATGAAGTGCTTTTGATAAGATTTCTATATGGAGGCATATATTGTATATACCTAAAAAATATCATATTATTTTAGGGCCATGCCACCCCTAGTCTGAGTTGTTGTGAGCTTTAAAACTGTTTAGTAAATACACAGGACAGCAGACACAGAGAGAGACTAGCTGGTGAACTGAAGAATTTAGCAGCTAAAGAGGCAGATAATTTCCTCAGGAGTTGGTGGCAACCAAAACAAAAAGGCAAAAATCAGTTATTGTACATTTGAATACTTTCACAATCCTTTAAATTAAAAAACTTTTGCACATTTTAAAGTTAAATGTATCAATCTGGTGCACTTTGAGAGAACAATTATGAAGCTGTCTCATAAATAACATGACCATAAATGAGAAATTGTGGAGAATATAAAATGTAGAAAATAATCAAATATAACACTGAGCTTTGGCTCTGCTGCCAGGTGATTAGTCCAGTCCTAACAATTTACTTGACTACACAGCTCTGGCTACACAATGTTAACACAAGCCTATAAGCTGTAGTCAGTAGTCAATATCAATCTATTGCTTTTAATCTTGTAGCCTATTAGTCCTGATTTATGACTAAATGTTGCCCGAGAGACCAGATAATCTGTCTTTATTTAAAATTATAAGCGACCATGAGTGCCATCTATATATTGTCTGGTCTGTATGGTTGAGGTTGTTGCTGGAGAATGCAACGGTCATTTCAGTTCATAAACACTGCTGTCCATTAGCATTTATCAGACGTAATAAATAAGGTGAGATGTATTTCAGTCTCACGTTTTTCAGGCACAGAGTCACAGAACTGTGCTGGAAGTGGCTGGTAAATGAAACACTGAAAGAGAGATATAGGCTAAGTACTGGCCAGCTAGGTTAACAAGACAGACGAACAGACTGGCAAGAGATTGAAAAAAGTGAAAAACATTTCGATATGAGACTATGGTGCAGCAACTTAGACTATGGCGGGCCGCGAGACTCTCGTGAATTAATGGGAAACACTGACTAACGTTTAATTAACTATAAATGTAACATTTATTGATGGCTTTATTAAGCGTTACCCAGCAGAGTGGTTGTCATGCAAAAATGAGGTAACTTAGATATGGTATGAGATTCCAAGGTAATGTTTCCTTACACACAGGAGACAGGTTTCATTAAAGCAGTATATTGTCAAACTCCTTGTTCTTGGTCTCCCCAACCAGCAGATCTAAACACCGCTGAACCTTCATGGGAAGTAGCTTTCCTCTTCTTTTATCTCTCAAACCAATGCAGGCTCTCAGGATGCAGAGAGCACTGAATCTGTGCACAAGACAATGTGTTATCCTACTATCTATGAGTCACTTAATAGTTATGTAGTGTTTGATGTTTCTATAATATCCACCCACACTATATACATTTATACCCTGTCTTAAATTTTGGGCTCCCACTTTTGTCACTCACAGAATGAGTCCTCCCATCTATCTTCTGTTTTTATCTGCAGAAAGCCCTTCCTCTGGTGAAAAGAGGAACCTGTCACTTTTCTCTGGACAGCTTGTAATTATGTGACACTTCAGAAGTGCGCCTACCTTTAGATGAGCGGCAGAAAGGATTGTAATTAGTCCTGAGGTTTAGGTTGACTTGATTGAGACACTCAAGTAGGACGCACCAGTTACACATGTCAGTGTCCAGCCTACTCCAGGTGCAGATGGGACTGGGCTGAATGATTTTTAAAGATGAAATCAGGAAAAATAGTTGATTTTAGTCTTTGTGAAATGTTTAGGTTTTCAGATGGGGAATGTACATTTTTCTCAGGTAGTTGGCACTGGTCAGTAGAGCTACTAGATTAAGTTGGAGTATTGTATCAGATAATGTGTAAATCAGATGTTTTATTCCATCTGAGTAGATGAAGGAGGTGCAACAATACTCGCCGTCTGTTTAGGTCATGTACCTAAATGAATCAACTGGTGTCCCACTCTGACAGGAGCTGAGGACCATGTCAATCAAGCCTGTTTTATAACACACCCATACAGTAATGAGAGGTGGTCTAATCAGCCAAAGTGAAAACACCTGTGTGGTGTACCACTGGTGTTTATGGCCTTTGATCTCAGCATAGAAAGTCAAGTTGAAGAACATGCTTCAACAAACTCACTCAAAAATATCAGTGAAAATATCAGAATATCAGTGGGGGTTGCACCTTAGTTGAAGATAAAAATTAATTTAATACAGTAAATACATGAGCAAATGTCCACTTTTACAACTCATTTGTTTACCAGCCACAGTGTTCTGCAACCCAAAATTTACTAGTAACGTAAGCTGAGTGATACTGTGATTATTTTGGCAGATATTGAGATTGCGATATAATTAATGATCATTATGGATGATTCAATTTTAAATCACAATTTTCAAACAAGCTTTGGATGCCAGAGCATCTCTGCAGCACTACAAAATTTAATTAAAACACTGTTTGTGACACATTTTACCTTTATAAGATAATTGCAGTTCCTGCGATTTGGATATTGCTCTTAGTCATATTACGATTTTGATTATTTTGCGATTTAATTGTGCAGCCCTAGTGTTCTTCCCAAATGTAGGTGTTAAAAATATACATAAGTGTGGATTTGCAATAGCTACAACCAGGTCCACACAGGCTTTCACACATTCATGTATTCAAATGGACTCAACCTTCCAAAAGTGTGTATTATTTTGAGGCAAAGTAAAGGAAAAAAACAGAAAGACACACTGTAAATGGCTGTTGTTTGTGGTTCACATTTGATCCAAGTGATAAAGAATTATGGTAAAATGACTATTAAGATCAAGTTGTTGAAGATGTCCACTGCGTTGGCAGCAGTGGTCTGTGTGACTGTGGGGCAAGAGGGGTCTATAAACTAGTAAGGCAGTTAGTCAGCCAATTGGCACGAGCACATACACACACCTTCACACTAATACACTTGACCTCCATGCCAAATTTCAGCCTCCTAGTGTGAAAACTTAGGCTGCCAAAGAGTGGAAAATTGTTGTTAACCGGCCGACTGACAGAGTGACCTATACAGCTTCTGGTCGAAGCTAAAAAGCTATGCTTGGGTTGGTGGCTCAGTTCCATTGCTTACCAAAGCATTAGTATTTGAAGACTTGGGAATGACACTCAGTCCAGAAAGTAACATATTGTTGCTTAGATTCAATAGTAAAAAATTGTAACATATTGGCAGGTCTGCAGTATCTACCCCGTAAAATGAGTGGCTGCTGTAGTTGAACATAGTCATGTGCAATAAAAAGGTCCTTACACAATACAGCATTGAAAAAATAATCATTATTTTTCCTATACTGTCAATAGCATTGGCCTTATGTCAGGATTACTGTCCTTGCAGGGTACACTGTGAATGGTTTTCCTCCGCTCCTGTTGTTAGAATATCATTCATTACCTCCGTGGCCGTGAAAATGAAATGCCCCTCACAGTGAGGGGGTATTTCATTTTCACGGCCATGGTGTTTTGCTGCTCTTTGAAAGCCAGATTTGAACAAGATGTTTGGCCTTGATGAGAACTAGTCAGTTGCCACTTCACAGTGCCACATTTTATACACCATGTGTCCTTAAAAGGAAAAAAAAAAAAAAAGGGGGGGGGGGGGATGAATAGGTATTCATAATGTTACCTATTCATGTTTTTATTATTTCTGAGCAATTGGTTTAATGTGACATCACTAGATGCATGATATTATTTCAGTATCATCGACAGTGCCACGCTTTACTTTATGAGCAGCCACAGTCCTTGGAGAGATCAGATAGAAAGCAGTCTTTAATGTCCACTTGAGCTCACCAAGAAATATAGGACGTAGAAATCTACTTTGCGTTCTTGGCTCCAGAACATCACATTAAGGGAATGGCATGGAAGGTGTTGGACTTCATCCAGCTGTTAATGAAACCACTCTTGAGTATATTCAGCAGGGTGTATGGTGGCATTATCACCCTGGAATGTGAGAACCACGTGAGGGAACAGCATTTGCAGCAGACGGTGCACCTGGTCCTACTAAACAGCCTCTTATCCTTGGATGTTAAATAACCTTTTACAGCAATTACACCACATTTCTGCCCATATGTTTGGGTATCCAACAGACATTGTAGTTTGAGTGGTTTCTTTGGCTTTTTAAAGATACAGGTGAAGATGACTTGGATCAGTACTTTTCCCAATGCTCCACCTGGGATCAGATTTTATGCTCACAAATTTAAAATAAAGCACTGTCTTTTAATTTTTCATAACAGGGTGTTGTTAAGACTGATACATGTACTGCTGACATGTAAGACTTACACTGTGTGTATTAATGTAATTAATTGTCAGATTAAAATGAACGCATTGACCTTCAGTAGTGTACCCAATTGATATTTTCCATAAGTTTTTGGAATCACATATTGTTTTGTTGTAAGCAGCATTTCTGTGGTTTATGTGCCTGATGATTTTTCAAACTCTCACTTCTATTTCTTGTTGTTTATGTTTTTTCAGTGAGAGACATGGACAACTCTGTCACCCTGTGGCAGTTCCTTCTCCAGCTCCTATTGGATCCCAGCAATGAGCAGCTGATCTGCTGGACCAATGAGGAAGGGGAGTTTAAACTGCTGCAGGCAGAGGAGGTGGCCCGGCTGTGGGGAGCCCGCAAGAACAAACCAAACATGAACTATGACAAACTCAGCAGGGCTCTCAGATACTACTACGACAAGGTAAATGTGTCACGTCACTGGCTTGTGTTTTATGTCTTCGTTCAGTCTTTAAATGTTTAAGTTTTACATATTACAATAACTATGCTATCACCACAAGACCCATTTTAGGTCAACCATTAGCCGGCTGTTTGCCTGCGCCCCAAACATTGTGGTTATCCCACGTGTCCCAGACTTGTCATTGCCATTGCGAAGCCTGATTTGATGCTCTCCTCAATTATGTCCCCAATACTCCCTAACCCTGACCTGAACCATAGGCATGTGTTGTCCTTCAACTTTGTCAAATGTCTGACCAGTTACAGCCTTTAAAGATGTTTTTGAAGTCTGATGTTGGCCTCTGTAGACAGAGTGATGTCAGAATATGGTTGGCCAAAATGTGCCCCTGACTGGTAGATTGGCCACATTGTGGTTGGTAGGCTGCAGCCTTAATTTAAGTCTTATGTTTCTACTTCTTGTTATTTCCTCCATTGATTCCATTTGCCATCCAAAGCCATAGGCAGCCATCATAGACTGGCAGAGAAAAATTTAATTTTTAGGTCTTAGAGCATTTTTTTGATATTGTGACATTTTCATTCAGTCAAACTGAAAATTCTGAGAAATTATGTGGGTATGATGTTATGCAGTTAGCTCACTATACTCCTTATTTTGTTTGCTGAGAAACACCTTCACATATGTATTAATGCTGGTGTCTGCAAGATAGTCATCAGAATTGGTTCCAGAGTAAAATTAAAGGGTATTTTCCAAATCAGTGGGGGTGCACACCAGCAAGAGTTACATTGCCATCTTCATGGGATTGCAATGGCAATCAGTACTGATTGGTACAATGCATTTCAGTATGATCGGTAAATTTGTTTGGTAGAGGTTGATTTACCAACTGGCTCCGCTGGCGGTAGCTGTCTCCTACTGTTGATCTGATTGGGTGAAGTTGGCCCGTGATAGATGGTGATAGACAGATGGTCAGATGGTTCATCCAATCACCTGCCAAGTATTTTTTTGAAGGCGCCTGCCTTTTACCAAACAGTTTCTAAGGGCCACTTCCCTTCTTCTGTGTAACAAACCATCTTGCACGTCTGACTGACTAAAAGAGACAACGCATAAAGAAGTTAAAAAGAATTGCAACCATAATATATTACAGTTTGACTAAGAGCACACCATTGTGCCAAAGTACCTCACCCCATCGAAGCATAACATGTCCCATTACTACAACCTTCCTGTGCCTTATTGTACCCCATTTTTAGATTTCATAAGCTGTATCATCATTTATTTTGAGTCAGCCAAGCCAAAAATTAACTTTTGGCAGCAAACAGTGAATACAGTGTCTGTACAGTCGGCCAAAGATGGATAGAGAGAGAAATCCCCACTCTGTACCAATTTGATTTTTAAGCGGTGTCAAGGATTCTGTCTTTTTAGTGTTCATAATACCTGTCAACAATAAATAGTAAACAATCTTGTGTTAGCTGATTGCACAAGTCATAATACATACCAGGCATTGACGTATTAAGTGAGCTTAAAATTCATACACGAGCCGTTTGCTTTGTAGTTGGATAGCAGTTGAGTACTGACCACGAGCTGATGTGAGCAAATAGTAAATGGTAGTCTGAATCTCTAAGTTATACTTAGAAGATCAAATTAATATCTTAATCACTTTCATCAGGATGATTAGGACAGAGCAGCAGCTTGTCCTGTCAGTCTGTGAAACTGTAACCTTAGCTTACATTAGTTCAGCAGCGACAGTACAGACTGAGAGCTGTCAACAGGGTCAGGTTAAAATGATATCTAATACCTTCAGATTTAATTGTCAGATGTACTTTACCAGATGTTTGTTTTTTATTACCCTTAGTACATTTCTGTAAACACAAACATAATGCCCCTTTTAAATGAAATTATTACAATACTGAAGAGTAGGGCTGCACGATGTGGTAAATAGAAAAAATCATATTGCAATTATTTCATTACAATTTTGATATGATTCACAATTAGTGTGAATGATAAATTACATCACAGTTTTCATTTTTGCTAATGATTAAATTATTAAGATCTTGTTGATGTGACATTTGTTCTGGTCTGGTTGTTTTGGTTTGTACCAAACAAACATGCTTTCTTAAATCTGAAAAACAAGATCTGTAGGTCAGGGCGTCTCTGCAGTACAACAGTACTTCATTCTAATGCTGTTAGTTACACATTTGACCTTTCAGCAAAATATTGCAGGTGCAGCGATTTTTATATTACACTTGACCATAGTGCAATTTTGTTAATATTTAGAGTAATTGTTTAGCCATGCTGAAAAGGTCATTTTAATTGTCAATGTAATGAAGTTACTATCACTAAATGGGAGCCAGAGTAAATTTGTCTGGGTTTCTAGATCCAGATGGGTTATTAGGTTCTCTGAAGTTGACTTTAAGCAAGATACGGATTCAAATATTTGTGGCACAGTTAACCCTTAGTGAAACAAAGACATGTACTTGATCATGCTATATTTTATTCGTATGATTTAATAATATTCTAAAACGTATATCTTTTATTTTGAGCTATTGAAGATGAATTAAAGTTTTGTGTGAATAATAACATGTCTAATATCAATATTATCACTTTCATTCTGTTGCACTTAAAGCTGCTGCAAGCATTGTCATTGTTTTAGCTAATTTCCTGTCCTCCTCTTCACGTCACACTGTACAACTCCTTTCTATTTTTGAGGCAGCTCTCTTTGCCTGTTTCTTCTTCATTGGGAGTGCTGGAATTGGTAGCTTTCCCTGTTCCGCCATTGCCAGTGTAGGTACCAGAACAGAAGGATCCTGCTCTCTACACCTTCCTGAGCAGACAGGATCATCTCTTTATGGAGTTCTCTGTCCTGATTTAATAAAGTGAGCAGGGATATCATAAAACGTCTTTTCTCTGTTACTGCATGAGCAGGGAGGGGCGGAGAGACATGGGTTACTGACCAAACACTGTGACTATATTACTGTTATTGTTAACATAGAGTTATTGAACAGTCATTTTAATAAGAAAATAACACCGCTTTAAGCTTTCACAGTATTGTGAATTAATGGAAGACTTTATTTTTAAAATGTGCACATTAGAAGAAGTGAACTCTTTCTCTCTTCCTGCTCTCTTTTCAACCATTAGTGATGTTCTAGAATTCCTATTGAAACTGAATGAATAAACTTGGCACAGATGTACAGCTCTAAGGGTGCTAAGTGGCCTGAGCACCCTAATATTTTTGCTCACTCCCCAGTTCCAAAAAGTCAAAATGAATATGACTTTGATGAGAATGTGTAGTATGCATATGAGATCAGATGCTTGTCAGTCATAATTACACCAATTACATGATGCCCAAGTAGCATAACAGCACTTGTTTTGAAGCAGCAGCTGGAGACTCAGAGGAGACTGTTTCCTCCAGACAGCTGCACCAAGCAGTGCACCAGCAAATGGCAAAACACAAGTTAATTGCTCCTCAGAATTGTTTAAAGTCCATTGCTCAGTGACATGCGGAAGAGGGGGAGAGTGCTGTCTGTCTCCCACTCTGCTTGTGGTTTGGCAGGAGCACAGTCTGACCCTGTGGGCGTTCTGGGCAGGGCTGCTATGGTATGTTTGGCTGCAGCGTTAGTGGCTGCTAGTTTGGTACAGACAGGAAGGACAGAGCTGTCCCACGCACAAGGCTGTACTGTGGTCTCACTCTTCTATTTTTTACTGCTCGTGCCTCTTTGGTAGACGAATACTAAATTTTTCTGCTCTCACTGTGTACTTTCTGCCTAGACGATAATGATGTACTTTTTTTTTTTACCTTTTATTATATCCACCAAGTGTAAACTAACACACATTGTTTTCCCATTGGTTTTTGTGTCTTACAGAACATCATAAAGAAGGTGAATGGTCAGAAGTTTGTCTATCGCTTTGTGTCCTATCCTGACATCCTGAAAGGAGATGTTGCTACCCGAACAGAGGGCGGGGATATGGGTGCAGGGGGCATCCTTCCCCTGTCAAAGAGGGGAGACAGCACCCTTCAGGAGGGTGAGTCTGGTGACCGCAGCAAGGTAGGAGGTAGTACAGCAGCTCTGGGCCCTAGCACCAAGCAATCAAACCGCAATGACTACATCCACTCCGGCCTGTACACCTCTTTCACCCTCAACTCGCTGCAAAATGGACGCCAGCTCTTCAAGTCCATCAAAATAGAGAACCCTGCAGAGAAGATGGCTGATAAGAGAGCTCTCTCTACCACAGCCCAGAGCCAGGAGCATTTGACTCAGCCACAGCAGCCAACTGGTTTGCCATCCGTCATCAAGTTTGGAAACACCCCTCCAAAGCCAGCACCACCTCCTCAGGTTGACATGGAGACGGCCCTGATCTCCAACCACCTGGATCCTCTACAAGCTCCACCACAGAGGGCCGAAGACATCAGCACACACTCCTTCCTGCCATCCCAGTCCGTCTACTCATTTGAACACATCCGCCCTTCGGAACCGACGTTCAGCCTACAAGACATGCCCTCTGCAAGCCCGTCCCCAAGCATAGTGCCTGATTCCTCCCAGGAATTGGTGATTGACAGTGACATGGAGTCTCGATCATCTCAACCAGCAGACACTCAAGCATCAGAGCTCCCAGATGCTCAGGCACAGGAGAAGGCAAGTATACTGTTCATACATACAACACATCTCACACAGTGCTAGGTATTAAATAATTGAAGAAATAACAGGAAAATACATGTTTCAAGTCTCAGCTTTTAGCTTCTTACTAAAGATGCACCAATTACAATTTTCTTTGCAGTTTCCGATTTTCTTTCGGAAAATTCTTTTTAAGAATTAGGTCTGGTGCGACGCGTCAATTACGTAAATACGTCAATTTACGTAAGATGCGTCAACGCAGAGGATGTAATCAGTACTACCGCCATGCTCAAGCACTTGAGACAGAAGCATCCCAGGACAGCTGGATTCACATTGGATCCAGTGGTGCGGCAAAACGCCGCAGGTCAGTGCAGCAGTGTGGGAGTCACTCCATGGTCCGTGTGTGTGACGTGTTGGGACCCCTGCTGATCAGTTTGCTGAAGGACGAAGCTGCTAGGTTGTTATGCAGTGCATAGTTTGTTATATTTCTTTGTTGATGATAGAAAATGATTGCAAAAAATATTGAAATATAAATTATCGTATAATACATATAATATACATTTTGGGTAAATTAGTTGTTATATTGATCGAGAAATAAAAAAAATGGTTAGATTAATCCAAAAAATAATTGATAGATTAATTGCTAAAAAAAATAATCGTTGGGTGCAGCCCTACTAAGAACTATAATTGACAGCATACACATTGTATGCTCGTAATAAAATGTTACGCATTAAATTATGAAAAAACTCAGGTTACAGGAACTTCTCTCACTCAAACAAGTCTCAAAATAAAGTGCACCGTTACTGGACGTCTTTTTTTGTAAAAATAAAAAATCCAACTGAACATTAATTGCAGAATATCCCACTTTACAATAGTTACGTCACAATGTTGCTCCCATGCTTTGACCTGTGGGCAGACATTAGGCTGACGTTACTTATGTAGGAGGTATGTCGGAGGGAGGCAGAGATCATCTGCGAGTGATTAAAAAAAACTAGTATAAACAAATATTTTTTTAAATGGACATCTTGTAGCGCATGTCGGATTTTATGAACTTGCTGGGAAGCACGAACTGGACGAGACCCACGCTGAGCGTGACTTCTGCCTCACAACAATTACTAATTACGTTAGCCATTTTCACCTGAAGCTAACGTCTGCAGCCATAAATAATAACTGTAATGCAGAGAAGAGAATAATGAGTAATGCAGAGAATAATAATAAGGTCTGATCATGAAATCCAGTGTCCAGCTCCCGGTCAGCTTACATATGAATAAGTTCCTCTTTCTGGTTCCTCTCTCTTCTTTCAGTGATTGATTTAGATATTGCCTTGTCATTGTATATGAGGATTCAGTTTAGTTCCATGTGGATTAGTTTGTAAACTGCTCTCGTGTTCAGTATCTTCAAATTTGACCACACATTCATTCACTAAATATTGTCAATATAGATTAACAAGTCAATAAACTACGGAATGTTTTCTTATGTGGTTGGAAAGGGACACTTCGGTAAAGAAACACTGCAGCGTGTATCCACTTATATTATGCATTTTTAATTCATTTTATTGACATCAATTGAATCGGTCTTACATCTGAAAGTTGTAAATCCTGATAACATTGACCTCCATCTCTGTTATAAATGAAAATACAAATACAGCGACTTAATTCAAGATATTTATTGAAATAAGGCAAAGGAATGAGTAAGGACCAATAAACGTTTATTCGTTTTTACAAGAATAAATTACTGAATGACAGCATGACTGAAGGGTTGAATTACTCAACAGTCAACTATTGCTGGCAGAGCGAACCCAATATGGAATTTTGTTTCAGCAAGCCCAGCTAATTAGCCAAAATCTGAGGAGGCGCTGTCAACTTTGCCGTCCAACTCTGAGAGAAGTGTGTGAAGCAGAGTCAACAAATGCCTCATCTTAAAGCTGCCACATGAAAACAATATTATTACAAATGTGTAAGGCACTGCAGATGGATAAATGTTTTGTTTTTATAATGTTTATGTATAGAAAAGATGCAGCTTTTATTTTGTAGACTGCTGTAGTCTGATTATTGGAAGGACTTTCTGAATAACAGGGGAATTTAAATGATAATAAAGTAGCCATGTGCAGTGATTAAGATAAGAGAATCGAGAAGCGTTTTGCAATCAAATCATTGACAGCTGAATCATCAAATTGAATCTTGAGGCCAGTGAAGATTCACACCTCTAGTGTACAATGGTATCCAGGACTCTTATTGTGAAAGGAGTGAGCAAAATTAAAAGTTGGTTGGCAGCATATGTGTAAATGGGACCAGCACAGTAGCAAATTTTTGACACTGATGTGACACCGATGTTCACCAGTTAGTCTGCCTCCTGTTTGTTGCTGAGCGAATAGTGAACAGTGGGTTTTTAGAGCATTTCTTCCTAGAGAAAGAAAATGGCTGCCTGCTGCAACCAAAAAGCAAAACTCTGTCAACCAAAAACGTTACAGTTGTGGGCCTGAAAATGTGAGCAATCAGCTGAAAGATGCTTTAAGACTCCTTAGAGATGAGGGGAAAACAACAGAGTCGGTGATAATTCTCTGTGAGTTCACCACCACCAGTGATGCATTGCACCTAGAAGTAATCACATGATTAATTTTATGATAAATCCTCATTGTTATATATATATGATTGGTTAAATATGTGTCAATATAGGTGTTATTTTTCCAGTGGTCATGCAGCACAACATCCTAAAAACTACCATCACACATGACATTGCATGTGGTTAATTGATATGTCTGTAAAATGATCCAAAATGATTCATATCAAAATCACTGTGGAGTTCCTCAAGCACAAACATACCTGTAGTATTGACTCAGATTTTGTAGAGTATAACAAGTGTTCAACAAAAGTAATGAAATCAGAAAATGGTATTAATAAAACACATGTAAAAATCACTGTTTGTCTCTTGTTGACCAGGTGGACAGTGGCATTGGTTGTTCAGGAGATGAGACTTGCTTTGGGGAAGCTGAAACCAGTTCGTCCTCTGTGAGCAGCAGCACCACAATCTGCACTCAGAGCTCAGGAAAGACGCGCAAGCCACCGAAAGTCCTGCAGATCAGCCCGCCAACACTGCTGGTCACCGCCTCTGACTTCTCCCCCATGAACCTGTGCAGTCCCTCCCTACCTACTGCCTCTCTCACACCAGCAATGCTACAGGTGAGAGCGTGGATTCATCCTCATTTCGTAGTGAAGTCAGTTTTATTGAGGTAAAGGCATATTTAAACAAAACATTTTTTTTAACAAATAAACAACAATACCAATCAGAAGAATCAAACAGACTTTGACTTCTAAATAATAAGTGAATGATATGTCATTTTCATATATAAACAATATTAACCACTTAAATATGCCAACTGTATTCTTTCAGCCTTAGCATCACCATCACATATTTGGAAAGAGATGAAATAAGGACATTTGTGGAAAAAGGAAGTGTAACTAGCAGTGGGATGTCATCACTCATTCCAGAATCATTTTGGGAACATTTACTCATCACACGCATCGTGAAAATGAGCTGCAAATTTAGCCTGTCACTAATAATGTAATGTATCGTTGCATTGACTTGTATTTCTATTTATTAACATCCTCCAGGCTAGATAAAACCAAGGAGGTCCCTTGAAACTGACGTGTTTGACATTTAGTGTGCCAAAGATTGATTCATGCCCCATAAATTGTTGCAGAACAAGGTGAATATAACTCACATCTATAATGAATTTATAATGAGGCTAATCTCCCACTCTATTCTCGAAACCAATCTAGAAAATGTCCAGGTAGGCATGTCCTTTGATTACAATTAAAACATTTAAAGTAGTTTACCACATATAGGTTTGTTAAGGTTTTTCATCATAGAACTTTGGTGCTGCCTGTTGAAGTGATACATACATTTATTTGCATCTTCATTTATTCATATATTTTGTGTCTATGGTATTTTTGTAAAGCTTTTAGTATAGTAAGAATGTCCCATAATGTGTTAAAATGATTTAGTAACACAATTTAAACTGAAACTTTACCGACTTTTGAATAGGCTTTGTATCACTACAATGTTGGTAGTATATGACATTGAACAATGTAAACTTCTCTCTATTTTGCCTGCACCTAGAGCCCCCCAATCTTTTGCTGGCAAAAGTCATCTAGTTGACACAAAAAAGGCATCTAGAGGATTCTGTTCTTGAATCAACTACAGATTGTGTTCCTGCATTGTGTATAATTGCATCCACAGACACAACGGCTGTTCAGACAGCAGGCAAAATACCATTTGTTTCGTGTTTTTGTGTTTGTCCGTCCGCACTATTATTTGTAAGTGATCAGATCAGGCTTTTTGGTCCAAACGTCACCAACATACTGTATCTGCATGGGTTGCCATGGTGACAGTGTAGGTGTCAGCAACTCCATATGCTGGTGACGGGGAGATCAGTCATCTCAATCTCCAAACAATCACACTGTCAAGTCGCGATCAGACAGTCTACTTCAGCATGACTACACGGACTGTGGTTTCCTGTGTTGTCTTCCAAACCCCTCTGCTAGAAGTATCCGGGATTACGCTCAACTCCTCAATGCACTTTTGTCTCTCTGGATTTGAAGTCGCAGTTGTGTTTGTCGCGCTGTGAGTGACACAAAAGGCATTTTGAAATTCAATATGAGTGACCAGGTTTTCTACCCTTTGAGCAGAAAAGAATACTGCAACCCTTTTTCTCTGTTTTCTCTGGTCATGTAGCACAGATTTAAAAAATATGTGTTTCTTTCTACTGCATAAAAGGGCCATCTTCCTAGTGGAGCAATGCCTCTTTAAGTAAAAAAGGTCACAATAGACAAGCATCAGTGTCTAACTGGACAGCACTAAGAATTGACATTGCACAGAGAACCTCCAGCACATGCTGGAGGTTCTCTGTGCACTGTCAATCCTTGGTGCTGTCCAGCAGGTGGCAGCAGTGCAGCAGTAATCTATAACCCCTGGCCTGTTTGGCCTTGTTTGTGTTGGTGTTAAATTGCTCTCAGTGATGCTGTTTGCAAACCACATGACTGTGTGTGCCACTGATCAGAATTCAGGAGTCTATTAGATTTTCTTGTAAAGACAGTGCTGTTTTTATTCTGTTCCTCCTCAGCAAATCAGGTCAGGTTTGATCATGAGATCCAGTGTCCAGCGCCCAGTCAGCTCACATATGAATACGTTCCTCTTCCTGGTTCCTCTCTCTTCTTTCAGTGATTGATTTGGATATTGCCTTGTCATTGTATATGAGGATTCAGTTTAGTTCTTGATGTTCAATACAGATGCATGTGGATTAGTTTGTAAACTGCTCTCGTGTTCAGTATCTTCACATTTGACCACACATTCATTCGCTAAATATTGTCAATATAGATTGAGTGTTTTCTTATGTGGTTGGAAAGGGACACTTCGGTAAAGAAACACTTCAGCGTGTATCCACTTATATTATGCATTTTTAATTCATTTTATTGACATCAATTGAATCGGTCTTATATCTGAAAGTTGTAAATCCTGATAACATTGACCTCCATCTCTGTTATAAAGGAAAATACAAATACAGCGACTTAATTCAAGATATTTATTGAAATAAGGCAAAGGAATGAGTAAGGACCAATAAACGTTTATTCGTTTTTACAAGAATAAATTACTGAATGACAGCATGACTGAAGGGTTGAATTACTCAACAGTCAACTATTGCTGGCAGAGCGAACCCAATATGGAATTTTGAGGCTGATACTAATGTCAGAAAAAAATGACAATAATATATATCATTTTTTAACAATCATATCTGTTATCAGTTAACAGTTGAAGTGGACAAACTACTTACGTAAATGAGACTCTGTTTCTAAATGATGTCAAACATACAGTATCTTTGGCATTTCTCAGTGCTTACTGTCTTACATATTCAGTCCATATGCTGGTACATTACATCTTTAAAAAAGTAAAATCAGCCATTATTGGTCAGGCTCTAATGAAAAACTGTTGTTTGTCTTCCTCCTCAGACTCCCACTCTGTTGCTGACTCCCAGCCCTCTGCTATCCAACATCCACTTCTGGAGCACGCTCAGTCCAGTCGCTCCCCTCAGCCCAGCCACACGACGCCAGGGAGGCCACCTCTTTCAGGTCAGTACATTAGAGTACACTGTATTTACTCTATGATACTCTAAAGTGTGCTGACACTCCATTCTGCTCTCTTCCAGTTTCCGTCTGTCCTCACCCCTCAGTTCCAGATCCCTGTACACAGTATGGACGGGACCAACACACCTGGCCCCATTTCCCCAGACCCTCAGAAAACATAGGATTAACCCGTATTGCATCACTGCATTTGGATACAGACAGCTCCCCCCCCCCCCCCTGGCTCCATCTTCACCTCCCACATCAAGGACAATTATGTGGGAGCTCAGTTGTTGCCATTCCTCATCACTCCGGTGCTTTAAAGTCTACTGCCACACAATTCACACTACAATCAGATGTGTGGAGGGAGGGTCTGAGAGATGTTGGCAGTCCACATTTGATGGATGAGCGTGACACATTCAGTTTGACTTTGAGCACTTACACCCTGTGGATGCTCTCCTGTACTCATACACACTGATGCCATTGTTGCTTATGCACTTATGGATTCATTGTGTCTGGCTTTTTGGGATCCTCAGTCACAACAATTCGAGGAGGGAAGAGTTTCCATGGCAACAGTCAGCAATGACAATCTGCTTCATATTTGGACACAGACCAGTGCGATTGCAGTTAACAGAATCTTTCCTTTTTTATAGATTTCCCTCCTTTTCTTGTGCGACAAGTTACTGCCAAAAAAAACATCAGCTAGTTTCTAACCTGTCTACTTCTCTGCTGACAAGGATTCTGTTCCTTTTCATGCTCTGTCCTTAACTTTTACTCTTGTTGAAGAGTAGTGCTTTAACCTGATAACCTGCATGTTTACCTGCAACTCTTTTATCTTTTACCCAGCTGTCAACCTCACCTCACCTGTCTTGAGCGTGCACTGTTAGCTGCTCAAAAATGCTGGCTTTCTATAGCCATATCCAACAGGACTTTTACCTTGACTGTCTTATTGTGACATGTGGCCATAATCCAAGCTGAACCTTGAGTCATGCCTATACTTAACTGTTCTAATGCATATATATAGTAGAATAACCCGGAAAGCCAGTGTGGCCTGGTCTGCTCCAGCTGGTAGGCTTTCAGGTGGAAATGAAATACAGTGAAGCCATAGCCCTCTCTGTGCATCAACTGTGCAAGCAACAGCACATAAATTCTGTTTTTGTAACCGCTCTGATGTTGCCTTTTTAAAGGAACTCTTACGTTGTTCAAGGCAGCATGTTAAGAATGCTTAGTTTTTAGTGTTTCAGATCGAAGTTGTAGAAATATTTCTTTTAATGAACAGTTCCAACTAAATGTTTCACCATTTTAGGAATTCTAAGTTTTGGGAAATGCACTTATTTGCATTCTTGCCAAGAATCCCATAAGAAGACTGATGCCACTCTCATGTCTGTGAAGTAAATAATAATATGTAGCTAAAGACAGCAGCCAAACAAGCAATGAGACACAGCTAGCCTGGCTCTGACCAAAGTTAAAAACAAATAAATCTACAAGCACCTCCAGTGTTTACTTATTTATTTGTTCCGTCTTATATGTTTCATCAGTACTAATATCAAAGTCTGACTATTTCTTCATCCAGTCTCCCCTGGGTGTCTGGCAACTGCTCCAGGCTAAGATGGTTCAAGCACACCCGTAAACCACATCTAGATTTTTGCACTTTTACAAGATATAGCATGTTAATAAGTGAGCTTTAGAGGTTCTCTGACAAAGCCAGGCTAGCTCTTTCCCCCTGCTAAGTTAAGCGAACTGACTGTTTGCTCCAGCTACATATTTAGCAGACAAACAAGAAATAGGTATCAATCTCATTAGTTTTCTTTTAGCAAGTAAGCAAAGTGTATTTCCCCAAATATCACACTATTGCTTAAAGTGTAAGTTTATCCAATAATTCAAATTAAGTCATTAGCTGAGTCCCAATTCAGGGGCTGCATCCTTGGAAGGACCCGGCCTTTGCGGACTCCGAAGGCAAGTCCTTCGGAGAGAGCTTCGAAAGCCGCGTCAAAATGGGTGTAAACGTCGGGATCGGGATCTCAGGTCTTCCTTGGACTTGGGTTACACTGGAAAATCAAAAGGAAGTCCCCATCTGCTTCAGTTGTTTAGGAGAATTCTGCAGCCTCGTTGTGCTGTGAAGCTCCAGAAATATTTTGTAGACTACAAAACTTCACCCGACTTCCCAGCAGCATGGTGATGAGTAGATAATGGCTGAATTCTCATTTTTGCATAAAAGTTTCCTTTAAGTTAACCGACTGCTGGCCTCAGCTAAACATTTAGCACACAGACATGAAGCTGGTAGCAATCTTCTATATGACTTTTAGCAAGTTAGCATGTAAATAAGTAAGCGTATTTCCCAAAATGGCAAATCATTTTCTGAAGTTCAATTTAAAAGTTAATTTAAAGTTAGACAAAACTGTTCCTCATGAAGCTAAATCACACCAGGCCTTAACTCTGTGTTGATAGTTCACAGGTCAGCTCTGTTTTCTTTGTTCTCATTGACTGAGCTTTGATTATTCTTGCTTGCAGCGTCATTGCAGCTATTTTATCTCCAACTCTTAGCGGCTAGACTTCTCACAGTCCAGCCTTAACCTTTGCCTAGCCTTAACCATCTGAAATAATCCAGAGGACTATAGAAACCCTCTGGAGCATTGAAGCACCTTCCTTGCCCTTAAAACTCCTTCTCTAGATGATCAGCCATGAAAGGTTTAACCCTGTTTTGTAAATGACTTAGAAGCCATAAGTCTGAAATACAGACTCAATAGGTAGATCCCACATCTATATGCTATTAAATGTGGAAATTGTACATCACACTTGTTTACATGATACTTGGATAGAACACGCTGAAGTGTTTCTTTACCGAAGTGTCCCTTTCTAACCCAGGGATGGATGACAAGCGAATCTCGCTGGGGGGAACTCATGCTCATTTTCGCTCAACTAACAGACATTTGCCCCCGCAGCCTGCAGTCAGTCACATTGATATATGGTGCCTTACCACAGCCAAGCCCAAGTTTATCACCCAAAAGTGGATGGAGTTCTATCATTGAAACGTTAGTGTAAGACTAAAAGTATACGACAGCGTTTGTTTGTTTTTCTGCCATATCTTTGTGTAGACCAAACCAGAGCCCCAGAAGTTTGGAGTAAAACTTCACTGGGATGTTTTGTGTGCGAGTACATTCATGTGGTCTGCCACAGGATCTGAAATGTGCTGCGGTGTTCTCCGGGATGCATAACTGTACATACAGCCAGCAACATGGGTTAATATGCAGAGCGTGTAAATCTAATCAAGCCATGTTTTACAGTTTGCGGCCATGTCTCTTTCTAACCTGCTTATAAATGTTTGTGATAACAAATTAACTCAAAGTATATAATTATATATATATATACATAAATCCTGTTTATTATTTTTTGTGTATTCTCCTTTCATTTTCCTGTAACACCGATTTTAAGATTAATTTCTATTTTTGTAACGGCCAGATGGTTAGATTTTTGGTTCTCTGATTTAATGTTCTCCTTGTGCATGTGTTTCTTTGTTGTTTTTCCTCTTGCGTATTTGGGAGGCGACTGCCCCATGGAGGCATTGGCTATTTTTTGGGAATCAAAGCCTTATGGGGAGAAATCTAAATCTATGTTTTATATGTAAAGTGTTTTGATATAGTGTTGATATTGTACAAGCAGATGTTGTGATGGAACGTTTGCACTTAAACTTTTGGGGTTCCTGTAGTATTGGATTCTGTCGCTTTTCTATGACTCAGATTTCCTCTTTGATGAAATGTTGTTGACGTTTGCTTACTAAGAAATGTATATTTTCCCAAAGGGAGGATAAAATTATGCACTTCGTATTTTATACGATAAATCTAATATTTTACAATATATATCAAATAATTTACAATGATTTGTGATTAGGCACAACCACACAATATTTATTTATTTGAATTTATAACGGAGCCCAATAGAATTGGAAGCTTATATTGCATTTTTGCAGTAACTTTGATAAATACATAAAAAAGCTGGATAATAACCCCAGAACCCATTTAAAAAGGGTTAGGCTTTCCTCCATTAAGTCTTTAGGACTTATCATTTGCATATGTCCTCATTTGTATCTCCTGATGATGTTTTTCCTTCAACTTACCTTGAAATGTAAAATCTCATTTTAAAAAGAAATGACACACAGTTCTTGCTTTGTTCTGTCCAGTTTTCTATTTGTTTGATGCTTTTTCAAATGTTTACAAGCTACTTGTCTTAAGTGGCGTATTGATGTGTGAGAGGTGTAGAGGATGTGTTTATAATGGAAGAGATAGGTGAGACCAATAATTAAAGATCTCTAACTAACAACGTCTGTATTCTGTCATTACATCATGTGTTAACACAGTAATGCCCATGCAACCATCAGAAAATCACAGATGTTTACATAGATTGATATGAGATCTTTTTAACAGCAGCAACCAAATATGTTGCAGGTGTTACAGAGCAGACCTCATACAACCACCGCAGTCTATTCAGTTTCACATAAAAAGGCAATATTTAATCATTGAAATGTCTTTTGAATCTGGCTATAATGTGCTGCAAGAGATGATTGTGCCCAACAGTAAATCAAGTCGCGCACCGATCATCCTTAGAGCTGCATGTTGATCATCAGGCTTGAGAGTAGACTTCTCTTTATGTCCAGAAAAATGTTCAGTTGGAGGAGGCCAGAAAAAATCTCCAATTCAGACATTGGGGTACGTTGCTGTGACCTCAGAAATGGGTCTTGACAGTGACCGCAGCAGAGCCACGTGGTCATTTGTGTCCTCAGGTCAGCCTGTCAGAAACCTCAGATCAGGAGCCTCCTGAGTGTGGCTTCTCTTGCATTTCTGTGTTTTTAGATGAATCTGAAAATTAAACAGTATTCATTAGTTCGAGTTACAATGCAGAGATAAACCCAGTGTGTTCAACTACGGTAGTCTTTTTTCTAACTAATCTCAAATAAATCTCACAAGGCATGGATATATTCAAGTAACATAAAGTGTGGTGGGATTGTTTAAAACAGAAATTTGTGCTCTCCTCAACTCTCTGAGTTTTCCTCCATTAGCTAAGCGCTCTGGCCGTCTCCAGAGCTTGCCAACTCCAGCTGTTGTCTGCTGGTTAACGCTAACAGAGTTGCTCATTAATCCGAAACACTGGCCTCAGTCCCTCCTCACTGGTCTTTTAGTCCAATTAACCGCACAGAAAGACATATGTGTCCGATATCTGAATTAAAATCCTCCACAAGGCACCAACACCACAAATACGCCAGAAAGTTCACCAGTTGCAATCAGCTGAGGTGAAGCCTAGCAGAGAGCTCGTGGCTACCTGTCACTCAAACCTGACCAAGTATTTTTTATTGCCTAAACCTAAACCAGTCTGTGAAAGAAAATGGATAATAATAAGTGAACTTAAATTAAAAATAATAAGTAGTAAGTACAGTATAACAACATGTCCCAGCAGGATATGAACCCTAGCCTCTTGGGTGAAAGTCCTGTGCTAGGTGCTATTTGTAAGAAGTTGATTTTTGAGTCTCAGTCCCAACTTTGAGATGGCGGCTGACCCATCCTTACTCCCAAAGAGTCATTATTTGACGAGTTGGGAGTGAAACTCAAAAATCTACTTTTCTTAAAAATGTAAAGGTAAGCAAGCCTTTTAGCCACAACAACTTACTCCAAGTATAGACATGTGTGTCACTTTTTCATAAATTGAAATTATTGTCCTGGAGTAACATTAATTATGATGTTCTGGGAACAACACCATTACCACAATATCAGATTAACTTTATGTTTTACTCTGTACTGCCATACAAAGGCAGAGAGCAGAGCCTGGTGAGATAATAGGGGTTTGGTGGTTGTACAGAAAAATAAGTTTCTTAATTGCATGCCCTCTCTGGATAATTCTGACAGTGAGTCCTTCATGCATTATATATGTACTGTCCATATATATCAATAGTGGCATGGCAGTTAACTCATGCCTCAACACATCTCACTGCACTTGTCACTAATCTCTGTACATCAGTTCTCACAGCTTTATTCAGTCTATAACACAGATATCTTTCTTGTGTTGCTGCTGCTGCTGTCAGCTTCCACCTGCTTAGGTTTCCGCTCTTCTAAGTCGGATTAAGTCACATTGCATGTTTCCATCTCCTGTTGTTGTGTGACGCAGTGTTTCTCGCAGAACTACTTGTGCAAATTTTGATTCCCAAAGTCCAGAGTGTTATTGTAACTTCATCCACTCTCTCCACATGTGTGTACCTGATGTGTGTTTACCTGTGTGGCAGTTCTTGTGGATGTGCTGGACATAGAGGAACAGCAGGAACAGGCAGAAGCCGATGAATGATGCTATTGTACAGCACAACAGAAAAGAGTAACTGCCCTCACTGTGGATCACCTGCAAGAAGAGATACACGCACGCACACACACACACACACACACACACACACACACACACACACACACACACACACACACACACACACACACACACAGTGGGTTTCTGATCTCAAACAAAACTGCCTCGCAAAGCTGGAAAGCGATGTAGCCTCAGAGCAGGTTTATAACGACAGGGTTTTCAGCTCCATTCATTCAGACACAGTGGGCTGCAGCCGTCACACTAATCCTTGTGGACAATAATGCCCCGCTGCAGGCAAGTTCCCGACAATCCTGAAACACTTTTAAACTGAGGCCGAAGTCAACGTCCACAGCAGGGATTCCATGTATTTTTGTTTTATTATTATAAACGCCTGTTCCACAATAATTAATAAACTGGATATAGAGTTCAGTGCAGCAAATATCTATGTAACAAAAGCAACTTGCAATATGCAGAAAAAAAACAGAAAAGAATAACCTAAAAACTCTGAATTTGGTTTGCATTTTATTTGGTTTAAATTGAATCATCATTGCAAAAAAAAAAAAAAAGACATTTAAGAAAAAGGGAAACTCCTTACAGATCCAACGAGCAGCTGCAGCATCATCTCTCCTGTGCTGGCACTGGTCACCAGGACAGTTGTGGCACAACCTTTAACACAAAAGAGATAAACAGAAACTTTCTATAGTTACGGAGGAAAAACTGTAGCTAATATATCAATAAATAAGTACTTTATAAACACCACAATCACAAGACTATTGCACAGAGGAACTGATACATAAAGTGCAAATTAATACAGAAATAAAAACATATAAATAATGCAGAATGATCAAGTAACCACTGTAACGACTGCATAAAAATATAATCAAATAAATAAAGAATTATTTGACCAATAAATTGTAAGATTGAATTGTATTTTTTAAAATGTATTCATTTATTTTATTCAAAATAAATAAGCATTGTTAATCATTTGTAAAGTATCTTTACTTTTCTATACATCTACATGTGTTGTTTTTCTTTATTTCTACATTTAGTCATGTAGGTGTCTGTGTGTTCATGAGGAAGTTGGTTATAACTTCACTGTAAAGCCTGATCACAGGAATAATTCTGCTCAGTTAATGTGCTAGTGGTGTATAAACATAAGATAACTGGTACACGTGCTACTGATGTTAGCTAGCTGACACAGACACCGAAATACATAAATAAATAAAAGTTGAAATGTAGAAATTTAGAATTGAATACGTATACATTTGTAGAAATTAACATTTACAGTATTTGATTTATTTCAAGAATTAATTTCCAACATGTTTTTATCTATTAATTCAATTATTTATTCATATTTTCATTTCAGCTTTTATTTATCGTCTTATTTATTCATATTTGAGAAAATATTTTTATGTGTGTTTTATAAGCATTTATTTTTAAATGCACATGTTTATTTATTGATGAACAAGTCATTTTAGGTCCTCAATATATGTGACTTCCAAGATGAGTTAATGTTGAGAAGGTTTTTGTGTGTGTGTGTGTGTGTGTGTGTGTGTGTGTGTGTGTGTGTGTTAGTTTACCTTTGTATTCCAGTGTGTCCTCTGTAAAGGCCAGCATAGAGGGGAACACACTGCTGATGCACAGTCCCAACACGCAGGTACCAATGAAGAGAAACACACAGCTGGTGTAGAAGATCAGCAACAGACACTGCACCAGTATGACCCCCACCTGACAGACATATGGACAGACAGTGAGAGTGAGGTGACTTTGCAGAAGTCTGTGTCCTGCTGCATCCAACAGACTTTATACTTGCTGTGCAGAACTTCATATTGCATATAGTCAGTAACAATCAAAACTAAAGAATGAACCAGTGAACGTGACAAACATCTGTTATCCAATGCATAACTCTCAGGCCATCTGGTTCAAACAAAACCAAAGCCAGCCAGATCTCAAAGCAATTACTCATAGCCTTTCACAAAACCTGCCTGTGTTAATTGTATCAACCCAAAAAACGAAGCTGAACTTCTCCACTATCCCTTTGTTATGGCGTGGGTGGAAACCTATGTGAAAGCAGGGAAAGCAGGCCAAGTCCACAAGGGCACAATGCACTCCGTCTTGACATTGACAGCAGCACTGACACGCAAGACAAATGTGCAGCAGAAATGTGAGCTATTTGGCATTTCAAACCACCTTTGTCTATAATGGCCACCAGTTGCCAAAAGAAAGCAATGTACCACCTGCTAACGACTGATGTTCTTACCTCTAAAAGTGAGCCTATCAATTTCTGAAACCCAGGATTGAAACAGGAAGTTTTAGATCTTCAGTCTAATGCTTGTCTTAGGTGTAAAACGCAGCATTTAAAAAAAAAAGAATCTAGACATAGACTGTATAAAAAATGCAGCATGAGTGAGCTTCACAGTTTAAGTGCAGTTAAGTATTCATTTTTAGTCCAGTCATTAATTACTGAGCATTAATCCAGGATTTATATGACTACTACGGACATGGCTCAGTGACACCATCAACAAGAATAGAAAAAAACACATCCCAAGTCAAGCATTTCCAGCAAACCTACCTGCCTTTACTGTGTGATCTAGAGAAGAATAAATGTGCATTGTGTGAGCACAGGGACAACAAACACACATTTCACAGATCTTTACTGGCTATTTCAACACTATTCTACACATTTACAGTGACCATCAAGTGCAGAACGCAACAACATCTTCAAAACACAGACAATGCAATGACTACTAGGGATGGGGCGATAAAACATGTCAGAATAAGTTGATTGTGGTGAAATGTCATTTTTGGGATTACTGTCTGCCTCATTGATGTACAGTCCTTTATTGGTTTCCTGATTCATTTTGAATTAACTAAGCCTGTGCATGGCTCACACATCATATCCACCACAGAAACAAGTTCAATCGGATGCTTAAATATACTAAAGTAAACTACAGGGAGATGGATACTACTATTTATTTATCCTGTATTTCTGCAGGAGGACCTTATGATTTATGGTAGTTATTTAGGATTCTTTGTTTGTTTTTCCAAAAAAACTGTGTCCCATCCGTGATGCAAAAAAAAGTATTTGATTTCTCACAAAATGTAAGGTTTAAGGTGTTTTAGGAATACTACCGATATGATTATCGGGATAATGTCATGAATCAGAATTATGATGAACAGGGTAATGATGAACGACATTCAGAAAACACAAAATTCTTTCATGAACCAAAAGAAGTAGAGCTTGATGTCCTCTAAAAAGACAGTCAGCAGACATGACCTTTTTCTCTATTGTGAACTGTATTTTTCGTAAGGCATTGATTTTATTTGAAATGTTGTTGTGTGTTGTACCTCATGACCATCATAGCTTTTAAACTTCAATACATCCATTTATCTATCTCGCTCAACAAGTGAAAAGCATATAAGAAATTTAAGGAACAGACACTCCCACTAACCATGCTTGCAATTAATTTTGTAATTTTTTAAATCCAAACATGCATCTGTTGAAAATGGAGGAACAATTTAAAAGCAAAAACTCCCATCAGAGCTGCATGTGTTTATTTCACAATTGAAGTACAAAGATGCACCTTTAGATCTTCGTCTAAGGTTCTCCGAACTGAGCTGTTTCGGCACAAAATGTCAGCATATAAGGACATTTTACTGGGATTGGACCAGGGACCTTCAGATATTCAGTTTTACACTCACCCAACTGGCTTGTTTTGGCACAAAAGTCAAGTTGACAGTGGCAATGAAGGAAATTGAGTTGAGTTGAATATGACAATAAATACAAAAGACATGCAGACACTGAATACACAAAGCCCACGGTGTGTTATAGGTCAACAGCTCTAAGCATCCTATGTGACCACATTTTAGAGGAAATGGACAAAATCCCCGTTAATCAGACTCCTGTGGCTCAGCAGTTCTACCTAGGCAATGTGTACCTAAAACACGGGTCACCAGCTGCCGAAACCCGGGATCTAAGCAAGGACCTTTAGATCTTCAGTCTAACGCTCTCCCAACTGAGCTATTTCGGCACAAAATGGATGCATGTGGGGACATTTTGGTGAAAATCAGAACGTTCTCACTGATGTCTCAGTAATAATCCAAGAGTACAAATGTCCAATGGTGGGAGTTGCATCCTCAACGTGGATGTGTTGCAGGAAACCTGTGTGACCAGGAAGCAATGGACAAAAGCCCCAACAAACAGGACTGTTTGAGTCAGTGGCTGTAACATCAAGGTGCTGTGTTCCCGAAAACAAAGCTCACTAACATCCAAAAGCACAGTAGCGCCGAGATCAAAAAGTGGCCAAAGGTATGTCGATTGCTGCTCAGCGGCTTATGCCGATGCCTAGAGCCTTATGCTGTTCCTCGGAGTGGTGTGCCGCTGTCCATTGCTACTGTGTTAGCCCAGCCACCGTAGCCAGTCTGACTAATCGATAGCAGAAACTTTGAGCCAACTAAACAATACTTACTGACAGGTTTCCTTTACTAGGAGAACACAAGAATACATTACTTCGTATAAAATCTACTTCATCGAACATTAACCATTGTGGCATATTATGTATCATGTTCACTATACATTTATTATGTATCATGTTCACTGTACATTGAGATATGTTTTAACTATAGTTGGTTGGCTCAAAGTTTCTGCTATCGATTAGTCAGACTCGCTACAGTGGCTGGGTTAACAGTAGCCATGTTAGCTAAGGCTATCGCTTTCATTAGCTTCAAGTAGTTTATAGACCCAAATTTAGCTATATTACTTTGCTATCATATCGCAAGAATCCCAGGTGTAATTACTGTATATATGCCTACATCCCACCAACATAATATCCAAAAGAAACACATAGCCTACGTTCCTTTATTTGCGGCAATGTGTTAAGTTAGCATTGTCAAAAAAGACTACAACAATGTATACATTTACGGAAGGACTTGTCGTAAAACCAGCCCAGTGGCATTATATTTGCATATCCATCAGGGGGCTGTACCCATCCAACAGTCTCTCAGAATCATAACAGTCTGTAGCGACACACACCGTCATGTGTCGGTGGAATATCAGCGGCATAACAGCGGCACACCACTCCGAGGAACGGTATAAGAGTCTGGGGATCGGTATAAGCCGCTGAGCAGCAATCGACATACCTTTGGCCACCTCTCCGAGGAACGGCACAAGGCTAGGCATCGGTATAAGCCGCTGAGCAGCAATCGACATACCTTTGGCCACCTCTCTGAGGAACGGCATAAGGCTCTAGGCATCGGTATAAGCCGCTGAGCAGCAATCGACATAACTTTGGCCACCTCTCCGAGGAACGGCATAAGGCTGTAGGCATCGGTATAAGCCGCTGAGCAGAAATCGACATAACTTTGGCCACCTCTCCGAGGAACGGCATAAGGCTGTAGGCATCGGTATAAGCCGCTGAGCAGCAATCGACATAACTTTGGCCACCTTTCCGAGGAACGGCATAAGGATAGGCATCGGTATAAGCCGCTGAGCAGCAATCGACATAACTTTGGCCACCTCTCCGAGGAACGGCATAAGGCTCTAGGCATCGGTATAAGCTGCTGAGCAGCAATCGACATACCTTTGGCCACCTCTCCGAGGAACGGCATAAGGCTCTAGGCATCGGTATAAGCCGCTGAGCAGCAATCGACATACCTTTGGCCACTTTTCGATCTCGGCGTCACTCCAAAAGCAAGTATTGAAGCGGGGACCTTAAGACCTTGAGTCGTAAGCTCTCCAAAATGAGGTATCTTGGAAGAAACGTTGAGCACAAGGTGGCACACAAGATAATTTAATAGAACATCACCTATGACAATAACTATGAAACACGTGCCAACACATGTAGAACAACCAATATAAAAAGGAACCCACTCAGCCAGTTAAAAGTCAATGAGTCTTACCATAGTTGAACATGTTCCTAAAAGAAAGTTTGACAGCTGCCAAAGCCCACAGTGAGACCAGAAACCTTAAGATTTCATTACCCGACATGGATGTCTTACAGGAAACCTGTGTGACCAGGAGGAAATGGACAAAAGCCCCAACAAACAGGACAGTTTGAGTCAGTGGCTGTAACATCAAGGTGCTGTGTTCCCCAAAACAAAGCTCATTAACATCCAAAAGCAGGTATTGAAGCGGGGACCATTATATATTCAGTTTTACACTTGCACAACTGAGCTGTTTTGACACAAAAGTCAAGCACATGATGGCAATGAAAGATCAAGAAGTTTGACCGCTGCCAAAGCCCACAGTGAGACCAGACACCTCAAGATGTCATTACCCAACATGGATGTCTTACAGGAAACCTGTGTGACCAGGAAGCAATGGACAAAAGCCCCAACAAACAGGACTGTTTGAGTCAGTGGCTGTAACATCAAGGTGCTGTGTTCCCGAAAACAAAGCTCACTAACATCCAAAAGCAGGTATTGAAGAAGGGACTATAGATATTCAGTTTTACACTCGCCCAACTGGCTTGTTTTGGCACAAAAGTCAAGCTGACAGTGGCAATGAAGGAAATTGAGTGGAGTTGAATATGACAATAAATACAAAACACATGCAGACACATGTGGGACATTGAATACACAAAGCCAACAGTCTGTTATAGGTCAACAGCTCTAAGCATCCTATGAGACCACATTTTAGAGGAAATGGACAAAATCCCCGTTAATCAGACTCCTGTGGCTCTACCCAGGCAATGTGTACCTAAAACACGGGCCACCAGCTGCCGAAACCCGGGATCGAACCAGGGACCTTTAGATCTTCAGTCTAACGCTCTCCCAACTGAGCTATTTCGGCACAAAATGGCTGCATGTGGGGACATTTTGGTGAAAATCAGAACATGTTCTCATCGATGTCTAAGTAATAATCCAAGAGTACAAATGTCCAATGGCGGGAGTTGCATCCTCAACTTGGATGTGTTGCAAGAAACCTGTGTGACCAGGAAGCAATGGACAAAAGCCCCAACAAACAGGACTGTTTGAGTCAGTGGCTGTAACATCAAGGTGCTTTGTTCCCGAAAACAAAGCTCACTAGCATCCAAAAGCAGGTATTGAAGAGGGGACCTTTAGATATTCAGTTTAATACTCGCCCGACTGAGCTGTTTTGGCACAAAAGTCAAGCACACGGTGGCAATGAAAGAAACTCAGTTGAACTGAATATGACAATGCCTACAAAAGACATGCAGAAACATGTAGGACATTGAATACACAAAGCACACAGTCTGTTATCCACCTCATTCCTGGGGTCGTTGCTGTAGAAACGATTATGGGTGCAACTTCCGGTTCTCACCGGAAGTAGCAGTGAGCGGTTTATTTGAAAGTTGTCTCTTACTGTTTTCTTTTCTAAACGATGATCAGCTCCGGTGGCATTTAAAAATGTCCTTGCGCAGCTCGGGAACATGTTGCGCTGTTCGCAGTTGTACTATTAACCACAGGAAGTTAAATCTGTGGTTACAAGAGCAATGTTTTGAACTTGCACCCCGGACTAAGAGAGAATGTTGTTGTGAGAATCGGTACAGTTTCCACCGCCTACCGAAGGATGAGGAACCCAGAAGGATGTGGCTGAAAAAACTTAACTTGAAAAGACCACCTAAAACGTTATACATGTCCTCTTTTCACTTTGTTGACAAAAATATTACTACTTACTTACTTATAAAATTATTATAATATATATTATATTATAATATTATAGTATATATTATATTATATTATGTTATATTATATATCATATTATATTATGTTATATTATATATAATATTATAGTATATATTATATTATATTATATTATATATAATATTATAGTATATATTATATTATATTATATTATATATATTATTATATAATATTATTATTAATTATTAATACTTACTTATTACTGTGCAGGCACTGATACGCCTCAGAGTTTTTCAGATTATTCATTGCCTCCCTGTCCGAAGCGACAGAGTTAAGAAAGTAGCTAAAAATGCAACTGTATGTTATCTTAGGCCACTTCTTCATGTCATCCTCCCACCCCTCTATATGAGTAGGCAACGGAATTGTAATGTTGTCTCGTTTAAAGGTATAGTTGGTAATGTTGGAGAGCTAGCAAGATTTGAAAGTGGCACCTCTCTAAGCTCCATCCCCTTCTCCCCCTCCCGTCAGTGCTCCGTCCAAAGCCCCGCCCCCAAGAACTTGAACGCGCATCAGACAGTCCGTCAGCAGGGCAGAGGAGAGCCGTTAGCATTGGGCTAATACAAGCTACAAAAGTAGCTAAGTTGGCTAACGTTACATATTTCATGAAAATAACAAATCCCCCCGAAGCAAAACAAATAATTACCTGTCCAACAGAAAGACAGCAACCTCTGCATCACTCCTGGAAGTGCTACTTTAGCTGCATTTTCACTGCCACTGTTCTCTCCTGCTAACTGTGCTAACTCTTCTTCTTCTGTTGTTTTATGGCTGTTGGCAAACAACTGTTAGGTGTGCATTACCGCCACCTTCTGACCTGGAGTGTGGATCTCCTGCTAACTCCATATGCAGTGTGCTGAATATATCCGGCAACGGTGACAAGTGATGAGTGCGCGCAGGGAGGAGGGGGGGACAGAGGGGGGTGCAGGCAGGACGAGACATGAAGGCATCTGATTGGTTCTTTCAACTCAGACCGAGAGGGAGGGATTGGTCAGAGTTTTTACAGGCCTGCAGCTGCCACAGAGGTCTGATTTATTTCGTTCCTTTTTCTGAACACATTATGTATGGACTACTCTCAGGGTGGGAAGACCATTTCACCCAGTATAACAAAAAGTGTTTCTGAACAGGATTACCAACTATACCTTTAAGCTCTGTCAGCTGGTGTTCCCACATGTTTTACCTCTCTAACCCTCATGAAAACCGGATTAGCGTCTAACGTTGACATGTAAACAAATGCGACCGGAAGTCACGCCCATAATTCACGCAAGTCATCATGGGGGCTAGGAATGAGGTGGATAGGTCAACAGCTCTAAGTATCCTATGTGACCACATTTTAGAGGAAATGGACAAAATCCCCATTAATTAGACTCCTGTGGCTTAGCAGTTCTACCCAGGCAATTTGTACCTAAAACACGGTCCACTAACTGCCGGAATCCTGGATCAAACCAGGGACCTTTAGATTTTCGGTCTAACGCTCGCCCAACTGAGCTATTTCAGCCAACACAAAGGTACAAAAGTGCACTTTTCACCGCTCCATTACATGATGAAAGTGCCCTGAAAAGAAAGTCTTAATACGTTGCATTTGGTAGTCTACCTTAAAGCCTTTGAGTCTGTCCAGTGTCAGCCAAAGTCCAGGATTCCTTGAGCCAATTGTTGGCTGATTAAGGGCTTGCAGAAATCATGTTTCAGCCTAAATTCTAATGGATCTCAATAGAGAAGGTCAACAATTCAAGAAAAGGGACTAATCTCAATGTTGGTTCATGAATGTTCAGCAGTTGGGCTGAAGGTTCAATCTGCAAGAGCATTGGTGTGTGCTGTGCCTTGGTGAAAGGCTAAATGGTGGAAGCATAGCAAGGATCCTTGTTGTGCCTGAACAGGGACTTGAACCCTGGACCCTCAGATTAAAAGTCTGATGCTCTACCGTCTGAGCTATCCAGGCTCTTCCAACACAGCTTAGGTGTTTTTGGCAAGTTCCACAGTTAACTGATGAAGATTTCCATTAGGCTTCATGTCTTACTATCGAGTACATGTTACAAGTGGAGCCAGGATCCCACATTGTGGTTGCTCCAAAAAGAGAAGGGAAATTGCTTTTGCCGCACGAAAGGGGGTGTTCAAACCTTGCACAAGTCGAGCTAGTCGAGTGTTTTTGAAGTCACATATGTGTGGGTTGTGTCGCTTTCATACTTCAAGTTTTTTCAAAACCATGATCTTGGCCAGTTGCTGTGTGGTGCCACATCCACCTTTTAAAATGGTTCAATAGTCAGCAGTCAAACACGCATCCAATTTGTAAAACGGGGACCAGAATGAGCCACATCCAGCCCGTCTAGATGGCTGTTCCATTGCTAGGCGAGAGGCCTTCATGCTGGCTTTGAAAGCTCTATCATTACATTTTTACACGCTCTCCCAGCTGAGCTATTTCGGCAAACACAAAGGTACACATGTGCACTTTTCACCGCTCCATTACATGATGAAAGTGCCCTGAAAAGAAAGTCTTAATATGTTGCATTTGGTAGTCATGTGGGGACATTATAGAGAAAATCAGAACATGTTCATATTGATGTCTAAGTAATAATCCAAGAGTACAAATGTCCAATGGTGGGAGTTGCATCATCAACGTTGATGTGTTGCAGGAAACCTGTGTGACCAGGAAGCAATGGACAAAAGCCCCAACAAACAGGACTGTTTGAGTCAGTGGCTGTAACATCAAGGTGCTGTGTTCCCAAAAACAGAGCTCACTAACATTCAAAAGCAGGTACTGAAGAGAGGACCTTTAGATATTCAGTTTTACCCTCGCCCAACTGGCTTGTTTTGGCACAAAAGTCAAGCTGACACTGGCAATGAAGGAAATTGAGTTGAGTTGAATATGACAATAAATACAAAGGACATGCAGACACATGTGGGACATTGAATACACAAAGCCAACAGTCTGTGATAGGTCAACAGCTCTAAGCATCCTATGTGACCACATTTTAGAGGAAACGGACAAAATCCCCCATTAATCAGACTCCTGTGGCGCTACCCAGGCAATGTGTACCTAAAACACGGGCCACCAGCTGCCGAAACCCAGGATCGAACCAGGGACCTTTAGATCTTCAGTCTAACGCTCTCCCAACTGAGCTATTTCGGCACAAAACGGGTGCATGTGGGGACATGTTGGTGAAAATCAGAACATGTTCTCGTCGATGTCTAAGTAATAATCCAAGAGTACGAATGTCCAATGGCGGGAGTTGCATCCTCAACATGGATGTGTTGCAGGAAACCTGTGTGACCAGGAAGCAATGGACAAAAGCCCCAACAAACAGGACTGTTTGAGTCAGTGGCTATAACATCAAGGTGCTGTGTTCCCGAAAAGCAAGCTCACTAACATCCAAAAGCAGGTATTGAAGAGGGGACCTTTAGATGTTCAGTTTAACAGTCGCCCAACTGAGCTGTTTTGACACAAAAGTCAAGCACATGGTGGCAATGAATGATCAAGAAGTTTGACAGCTGCCAAAGCCCACAGTGAGACCAGAAACCTTAAGATTTCATTACCCAACATGGATGTCTTACAGGAAACCTGTGTGACCAGGATGAAATGAACAAAAGCTCCAATGATGAGGCCCACATGGGTCAGAAGCTCTAATATCAAGGAAATGGGGCCTCAAAAAACAGCTCATCAACTGCTGACACCTGGGATTGGATCAGGGAACTTTAGATATTCAGTTTTACCCTCGCCCAACTGGCTTGTTTTGGCACAAAAGTCAAGCTGACAGTGGCAATGAAGGAAATTGAGTTGAGTTGAATATGACAATAAATACAAAGGACATGCAGACACATGTGGGACATTGAATACACAAAGCCAACAGTCTGTTATAGGTCAACAGCTCTAAGCATCCTATGTGACCACATTTTAGAGGAAACGGACAAAATCCCCCATTAATCAGACTCCTGTGGCTCTACCCAGGCAATGTGTACCTAAAACACGGGCCACCAGCTGCCGAAACCCAGGATCGAACCAGGGACCTTTAGATCTTCAGTCTAACGCTCTCCCAACTGAGCTATTTCGGCACAAAACGGGTGCATGTGGGGACATGTTGGTGAAAATCAGAACATGTTCTCGTCGATGTCTAAGTAATAATCCAAGAGTACGAATGTCCAATGGCGGGATTTGCATCCTCAACATGGATGTGTTGCAGGAAACCTGTGTGACCAGGAAGCAATGGACAAAAGCCCCAACAAACAGGACTGTTTGAGTCAGTGGCTATAACATCAAGGTGCTGTGTTCCCGAAAAGCAAGCTCACTAACATCCAAAAGCAGGTATTGAAGCGGGGACCTTTAGATATTCAGTTTAACAGTCGCCCAACTGAGCTGTTTTGACACAAAAGTCAAGCCCATGGTGGCAATGAAAGATCAAGAAGTTTGACAGCTGCCAAAGCCCACAGTGAGACCAGAAACCTTAAGATTTCATTACCCAACATGGATGTCTTACAGGAAACCTGTGTGACCAGGATGAAATGAACAAAAGCTCCAATGATGAGGCCCACATGGGTCAGAAGCTCTAAAATCAAGGAAATGGGGCCTCAAAAAACAGCTCATCAACTGCTGACACCTGGGATTGGACCAGGGACCTTTAGATATTGAGTTTTACCCTCGCCCAACTGGCTTGTTTTGGCACAAAAGTCAAGCTGACAGTGGCAATGAAGGAAATTGAGTTGAGTTGAATATGACAATAAAGGACATGCAGACACATGTGGGACATTGAATACACAAAGCCAACAGTCTGTTATAGGTCAACAGCTCTAAGCATCCTATGTGACCACATTTTAGAGGAAACGGACAAAATCCCCCATTAATCAGACTCCTGTGGCTCTACCCAGGCAATGTGTACCTAAAACACAGGCCACCAGCTGCCGAAACCCGGGATCGAACCAGGAACCTTTAGATCTTCAGTCTAACGCTTTCCCAACTGAGCTATTTCGGCACAAAATGACTGCATGTGGGGACATGTTGGTGAAAATCAGAACATGTTCTCGTCGATGTCTAAGTAATAATCCAAGAGTACGAATGTCCAATGGCGGGATTTGCATCCTCAACATGGATGTGTTGCAGGAAACCTGTGTGACCAGGAAGCAATGGACAAAAGCCCCAACAAACAGGACTGTTTGAGTCAGTGGCTATAACATCAAGGTGCTGTGTTCCCGAAAAGCAAGCTCACTAACATCCAAAAGCAGGTATTGAAGAGGGGACCTTTAGATATTCAGTTTAACAGTCGCCCAACTGAGCTGTTTTGACACAAAAGTCAAGCACATGGTGGCAATGAATGATCAAGAAGTTTGACAGCTGCCAAAGCCCACAGTGAGACCAGAAACCTTAAGATTTCATTACCCAACATGGATGTCTTACAGGAAACCTGTGTGACCAGGATGAAATGAACAAAAGCTCCAATGATGAGGCCCACATGGGTCAGAAGCTCTAATATCAAGGAAATGGGGCCTCAAAAAACAGCTCATCAACTGCTGACACCTGGGATTGGATCAGGGAACTTTAGATATTGAGTTTTACCCTCGCCCAACTGGCTTGTTTTGGCACAAAAGTCAAGCTGACAGTGGCAATGAAGGAAATTGAGTTGAGTTGAATATGACAATAAATACAAAGGACATGCAGACACATGTGGGACATTGAATACACAAAGCCAACAGTCTGTTATAGGTCAACAGCTCTAAGCATCCTATGTGACCACATTTTAGAGGAAACGGACAAAATCCCCCATTAATCAGACTCCTGTGGCTCTACCCAGGCAATGTGTACCTAAAACACGGGCCACCAGCTGCCGAAACCCGGGATCGAACCAGGGACCTTTAGATCTTCAGTCTAACGCTCTCCCAACTGAGCTATTTCGGCACAAAACAGCTGCATGTGGGGACATGTTGGTGAAAATCAGAACATGTTCTCGTCGATGTCTATGTAATAATCCAAGAGTACGAATGTCCAATGGCGGGATTTGCATCCTCAACATGGATGTGTTGCAGGAAACCTGTGTGACCAGGAAGCAATGGACAAAAGCCCCAACAAACAGGACTGTTTGAGTCAGTGGCTATAACATCAAGGTGCTGTGTTCCCGAAAAGCAAGCTCACTAACATCCAAAAGCAGGTATTGAAGCGGGGACCTTTAGATATTCAGTTTAACAGTCGCCCAACTGAGCTGTTTTGACACAAAAGTCAAGCCCATGGTGGCAATGAAAGATCAAGAAGTTTGACAGCTGCCAAAGCCCACAGTGAGACCAGAAACCTTAAGATTTCATTACCCAACATGGATGTCTTACAGGAAACCTGTGTGACCAGGATGAAATGAACAAAAGCTCCAATGATGAGGCCCACATGGGTCAGAAGCTCTAAAATCAAGGAAATGGGGCCTCAAAAAACAGCTCATCAACTGCTGACACCTGGGATTGGACCAGGGACCTTTAGATATTGAGTTTTACCCTCGCCCAACTGGCTTGTTTTGGCACAAAAGTCAAGCTGACAGTGGCAATGAAGGAAATTGAGTTGAGTTGAATATGACAATAAATACAAAGGACATGCAGACACATGTGGGACATTGAATACACAAAGCCAACAGTCTGTTATAGGTCAACAGCTCTAAGTATCCTATGTGACCACATTTTAGAGGAAACGGACAAAATCCCCCATTAATCAGACTCCTGTGGCTCTACCCAGGCAATGTGTACCTAAAACACGGGCCACCAGCTGCCGAAACCCGGGATCGAACCAGGGACCTTTAGATCTTCAGTCTAACGCTCTCCCAACTGAGCTATTTCGGCACAAAACGGCTGCATGTGGGGACATGTTGGTGAAAATCAGAACATGTTCTCGTCGATGTCTAAGTAATAATCCAAGAGTACGAATGTCCAATGGCGGGATTTGCATCCTCAACATGGATGTGTTGCAGGAAACCTGTGTGACCAGGAAGCAATGGACAAAAGCCCCAACAAACAGGACTGTTTGAGTCAGTGGCTATAACATCAAGGTGCTGTGTTCCCGAAAAGCAAGCTCACTAACATCCAAAAGCAGGTATTGAAGCGGGGACCTTTAGATATTCAGTTTAACAGTCGCCCAACTGAGCTGTTTTGACACAAAAGTCAAGCCCATGGTGGCAATGAAAGATCAAGAAGTTTGACAGCTGCCAAAGCCCACAGTGAGACCAGAAACCTTAAGATTTCATTACCCAACATGGATGTCTTACAGGAAACCTGTGTGACCAGGATGAAATGAACAAAAGCTCCAATGATGAGGCCCACATGGGTCAGAAGCTCTAAAATCAAGGAAATGGGGCCTCAAAAAACAGCTCATCAACTGCTGACACCTGGGATTGGACCAGGGACCTTTAGATATTGAGTTTTACCCTCGCCCAACTGGCTTGTTTTGGCACAAAAGTCAAGCTGACAGTGGCAATGAAGGAAATTGAGTTGAGTTGAATATGACAATAAATACAAAGGACATGCAGACACATGTGGGACATTGAATACACAAAGCCAACAGTCTGTTATAGGTCAACAGCTCTAAGCATCCTATGTGACCACATTTTAGAGGAAACGGACAAAATCCCCCATTAATCAGACTCCTGTGGCTCTACCCAGGCAATGTGTACCTAAAACACGGGCCACCAGCTGCCGAAACCCGGGATCGAACCAGGGACCTTTAGATCTTCAGTCTAACGCTCTCCCAACTGAGCTATTTCGGCACAAAACGGCTGCATGTGGGGACATGTTGGTGAAAATCAGAACATGTTCTCGTCGATGTCTAAGTAATAATCCAAGAGTACGAATGTCCAATGGCGGGATTTGCATCCTCAACATGGATGTGTTGCAGGAAACCTGTGTGACCAGGAAGCAATGGACAAAAGCCCCAACAAACAGGACTGTTTGAGTCAGTGGCTATAACATCAAGGTGCTGTGTTCCCGAAAAGCAAGCTCACTAACATCCAAAAGCAGGTATTGAAGCGGGGACCTTTAGATATTCAGTTTAACAGTCGCCCAACTGAGCTGTTTTGACACAAAAGTCAAGCCCATGGTGGCAATGAAAGATCAAGAAGTCTGACAGCTGCCAAAGCCCACAGTGAGACCAGAAACCTTAAGATTTCATTACCCAACATGGATGTCTTACAGGAAACCTGTGTGACCAGGATGAAATGAACAAAACCTCCAATGATGAGGCCCACATGGGTCAGAAGCTCTAAAATCAAGGAAATGGGGCCTCAAAAAACAGCTCATCAACTGCTGACACCTGGGATTGGACCAGGGACCTTTAGATATTGAGTTTTACCCTCGCCCAACTGGCTTGTTTTGGCACAAAAGTCAAGCTGACAGTGGCAATGAAGGAAATTGAGTTGAGTTGAATATGACAATAAATACAAAGGACATGCAGACACATGTGGGACATTGAATACACAAAGCCAACAGTCTGTTATAGGTCAACAGCTCTAAGCATCCTATGTGACCACATTTTAGAGGAAACGGACAAAATCCCCCATTAATCAGACTGCTGTGGCTCTACCCAGGCAATGTGTACCTAAAACACGGGCCACCAGCTGCCGAAACCCGGGATCGAACCAGGGACCTTTAGATCTTCAGTCTAACGCTCTCCCAACTGAGCTATTTCGGCACAAAACAACTGCATGTGGGGACATGTTGGTGAAAATCAGAACATGTTCTCGTCGATGTCTAAGTAATAATCCAAGAGTACGAATGTCCAATGGCGGGAGTTGCATCCTCAACATGGATTTGTTGCAGGAAACCTGTGTGACCAGGAAGCAATGGACAAAAGCCCCAACAAACAGGACTGTTTGAGTCAGTGGCTATAACATCAAGGTGCTGTGTTCCCGAAAAGCAAGCTCACTAACATCCAAAAGCAGGTATTGAAGAGGGGACCGTTAGATCTTCAGTCTAACGCTCTCCCAACTGAGCTATTTCGGCACAAAACGGGTGCATGTGGGGACATGTTGGTGAAAATCAGAACATGTTCTCGTCGATGTCTAAGTAATAATCCAAGAGTACGAATGTCCAATGGCGGGATTTGCATCCTCAACATGGATGTGTTGCAGGAAACCTGTGTGACCAGGAAGCAATGGACAAAAGCCCCAACAAACAGGACTGTTTGAGTCAGTGGCTATAACATCAAGGTGCTGTGTTCCCGAAAAGCAAGCTCACTAACATCCAAAAGCAGGTATTGAAGCGGGGACCTTTAGATATTCAGTTTAACAGTCGCCCAACTGAGCTGTTTTGACACAAAAGTCAAGCCCATGGTGGCAATGAAAGATCAAGAAGTTTGACAGCTGCCAAAGCCCACAGTGAGACCAGAAACCTTAAGATTTCATTACCCAACATGGATGTCTTACAGGAAACCTGTGTGACCAGGATGAAATGAACAAAAGCTCCAATGATGAGGCCCACATGGGTCAGAAGCTCTAAAATCAAGGAAATGGGGCCTCAAAAAACAGCTCATCAACTGCTGACACCTGGGATTGGACCAGGGACCTTTAGATATTGAGTTTTACCCTCGCCCAACTGGCTTGTTTTGGCACAAAAGTCAAGCTGACAGTGGCAATGAAGGAAATTGAGTTGAGTTGAATATGACAATAAATACAAAGGACATGCAGACACATGTGGGACATTGAATACACAAAGCCAACAGTCTGTTATAGGTCAACAGCTCTAAGCATCCTATGTGACCACATTTTAGAGGAAACGGACAAAATCCCCCATTAATCAGACTCCTGTGGCTCTACCCAGGCAATGTGTACCTAAAACACGGGCCACCAGCTGCCGAAACCCGGGATCGAACCAGGGACCTTTAGATCTTCAGTCTAACGGTCTCCCAACTGAGCTATTTTGGCACAAAACGGCTGCATGTGGGGACATGTTGGTGAAAATCAGAACATGTTCTCGTCGATGTCTAAGTAATAATCCAAGAGTACGAATGTCCAATGGCGGGATTTGCATCCTCAACATGGATGTGTTGCAGGAAACCTGTGTGACCAGGAAGCAATGGACAAAAGCCCCAACAAACAGGACTGTTTGAGTCAGTGGCTATAACATCAAGGTGCTGTGTTCCCGAAAAGCAAGCTCACTAACATCCAAAAGCAGGTATTGAAGCGGGGACCTTTAGATATTCAGTTTAACAGTCGCCCAACTGAGCTGTTTTGACACAAAAGTCAAGCCCATGGTGGCAATGAAAGATCAAGAAGTTTGACAGCTGCCAAAGCCCACAGTGAGACCAGAAACCTTAAGATTTCATTACCCAACATGGATGTCTTACAGGAAACCTGTGTGACCAGGATGAAATGAACAAAAGCTCCAATGATGAGGCCCACATGGGTCAGAAGCTCTAAAATCAAGGAAATGGGGCATCAAAAAACAGCTCATCAACTGCTGACACCTGGGATTGGACCAGGGACCTTTAGATATTGAGTTTTACCCTCGCCCAACTGGCTTGTTTTGGCACAAAAGTCAAGCTGACAGTGGCAATGAAGGAAATTGAGTTGAGTTGAATATGACAATAAATACAAAGGACATGCAGACACATGTGGGACATTGAATACACAAAGCCAACAGTCTGTTATAGGTCAACAGCTCTAAGCATCCTATGTGACCACATTTTAGAGGAAACGGACAAAATCCCCCATTAATCAGACTCCTGTGGCTCTACCCAGGCAATGTGTACCTAAAACACGGGCCACCAGCTGCCGAAACCCGGGATCGAACCAGGGACCTTTAGATCTTCAGTCTAACGCTCTCCCAACTGAGCTATTTCGGCACAAAACAACTGCATGTGGGGACATGTTGGTGAAAATCACAACATGTTCTCGTCGATGTCTAAGTAATAATCCAAGAGTACGAATGTCCAATGGCGGGAGTTGCATCCTCAACATGGATGTGTTGCAGGAAACCTGTGTGACCAGGAAGCAATGGACAAAAGCCCCAACAAACAGGACTGTTTGAGTCAGTGGCTATAACATCAAGGTGCTGTGTTCCCGAAAAGCAAGCTCACTAACATCCAAAAGCAGGTATTGAAGAGGGGACCGTTAGATCTTCAGTCTAACGCTCTCCCAACTGAGCTATTTCGGCACAAAACGGGTGCATGTGGGGACATGTTGGTGAAAATCAGAACATGTTCTCGTCGATGTCTAAGTAATAATCCAAGAGTACGAATGTCCAATGGCGGGATTTGCATCCTCAACATGGATGTGTTGCAGGAAACCTGTGTGACCAGGAAGCAATGGACAAAAGCCCCAACAAACAGGACTGTTTGAGTCAGTGGCTATAACATCAAGGTGCTGTGTTCCCGAAAAGCAAGCTCACTAACATCCAAAAGCAGGTATTGAAGCGGGGACCTTTAGATATTCAGTTTAACAGTCGCCCAACTGAGCTGTTTTGACACAAAAGTCAAGCCCATGGTGGCAATGAAAGATCAAGAAGTTTGACAGCTGCCAAAGCCCACAGTGAGACCAGAAACCTTAAGATTTCATTACCCAACATGGATGTCTTACAGGAAACCTGTGTGACCAGGATGAAATGAACAAAAGCTCCAATGATGAGGCCCACATGGGTCAGAAGCTCTAAAATCAAGGAAATGGGGCCTCAAAAAACAGCTCATCAACTGCTGACACCTGGGATTGGACCAGGGACCTTTAGATATTGAGTTTTACCCTCGCCCAACTGGCTTGTTTTGGCACAAAAGTCAAGCTGACAGTGGCAATGAAGGAAATTGAGTTGAGTTGAATATGACAATAAATACAAAGGACATGCAGACACATGTGGGACATTGAATACACAAAGCCAACAGTCTGTTATAGGTCAACAGCTCTAAGCATCCTATGTGACCACATTTTAGAGGAAACGGACAAAATCCCCCATTAATCAGACTCCTGTGGCTCTACCCAGGCAATGTGTACCTAAAACACGGGCCACCAGCTGCCGAAACCCGGGATCGAACCAGGGACCTTTAGATCTTCAGTCTAACGCTCTCCCAACTGAGCTATTTCGGCACAAAACTGCTGCATGTGGGGACATGTTGGTGAAAATCAGAACATGTTCTCGTCGATGTCTAAGTAATAATCCAAGAGTACGAATGTCCAATGGCGGGATTTGCATCCTCAACATGGATGTGTTGCAGGAAACCTGTGTGACCAGGAAGCAATGGACAAAAGCCCCAACAAACAGGACTGTTTGAGTCAGTGGCTATAACATCAAGGTGCTGTGTTCCCGAAAAGCAAGCTCACTAACATCCAAAAGCAGGTATTGAAGAGGGGACCGTTAGATCTTCAGTCTAACGCTCTCCCAACTGAGCTATTTCGGCACAAAACGGGTGCATGTGGGGACATGTTGGTGAAAATCAGAACATGTTCTCGTCGATGTCTAAGTAATAATCCAAGAGTACGAATGTCCAATGGCGGGATTTGCATCCTCAACATGGATGTGTTGCAGGAAACCTGTGTGACCAGGAAGCAATGGACAAAAGCCCCAACAAACAGGACTGTTTGAGTCAGTGGCTATAACATCAAGGTGCTGTGTTCCCGAAAAAGCAAGCTCACTAACATCCAAAAGCAGGTATTGAAGCGGGGACCTTTAGATATTCAGTTTAACAGTCGCCCAACTGAGCTGTTTTGACACAAAAGTCAAGCCCATGGTGGCAATGAAAGATCAAGAAGTTTGACAGCTGCCAAAGCCCACAGTGAGACCAGAAACCTTAAGATTTCATTACCCAACATGGATGTCTTACAGGAAACCTGTGTGACCAGGATGAAATGAACAAAAGCTCCAATGATGAGGCCCACATGGGTCAGAAGCTCTAAAATCAAGGAAATGGGGCCTCAAAAAACAGCTCATCAACTGCTGACACCTGGGATTGGACCAGGGACCTTTAGATATTGAGTTTTACCCTCGCCCAACTGGCTTGTTTTGGCACAAAAGTCAAGCTGACAGTGGCAATGAAGGAAATTGAGTTGAGTTGAATATGACAATAAATACAAAGGACATGCAGACACATGTGGGACATTGAATACACAAAGCCAACAGTCTGTTATAGGTCAACAGCTCTAAGCATCCTATGTGACCACATTTTAGAGGAAACGGACAAAATCCCCCATTAATCAGACTCCTGTGGCTCTACCCAGGCAATGTGTACCTAAAACACGGGCCACCAGCTGCCGAAACCCGGGATCGAACCAGGGACCTTTAGATCTTCAGTCTAACGCTCTCCCAACTGAGCTATTTCGGCACAAAACTGCTGCATGTGGGGACATGTTGGTGAAAATCAGAACATGTTCTCGTCGATGTCTAAGTAATAATCCAAGAGTACGAATGTCCAATGGCGGGATTTGCATCCTCAACATGGATGTGTTGCAGGAAACCTGTGTGACCAGGAAGCAATGGACAAAAGCCCCAACAAACAGGACTGTTTGAGTCAGTGGCTATAACATCAAGGTGCTGTGTTCCCGAAAAGCAAGCTCACTAACATCCAAAAGCAGGTATTGAAGAGGGGACCGTTAGATCTTCAGTCTAACGCTCTCCCAACTGAGCTATTTCGGCACAAAACGGGTGCATGTGGGGACATGTTGGTGAAAATCAGAACATGTTCTCGTCGATGTCTAAGTAATAATCCAAGAGTACGAATGTCCAATGGCGGGATTTGCATCCTCAACATGGATGTGTTGCAGGAAACCTGTGTGACCAGGAAGCAATGGACAAAAGCCCCAACAAACAGGACTGTTTGAGTCAGTGGCTATAACATCAAGGTGCTGTGTTCCCGAAAAAGCAAGCTCACTAACATCCAAAAGCAGGTATTGAAGCGGGGACCTTTAGATATTCAGTTTAACAGTCGCCCAACTGAGCTGTTTTGACACAAAAGTCAAGCCCATGGTGGCAATGAAAGATCAAGAAGTTTGACAGCTGCCAAAGCCCACAGTGAGACCAGAAACCTTAAGATTTCATTACCCAACATGGATGTCTTACAGGAAACCTGTGTGACCAGGATGAAATGAACAAAAGCTCCAATGATGAGGCCCACATGGGTCAGAAGCTCTAAAATCAAGGAAATGGGGCCTCAAAAAACAGCTCATCAACTGCTGACACCTGGGATTGGACCAGGGACCTTTAGATATTGAGTTTTACCCTCGCCCAACTGGCTTGTTTTGGCACAAAAGTCAAGCTGACAGTGGCAATGAAGGAAATTGAGTTGAGTTGAATATGACAATAAATACAAAGGACATGCAGACACATGTGGGACATTGAATACACAAAGCCAACAGTCTGTTATAGGTCAACAGCTCTAAGCATCCTATGTGACCACATTTTAGAGGAAACGGACAAAATCCCCCATTAATCAGACTCCTGTGGCTCTACCCAGGCAATGTGTACCTAAAACACGGGCCACCAGCTGCCGAAACCCGGGATCGAACCAGGGACCTTTAGATCTTCAGTCTAACGCTCTCCCAACTGAGCTATTTCGGCACAAAACTGCTGCATGTGGGGACATGTTGGTGAAAATCAGAACATGTTCTCGTCGATGTCTAAGTAATAATCCAAGAGTACGAATGTCCAATGGCGGGATTTGCATCCTCAACATGGATGTGTTGCAGGAAACCTGTGTGACCAGGAAGCAATGGACAAAAGCCCCAACAAACAGGACTGTTTGAGTCAGTGGCTATAACATCAAGGTGCTGTGTTCCCGAAAAGCAAGCTCACTAACATCCAAAAGCAGGTATTGAAGAGGGGACCGTTAGATCTTCAGTCTAACGCTCTCCCAACTGAGCTATTTCGGCACAAAACGGGTGCATGTGGGGACATGTTGGTGAAAATCAGAACATGTTCTCGTCGATGTCTAAGTAATAATCCAAGAGTACGAATGTCCAATGGCGGGATTTGCATCCTCAACATGGATGTGTTGCAGGAAACCTGTGTGACCAGGAAGCAATGGACAAAAGCCCCAACAAACAGGACTGTTTGAGTCAGTGGCTATAACATCAAGGTGCTGTGTTCCCGAAAAAGCAAGCTCACTAACATCCAAAAGCAGGTATTGAAGCGGGGACCTTTAGATATTCAGTTTAACAGTCGCCCAACTGAGCTGTTTTGACACAAAAGTCAAGCCCATGGTGGCAATGAAAGATCAAGAAGTTTGACAGCTGCCAAAGCCCACAGTGAGACCAGAAACCTTAAGATTTCATTACCCAACATGGATGTCTTACAGGAAACCTGTGTGACCAGGATGAAATGAACAAAAGCTCCAATGATGAGGCCCACATGGGTCAGAAGCTCTAAAATCAAGGAAATGGGGCCTCAAAAAACAGCTCATCAACTGCTGACACCTGGGATTGGACCAGGGACCTTTAGATATTGAGTTTTACCCTCGCCCAACTGGCTTGTTTTGGCACAAAAGTCAAGCTGACAGTGGCAATGAAGGAAATTGAGTTGAGTTGAATATGACAATAAATACAAAGGACATGCAGACACATGTGGGACATTGAATACACAAAGCCAACAGTCTGTTATAGGTCAACAGCTCTAAGCATCCTATGTGACCACATTTTAGAGGAAACGGACAAAATCCCCCATTAATCAGACTCCTGTGGCTCTACCCAGGCAATGTGTACCTAAAACACGGGCCACCAGCTGCCGAAACCCGGGATCGAACCAGGGACCTTTAGATCTTCAGTCTAACGCTCTCCCAACTGAGCTATTTCGGCACAAAACGGCTGCATGTGGGGACATGTTGGTGAAAATCAGAACATGTTCTCGTCGATGTCTAAGTAATAATCCAAGAGTACGAATGTCCAATGGCGGGATTTGCATCCTCAACATGGATGTGTTGCAGGAAACCTGTGTGACCAGGAAGCAATGGACAAAAGCCCCAACAAACAGGACTGTTTGAGTCAGTGGCTATAACATCAAGGTGCTGTGTTCCCGAAAAGCAAGCTCACTAACATCCAAAAGCAGGTATTGAAGCGGGGACCTTTAGATATTCAGTTTAACAGTCGCCCAACTGAGCTGTTTTGACACAAAAGTCAAGCCCATGGTGGCAATGAAAGATCAAGAAGTTTGACAGCTGCCAAAGCCCACAGTGAGACCAGAAACCTTAAGATTTCATTACCCAACATGGATGTCTTACAGGAAACCTGTGTGACCAGGATGAAATGAACAAAAGCTCCAATGATGAGGCCCACATGGGTCAGAAGCTCTAATATCAAGGAAATGGGGCCTCAAAAAACAGCTCATCAACTGCTGACACCTGGGATTGGATCAGGGACCTTTAGATATTGAGTTTTACCCTCGCCCAACTGGCTTGTTTTGGCACAAAAGTCAAGCTGACAGTGGCAATGAAGGAAATTGAGTTGAGTTGAATATGACAATAAATACAAAGGACATGCAGACACATGTGGGACATTGAATACACAAAGCCAACAGTCTGTTATAGGTCAACAGCTCTAAGCATCCTATGTGACCACATTTTAGAGGAAACGGACAAAATCCCCCATTAATCAGACTCCTGTGGCTCTACCCAGGCAATGTGTACCTAAAACACGGGCCACCAGCTGCCGAAACCCGGGATCGCACCAGGGACCTTTAGATCTTCAGTCTAACGCTCTCCCAACTGAGCTATTTCGGCACAAAACGGGTGCATGTGGGGACATGTTGGTGAAAATCAGAACATGTTCTCGTCGATGTCTAAGTAATAATCCAAGAGTACGAATGTCCAATGGCGGGATTTGCATCCTCAACATGGATGTGTTGCAGGAAACCTGTGTGACCAGGAAGCAATGGACAAAAGCCCCAACAAACAGGACTGTTTGAGTCAGTGGCTATAACATCAAGGTGCTGTGTTCCCGAAAAGCAAGCTCACTAACATCCAAAAGCAGGTATTGAAGCGGGGACCTTTAGATATTCAGTTTAACAGTCGCCCAACTGAGCTGTTTTGACACAAAAGTCAAGCCCATGGTGGCAATGAAAGATCAAGAAGTTTGACAGCTGCCAAAGCCCACAGTGAGACCAGAAACCTTAAGATTTCATTACCCAACATGGATGTCTTACAGGAAACCTGTGTGACCAGGATGAAATGAACAAAAGCTCCAATGATGAGGCCCACATGGGTCAGAAGCTCTAAAATCAAGGAAATGGGGCCTCAAAAAACAGCTCATCAACTGCTGACACCTGGGATTGGACCAGGGACCTTTAGATATTGAGTTTTACCCTCGCCCAACTGGCTTGTTTTGGCACAAAAGTCAAGCTGACAGTGGCAATGAAGGAAATTGAGTTGAGTTGAATATGACAATAAATACAAAGGACATGCAGACACATGTGGGACATTGAATACACAAAGCCAACAGTCTGTTATAGGTCAACAGCTCTAAGCATCCTATGTGACCACATTTTAGAGGAAACGGACAAAATCCCCCATTAATCAGACTCCTGTGGCTCTACCCAGGCAATGTGTACCTAAAACACGGGCCACCAGCTGCCGAAACCCGGGATCGAACCAGGGACCTTTAGATCTTCAGTCTAACGCTCTCCCAACTGAGCTATTTCGGCACAAAACGGCTGCATGTGGGGACATGTTGGTGAAAATCAGAACATGTTCTCGTCGATGTCTAAGTAATAATCCAAGAGTACGAATGTCCAATGGCGGGATTTGCATCCTCAACATGGATGTGTTGCAGGAAACCTGTGTGACCAGGAAGCAATGGACAAAAGCCCCAACAAACAGGACTGTTTGAGTCAGTGGCTATAACATCAAGGTGCTGTGTTCCCGAAAAGCAAGCTCACTAACATCCAAAAGCAGGTATTGAAGCGGGGACCTTTAGATATTCAGTTTAACAGTCGCCCAACTGAGCTGTTTTGACACAAAAGTCAAGCCCATGGTGGCAATGAAAGATCAAGAAGTTTGACAGCTGCCAAAGCCCACAGTGAGACCAGAAACCTTAAGATTTCATTACCCAACATGGATGTCTTACAGGAAACCTGTGTGACCAGGATGAAATGAACAAAAGCTCCAATGATGAGGCCCACATGGGTCAGAAGCTCTAAAATCAAGGAAATGGGGCCTCAAAAAACAGCTCATCAACTGCTGACACCTGGGATTGGACCAGGGACCTTTAGATATTGAGTTTTACCCTCGCCCAACTGGCTTGTTTTGGCACAAAAGTCAAGCTGACAGTGGCAATGAAGGAAATTGAGTTGAGTTGAATATGACAATAAATACAAAGGACATGTAGACACATGTGGGACATTGAATACACAAAGCCAACAGTCTGTTATAGGTCAACAGCTCTAAGCATCCTATGTGACCACATTTTAGAGGAAACGGACAAAATCCCCCATTAATCAGACTCCTGTGGCTCTACCCAGGCAATGTGTACCTAAAACACGGGCCACCAGCTGCCGAAACCCGGGATCGAACCAGGGACCTTTAGATCTTCAGTCTAACGCTCTCCCAACTGAGCTATTTCGGCACAAAACAACTGCATGTGGGGACATGTTGGTGAAAATCACAACATGTTCTCGTCGATGTCTAAGTAATAATCCAAGAGTACGAATGTCCAATGGCGGGAGTTGCATCCTCAACATGGATGTGTTGCAGGAAACCTGTGTGACCAGGAAGCAATGGACAAAAGCCCCAACAAACAGGACTGTTTGAGTCAGTGGCTATAACATCAAGGTGCTGTGTTCCCGAAAAGCAAGCTCACTAACATCCAAAAGCAGGTATTGAAGAGGGGACCGTTAGATCTTCAGTCTAACGCTCTCCCAACTGAGCTATTTCGGCACAAAACGGGTGCATGTGGGGACATGTTGGTGAAAATCAGAACATGTTCTCGTCGATGTCTAAGTAATAATCCAAGAGTACGAATGTCCAATGGCGGGATTTGCATCCTCAACATGGATGTGTTGCAGGAAACCTGTGTGACCAGGAAGCAATGGACAAAAGCCCCAACAAACAGGACTGTTTGAGTCAGTGGCTATAACATCAAGGTGCTGTGTTCCCGAAAAGCAAGCTCACTAACATCCAAAAGCAGGTATTGAAGCGGGGACCTTTAGATATTCAGTTTAACAGTCGCCCAACTGAGCTGTTTTGACACAAAAGTCAAGCCCATGGTGGCAATGAAAGATCAAGAAGTTTGACAGCTGCCAAAGCCCACAGTGAGACCAGAAACCTTAAGATTTCATTACCCAACATGGATGTCTTACAGGAAACCTGTGTGACCAGGATGAAATGAACAAAAGCTCCAATGATGAGGCCCACATGGGTCAGAAGCTCTAATATCAAGGAAATGGGGCCTCAAAAAACAGCTCATCAACTGCTGACACCTGGGATTGGATCAGGGACCTTTAGATATTGAGTTTTACCCTCGCCCAACTGGCTTGTTTTGGCACAAAAGTCAAGCTGACAGTGGCAATGAAGGAAATTGAGTTGAGTTGAATATGACAATAAATACAAAGGACATGCAGACACATGTGGGACATTGAATACACAAAGCCAACAGTCTGTTATAGGTCAACAGCTCTAAGCATCCTATGTGACCACATTTTAGAGGAAACGGACAAAATCCCCCATTAATCAGACTCCTGTGGCTCTACCCAGGCAATGTGTACCTAAAACACGGGCCACCAGCTGCCGAAACCCAGGATCGAACCAGGGACCTTTAGATCTTCAGTCTAACGCTCTCCCAACTGAGCTATTTCGGCACAAAACGGGTGCATGTGGGGACATGTTGGTGAAAATCAGAACATGTTCTCGTCGATGTCTAAGTAATAATCCAAGAGTACGAATGTCCAATGGCGGGATTTGCATCCTCAACATGGATGTGTTGCAGGAAACCTGTGTGACCAGGAAGCAATGGACAAAAGCCCCAACAAACAGGACTGTTTGAGTCAGTGGCTATAACATCAAGGTGCTGTGTTCCCGAAAAGCAAGCTCACTAACATCCAAAAGCAGGTATTGAAGCGGGGACCTTTAGATATTCAGTTTAACAGTCGCCCAACTGAGCTGTTTTGACACAAAAGTCAAGCCCATGGTGGCAATGAAAGATCAAGAAGTTTGACAGCTGCCAAAGCCCACAGTGAGACCAGAAACCTTAAGATTTCATTACCCAACATGGATGTCTTACAGGAAACCTGTGTGACCAGGATGAAATGAACAAAAGCTCCAATGATGAGGCCCACATGGGTCAGAAGCTCTAAAATCAAGGAAATGGGGCCTCAAAAAACAGCTCATCAACTGCTGACACCTGGGATTGGACCAGGGACCTTTAGATATTGAGTTTTACCCTCGCCCAACTGGCTTGTTTTGGCACAAAAGTCAAGCTGACAGTGGCAATGAAGGAAATTGAGTTGAGTTGAATATGACAATAAAGGACATGCAGACACATGTGGGACATTGAATACACAAAGCCAACAGTCTGTTATAGGTCAACAGCTCTAAGCATCCTATGTGACCACATTTTAGAGGAAACGGACAAAATCCCCCATTAATCAGACTCCTGTGGCTCTACCCAGGCAATGTGTACCTAAAACACAGGCCACCAGCTGCCGAAACCCGGGATCGAACCAGGAACCTTTAGATCTTCAGTCTAACGCTTTCCCAACTGAGCTATTTCGGCACAAAATGACTGCATGTGGGGACATGTTGGTGAAAATCAGAACATGTTCTCGTCGATGTCTAAGTAATAATCCAAGAGTACGAATGTCCAATGGCGGGATTTGCATCCTCAACATGGATGTGTTGCAGGAAACCTGTGTGACCAGGAAGCAATGGACAAAAGCCCCAACAAACAGGACTGTTTGAGTCAGTGGCTATAACATCAAGGTGCTGTGTTCCCGAAAAGCAAGCTCACTAACATCCAAAAGCAGGTATTGAAGAGGGGACCTTTAGATATTCAGTTTAACAGTCGCCCAACTGAGCTGTTTTGACACAAAAGTCAAGCACATGGTGGCAATGAATGATCAAGAAGTTTGACAGCTGCCAAAGCCCACAGTGAGACCAGAAACCTTAAGATTTCATTACCCAACATGGATGTCTTACAGGAAACCTGTGTGACCAGGATGAAATGAACAAAAGCTCCAATGATGAGGCCCACATGGGTCAGAAGCTCTAATATCAAGGAAATGGGGCCTCAAAAAACAGCTCATCAACTGCTGACACCTGGGATTGGATCAGGGAACTTTAGATATTGAGTTTTACCCTCGCCCAACTGGCTTGTTTTGGCACAAAAGTCAAGCTGACAGTGGCAATGAAGGAAATTGAGTTGAGTTGAATATGACAATAAATACAAAGGACATGCAGACACATGTGGGACATTGAATACACAAAGCCAACAGTCTGTTATAGGTCAACAGCTCTAAGCATCCTATGTGACCACATTTTAGAGGAAACGGACAAAATCCCCCATTAATCAGACTCCTGTGGCTCTACCCAGGCAATGTGTACCTAAAACACGGGCCACCAGCTGCCGAAACCCGGGATCGAACCAGGGACCTTTAGATCTTCAGTCTAACGCTCTCCCAACTGAGCTATTTCGGCACAAAACGGCTGCATGTGGGGACATGTTGGTGAAAATCAGAACATGTTCTCGTCGATGTCTAAGTAATAATCCAAGAGTACGAATGTCCAATGGCGGGATTTGCATCCTCAACATGGATGTGTTGCAGGAAACCTGTGTGACCAGGAAGCAATGGACAAAAGCCCCAACAAACAGGACTGTTTGAGTCAGTGGCTATAACATCAAGGTGCTGTGTTCCCGAAAAGCAAGCTCACTAACATCCAAAAGCAGGTATTGAAGCGGGGACCTTTAGATATTCAGTTTAACAGTCGCCCAACTGAGCTGTTTTGACACAAAAGTCAAGCCCATGGTGGCAATGAAAGATCAAGAAGTTTGACAGCTGCCAAAGCCCACAGTGAGACCAGAAACCTTAAGATTTCATTACCCAACATGGATGTCTTACAGGAAACCTGTGTGACCAGGATGAAATGAACAAAAGCTCCAATGATGAGGCCCACATGGGTCAGAAGCTCTAAAATCAAGGAAATGGGGCCTCAAAAAACAGCTCATCAACTGCTGACACCTGGGATTGGACCAGGGACCTTTAGATATTGAGTTTTACCCTCGCCCAACTGGCTTGTTTTGGCACAAAAGTCAAGCTGACAGTGGCAATGAAGGAAATTGAGTTGAGTTGAATATGACAATAAATACAAAGGACATGTAGACACATGTGGGACATTGAATACACAAAGCCAACAGTCTGTTATAGGTCAACAGCTCTAAGCATCCTATGTGACCACATTTTAGAGGAAACGGACAAAATCCCCCATTAATCAGACTCCTGTGGCTCTACCCAGGCAATGTGTACCTAAAACACGGGCCACCAGCTGCCGAAACCCGGGATCGAACCAGGGACCTTTAGATCTTCAGTCTAACGCTCTCCCAACTGAGCTATTTCGGCACAAAACAACTGCATGTGGGGACATGTTGGTGAAAATCACAACATGTTCTCGTCGATGTCTAAGTAATAATCCAAGAGTACGAATGTCCAATGGCGGGAGTTGCATCCTCAACATGGATGTGTTGCAGGAAACCTGTGTGACCAGGAAGCAATGGACAAAAGCCCCAACAAACAGGACTGTTTGAGTCAGTGGCTATAACATCAAGGTGCTGTGTTCCCGAAAAGCAAGCTCACTAACATCCAAAAGCAGGTATTGAAGAGGGGACCGTTAGATCTTCAGTCTAACGCTCTCCCAACTGAGCTATTTCGGCACAAAACGGGTGCATGTGGGGACATGTTGGTGAAAATCAGAACATGTTCTCGTCGATGTCTAAGTAATAATCCAAGAGTACGAATGTCCAATGGCGGGATTTGCATCCTCAACATGGATGTGTTGCAGGAAACCTGTGTGACCAGGAAGCAATGGACAAAAGCCCCAACAAACAGGACTGTTTGAGTCAGTGGCTATAACATCAAGGTGCTGTGTTCCCGAAAAGCAAGCTCACTAACATCCAAAAGCAGGTATTGAAGCGGGGACCTTTAGATATTCAGTTTAACAGTCGCCCAACTGAGCTGTTTTGACACAAAAGTCAAGCCCATGGTGGCAATGAAAGATCAAGAAGTTTGACAGCTGCCAAAGCCCACAGTGAGACCAGAAACCTTAAGATTTCATTACCCAACATGGATGTCTTACAGGAAACCTGTGTGACCAGGATGAAATGAACAAAAGCTCCAATGATGAGGCCCACATGGGTCAGAAGCTCTAATATCAAGGAAATGGGGCCTCAAAAAACAGCTCATCAACTGCTGACACCTGGGATTGGATCAGGGACCTTTAGATATTGAGTTTTACCCTCGCCCAACTGGCTTGTTTTGGCACAAAAGTCAAGCTGACAGTGGCAATGAAGGAAATTGAGTTGAGTTGAATATGACAATAAATACAAAGGACATGCAGACAAATGTGGGACATTGAATACACAAAGCCAACAGTCTGTTATAGGTCAACAGCTCTAAGCATCCTATGTGACCACATTTTAGAGGAAACGGACAAAATCCCCCATTAATCAGACTCCTGTGGCTCTACCCAGGCAATGTGTACCTAAAACACGGGCCACCAGCTGCCGAAACCCGGGATCGAACCAGGGACCTTTAGATCTTCAGTCTAACGCTCTCCCAACTGAGCTATTTCGGCACAAAACGGCTGCATGTGGGGACATGTTGGTGAAAATCAGAACATGTTCTCGTCGATGTCTAAGTAATAATCCAAGAGTACGAATGTCCAATGGCGGGATTTGCATCCTCAACATGGATGTGTTGCAGGAAACCTGTGTGACCAGGAAGCAATGGACAAAAGCCCCAACAAACAGGACTGTTTGAGTCAGTGGCTATAACATCAAGGTGCTGTGTTCCCGAAAAGCAAGCTCACTAACATCCAAAAGCAGGTATTGAAGCGGGGACCTTTAGATATTCAGTTTAACAGTCGCCCAACTGAGCTGTTTTGACACAAAAGTCAAGCCCATGGTGGCAATGAAAGATCAAGAAGTTTGACAGCTGCCAAAGCCCACAGTGAGACCAGAAACCTTAAGATTTCATTACCCAACATGGATGTCTTACAGGAAACCTGTGTGACCAGGATGAAATGAACAAAAGCTCCAATGATGAGGCCCACATGGGTCAGAAGCTCTAAAATCAAGGAAATGGGGCATCAAAAAACAGCTCATCAACTGCTGACACCTGGGATTGGACCAGGGACCTTTAGATATTGAGTTTTACCCTCGCCCAACTGGCTTGTTTTGGCACAAAAGTCAAGCTGACAGTGGCAATGAAGGAAATTGAGTTGAGTTGAATATGACAATAAATACAAAGGACATGCAGACACATGTGGGACATTGAATACACAAAGCCAACAGTCTGTTATAGGTCAACAGCTCTAAGCATCCTATGTGACCACATTTTAGAGGAAACGGACAAAATCCCCCATTAATCAGACTCCTGTGGCTCTACCCAGGCAATGTGTACCTAAAACACGGGCCACCAGCTGCCGAAACCCGGGATCAAACCAGGGACCTTTAGATCTTCAGTCTAACGCTCTCCCAACTGAGCTATTTCGGCACAAAACAACTGCATGTGGGGACATGTTGGTGAAAATCACAACATGTTCTCGTCGATGTCTAAGTAATAATCCAAGAGTACGAATGTCCAATGGCGGGAGTTGCATCCTCAACATGGATGTGTTGCAGGAAACCTGTGTGACCAGGAAGCAATGGACAAAAGCCCCAACAAACAGGACTGTTTGAGTCAGTGGCTATAACATCAAGGTGCTGTGTTCCCGAAAAGCAAGCTCACTAACATCCAAAAGCAGGTATTGAAGAGGGGACCGTTAGATCTTCAGTCTAACGCTCTCCCAACTGAGCTATTTCGGCACAAAACAACTGCATGTGGGGACATGTTGGTGAAAATCACAACATGTTCTCGTCGATGTCTAAGTAATAATCCAAGAGTACGAATGTCCAATGGCGGGAGTTGCATCCTCAACATGGATGTGTTGCAGGAAACCTGTGTGACCAGGAAGCAATGGACAAAAGCCCCAACAAACAGGACTGTTTGAGTCAGTGGCTATAACATCAAGGTGCTGTGTTCCCGAAAAGCAAGCTCACTAACATCCAAAAGCAGGTATTGAAGCGGGGACCTTTAGATATTCAGTTTAACAGTCGCCCAACTGAGCTGTTTTGACACAAAAGTCAAGCCCATGGTGGCAATGAAAGATCAAGAAGTTTGACAGCTGCCAAAGCCCACAGTGAGACCAGAAACCTTAAGATTTCATTACCCAACATGGATGTCTTACAGGAAACCTGTGTGACCAGGATGAAATGAACAAAAGCTCCAATGATGAGGCCCACATGGGTCAGAAGCTCTAAAATCAAGGAAATGGGGCCTCAAAAAACAGCTCATCAACTGCTGACACCTGGGATTGGACCAGGGACCTTTAGATATTGAGTTTTACCCTCGCCCAACTGGCTTGTTTTGGCACAAAAGTCAAGCTGACAGTGGCAATGAAGGAAATTGAGTTGAGTTGAATATGACAATAAATACAAAGGACATGCAGACACATGTGGGACATTGAATACACAAAGCCAACAGTCTGTTATAGGTCAACAGCTCTAAGCATCCTATGTGACCACATTTTAGAGGAAACGGACAAAATCCCCCATTAATCAGACTCCTGTGGCTCTACCCAGGCAATGTGTACCTAAAACACGGGCCACCAGCTGCCGAAACCCGGGATCGAACCAGGGACCTTTAGATCTTCAGTCTAACGCTCTCCCAACTGAGCTATTTCGGCACAAAACGGCTGCATGTGGGGACATGTTGGTGAAAATCAGAACATGTTCTCGTCGATGTCTAAGTAATAATCCAAGAGTACGAATGTCCAATGGCGGGATTTGCATCCTCAACATGGATGTGTTGCAGGAAACCTGTGTGACCAGGAAGCAATGGACAAAAGCCCCAACAAACAGGACTGTTTGAGTCAGTGGCTATAACATCAAGGTGCTGTGTTCCCGAAAAGCAAGCTCACTAACATCCAAAAGCAGGTATTGAAGCGGGGACCTTTAGATATTCAGTTTAACAGTCGCCCAACTGAGCTGTTTTGACACAAAAGTCAAGCCCATGGTGGCAATGAAAGATCAAGAAGTTTGACAGCTGCCAAAGCCCACAGTGAGACCAGAAACCTTAAGATTTCATTACCCAACATGGATGTCTTACAGGAAACCTGTGTGACCAGGATGAAATGAACAAAAGCTCCAATGATGAGGCCCACATGGGTCAGAAGCTCTAAAATCAAGGAAATGGGGCCTCAAAAAACAGCTCATCAACTGCTGACACCTGGGATTGGACCAGGGACCTTTAGATATTGAGTTTTACCCTCGCCCAACTGGCTTGTTTTGGCACAAAAGTCAAGCTGACAGTGGCAATGAAGGAAATTGAGTTGAGTTGAATATGACAATAAATACAAAGGACATGTAGACACATGTGGGACATTGAATACACAAAGCCAACAGTCTGTTATAGGTCAACAGCTCTAAGCATCCTATGTGACCACATTTTAGAGGAAACGGACAAAATCCCCCATTAATCAGACTCCTGTGGCTCTACCCAGGCAATGTGTACCTAAAACACGGGCCACCAGCTGCCGAAACCCGGGATCGAACCAGGGACCTTTAGATCTTCAGTCTAACGCTCTCCCAACTGAGCTATTTCGGCACAAAACAACTGCATGTGGGGACATGTTGGTGAAAATCACAACATGTTCTCGTCGATGTCTAAGTAATAATCCAAGAGTACGAATGTCCAATGGCGGGAGTTGCATCCTCAACATGGATGTGTTGCAGGAAACCTGTGTGACCAGGAAGCAATGGACAAAAGCCCCAACAAACAGGACTGTTTGAGTCAGTGGCTATAACATCAAGGTGCTGTGTTCCCGAAAAGCAAGCTCACTAACATCCAAAAGCAGGTATTGAAGAGGGGACCGTTAGATCTTCAGTCTAACGCTCTCCCAACTGAGCTATTTCGGCACAAAACGGGTGCATGTGGGGACATGTTGGTGAAAATCAGAACATGTTCTCGTCGATGTCTAAGTAATAATCCAAGAGTACGAATGTCCAATGGCGGGAGTTGCATCCTCAACATGGATGTGTTGCAGGAAACCTGTGTGACCAGGAAGCAATGGACAAAAGCCCCAACAAACAGGACTGTTTGAGTCAGTGGCTATAACATCAAGGTGCTGTGTTCCCGAAAAGCAAGCTCACTAACATCCAAAAGCAGGTATTGAAGCGGGGACCTTTAGATATTCAGTTTAACAGTCGCCCAACTGAGCTGTTTTGACACAAAAGTCAAGCCCATGGTGGCAATGAAAGATCAAGAAGTTTGACAGCTGCCAAAGCCCACAGTGAGACCAGAAACCTTAAGATTTCATTACCCAACATGGATGTCTTACAGGAAACCTGTGTGACCAGGATGAAATGAACAAAAGCTCCAATGATGAGGCCCACATGGGTCAGAAGCTCTAAAATCAAGGAAATGGGGCCTCAAAAAACAGCTCATCAACTGCTGACACCTGGGATTGGACCAGGGACCTTTAGATATTGAGTTTTACCCTCGCCCAACTGGCTTGTTTTGGCACAAAAGTCAAGCTGACAGTGGCAATGAAGGAAATTGAGTTGAGTTGAATATGACAATAAATACAAAGGACATGCAGACACATGTGGGACATTGAATACACAAAGCCAACAGTCTGTTATAGGTCAACAGCTCTAAGCATCCTATGTGACCACATTTTAGAGGAAACGGACAAAATCCCCCATTAATCAGACTCCTGTGGCTCTACCCAGGCAATGTGTACCTAAAACACGGGCCACCAGCTGCCGAAACCCGGGATCGAACCAGGGACCTTTAGATCTTCAGTCTAACGCTCTCCCAACTGAGCTATTTCGGCACAAAACGGCTGCATGTGGGGACATGTTGGTGAAAATCAGAACATGTTCTCGTCGATGTCTAAGTAATAATCCAAGAGTACGAATGTCCAATGGCGGGATTTGCATCCTCAACATGGATGTGTTGCAGGAAACCTGTGTGACCAGGAAGCAATGGACAAAAGCCCCAACAAACAGGACTGTTTGAGTCAGTGGCTGTAACATCAAGGTGCCGTGTTCCCGAAAAGCAAGCTCACTAACATCCAAAAGCAGGTATTGAAGAGGGGACCTTTAGAAATTCAGTTTAACAGTCGCCCAACTGAGCTGTTTTGACACAAAAGTCAAGCCCATGGTGGCAATGAAAGATCAAGAAGTTTGACAGCTGCCAAAGCCCACAGTGAGACCAGAAACCTTAAGATTTCATTACCCAACATGGATGTCTTACAGGAAACCTGTGTGACCAGGATGAAATGAACAAAAGCTCCAATGATGAGGCCCACATGGGTCAGAAGCTCTAAAATCAAGGAAATGGGGCCTCAAAAAACAGCTCATCAACTGCTGACACCTGGGATTGGACCAGGGACCTTTAGATATTGAATTTTACCCTCGCCCAACTGGCTTGTTTTGGCACAAAAGTCAAGCTGACAGTGGCAATGAAGGAAATTGAGTTGAGTTGAATATGACAATAAATACAAAGGACATGCAGACACATGTGGGACATTGAATACACAAAGCCAACAGTCTGTTATAGGTCAACAGCTCTAAGCATCCTATGTGACCACATTTTAGAGGAAACGGACAAAATCCCCCATTAATCAGACTCCTGTGGCTCTACCCAGGCAATGTGTACCTAAAACACGGGCCACCAGCTGCCGAAACCCGGGATCGAACCAGGGACCTTTAGATCTTCAGTCTAACGCTCTCCCAACTGAGCTATTTCGGCACAAAACGGCTGCATGTGGGGACATGTTGGTGAAAATCAGAACATGTTCTCGTCGATGGCTAAGTAATAATCCAAGAGTACGAATGTCCAATGGCGGGAGTTGTATCCTCAACATGGATGTGTTGCAGGAAACCTGTGTGACCAGGAAGCAATGGACAAAAGCCCCAACAAACAGGACTGTTTGAGTCAGTGGCTGTAACATCAAGGTGCTGTGTTCCCGAAAACAAAGCTCACTAACATCCAAAAGCAGGTATTGAAGCGGGGACCTTTACATATTCAGTTTTACACTCGCACAACTGAGCTGTTTTGACACAAAAGTCAAGCACATGTGTTAATTTCATAATTCAAGAGTACAAAGGTGCAATAGAAGGAGTCAGACGATCGGCATGGATGTGTAGCCGGAAACAACATTTAGAAAGAAATGGACAAAAGCCCCTGTAGTAAGACTCCTAGAGTCAGTAGCTCTAACCATCCAGGCGATGTGTTCCTAAAACACAACTTGGAAGTTGATCATAACCAGGTTTGAAATAGGGCCCTTTGGTTGTTTAACAGAGCACTCTCCCAACTGAGCTATTTAATTTAAAAGTTCCCCATACAGAGGTAATTACTCTAACATCAGAACAGTGTCAAGAAAAATGAGCCCACAAAGTAGATCACAAAACACTTTTCCACACACCATTAGGGGGTTGTTTCTCTGTCAACATCAGAATTTATATTGAGTGTCAGAAACATGTTTATGAAGGGAAGAGCTTAAACAACATGCTCATGACAAATGTCAATATAGGTACAATAAAGTAAACATACAACGGTGAAATGCTAAAGGTGCTGCAAAAATATTCCAAATCTTGCATGTTTACATGAAGTATATATTTAAGGAACACATACACTTTGATCAATCAATAACTGATCCTTAAAATGGCAAACAATCAAGTACAGAAACAAAAATTTTCTAAGTCTAAATCCATAGTGCACACAAAGCCGTAACCCCTAAGTGGAGAGAACTGTATTGATCCCTAGGGGTCTAGGGCGTACCCTTCAGTGCTGTTCACCCCTCAGACCAATAGAGGGCAAAGCTCTCCAACAGTTGGTGCTCTTATTGAGTTGAAAAGGCACTAAAATGCATTTTTTTATTTTACCACTACATTTATTTGTAAATGTTTTCATTAGCTTATAGAATGTAGTGTTTTGTATTACTATTGCAATCAAAGTATTATTTCTACTAATACAATATAAAAAACAGCCTCCAACCCAGAGGCACATGACCCAGATGGTCATGGCAGGCTGTCATTAGATGACTGCTGAATATGTTGGGTTTCGGTTCAAAATCCTGTTGACGCTGTCACAGCAGGTGTGCAGTCTGGCTAGTGAGACAATGCTGGCCCCTGTAGACCTTCTCTCACTAAGACATTTTAGCATGTCATAGCATCACTTTTTAATCCAGAGTACATGCCAGTGCATACAAGCGCAATGCATGTAGTTCTGCAGGAAGACCTGATTATCTCTCCTGCTATCTTTTCCAAAAGTCAAACCAGTTAACTGTCCAACTATCAAAATAAGTTTGCCTGATGACTGGTCTGTCGATTTTTTATTTTTTATTTTTTTTGGGGGGGGGGGGATTAAACATCATAGGGCTATGTTTAATTCTTGGGAAAGTTGGGCCTTATTCATGTTGGGTCATGTTCAGCAAGATAATCTTCATGTGATCGCCAGAAGTAAAAAGCAAATGTTAAGAATATCAGCAAACTCTGCAGATCCTACAAGCTCTATGGCTAGTTTGGATCATTCTTGTGATTTTCTCCCCTCACATCACCCAGTAACCAGGTTTCTTCAGTGGAATTTGTTCTGTGCAATCCCTTTTGCCTGGTGTTCCTGATATTAAATCACTGCCATAATTACTAAATTACTAGGCCAGTGCATGTAAACACACTCGAGGCAACAATTCTGTGATTGAAATAAGACAGAGGCGGAAAGAAACAGTAGATCGCAGTATTCTGTTTGTCTTCCAGTGCCTAAAACATGCAATGACCTTTTATGTGGTGTTGTGTTTACTTAATTCTCCTCTGAATGATACCACATTGTCCTGTCACCACCCAGTTCAAATATTTGTTTAAACTATCATATGGCAGCTTGCATGTGCTCAGTTGTCTTCACTCAAAATGATCGCTCAGTGTGACATAAATCAATAAAAGCTCACCCCTGGTGGTTACCTTATGAGCTCTATTTTCACTGCACTACAACAATTATAATCACTTTTGGGTGGATTTGTAAGTGTGTTTTCATACCAGACTGACGGAGAGCAGCCTGGGCGCTGTGTATCTGTAGGACAGGTAGATGAAAGCCAGTCTTCCAACTGTGATGGAGGCCCAGAATATACTGTCCAGACAGCCGGCGGTCTTATGACCCATCAGCAGGGGAGGGGACACCGCGTAGGTGTAGACAAAGCCGGCGTAGGAACCCTGCAGGGCAAGAGACAGAGCAGGAGCTTAGCACAGAGCAGGAAGTTAGTGTCAAATGTCTGTGTATATTTGTGGGATGTGGTATTAGCATGAGGTCTCACTATAATTCCATCAGTGATGAAGAGGATAGCCCCACCCAAAGCATGGAGGATGAAGAAAGTAGCAGGGTGAGCCCAGAGTTTGGCAGGGTTACAGCAGACAAACCAACTCCCATGACCTGGAGAGAGAGTGATGCTGAGATGTCTGTCTTTTCATATAAACCGAGTGATCACAAACACACACATACGTGCAGTACCTTGACAACCGTCCCCCGTGGAGCTCGTGTTGGACGGAGAGTTTCCATCGAGCAGACGTGGACTGTTGTTGGAGCATGGCAGCAGTCTCTCATGGTACATCAATGTGAGCACTGCTGCTGGCACAGGGAGCTGCCAGGTCACACACAAACAGCCTATTGTTAACCAAGTTAATAGTCAACACATCCTGTCAGCCGATTCAAATTGGGATCCTGACCTCATAAAATTAGAACCCAGACCGTTATCTTGTCCTCTGCTTGAAAACAGATCCAGTTCAAACACAAAAAGGCAGTGGTATTTCTGCTGAGGTGGGAGCTTATCTCTCTATCTGAGAGGCAATATTGAGGCATCAGAAGGAATGCAAATAATTCAGAAAAGAACAAAACTGAAAACAAGGATACAATTCTGAGTGGCTCTGAAAACAGTAACACTGTTTATATTATCATTTAATTCCCTTTAGACCATTTTCATGTGAAATTATACAGCATTGCATGGGATTCCACCACAGGCGTTAATCTGTCAGACTCCTATCCTGGAAAGAATATGATTTGTCGCCCCCATTATATCACTGTAAACACAACTATGCAATTTCAGTAATAATAACACGCAGATTCGGCTAGCGAGAGCCAAACTTCTGGCCCACGTCGACCCAGTGACAATATGCACGTGTCATTATGTGAGATAAAGTGTGTGCGGCTCTGCTATATTTTTACCTCATCCCACATCGCACGCTTGACCCTTGCCCTTTTGCACATGTTCTCATACGTACTGCATGCTCTCTATGTCCTCGACTCTCCCTTGGATGGACAGAGCCACTCACCAGCTGGCCGGCTGCCTGTCATCAGAGCAAATGATCACTAGTGGGTCCCAATAAACCAAGAACATGGCTGTCACAAAGAAGCGCAAGGTCCAGTTCAAATCTTGACTAGACTGATCAGCATTGTTTTATTTCACCAGACCACGATGCTAAACCGAAATGCTTGATATGACTGCAGACTGTGTAGCTGTCAGTCGATGCTGAAAAGCTAAAGTGGCTCTTCAACACTATGTATGCTGCCAGTTTTAATGCCAACTACCCTATCAGCATAAACACAAAATAACAAACATGCTAACATCATACAGGCAGTCCGCTTCTATTATGAATAAATTAACATCGGCATAAGAGAGCGCATCATTACACGTGTCATGGACTCTTGCTAAAGCTAACAAGCCATTCCCTGATGCTGAGTTGATTAAAAAGTGTGCAATAGATAAGGCTGGCGAAGTTTTAAGTCATGATGAGAAAAAGAAGAAAACGGTTGTGGAGCTATTAAAGCGCTGTCAGCTAATGGCAACCAGAAGTGTAGAAGTTTATGAAAGCTTTCAAGAGCCAGGACAGAAACAGCAGTGCACTTTGTGGACAGTGCCTCAGGACTGCCAAAACAGAACACAGGCACAACATCGGAAAGACTGCCTCATCCCGTCACTCTCACTTTTCATTTTCCTGTTTTTACAGAGTACTTTTCCTACTTAAAGTGTTACACAGCTCAATTAAAAGGAACAAAGGAATGACATTGGAGAACAGAAACAGTAGCAAACTAGTGAGTAAAAATTTTACACAAAAATAAAATAGCTAGGAACAATAATAGTAAACATGCAATAAATAGCAAATCCAATGAAAAGAAAGATGCCCAGATGTTTTGGCCCTTGACCTGGTATGCTTGATTTAATTTGGCCCTTGGGGAAATCAATCATCATAGGACAAATCTGATAAATAGATAAAAAAAAAAAAAAGGCTAAAAAGTTTGGTGACTTTGCATTACAGCTTTGCTAGTTTTCTTTTTTTTTTCTTTTTTCTAACCTTTGTTTATTCAGGGTTGGTCCACTGAGAGCGATGCTCTCTTTTCCAGAAACGCCCTGATCATAATCACATAGTTACACATACACACCTGGAAGCTGTCCAGTACAACCACAGTCTGATCTGTTGGCCACTGAGTAGCTCCACTGGAGCGGTTGGGGTTAAGAGCCTTGCTCAAGGGCACCTCTGTGGTGGTAATAGGGAGGGAGAACAGGTCTTTCATGTTTCCCACCCAGACTTCCTGCCAGTCTGAATTTGAACCAGCTTTAAGCTGTTTGTCTCCTCTCTTATAACGTCTCTGATATGTCAGACATTTCCTTACTTCTCCCACTGAATACAATAAAACACATTTATAATCATCACCAGGTCACTCTTTATGTAAGCTAGTAGTTAGCTGACATTTGCTAGTGTAGCACAGTAATATCAGTGCTAGCAATAGCAAATGTAGCTATATAGTGTTTCTTAGCTGGCAGGGTGACAGAGTGTTTTCTTGAGCAGGGTTACAGCACTACTTTGGTGTCCCCCTCAGGAACTGCTCTTGAAAAAAGTAAAGACTTGGAGAGTGTCTGGTCATATCAGAGGACAGAAGACATTAAAGACTGATGATGGAAATCCTGCTTTAGGAATAACTGTGTCAGTCGGTTTTAGTCCTAACTGATATGTTCAAACAACTAGTAGAATCATCAGATCATTCAGTAGAAGAGACTTAAGGCTTTATGTCCTGATACTGAATATCTTAAATCTTTACTCGTATTCAAATCCCACAGATACACCTGGTTGCTCATCTAGCCTGTCAGCTGGGAGATACGAGAGTCATTTACCCATTCACTAAACATTTTATAGATAGATCACTCTACCAGCATCCAATGTACACATTTATGTGTCATCAGTTGAATGACACGTGTAATATTGGCATGAACTCACATTGATTAAAGCCATGATCCAGAAAGCGTACGACACCCTGGTGATGACTACACCCTCAGTGTACAGAGGATACTGGGAGATGTTGTGTAACGCTGCACCATGCCCAGCCATGCTGCTGCGGAGGTGCTGCAGGTCCGAGGATGAGTTGGTGGTCCAGTTGGCACCAAGGACACAGTTGTCCTCTGACAGGAAAGGATCAGCTACCAGGGGACTGACCAGTGCTCCCAGGCCTATGAAAAAATGCAAGGCCTAGAGCGAGACATGAACACAGATTCCCTGAGAGTTATATTGGGGGCATACAGTAGCCTAGTGGTCAATAAGCATACCATATATGTACAGCGTCCCTGGTTTGATTCCGTCCAGGCATTGCATGTCATGTCATCAACACCAGACACACACACACACACACACACACACACACACACACACACACACACACACACACACACACACACACACACACACACACACACACACTGCTGTCATTTCCCCTCCGTCTCCTCTCTGACCTGCAGGAAGATGGGGGAGTCCTTCTGGTACAGTTTCACCAGCTGCAGGTTGGCGATGGTGTCGATCACCCCCATGGATTTGCCAGCAATCGCCATGGCAATGGACAACAGTACAAGGTGGTGACATAGGGGTATGATGGCAAACACGAGGGAGATGATGAGAGTGCAGGAGAGCAGGGCTATCAGGGAGGACCGGAGTCTGTAAAGGACACAGAACAAGAAGACAACATCATGCCGTTCGTTTAGGTGGTTTATGACTTAATAAAGTCAGTCACATTGAGAGGTGAAAATTCTATTTAATGTGAATGATTGCATGTTAAACCACCTGACGCTGCAGCTCGGGCAAAATAAAACCAGAGATTTCCAGCTTCTTGTTGCTGCAGTCACGTCAAGTCACCTTGATGGTCTGCTGCACCACAAACTTTTATTTACTCTGTAGCTTTATCACTGCCCTCCAGCAGCAGTACACCTGCATATTATCTTCACCTTGTATTCTCCTTTATTCCTGCCAACTTTCCACTCTCCTTTAACCTTGTCCTAGAAAGCATTGAGTTTGTTAAGGGGAAATTGCACCCTGTGTTGGTGATATATCCATACAGAACATTAGGGAAAGTAGCCACAATCAGTAGTGACAGTGGCAGAGTGTAAAGCTAGTGCATGAGCTGTACTGAACTCCAACACACTGTAACTTGCACCCATTAAGTACTTACAGTGCTAAAAGTTGAGCTGGGAGTTTATGTCATGAATAACATATCGACTCTGTTTTGAAATAAACAGTATGAGATATTCCATCAATATCACATGACTCAGAGAGCAGCACTCCAATCAGCCAGCAAAACTCCTGGGAAATGACTGAATGAGTAGAGAGACTATGTGTGCGTGCGCCACAAGATGTTCAGCTACTACAATCTTCAGTTCCAAAAATGTGTGGGCTGTTGGGTGATTTTTAGCATCACCAGCAGCATCACTCTGTGTTGGTCTGTCAGTTGGACAGCCCACCACTGTGGTCTAGAATGATGAAATATCTCAACAACTAGATATTGCCATGACATTTCGTACAGACATTCATTTAACCAGAGGTGAATCCTACTGACTCTGGTGGTCTTCTGACTCTTTCCACCACTACCAGAAGGTTAGTTTTTGGTTTTGAATGAAATGTCTCAACAAATATTGGATAGACTGCCATGAAATGTGCAAAACACAATCAAGCAATTACCCAACGCAAACATGCTAGCTTGACTTATTATTCAGTGTTTTCCTGCTGGTGAGTGTGACTTGAGGAAGCTGAATACGTTTAGTGATGACATGTCCTGCGCTCACAGCCTGTTGCTCAGCAGCACAAAGCACACAGCCCCTGATCCTAAGAACAAAGCCCCTGTTTGTTCATGATGGCTAGTTTGCTTGTGATGATATGATTGTAGCATTTACGAGTTGTTCATTTATGTATTTATTAGACTAAAAAAGCTGGTTGAACGTAGCGAACTAGCACACTAACACACATCTCCCACCTAGCGAGAGATACGGGGCAGCTGAAGTCAAGCCGTACACGCTCATGTGTTTTGGATAAGTGGCTCTGAAGGGAGGAGGTGGCATTTTTTCAGCTGAGTACTTTAAAAACTTAGCTTGCTCTCGCTGGTTTCTACAATACCACCCCCAGCTTAAACATCAGCATGTTAGCACAGATTAGCATTTAGCTCAAAGCACAGGCTCACATTAGCATGGCTATAGACTCTTGCCTTTTATTTTTATTGAAGCCCAGAATAATGTGATGATAAGTCTTATTCTATCTCACAGAGCTTGTAGATGGATGGATCAATGTTGGTGTGTCTATATGTAACACAGGAGGGACATTTCCACTCCTATGTATAAAACACTGTATTGTGTGTGAAGGACGTCCCACATGTCTCTCATGACTTCACACACTCACATTCACATTATAACTTCAGCTGACGGTTCACTGTCTGTACAATGTGGGAGTTAAAGCACAGACCTGAATCAACCATCTGTCATTTGAATGTTGTAGATTTGCCAGTCAAATTAGGAACACAGTCTTAACTGTCAGAGCTTAAAGTCTCAATATGATCATCGAAATACGACTAAATCTTATTATTTATTCAGCCTCAGGGGCAGGGCTGTAGTCGATTTGAGAAATACTGAGGTCTGAGTCCAAGTTACCCAAAGAGCCCCAACAACCTAACTGCTACCAACCAAACTCAAACTCTCTTGAAATGTTATCTCTTTATTTCATTTTTTTCCCTTCACAGCCAGGGTTAGGGTTTTTTTCTATTATTTATTTTATTTTATTGCCTGTAGTAGTCAGGTTTTCAAGCTCCCAAAAATAGTTAAGGCCCCAGTCTTTCTGGAGGCTGAAGACAAGTGAGCACCATGCTCTGATATACTTCACAAATATTAATCGCAATAAATATTTAAATTAAAAAATAAACAATATTATGATCATATTTATGAATGTAATATCAAATGATACTGTTCTCCAACTTTTAGTTTTGTTGGCTTTATTCCTTATTGTGTGATGTCACACAGACCCTGCTACTGCTGACTTTATTAAAACTCAGTATGAAGAAAAGTATCGAGGTGGAAATGTGCTTGCACATTTGAAGGAGACAAAACAGAAACGACCATAAAGTGTTGTTATTGCACCGAATCAGGTCATAATTCATGTTTTATATGTCATGTGAGCTGCGCATGAATGATATGATGAGCAAATATAAGAGTTATTATGTCCGGGGTCAGTTAGGGCCCACAGAAGTTGAACTCCCTGTTAACTCATATCAACAAACTGCAGGATAACTACACTCACGTCCTCTTGAAGAGTCCTCCCATGCTGCTGCCCACCAACAGGAAGAACTGCTGGGAGAAGAAGACCCAGGTGATCTGCTGCAGGGTGGACTGGGTCTGACACCTCAGGTCCAGGATGGTGGGTCCCAGGAAGGCGATGCAGAGACCGAAGCTGAAGAACACGCTCCAGTAGGTCAGAGTCTGCTGCCAGTGGCGCTTGAACAGCGACCAGATCCGCTCGTCCAGCAGCTTCATGTCGGACCTTTAGAGGAGCTGAGCGCTGCTGATGGACCCGCAGCGGACACGGCTCATGCACACTGGACACACTCAGACACAGTGTTACCGGACAAAGTGAACAGCTTCAGCGGTCACTCAGCACAGGCACTGTGACAGGAGCTGCTTATCCTACTGACGGACAGCTGATTGGCTGATGTCCTGAGGTACAACCCACTTTCTCACTTGTCTCAGATCAGTTTTTTATTGTGCGTGGACACTTGGGTCATGCATGTAGTCAGTGGTGGAAGAAGTACTCTCATCAGTAGCAGTATAGCACTGTACAAATACTCTGAAGACCAGATGTGTTCTCAGCCTCTGGAGTCAGTCTGAGCGTGTTTAGTTAAAGGAACATAACTTTACTGATGACCAGCTGAGGAAACCAGTGCTGATGTGGGGCTTTCACACAGCATCTCATCTGCAGCAACGCTGTAGCAGTGTTGTGAAAAGTATAGCCTACCCAAAAGTAAAGATACTGTGTTGAAACAATATTTTGGTAAATGTGAAAGTCATCCATATGCCCTAGTACTGAAGTTAGAGTCTTAAAGTATCTGGCATTATATATCCTTATGTATCAAAATTAAAGTAAAAGTAGTAGTATTATACATAGGATATATTTACTTGTTTGTCTTTACTGTATTCTAGGAATTGAACAGTCGGTCTGGCACGTGTCAAAACAAAACAAAACAAAACAAAACAAAACAAAAAGTTAAATTACTTCGACAAATAAGCATAATAACATGAAAATCCATTAACAATCATTGACATGCTTGAAAAGGAGTAGGAAGAAGTATACACTTATTTAATCCTCCCCCTTCTCCACAACTCAGTAATTAATCCTAATCAATTTCCTTCCATTCCTGAACCTGTGTACCGTCGTACGCTCTCATCTAACTATAATAAAGTAAAATAAATATATTTTAAAGTGCACTGCTTTGGCTCTGATGCAGCGTGCAATCTGCAAAGTAACTGGTAACTAAAGTTATCAAATAAATGTAGTGGAGTAAAAAGTACGGTATTTTCCTCCAAACAGTAGTGGAGTGCGCTCTACTGAGTGTCATTCTAGTTTTTGAAAGAAATTAAAGAATTCAAAACTGTGAATTATGAATGTTTTTAATGATTTAACTTACCATACATAGACTGTCTATGAAAAAGGAACACAGACGAGTTGGGATACAATCACTTCACATGTGAACAGACTGTATTATGGTCCGAATCCTTATACATTTTTCAGCTGTATTTGTGTGTACAGCTATTCAGACAACATCAGTTTGAACTGTTCGAGGCCCATATTTTGAGTGATTATCAAAAAGGAGATGTAATTCTCTTAAAGGGGCCTGTAACTTTTTAATTGTATTTCAGGTTTCTGGCATCTTTATATATTGTTAAATTGACAAAATGAGAAGTCAGGCTTACAGCAGAGTTTGTTCAAAACAAAGAATACCATGCATGTGAGATAGTTTAATGATGAAAGACAAAAATGAATTTATAGAAAGTCTGAATGCAAATATTAACCAAAAACCCACTGGACTTGGGTGCCCATTAGCTCTGTTGGTAGAGTGGGTGTCCTGTGTACCGAGGCTTTGTCCTCACTGACCTGGGTTTGAGTCCTATCCTGGGGCACTTTGCTGCATGTCACACCCCCTCTCTCTCACCCTTTTTCCTGTCACCTCTGAAACTGTCCTATCAATAAAGACCAAACAAAAAAACCTCACTGGACTAGTTACTTTAAAACTCCAATTAAGGAATAAAGTATGAAAAGTGGAGAATAACTTGTGTAATATACATAGATTTTTTGATTATCATTAATGATGCACGAGCAAATAAGCACTGTCAGTCTACTTTAATATTGTAGCTGGAGGAGTTCAATCTGTAACGATGTGTCATATTTTTTAATAAACTCTAAAGTACTCACCAAAGTAAAGAGGTCTATACAGAGCAGCACCTTACATTACCAGCACAGTAAAGTAGAAGAGGAGAAATGAAATCAACATCTATGATAATGGACAAGACATGTCATGGCTACAGTTTCCTGAAAACTATAATGAAATATGAAGAATCAAAACAAACAAAACACAGTCTCCGTCTATTCTGACATTAAATGATACACAGTCAGATGATCATCCGCACTAATGCAGACACACTGTTTGCACTGCAGTATGCCAGTGCTTCAATAACAGTTCAAGTGTAAATGTCAATTAGAATTTATAATAACTTGTTGAAAGATTTGTGAGTGAGACAAACAGCGAGTTGATAGTGTGACTAATGATTGTCAGTCAGTGACATTTGTTGTCACTGCAATACGTTATTCCCTCTCAGATCACTAGATTGCATTTCTTGCTTTTGCTCTTCTGAAAACAGAATGTAAAAGTTTGGCATATTTAAATGAAAAACTCAGCTCTGTAACCGTCTATAAAAGATTAAGAATCACTGGATTATCATATTATAACTGCTGGTGCTGCTAAACATTTTGTATTGCTGCCTCTGTCACCAGACGTGCATCAGTTTAAGAACTGACCACAGTAGAACAATAGCACCATCTTCTGTTCACATTTTATATGGCAGCTCTTCCTTTGTACTTTATAAACAACACCATATCAAATTATTATGGTATCTGTAAGTATCCAAAAAAGACATTGAACAGGTGGGTGTGTTTCAGAATTCCAATAGTTTATTTATTCATGAATTAATCAATTATTCAATCAATTGTACGCCTGTTGGCAGTCACAGTACATTCAATTTCTCATTTTATAACAGTGTAGACAAATCACACAAAATATCACATCTCATACAAAATCTAAACTTATCTTTTATAAAACATTTAGACATCATCTGCAGGTTTTTTTTCTTCATTTTGTTTGAAATACAGTTCTCTATATCTTTTAACAGCATAAAACTCACTGAGATAGATGAAAACATCTGTTAAAATACATATATATTATTTCTTTTTCATTACAGTATTTAAAATAGCTTCATTTACCACGACTAAAACACACGGTAATACTTCTGCCACCGAGGGGAGGAGGAGGGGGAGGCTGGAAGTGTAACATCAACAGAGATACATCCCTCTAAAAGTCCCAGCAGGTTCGCCCTGAATTTCTCTCCTCGATGCCTTCACCTTTGTTTGCACGAGCTGGCAGGTGAACAGAGGGCTGGATGGTCGCAACATCAGAAATTCTATCGGCTTCGTTCACTTTTAGAGGTAGAAAAACTTTCATTTAACTTTCACTGGCATTTTTCTCTCTCACACACAAATTTAAACCACCTCTGACCTGCACGTAGACAACTCTTTCAAACAGTCTGGAGCTGGAGTGCTTTAGGGCTTCAGTGCCTGGCTAATGGGAACTTGAACACACTGTGCTTTCTAGGGTCGAACCGACAAATCTTGGTTAGTTACTGGTCAGATCTTGACCTCGGTCTTCCCTGAAGAGTATCAAGGCTTCAGTCATTGGCTTTTACTTGATGACCTGTTCAATTCTGTGGATCCAGTCATCTAGAAGTGTTAAATCAAAGGCTACTGCTGTAGACTTGTGTTCACACACTGAGAGCCACTAAATTCACATGTGGAGCATTTAAGACAATGGCAGTCATGAGAGTCATTTAGCCCCCAGCATGGTCTGTGCGCCAACCGTGATCTGCTCAGCGGTTGCTGTCACGCTGTCCACAGCAATTAATGAGTGCATACGTGTGAGGGCCGCGCTGCCATTGTTCTCTGACACTGTAGAGGGAGCTGTGAACTTGTCCGCAGCAGGACACTGGAAGGCTGCTGTAGTAAGTAAACCGAACTCAGTGGTTCTTAAGCCTCACTCAGACCAAATCAAGCGTTGCTGTTAAAGTTGAAAAAGAATCAGCTTTTTGAGAAATGCAACCGGGCGTCATGCTGCTGTGGCCAATTATGTAAGCCGGCTATCAAACCAGCTGGTCAACAGTGTTGTTGTTCAAGCTGTTAACACAAAATGAATAATATTACACCACACAACACTATTAATATGTACAATGTACATTACTGTGTTTTTTTAAAAGCACTGGCTGACATGTTTAGTGTCAGGGTGTAACAGATATTGCCATTTAGACCAAAAAAAGCAGCCCAGCCTCATGAAATAAACAAACATATACTGTAGATTGGCTGTAAAGGAGCAAATTACGAACCATATTTCTGTTTATAATTAGATTGTAGCCTCTAGTAGCTATAGTAATTATTACAGCATTAAAGGAGAAAGTTAAACGAGAATGTTTGACTGAGAACCGCTGGTATGCTGCAAAGGTCATACCTCATATCTAAACGAGCTATTCAGTTGTTTCATCCAAAGACTTTGCAAACTTGCAGATGGGGAAAGCCTCTCTGTAAGAGAGCACCCATAGTACCCGGAAACTGGGTCTTAACGATGATTCTCTCACATTTTTGTCCTCCTGCACTGCCACACAACCCTGCCAATCACTTCAACGCCTGATTTGGTCTGAATACAGCTTCAGTTAACTTATATGGTCGCTGTTTATCACCCTTGTACAGCAGCTGCAACGTTTTCTATTTGCTTTTTTGTTTTCTGGTCTTTATTATCTGATTGCGAGTTTTAGAAAATGGTAGGAAATGAAGTGTTTGGATTGAGGCTACCAACGACTACCAACGAGTTACCCATGGTCACTTTTGGACTGGCATTCGGATGCTGCATACATGCATGAAGTGTGGGGGAAGGGTTTTCAAGTGCACTTTTTCTGAAGTGACTGACCACTTTAGAGTCACACGAGTCAAGATGTGATTCGGTCAAGGATTCAGAGTAAGTGCATCATTCACTGCTACTTTCAAACCATCTCTCCACGTCTGTTCAGATTTGCAAATCACTGTCCTCAAAGCTTTTAGACTTAAGTAGACTGCAGAGTGTTGGTCCTGTAGGGAGGCGGCCCTCAACGTGACCTTAGCGACTTTTCAAATTGTGAATGTCAACATCCTGAGAAGAATGTATGACTTATGCAGCGACTGACCAGGTGTGCAAACACGAAAGAGCATGTAAGATTTGACCTTCTCTTCCAAGCTCTCTTTTTTCATTCTTCACACAACTACTTGGTCATTCTTTGTGTCCACAGACAAGTGGAACACTGTGAATGCCTTCAAGGAAAGACTGTCCTCCATTATTCCTTTTTGAGGGATGATCACGTCTCACCCCTCTCTATGACTGCAGGCTCATCGCCCTACTTATGAGAGTGGCTGCTCAGAGCAGCTTTTGCCTTCAGATGTGTTGAGACGACACAACGTCTGAACAAGTTTGTTTCAACCATACCTCTGGAAGAATGACGGCAGAAGGCAGCCACTATTGTATTCCACGCACACTTTAAGTATCTCTTTCTTATTGCACTGTGAGTTTACCAGACAACCTTGATCAAACATTAACGTGGCACCGACACCTTGTCTCAGCAGCACTGGACAAAGATGGAGACGATGGAGAGGGAGTCAGGGAGTCAGAGAACGAAGAGCTAAGTCACTTTTTGTGTCTGCGGATCATTTCATCTTCCAGGCCATGAGCATAACCTCTGGGCTCAGTCCCAGTCACGAGAGAACTGTGAAGGACATTAGATAAGGAAGATTTATAAGTTTCACTTCTGCAGACACATATCCTCTCTAAAGTTTCACTGTATTTACTTGTATACACTTATGGTCCTACAGCCAAAAGCTACTCCCTGGCAACAGCAGCAAAAGAGCTGTGCAAAACATAAGGGATAGTGGTGAGTCCTACTGATAATAATTTGCTACTAGAAAGTACTTGTAGATCATACTTTCCCAGTTTACTGGTCTATGGTTAAGAGGTTTTGGTATGATATGGGGGTCACATTTGGGGAGCGAGTAAAGTAAGACACAAAGGGAAGGGAGCAGGCTTCAGAGGACACTTCTGGTTTGTGCAAATAGGAGACTAAGAAATACATATACATACTCATAGTGAGTTATTTACACACACAAAGCAAATGCCTCCTAACACATTGGCTACACAAGATCAAATATAGATTCTTCACAAGCCGAAATATCATGCACAGTTTACTAAGGCAACTTCAAAAACTGGAGTGAGAGTCAGCTGTAACACTGTATGGAACAAAACCCCACACTGAGCTGAAACACAGGGCTGCTGTAGCAAGGCAAGTCTGCCAACATGAATCCATTTTACACTGGAGTTTTTTTATTCATGATGGAGTCAGATTGTATGGTAGGGTCATTGTTTTTTTCATTTGAGAAGAGGTACTGTAAGTGAACAGTGTGTTGCTACTATTTCAGTGTGTGGACTGACTGTGAGGTGACACCCATAGCTGCCATACGGGGGAGTCCTTTGACAGGGATGGAATCATTTCATCAACTAGCTTATTAGTTAGCTGACCATCATTAGTCACCATAACTGTAACAGAGACTTTTGGGGCATTTTATAAGTTGATTCTGGTATCTAGAGTGTTAGTATATAGATTTGACTACTTAAATAACTGAAATCCTCTGTATTTTCCCTAGAATTTAACTGAGACTGATTTAATAACCAGTAGGACTTTAATGCTTTTAAATAAAACGTTTTTTTCTTTTATTTTAATTGTTGTGGTGAGGGGTGCATTTGTGGAATTTATGACCTTAGTATTTCTAAAATCCTCTCTATGGCCCTGAAAACACCACACATCTTGGAATGTCACTGTTGAGCTCAGAGGACATTTTAATGATTCAGAGGAATCACTGGATGCTATACCAAAATCAGAGTGATTCTTGAAAGGGATAGCTCCCCCCAAAATAAAAAATACATATTTTTCCTCTTACCTGCAGTGCTACTTATCCATCTAGATTGTTTTGGTGCTGAGCTGCTGTGTTTTTGAGATACTTAGAGATGTCTGCCTTCTCTCCAATATAATGGAACTAGATGGTACTCAGTCTGTGTTGCTCAGAGCGGCAAAAAAATACATTCAAAAATCTCAACAGCAATCTCTTTCCAGAAATCATGACCTGGTAGATGAACTATTTTCTTTCTCAAGTACACACACCAACCATGAGTAAATGCACACAGAGAGGGAACCGCGCATCTACTCATGGATGAGAGGCTTGTGCTCATGACAATTTGGGATGTAAACATTAATGGCATCCTCCTCAGCTGAGCTAGCTTAGTCAGCTCAGTTTCATCCATGAGTAGATACAGGCTTCCTTCTGTGTGATGATACGGAAAGAGACTGCTCACAAACAGGCCTGTGGATTATCTTGACCCGGGTCATGAATTCAGGGAAGAGACATCGCTGGTGAGGTTTTCAAATGTATTTTTTGGCGCTTTGAGCACCACGAGCGGAGTGCCATCTAGTTCCATTATATTGGGGAGAAGGCCCACATCTCTATGGCAGATATTTCAGCAACTCAGTAACTCTCACTAAAACAATCTAGATAGATAAATGACACTACAGGCAATGCAAGTACAAACATTTTTGATTTTGGGGTGGACTATCCCTTTAAGCTATCTCATTGTGGATTCAAGCCTAAACATAAAAGGCAAACATTTAGCAAAATTTGGAAACAAATTGACCTTATTAAACTTTACTGGAAACTTAGTCCACCTTCATTCACACAACACACTTCTATACATGTGCAGCTGTATGATGGCTCCAGATGTGGAAGCCACCTTGGATGGTCAGAGCGGTGGGTGTGCTCTCAGTGGCAGTTACACAAGCTTGCATACATGTGTACACTACAAAGGAGCAGAGCGGGAAGTTTTACTTAAAGCCGATATTTTCTTGGGTTGAAGTGTGTGTGTGTGTGTGTGTGTGTGTGTGTGTGTGTGTGTGTGTGTGTGTCAGCAGGATACTCATAAATCTCTGGTGCGTCCAACTAAGTAATGGCAGCATGTTGCTGATTGTGCAAATGTGTGCAAACATGTGCTGTACTGTATGTGTGTGGAGGGAGAGTGTATCTCAGCTCAGTCATTTCACATGCAGTACAAGTTTATTTCCAGAAACCCTGTGTGTCCACGGTCAGCTGCCATGGAAATGAGTGAATGCACATGATTTTGTTTGTACATGCAGGCGTGTGCACGTAGGTAAGCATGCTTGTGAATGTACTGAGCTGTGTTGGCCTTTGTTCTGCTGTCTGAAAAGGCAGCTCCTCTTTTGTGTTTGTCTCCGGTCCTCCGTGACCTCTAGAAGATGCTTTGTCTTCGGTTCTTTCCTCGACCTGAACAGAGACACATTGAGATCGAGCAGTTGTTTTACATGGATGATTATTCATTGTTAACAAGCACCAATTAAGAACAGATGGTAGAAAAACAGACGATAGAGAAGCTAACTTCAAGACCAAACTTTTTTATTTTCATTGCAGTTCCTCTGAGACTCTTCTCTGTGGTTTTTTTATTTGTGTCAGAGTAAACACAATCAGCATGCTGGCTTCCCACAGAGCTCTGCTTATTAGCAAAGTACATCTACAGACACATTTCAGAGGTTGTGGTCAGAAACAAAACGTAGCTGGATTTAATTCTGTTTCATTCAGACAGTAAGGAAACTTACAGTGTTAGAGTAACTATCCCTAGTTAACGACTTCCTTCAAAACTTTTAATTAGTTGGTCTTATTATGTGCAACGTAGAACTATGAAGAATATAACGAAGAACAAATGTGAATGCACAGCAGACATACAGGATGTACTGTACATCTTGTGCACCACGTTCTCATTGACAGGTTTAATGCTGTACCCACATTATGTGCAGAACATGCACAGAAGTATTATAACGGTCCACCTTGTGAAGAACTGAATGGCTTCCAATAACTAGACTATCTTGACTAGACCGAAGCTTACAGTAAAGTCATAGCCTGCTGGGAGATTGTGAGGCAGGACGCTGGAACCTTACCTAAAGGCTGAAACACTGAGCTGCGGTGGCCTGGGTCCTTCTGGAGCTGGATCTCTCGGAGGGAAAACATTGACGCAGCTAAAATAAAAAGGGGAGAAAGAATCACTTAGAGGAGCATAAAAGGTGCAATATGTAATAACTGTCAAATTCATGTTCCAATACCGAAAAAATGCCACAAGTGCTGAAGCTGTATGATACCCCTAATGGAGAATCCTGTAAGGGAAATCTCCAAATGTGAGGACCATTTTGTATACTGTAGCTTAAAATCAATATCTGTTATTATGCACACATCTAACTAACCACTCTTTGTAGACGCATCTGCAATGTGTGCATCACTTTTTGCAGTTCTGCTTTATGTAGGCAGATTTATTTTTTTAATAATTAATATTAATATTTAAAATTACATAGGGTTAAATGTTTCTATGGCCTCGGCCTCGAGTACACAGTCAGCTTTAGGTTTAAGACAATTACATTGTAAATTATACAAGAAAGACAACCAAATATGTGTGAGACATTGGCACACATTCAGTGTTGATTGCTTCAGGATCACTGACTCCTGAATGACACAGATCTGCTTTCAATAATAAGTAAATAGAATGGTTACATGTTAGTCCATCATTATAGCAGATTGTTTAAGTTTCACTTTGTGTTACAAAGTTATCCTATACAGCAGTGGTTCTCAAAGTGGGGTCCAGGGACCTCCCCCCAGGGGTCCCAGAGAGGGTTTTAGGTGGTCTCCACCAAAAAGGGGATTATAATAAATATTACATTCAATCCAGAAGTAACACTATAACAGAATGTATGACTATTTTGGCCGTGGATTTTATTTTTTGTTATATTATTATATTCTATTCATAAAAGTAAGAGAGAAAGATTTGAAAAGGTATACTGTAGCCTGTTTAGCCTGAACTGAGTGAGTGCTGAAGATATGAGCTAGTTGTTGATGTCTGTCATAAAAGGGAAAGTGTACCTTCCTCTGCCTCCATCAAGATTTAGTGTCAGTATTTAAAGATTTAAAGATTTCAATGGGTGATAACGAAGAGCTAACGGGCTATATGCTGATAAAAAAAAACGTGATTAAACTATGAGATTTAGAAAGGTCATTGTTGAGATGTCACAGTAGTGCAGCTTACTGTTAAAGAGCTGCAGACCTCAAATACACCCAAGATGCTTTAAGGTGTGTTCACATTGGACGTGTGTGTCTTACTGTCTGCCACATTGTGTATGTTATCCCCCAGACTCAGGAAGTAGGGGTGTCGTAGAGCGGCTTCAGAGGTGATTCTGCTCCGTGTGTTGTACTGCAATCAGAATGCAAAAACCAGCTGATTAGACTGAAATTACAGCTCAGTCGTGCCGCAGAGCTGAACTGAGTGAAGGTCACTGTGCTTTCATCTCGTACCTGCAGCAGAGCAGACAGCAGGTCGATCCCCTCTGTGTCCAACCTGATGGAGGCACAGACAAAAAAAGACAATCTGTTTGTATTATTACTATTCACAGAAGAATATGATGATGACTAAGTAAATACAGAGGGGGTGAATTTTCTTCTTGTGTTTTTTCATTTATTTTTTAATAAATAGGCCTTTAGCTCATGGAAACAAATATATCAGTAGAACATGAAATATATACAATGAATATGGTTACAAAATACCACTTAAATAAAACACAGTTTTAACACTACGCAAATAATGGTGGTAAAAGTAGAAACATTTGTGGATGCTAATATACAGAACCTCAATCAGGAAATAAAGAAGGAGAATTGTCTGTCAGGGTGATCATTTATTTGATATCTTGCTCTGACTGTGAACAATTCATCTGGAGTTTCTGAAATATGTTAACTATGACAACAACACTGGCAGGCAGTCAAGGTTACCAAACCATTACGTCAAGTTCAATGTCAAAATACTGTTAATCACAATTTTGTAAACTCTTTATAAGCCTGACTAACTTGAATGCTGTTGAGTATTCTTAGAAGATAAAGCCTCTCTGTTGATAATGTAGTTGGTATTTTAAGAGAAGCTGCCCAGAACTGTACCAAAACAACTTTCAACACTTTCAACAAGTTGGCTGTCAAGTACAACAGGCTGTTATAAAATCCCTTTTGGCACAAATAATCATTTCTTAAGTCCTAATTAACATTAATCTCCAAACGTTTGCACCGAGCCTGAGCTTGTGTTTGGGCCAAATACTCAACTTTACTTAAATACTTTACTTTTCTAAAGAAGGCCAACTAAGGGCCATTTCATTAGTGTACTCACATCAGTGTACAAAAACCTGCTCTTAAAGCAGAAATTCAACCTGGTTTCTATGAAGTATCTGTAGATTCACACAGATAAACTAAGGAATGATTTTTGGAATTGTTAACAGCACATTGGTCTGTCGGTCAACCATTTTGGGCCAGCCTTAAATAACTAGACAACTATTAGATAGATTGCCATTAAATTTGGTACAGAAAGATGAATCCTATGTTTACTGACATTCTTGGTGGATTTGATGTATCCTACTGACTTTGGTGATCTTATTTTCCACTAGCACTACCATGAGCTTCACATTTGATGTTTTAAGTGAAATATTTCGACAAATATTGAAACTATTGACTGCCATGAAATTTGGTTCACATATTCATGTGTCCCTCGGGTAGAATTGTAATAACTTCCCATCATCAGTCAAAATTTAACTTGTCCCTCAGAATTAGCTTTACTTTGTATTTAGTCTGAATTAGCAATTGTTAGCATGCTAACAAGCTGAACTAAGATGGTGATCATGGTCAAATTAACCCTCCTAAACATCTGCATGTTAGCAATGACATTGTGAGCATGTGAAGGTTGGTACATTCAGCTCTTAGTTCAACCTCACAGAGCCTCCAGACACCACTCAGCTGAACAGACAGTGAAATCAGGTAGTATTACCTTGGAACATGGTTGATGAGAGCTTGAGGTCTGTACTGAGGAAAGAGGTAAGACCTAAACTCCTCATTACTGCTGATTCCAGGCCAAGTCTCTTCTGTCGGAGTGCCTGGAAGAAAGAGAAACAAAAACACGTATGTGTGTCTGCTGTCACAGGACACCATCACTTATATTACTTGTTCTTACTTCATATATCACTTGATTTTAGCCTGCACTAAATAATAATATGCTGCTAACTTACCCATGAGCCTAAAAATTAAATGTAGCTCCTCCTTCACTGTCGCTCCGGGAAACATAGGACGACCTGTTGCCATCTCAAATAGGATGCAGCCCACGCCCCTGCAGGAGGAGGGAAGAGCAGCGAACAACAAAGAGTCCTCCAACATTATACAACTGTGGATGAAGCCGTGCTCAACCAACACACACGGATACTTCAAAGAGTGCTAATCATAAGTGCAAACATGTATGGTGTGAGTGGGCACAGTGCAGCCTTTTGTTCCCTCCAGGATGGTGTGTTGAAGAGGCGCCCCGTGGTGTGATGAGACGATATGTAGCTAGGTGAGCTCATCAAAGGCCCCCGTGTTGCTACAGAAGCCACATTTAGTCCTCTATGGTTTAACAGTGCTGCAAGGGTTTTCTCACCTTGACAAACTGCTAATGAGCAAAGAAAGCATGGGAAAAGTGAATTACAGATGAGCTGCCGAGCGTGTATGAATAGTGACTCATATCTGCTAATAACCTTGGAGATTTTAATAGATATGCATGATTCATGGAAATCCTGGACGATCCTCAAGCTGTTAGACAGTCATCTCATTTACCAAGGAGCCAATATTGCTCATTATCAGGGCTGATGCGAGTGTTTGGGGGGCCCTGAGTGCCTTGTGTTTTCAGAGTTCAGCCTGTGAGATCTGTTCTGATCCAATTTAGAAAGAAAAACGAGACAATCCTGGTGAAAACAGGTAAAGTCTATGTGCTGCCTGCAACCCATTTGTTCTCACTTTCCCAGAGTCAGATAAGAGGATTACTTCTATCAGTAGAGTCATGAAGGTCAGAAGTGTCAAACAGAGACTCAGACATGGATATGGATGTTTGGTTCTCAACTTTCAAACCAATATGCTTGTTGAAAAACACCAATATGACACAGTATATCCAACAATATAAAAATCTTATATATGACAAGAGTTAGCCCAGACCCAGGCCTGTCATAGTCCTGAGCAACCATCTTATGTTACCTCGACATTTCAGTCACTGAGCAGCACATGAACTGTGGTACAGGAAGAGTGTTGAAAAATAAACTCCTCTTAGCCTCTTATAAGACTAATTAAAGTATACTCGCCAACCAAGCGAGTTTCTTTTCTCATTAAAGCCATCATACACCTTGTAGTGTCAAAGATGATGAGTTTCTTCCTCATCCCTGACTGCTGCTCGACAGTGCGGTCATGTATAAAGCCATTTTATTCAGTAGTGTATTATGTCTTCCACCAGTCGCAGTGTTGAGTGCTCTGCTGAAGAGCCAGTGAGAAAGGTGTGTGCTGTATTACTTTGTACCTGCCTAGGGTTGTTTTTCCTACCTTCAGAGTTGCTGCAAAAACTTGCACTGTTTTTTTTCTCAAAACAAATACGGTGAGGCACTCAGTGTTACAGACATGGCAACGCAGGACTGTGATACTCACAATATGATCTGATACACAGTACGTTGCCCACAATAATGATAGTATCACGATACAGTGATTCTGCGACAATCGATACATTGCAAGACAATCATCTAACAATACATAAAAAAAAAAAATGTTTAAAGAAAGCAAGGACACATCTATGGATCACTGAATTGTTTTCAATGTGTGTAAATTAAGTTCACACATCATGTTTTAATAGAAATATTGATATCTGGCGCCAGTGTACCAATAATCATATTGCAAGTCTAAGCAAATTCGATATATTGCTACACCAATATTTAATCCCCTCGCTGTGATAAACAGTATGACAGTCCTGCGGCCTCATTTATGAAACAGACTTTCGATCAGTTTTGGTCTTAAGTTTGACTTCAGCAGAAAACCACCTTTAAGTAGTTATTTATAAAACCTTACTTTGATTTGGAAATGATCTCATCTCTAAGCAAAGTCTATACATGACTTAAGTGATATTCCTGCTGGTTATTTGGGGGACTTGAGAGCTTTATGAAAAATATGCAGCGATGACACAGTCCTAAAGAGTGTTGTCCTATTTAGTCCTCTGAAAAACATGTGTTTTCCTGGCTTCAGTCTCAAAAAATGAGATTCACTCACTCTGAGTCCTTCTCCTTTTCGGACTAAACCCTCATTAGAGTCACAAAGCAGGTGCAAGTTAACTAACTGCATGTTATTTACTATTTCCATTAATGTTTTAAGCCTCTACATAAGATAATGCAATAACACAAAATAGTGTTTGCTCCACCTTGTATAACAGTTGGGACACATTCAGTAGAGGACTGATGATCAAATATTCATAATGTAATACTAACCACATGTCGATAGGTGTGGAGTACTCTGTAGAGCCCAGCAGCACGTCAGGGGGCCGATACCACAGAGTTACCACCTCATTGGAGTAGGTCTTAGTGGGGACGGACTTGGCCCTCGCCAGACCTGGAAACACAACATGGTCAGGGTTTACTGATGTCAGACTTCGTGAGGCTGTCACAGCAAGCCTGCTTTTTGTGCACATGTGCAACCTCTTTTCTCTTTGCTACTACCTTTGAAATTAAACTCCCTTGAAGTGACAAGTCTCCTGTGTTTCCACACGTGTAGAATGAAACAGTATGAGGCAATAAATCTCAAATAGTGGGAAAGTCCCCAATCAACTCAGATGCTGTTTTTTGGTGAAACATTCAAGGTTTACTGGTGGGTTTATCTGCCCACTTCCAGCACAAAACTGAGAAAACTCGGAGAGAGGGCACAGTTGCTAGGAAACAGGAAGTAAGGTCTCCGAGTGGCAGTAAAATATAATTGGAAAGCGATTGTGGCAGGAAACTTGCTATTCTACCCTCAAGTGTATGTGCCTTTACGACCACATTTGCATTTGTTGATGTCCGTACATGCGAGTGTTTCTCTGCTTTTCCTACCGAAGTCAGCCAGTTTGAGCTCGCCCTTGTCGTTGATGAGCAGGTTCTGAGGCTTTAGGTCTCTGTGGAGGATTTTCCTCTTGTGACAGTAGGACAGACCACGCAGCAGCTGGAACATGAAGATCTGTAGGAGAGAAATGAAAATGATGAGACATCTTCTAATATATGGATTTTAAACCTACTGTAGGTAGATTAGTTGGGCATAAACCGCAAACCTATGACTTGTACAACTTTAATTTTATAGTCTACTTTACTTGGTAATTCTGAGGTAATCTTTTTTTCTGACTGTTTGATTCTTAATGGAGACAATCCGGCACACCTTCTTTGTAATGAGGCGGTGGCAGTGCTGAAGGAATATAATTTACGGTGGCATTTTGACGCCAAACACGGAGCCAAGTATGCCAACGTTAGCCACCAAGAAATGAAAGGCAGCCTGCGTTCTCAAAAGTTTGTAAAAGTTACCCAATAAAATAAACAGTGAAAGCCATTTTTATTGAGGCTGAAGAATTCGCCCAATAAAAGTGTTTTTCAGAAGGTGCATTTCCAAGCAGCTGTGTGTCCTGACCAGAAACAGGCTTTTAACATTGACAGCTTGTCAAAAAATCGAATACAGTGGCAATTATATAAGATGATAACAGGCAGATACATTTATATAGTCTTACATTTACGACCGGCCCTGTAAGGGCAGCTATAATGTTTATGTGGCCTGGAATTAAATTGTGAAAAACTCCCCCTGTCCCCTGAAGGCCTGGAGCTGAAACAATGAGATACATTCACATTCTCAAAACAGAGACGTCACTAATCCAACACATTTATAGAATGAATAGATTCATGTATGGCTCAGTCCCATTTTGGGGACATTCTTGTTGCATCTCAGATATGGATGAAAAATGTGTGCATGGCTAAAACAGAATGTCACTAAAGACTTTCTGCTGTTTTGAAGGTATTTCCAGAATACTCAGAAACTTTTCTAACCATGTGTATGAATAAAAGTCAGTCTGCTACATAATTAAAAAAATATTTTCGACCCACTTCATGAGAAAAAAAGGCTACATTGAAAACGTGACATTAATTAAAGTCGGTCATGCATGTATGGCTGCTGCATATCTAATGTTAATGTAGAGCAGGTACCTGTCTGTGTCAGTTAGTTTACTTTAGATTAAGAGGGAGAGGGTGATTAACAGGATTTAGATATTTTCAGCAGAAGTGACCCTCAAATGATGATGATTGACTCAGTGTCCTCCAACTATCGGAGCCAAGTTCAGCCGATAACAATAGTTTGTCCTATCGGCGCCGATTAATCGGTCGACCTTTACTCCACAATCACCTGACCTTCAACCCATGAACGTACTTTCACTAGTGGTCTCAGACTTTTTGACCCTAGTGTATGTCCTTTTTCCAATTTGTATGACTTGAATCTTAAATATTTTCGTTGTGTTTCACATTAAAAGGAAACATGTCATTTCCACAGAGTTAATACCCGTGCACCTTGAGAAACCGATTAGAAATATTTCTTATTGTGCAACAGACAGCAACATTTTTTCATCCTGACGTGTAGAACAGTGTTTTGTATGATATGATAATGCATGAGAGGAACAGACTGGGGCCTTTTCATTCTATGATTCTGTTAGATTCCAGCTCTGATTCTCCAGGTTATGTCTGTGCTTTGAGAATGTGAATTGATTCCATTGTTCCATTTCCAGGCCTCCATGGCTACCATGCAAAACTAATTCTGCTTGATAATTTGCTTTTTGGCTTGACACAAGCAGCTGAAGGAAAAACTCCCTTAAATGACTGAATGAAGCTGAATTTAATGAAACCCAGCATGCTGAATTATACATCTAATGTCTTTGCACAGGTGTCTCTGTTTCTTTCCCTGGTATACAGTCAGTAGTGACAACGCTGAGTCACTTTCATGCTGGAGGCTCACCTTAACATTATGCATGCTCATGAGATTCCCGCAGTTGTCCAAATACTGTTTGAGGTCACTGTCCTGGAAGAGACAACAGCCGCAGTGTTCACACTTTAATATATCCATACTGCATGTGTGTAATTGAGGTCAACACCTTCCAAACTCCTGCGAGCTGAACGGTCAGTGTACTCACAAGATACTCAAACACCAGCGTGAGGCAGCGTTCAGTGTGGATGATGTCGTGCAGTGTGACGATGTTGGCGTGTTTGAGGTTCTTCAGTAGAGACACTGGGTACACAGAGGAAGGAGGACGGATGAATAGAGACAATAGACAAAATGACCTTCTAACACTTGGAGCTATGCTTTTAGGCTTACAATTTGTTTAAACTTGTGATGTCTGTTTAACTGAAATAGACTGCAGACGTGTGCTATGTCCCAGTTACATAATCCAGTACATACTAATCATATACAGCAGATACTAATAATTTTTCGTAAGACATAATGATTCCTTTGTTCCTTTTAAATGGATCTGGAACATCATGTAGCAGAGGTTTATGGTCTGCTACCAAAGGGCAGAATGAGGGCAGATTAATACAACTCATATGACTGAATTTTTTTTTCCAAAAGGTCAAATATTTCACTATGATCCCACACTGTAAATACTACCACATAGTCCATACAGTAAAAATGTCTGCTTGTTTGTTGTGATAAACAAATTATAGCTATATTATGATTGATAAAACTGAAGCTGTGTAATTTTTGTGTGCCATTTATTCACTGTGTGAACATACAGAGCTACTATGCGGTGTCTTTGAATCGACTAACCGGGGTGGACTTTACCAGACAATTACAAAAAGCTCTGCGCTCAGTTAAGACATTAAGGAACACAGCAAAGCCCCCTCAGCAAATGCGCTGCAGTCATTTCCCATAATTCCCATCATTATGACAAGCCCTAAAAAAACAATTATTATCCACCTGGGGGCAGCAGCCCTTGACTGGAAAATATTTATTTGTGTGTGTGTGTGTGTGTGTGTTGATGTGTGTTTACCTTCTCTGATAGCAGTGCAAGGTGCTCCCTCCTCGTGCTCCAGCCGGATCTCCTTCAACGCCACCAGGTTCTCTGTTAGTTTGCTTCGCCCTTTGAACACCGTGGCATACGTCCCCTTCGACCACACACACAAAAGCACACATAAGACATTCTGAAGACACTTCTGCTGCTGATGACTGCACTTGTGACTTTTTTACAGCAACAATAGAATAGTGAAGTGAATTTAATTGAAATCTGTTTACTTCCGCTGTCTGTTCACTTTCTCGTCAACATCATCGTTAGCACATAAACAGAAATCAGGATGGATAATTAACTCCAACTGAACTGATTAAGGTTAGAAGTTTTAACCGCTATCATCCATGAGCAGCATCAAAACATTACAGTGTTATGTAAGTGTCTCGAGCAGGCGTGCTTATTTACTTTTTTTTGCGATCTGATTTTATTGGGATTTCTCATGACTATCACTATCACAGCTCCCTGATGATTTTACTTCATAAATCCTGGCTTTTGCAATGCTGGCAATTCTTCCATTCTTATATATCTGTAAGCAATGAAATAACTGTCGATCAGATCAGGTACTGCAGGCTGAAAATGGAGCAAATCCTGTCGGATACTGAGAACGGGAACAGTAGTAAATGGCTCACTTTTTTCCGCTGCATATGATCTAAACCATGCCTTTGTGAACAGCAGGTTATGATAATCGACAACAAAAGCCGCTCTTTTCCATCCCTCACCAACGCTGTTATTTGCTGCTGAGCCTTGTGACGGAGACTAATGCAGACAGCTTCTGTCACTAATCATTCCTTGCTCCTTAAGGCAACAACTGTTCTCAGATAAATGTTGAGGCATTTTGGCAGAGTTTTGCAGTATTAAAGCCCTCTTCATCTTCAGCACGCCCATGCTTTGTGAACCCACAGAGTGGGATGTATTCACACATTGTGGAGCACATGGTGTGAATGCAGATTTAAGACTTGTAGTTGTTATTCTTGTTAAGCTGTGCCAGCCAAGCCTAACTAAGGCAAGAAAATGGACACATGGGTATACTGTACACTTTGTCTTGTAAACAAGTAAGTGTTGTACCCAGGCTTGACTCACAGCGAACCTGATAAGTATAATGAGGACTCGAAGACAACCTGTCGTCAGCATGGTCCATTTTTTTTGAGAATGTTCCATCTAGCTTCAAGTTATCGCTCACTGGCTGCACTGGAAGAAGCAGTAGGAGTAGCAGAAGTTGTAGACTCATCTCTTACTGACATCTTCACTTTCCATCGACCTTCTGAAAAATGTTAAAACGTGAATGTTTGAATAATTGGTATTGACGTACTTCACCCAGTTTGCCAAGCTTCACGTATGTCTCCAGTTTCCCAAAGCCTATGTCAGACTAGAGACAGAGAGAAAAAGACAGATTCATTTAACTTATAGTGTTTACTGTTATCATTTTCTCCTCTGATTATACCTTAGAACAGCCAAAAGATCACATTTGCATGGATTAGTTAAAGGAAGACATGCTCAGTTTCAGGTTCACAAGTTTCATTTGGGTTACTACTGGAATAGGTTGACATGCTTTATTGCTCAAAAAACATCTCAGTTTTCTCATTCTGCCCAGTGCTGCAGCATTGTTTTCCCCCTCTGTCTGAAGCGCTCTGGTTTAGCTCCTGTCTCTTTAACAAATCCACGTTTACGTTGTCAACCTGGCAGGATACAAAGCCTTTTAATGGAGAACTATGGGAAATATTAAAGAAAATAATGCTCATTATAATAATAAAAGTAAAACAACAACAACAACATAATAATAATAATAATAATAATAATAATAATAACAGTGAGGCAAGATTAAAGGAGAAGTAATTTGCAGAGAGGAAACATTGTCTGCTTCATGAGCTCAGAAGTTCACTGGTTCAAGACTAATATACCAATTGGAGGCAAACACGGTCGCCAAAATGAGTTTTATATCAGATATTGACCACAATAGATGGACGGACAGACAGACAGACAGACAGACAGACAGATAGATAGATAGGGCATCCTAACAGATGTACACTGCGATTTTACCATAATCACAAGCCTCCATCACAGATAGATAGATACATGGACTTGTTGTTGTAATATACAGTAGAGTACTTACCAGTGAAGCACGACGAGACATGCGGCTGAGAGGTTTGCAGAGTGGTGAGTTGTCACTCTCCAGCTGCAGTTTCTTGAGAAACTCTGGGGGCAGACGGATGTCCATGGGCAGAGACATACGCTTACTGACGTCCTGCAGGGAGTCAAAAGACATTAAAGTTACAAAATACAGCTCTTCCTTATTTTTTCTGCTGTGAATTGGATAGTTTAGCTTGCCATTTAGACTATAAATCATTCATGCTTCAGCTTGACTGATAATCAAACCTCCATATGGCCACTATGGCATGAGACTCCAACAGCCTCCAGTCTGCTCATTTTGTTAAACTGCTATGTCCTTATATCATGTTGGTTAGCAACACTGACCAGTATTATTGATGTTGCTCAACATGATACCACATTATAATGAGCCATTCTTTATGAAAGGTTTATAAGTGGCTTAATGATCATTAATGAATAATTTTGGAATAAGAAAAAAACTGCTCTTCAACTATGTCACTGATAACGCAAAGAAGAAAAGAGGTCAGCCACTGAATACAGTCATCCATCTCAAATGCATCTGACGGAACAGCTACGCTTGTATTTAAATCAATTATGCTGTCTGCATAGGCCACGTAACAGCTCCTGCTATACCTGTGTAAATGTTACTCTAATTTAATTCTTTACAAGTTTCCTTTTTTTCTATGTGTGTTACCACAGAGAATGTGTTTTGGGTTCTGAGCATTACCAAAATGCAGCTGACCTACACTGAAAACTGTGCCTGAATGCATCCTGTGTAGACTGGTGTGGACACACATGTAGCATAGAAGCTGCTCCTGCTCTGCTAATGTGTCCTACGGGGCCTGTGCAGACATTTGTATTAAGTGCCAGCTAAAATCACATTGAGTCCTTTTCATACTAAATACTACTATTATTGCTAACAGTTTTTTTTAATTATTGAAAGAAAGAAAAAAATATTTCAGAAAACATCAGAAATGTTCATCTCAGCAGTCTGGAGGGGCAGATTACTGTCTGTGTTTGATTGACAGCAGCTGCCAGGCTGTCAGAGTGCTGGTGATACACCGTAGGGAAGGACAACCAACTCTAAAACAAACTTGTCTACATGTAATGGGCAGACATGAAGAGTAAGAACCACACCACCACCAAACCAGACCCAAGTGAAATTCAGAGGTGTGTTAACATGCTGTTTAATGAGCAGCTAACTGATGTAGTAGTTAATTTATTCCTGGTAAATGTTTGTTCAACAAGCTGTAAGGTGCAGGACGAGACGTGTGCTAGAGGCATCATCGAAACTACAGAATATCAGATTTGACTAGTTTTGTCTCTTGCTGTTTGTGATTTATTTTTTTTCCCAAGGAGAACAAAGGAAACATTCACACAGCGCTCTGTATGCTGTAGCAGTCAAATAAGCAATTTAATATAAATTGCACTTTAAGGGCACAAAGAACACAAAAGGCTTTGACTGGCAGCTACCTGGACTGGATAATCCAGGTAGCTGCCAGTCAGACATTACTTACTAGGCCATAATCATTTATGAGTGCTTTATAAATGAATTGTTATGAAAATTGTTGTTCTCCCACGTTTATGAAAAACACATTTGACTTGTGTATCTATGGAGAGAATTTTGTTCCTTTATTATTCAATCAAATAGAATAGATTTGAAACCAAAAAAGAGATTTGAGAGCAAAAGAGAGTAAGTGGCAATCAAATTATTATTTTTTTAGATCGAAACTGAACAGGTTGCAATTGAAAAAAAAATATGAGAGAGCATATTTTTTCAACTTCAATCAAAACTAATGTTTGTAAGTAAAAACATACGACCATTTTGCTTATAAATCAGTCCTCTTTGGTTGCAAATTCTAAAGTTTTGCTTGCGAATTCAACTGCATGTGATGGGCGGGGCCTACGCTGGTGGATGACATTAGAACAGCTGTAGTGAGAATGGGAGCCGGGGAGAGTAGCAGCAGCCCGCTACACAGTGGAAACTGGCACCGCGTTCAGCGGTAGTTTAGTAATCCACGGTAGTACTGTTGTGTAGGAACCGTGACGTTTTGGCACCGCGAGTACCATGCAACACTAAATGTTTAAATCACAGCCCTACGTTGTATACGCCTCCCTGTAATTCACTCACTCATTAGGTTACTCTGCTCAGGCCGTGACTAGCAGAGACAAACATGTTGCTGCTAATCAGTGTGCTTGCAGCAGCAGGGCATTATAATTCATTACTTGTGTTGTTGTTGTTGTTGTTGTTGTTGTTGTGAATGTATGGCAGGCTGTAGCCAACGATATATAGCGCAATTCATTACTTATGGTAAACGTTTCAAGAGCCACAGGCTATCAACTTACCTCCAAGTAGAGCTTAGATCAGGCCCGACCCTACCCGAGCCCGTGTACGTTGTGTCCGAGCCCGGCCTGGCCTGGCCTGACACATTAACTGTAATTATGAGCCCGAGCCCGATTTAAACCCAACAATTTTTTAATACGTGGTGTAACAGTCAGAGTTATTCAATGTAGCGCCACTAGGTGGCACCTCCTTTTGTTTAGTGGGTAATGTAACCTGCACGATAAAGAAGAGCAGGTGTACTTCCGCTCCCCGTGAGAAAGGATACTGACAGAGAGAAGACTCCCCATTTTATTTAGTCTTTATTTAGTAACGTGTTGGTGCAAGAACCTCGGCCTGGATCGTTTGCATGTATGCCTGTAACATTAGTGCCGCAGAGACCTGGCATGGTGTGGTCAGTGTTATGGATAAACCCCCACATGTTGCCTGCCGTCTCTTGAGTAACCGGAAGCACCGCACTAAAGTGGACCATCACCTTCCTCTTCACCAGCCCACGTTACAGTGGGCTGTTATAACTGACGCTCTCAACTACAACTCCGAGTTGTTTGAACTACAGAAGTCTGTTTACAATTATCTTAATGAATAATGCAACAAGGACGAAGCATGTATACTGCGTTGTTTGTTTATTCAGAACGGAATGGATCACAAATTAATAAAGTAATGATAAAAAAAAACCAAACATACACAAATGCTTGATCAAGGGCCCGGCCCGGCCCGGCCCGAAGATAGTGGTGGGAAATAAGTCCGGGCTCGGGCTTGGGCAGAGAATCTAAACTCTACCTCCAAGCAGCACAGCACAAGGGAGAAGTGTGTGTAATGCAGAAGGCGTAGCTGGCGCTGGAGCCAGGTCAAACCAGCCAATAGAAACTCTTCTCTCATCCACCAGCGTAGGCCCCGCCCATCAAGTGCAGTTGAATTCGCAAGCAAAACTTTATAACTCGCAACCAAAGAGGACTGATTTACAAGCAAAGGTTTTTAACTTGAAAGCAAAGAGGACTGATTTATAAGCAAAATGGTCGTATGTTTTTATTTACGAACATTAGTTTTGATTGAAGTTGAAGAAATATGCTCTCTCATATTTTTTTTTTCAATTGCAACCTCTTCTGTTTCGATCTCAAAAAAAAAAAAAAAAATTGATTGCCACTTACTCTTTTTCGCTCTCAAATCTCTTTTTTGGTTTCAAATCTATTCTATTTGATTGAATAATAAAGGAACAAAATTCTCTCCATATGTATCCCCTTGCATAACTTAACATAGCTGTCTTTTTAGTAAGTCAGGAAGACATCTCACAAGAAGCTTCTGGAAAAGAGCTGCAGAGCCAGACCAACATCCATTTATTCAAACACGTTTACTTGCTGTCGGGGGGCAACCGCCATTCTGACATGTCGCCATTCCGACATGAGGCCCTAATTGTCGGAATGGCAACACTTATACCTTTAATTAAACGTCCCACCATTCCGACAAATTTTTCCTCCTAAGGTCGGAATGGCGGTATTTTTTCATTTTTTAAACATGTTGCCATTCCAACACATCTTTTAAAAGGGTTAAGGTTAGGGTTAGGGTTATGGGTTGGGTTAGTATTAGTCTTGTCAGAATGCCGGGACGAAACTTTGTCGGAATGGCGGAACGTTCGCATGTCGGAATGGTGACATGTCGGAATGGCGGTATGTCGGAATTTTGGGATATCGGAATGCCAGCATGTAACCCTTGCTGTCTAACAAGGAGTTGATGCTTAATGGGAAGTTGTGCTAGCTTGGCATAAAGACAGAAGAATGGGGGAAGCTAGCTGGAGAAAAAAAAAAGACTTTTAACAAACTCTTAAAAAGCCAACATGCTTTATCTTCTTAGTTGGAGAAAAAGAAAGGAAACGAGTCAGGATAGCCTGCCATGTGGAGATGATTGCAACCTGTTAAGCTTAATGTTAGCTTAACGGGTGAGTTAGTTAATCTCCTTCACAAGAGGAAAATTCTTGGCTTCCAACAGCTATGTTCTTACATGTTGTATGATATCTACCTGTCCATCAAAGACAGACGAGAAGCCAGCAACTTCAGTATGAGGGCTGTGGGCAGTCACTGGCAGCTGTTGGTGACTATTAATCAGCTCTGATGTGTAACATTAAGCTAGCTCAATAAATCACAATGTGTCATGTTGTGCTTCTGCACATTGATTACAAAAGATTTATGCCCCCACTGATAGTTAATAAAGTGAGTAAAGCCAGTGATATGTTTTATGATTTAAATTAATATTAAAGAGTCATTGATAAAATCCACTAAAACCCAAGAGTAATTTGCTCCAGTTACGACATAATTAACTGCAAACATGATGCCTTATGAGAAAGTGAGTGGATCATTAGTGTCGAGACTTTCTCACTTGATGAGCAGTTATTAGGACCTTTACTTTGGTTGAAGGTCGGTGGACCTATAATGAGAATGATTCATCTTCATATATCTGTTCAGCACAGTCCTGAGACGAGGTTGATCAGTCAAAAGTGAAATCACCTGTGTAGGTGGAGGCTAACCAGGCTGCGCAGGGCCTTCAAAAGTCATGAATTAAAAATCTGCTGCGATAATAAGTCAAATCTAGACTCGAGACTGGCGAGGAGACAAACCCTTTTAAGCCCAGTATGGGGATGTATGTCGTGATGATGGGAGACAGTTTTTCTGGGGGAGACTGTGGAGGTTGCCGTCAGAGCGACAGTGGGAAACAGTGGTGACTACAGTGGTGTGCTAATAACCAACTCCTGCCTAAAAGCAACTCTGAAGAGACACCCTGCCTCAAATTCAGAGACATATAGCAACATTGTTGAACACTGCATATCCAATTTGTTAGACATTGCCCAACTATTAATTATTTAACCACACAGCCATTAGTTACATTTTGTTGAATGAAGCTATCCTGATTGCCTCAGCTCCCAGCCCTCTCTCTGTCACACCATTATTTCTGTCCTGACAGCACCAAGTCCCTCCTGTGCAGTCACTTCCCTCTGGCATATAGCTTCACCTGACTGTCTGGTACGTGTAATGTGGAGTATGAGAAAGACTTGAAGTGAATCATACTCACTCCTCAGGGACTTTTTCTGAAAAGGTGGAACTGTGAACTCTCATATATTTCCAATAAAAACGTCTGGTGCTCTTGGGATAGTTAAAAGCATCTGAGGTGACTCATTTCACTGAGCTGGCAGAGGTGGAAATGGAGAAATGAGTCAGGAGAACAAACATCCGAGGCCACTGTTGATATCTATGTCAGAGTGACTTTTTAATGCTTTTAATGGCAACCTGAACCTAGACAGTTTCCTATCATTGCTTTATCAGCAACACTTAAATTACCGTGGGAGAAACGCATGGCAGCGTGTGACTACAGCCTGACTGGAAACCAAAGTTAACACGTTGCCAGTAACCCCTTATCTGTTGTATTAACCCGTGCCCGCCTACAGCCACTCTTTTAGCCTCTGCTACTTACCTCCATGGAGAAACGTCTGTGCTGGGCCTTGCTGTGATAGTGGAGGTGGGATGGAGACTGAGCTCCCGGGGTCGTTGGTTCAGGTGTCACCGGACTGGCATCTTGAGATGGAGGACCCAGCCTGTCTGGAGTCAGGCCTGACAGAGGAGAAACATGATCACTCTACATTTGTAGATGCACAGATCACAACCAGTTTGAAGAAAAGTTTTGATGATCAGTGGCATAGATTCTGACGAAGCTCAACATGCCATTCCAAAACCTGTGTGCAACAGTTATATGATTCATTTTATTTTTATAATCGTCTAACATTCAGTGACACCTTGTGCCCCTTTTGGAGAAATCTGATTCCATTTTGCTTCTCCACTCATCTATTTAGGTTTTAGTTGCTAGTTGCTTTTTTAATCGGAACTAGAGATGACATTTAAACATCTAGTGCAAACATCCATCTTTGGCCTATGCAAACATTTGCCACCTACAAAGCTGTATCTCACCCGGACATCCGTGCCACATTTTCAATAAAATCACAACTTTCTTATCTTTTATCTTTTTAGCAACTCAAATCTATCATTTTATGGAGGTTTGAGTCATTTTCACACTTCAGTTGCTGGTGAATACCTTTGCACAACTATTCCCCCTGTTTCCAGCCCTGAAGCTAAGCTAACTGGCTGCTGGCTCCGGTTATATTTGCTCCAGACATGATCATATCATCTCGCAAATCCAGCTGCCTCAGTAGATAAGACCAAAACAGAGTGAAATGGAGGATGAATTTTGGGACATGGAAGGCAACCATAAACAAAGCGTCAAATGAATGTTACTGTTGCTCCGAGTCATCTGGATTGTAAATAGACAAGTGTTCCCTAGCACATTTATAATATGTCAGATGTGTGTGTGTGATTAGCTTGATGTGGATTAATGCTACATCAAAGAATTGTAATATCACAATATCAGAGAGACATTTTACACTTGAAATATCAACTTGTCATTGTTCTCTGGTGGGCAAACTGTGTAATGGTGTCACTACTTCTTAGTTACCTCAGACTTAAGCAGAATTTTTAGTTCTGAGTTAAGGAGCTAAAGGGTAGTAACTCAGTCACAGTCCTTGGAACAGACTGATTTGCTTTGGCTGCTTGTGTTTCTCCCACAAGTTTCTGATCTCTTGTTTGAAAAGAATGGTAGTGAAGACACCATTAACAAAACTGAAGAGAGAATATCAGATATACTGAAATAAGAAAAAGGCTTAAATGTCTGCACACAACCTCATAATGGACTCTCATCATCATGTTTTCCGAGATGAGGCTCACAGAACGAGAGAGGATATCAGAGTCAAGGCAGCTGAATCGAATGTGTCAGACAGTTCCACTGTGAGCACACCAGCATTGCAGCATGACAGCTACCCAGCTAGTGTGGTGGGAAGAATGGACTTTGATCTGCATACAGCATTGTATGTGATGTGTGTTTGATGGCTGGTCGGTGTATTTGAATGCTGCCTGCTGTGCGGTTTCAGCGACAGTTTGATCTCCCATTTCAATGGCGAGTGAAGCTCCCTCACCGGTATGGCAAGTGTGGTGTGTAGACATTTGTCTCCATTTTATAGGCACCCCCCAGGCGTGTGTGTGTTATAGCTGTACCCTCCTGTGGTGAAGCACGAAACACTTTAACTCCTCGTTTCCATGGGGCCAATGGCTAACAAGGGAAGCAGGTCTTGGTGTTAGGAAGGAAGTCTTGTTTATCTCTTTTAAAGCCTACCCCTTACCTCTCTCTCTCTCTCTCTCTCTCTCTCTCTCTCACACACACACACACACACACACACACACACACACTAATTAATAGTAACTACATAACCTATGGCCTATCACGTACTACAGGAAATTACCAACAGTATCAATTCAGCACACATGCACCTCATTAAACAAGGTGCTGCTGTGAAATATGTTTGATATATAAGATAAATAAGGCAGACAGTTAATGGATTGCTCAGATTTTAAAATGTCTGGATGAGTTTAACTGGGCATGTTGAACAGCACTATAGAGAGGCCTCTAACTGGCCACTTTGATTGATTGACAGTCTACTGTAAATGGGCTGGGGGGATGAAATGACAACCTGTTTGCTAGTCATTTGAACATCACAGCAACAGTGCTCCTTTGATCTCCCGATGCTAATTATGGTCAGTGAAGGCGATACTGATATAAGCAAACACACACACACACACACACACACACACACACAGTGAAAGAGAGAGAGCTTGATTGCTGTGAGATATGGATGGATGCCTGCTAGACATCTTCCTAGAAAAAGGACAATCCAATATGGTGCACCACATGATGTTTTCGTAGCGTTTCCATCTGAAACTATGGTTACAGTGAGAAGGAGAAAGAGTCAGGAGAGAAATAATGATGGTAAGTTGGGGCATAAGCTTCACAAGTACTGGCAGAATGAACCCTACGCTATGTCTGAGTACATTTCACACAACATGAGTAATGCACATTTAAGCATGAAATCTGCTCAAGCAGCTTAAGGTTAAGTTTATTTATTTATTATTTATTTGTTATTTTTCGGGCATGTCAGTTAGATAAATCATCATCACACATCTTAGTTTAAATCATACAATACACATGGCCGAAAGGGAAAGCGGGAGAAGCAAAAGCTTATCTAGTCCCGCCCCCATTACCCACAGAATACATTATTTTCATCATACTATTTTTCTTATGACATTTTGACATAACATGTTTCAACAGCAGGTAGCAATCAGAGCTGTAGTCCAGCTCTAGACAGTCAAAGTACCTCCCTTAACGACAGATGCTCATTTTCCACTTTGAAACTCAAAATTTGCAAAGTCTAGAAGAGTCACACGATTAAATCATTTTATCCCCATTCATGTTAGCCGGGCGCTAAACTGAAAGTTAGCCGACTAGGTTGGTGAAAGTCTCTTGTACGCACCCTCTATGGGCCCCACAATACAGAAGCTATGTGGAAAGCAGGCGAGTCATTTGGCTTCATGCTGCTGCTTTAATAGAAATGAATGGGACTTTGCCTCCATGGCTGTGTCCAGATATAATTATAACGTATAACGACCTCTGAGCAGCCTCCCAATAGTAGCACATGTGCAAGCACGTCCGTCACCTTGTACAGCTAGTATGGCAACACCACTAGGACAAACCAAACGTTTGCTACGTTTAGATACGGTTATGATTACATTTGCTCATGATTATTTTGTTATATGGTTGTGGGTATGTAGTAGGCTTCATTCACTGGGGACCATGAATGTTTGTAACAAATTTCATTGCAACCCATCCAGTAATTGGTGATATATTTCAGTCTGGACGAAAGTTCTTGACTGACCGTCCAACAGCCCTACTGATATTGCCAACCACTTAGCCACATATTAGCCGCTAGCATGGCTGTTTTTGTGTCCAACTATTTGCAATCATTAGTGTGGTTCTCAGTCTTGGTTAAAACTCAGAAAGAAAACGTAGATATTTCAAGGTACAGTAGGAGTTTTTGATTGACATTCCTGCTGATGGTTTCATGTTTTTTACTCTTATCAACAGTTGATGACACTAATGCACCAAGAAACATAGCAATATGCCAGCAAAGGCAGGGAAGAAGAAGAGTGCCAGCTAGCCAACAATGTCAAAAGATCAATGTAAACACTAACATGTGCATGGTCGTGCCTCATGTTAAGTACAAGCGTAACAGAGTATTGTGTATGTGGTAGAAAGGTTTGTGTATATTAAACAAGTGTGGAATGAGCGTTATGTAATTATGTGTTAAATATGAATGAATGCAAGAATTTGTGTTGTGAATGTGTATTTTCAGTTATATTATTTTTGTACATCTTAATATTTTAAATGAAGCCAATTCTTGTCATATGGAATATGAATAAGATTATTTTTAATTCATGTGTTCTTTAGGCAGAATGTTTTATATTGTTTATTGACAGTCTGGTTTCGACATTTGTTATTTAATTTGATATGTGTTTTAGTGTGTTGGTATGAATGTGACATGAACCTAAATTACAAAGCTTCAAGTAGCTGATGTGACAGAGTTTTCAGTAGATGTGTCAAAAATAAACAAACACTGGCTGAGCGAGACGCTAACTTTGGTCCTCTCTCTATCAATCCACAGACTGTGTTTTATTGGCTACGCAGTGCCTCCTAGCCTGTGTATCCTTTGCTGCTGGTCCAGATTTCCCCTAGGTCTTGCGCCGGTAACACTTGCCCAGCACCAAATGTCAGACAAAGTTAGTGAATAGCGAGGCGCCCATTAGCTGACCATAACAGCTTAATAAGGTGATAGCAGGTCAATGTTAGGCTTAAGTTGCACTTATCCATTAATGCAGATTTCCCTTTGTTCACCTACAAGAAAACTTTAACTTAACACAGCTTAACTATCATGTGGTCCAGCAGGTCAGAGGAGGTCAATCTGATGTAAATAGTAGCTCATGGTGCTTTTCCTGTGAAAGAAAATGGCAGTGTGCTTTGGACAACAGCTGGTCAACATAATTATGATAAGAAAATCTCACCTGCTTGGTAATACACTGATTGCGACTCTGCACGTGTGTGCCAGAGGGTTTCATAATTTGAAGTCTCAACCAACTCACCGCCACACAGAACCAATTTAATTCAAGCAACTTGAATAATTTGTTTGTTATTCCTTCCATCAGGATTAATTTCTTGCAGCAGGTTCTCTGCTGAGACAATTGGTTTTCAACTGTGATCAAGAAGAAACTCATCAGATCGCTCATGTGTCACGGTGGCTTATGTGATTACTCGCATCTTCACATTGACATTCACATTGATTCACATTCAGCAAAACAGCTTTAAATGGACTAATATATGGAAAGTGAACAAGGGGATTCTGTCTAATGTGAAGTTTTAGTCATTAGTCAGGCAAAAAAGTCCTGGCCACCCCTAAGGACACTGACTCTCTCTCTCTCTCTCTCTCTCTCTCTCTCTCACACACACACACACACACACACACACCATTGTTTGTATCAATCTATAATCAAATCTATAATAACTGTCTTGACATGCAGTAATGGAATTGTGTGTGTATGTTCTTGTTGTTACTGGATCTTATGTGTGTATTTGTATGTATATGCAGCCTTAGGGGATGCTAATGAGTTCTGGGTGCTCAGTGATCTGAGACTGATTGACTTTCTTTGTGTTTGTCAGTTTGATCCAGCTGCTCTTGTTTTTAAATGCAAGAAACGATATCAGAGAATCAAATACGCTGATAAGACCGAAGAAGTTAAACTCATAAGCTGTATATTTAATAAGTTTTGTATGCACAGTTATGCATATGTACACAGTCTCCTCAATTTGTCATGATATCTCAAGGTACTTCATAGGTACATCGATTATCATAAGATGGTCATGGTATACAAACAAACAAAATAATCTATTTTATACAATGGAGTGTGGAGGATGAATCACAATCTGACAATCTGACTAAAGAAGCTGCTCCCTTGTCTGGTGGGATGGAAGCAGATACGTCTGTATCTGTTGTCAGATGGCAGCAGGGTGAACAGGCTGTGGCTGGGTGGGTGTTATCTTTTAGTATCTTGGGGCTCTGTGCAGACAGCTCACTTCACTGATGTCACTGATGCTCTGTAGATGGTACCAGTGATGTTCTGGGTGGTTTTAATCACCCGCTGTAGATTCTTCCTTTCCTCGGCCATGCACAAGCCATGCCGGTTTGTCATGTTTCCAGTCAGGATGCTTTCTATTGCTCTTCTGTAATAGTTTCCACCAAGAATTTGGTTCCAGAAGTTAGCTTTCTTAAGTTTCCTTAGGAAGTAGAGCCTTTTCTATTCTATTCTATTCCTTTTTTTTCTTTTTTTACCAGGGTGGTGATGTGTTAAGACCAAGATAAACTGTCTGTGATGTTGATTCCCTAAAACTGTTCACCTGCTCCACCTTAGCTCCACTGATGTAAAAAGGGGTGTCTCCTTTTTTCTAAAATCATCAATCAGCTCCTTGGTTTTGCTGATGTTGTGTGTCTACTGTGAAGCAGTAGATTGTTCTCTGTGCACCACTCTGGATCAAGATTGTTGATTTCCTCCCAAATATGAACTCTCATCGTTGTTTTTAATGCAGCCGATGATGGTGGTGGTTGATGCCTGGGAGTAGTCATGGTGTACAGTGTGAACAGGAGGGAGCTGAGCATACAGCCCTGGGGGGCTCTGGTATTAAGCACTAGCGTGGAGGTGGTGTGACTTCCAAGCCTGTCCTGGGGTCTGTTTTTGAGTCCAATATCCAATTGCAGTGTGGTGGAGTACCATACCGAATGATACCAATAATTTGTATTATCATTATTATTATTATTAGTATTATCTTGCAATATTTTAAGACAGTGGTTTTCAACCTTTTCAAATCTTGCCTCCAGAAAAATCAAGCTTGAGTTTATGACCAACTCTCTGTAATCAAACTAAATAGCACATATCCAAAAATGTCAAATAATTCCTTTAATATGCACCAAATTAACCTTAATATTCACTGGATCCATTAATGAAACATATGGACCATTTGTGAAACATCTTCTAGCTACAGAAATGCTCTGGCCATGTGATGATTACGATTACATCCTTGCAAAAATGTCAGATGATGTTTTCAGTCTAAACAGCAGCATATGCTGTGGATTACACTGTGGGAGCATGATATAATCCCTCACATAGGAGAGAGGAAAGCAAGATGGAAAAGACATGAATGGCAAAAGATTAAAGAGGACTGTAAACATCAGTCAGCTGCTGGGTTTGGGTCAAACACTCTGTCTCTCTTTGTGTCTCCTTTCTTCTAGGCTCAGTTGTTTATCTCCATTTATCTGTCCTCATCCTCTCTCTCTGTCTGGTTACCTCTTTCCTGACCTTCGGGAGCAGACAGTGATGCAGACAGATGTCCTCTGGGGGGTTAAACTACATATCCAGCTGCTTCTCTCTATCAGGCAGCCGAATAACATCCTCACTTTACTGAGCTCTGTGGAGGCAGAAGCTTCAGTTGTCTGATCATGTTTACTTGACTCAAATGTTATACAAGGAGGTCTGATGAATCCGCGTGACCACAGTACATTGTGTTTACATTGTACTGTAATGCTTGTGCACTTGACTTGGCAGATCATTTTAGTACACCCAGGGTGACCTTGCATCCCAGATGATCCACTTCACCACCTATTTACTTTGCACATTTCAATTGCTTTTTTGCATTAAATGTCAATATGAAGCATCAAATCTAAGCTTTTTTTCCAAACATCATTGCGCGGTGATGACATTGTGTAGGATGAAAGTGTTAACCATCCTGGTAGCTCTGCGATCTCTGTGTATTCACCCAATTCATTGTTATTCCACCTCTTTGTGCTATCTTCACAGTCAAACTCTACATAATAAAGCAGAGACACTTGAAAACCTATTCTGAATGCATTCAGTTCCTTTGCATTATCTACCCCTACTTATCCTAACCATAACCCTTATTTCCCTTTGAAGCCTGCTGATCCTCAGTGGCTCAGCGCCGGTGGTGGTACCAGTCGTAGCCGGAAAAACCCCAGTTAATCTGTGAGGGTCCGCTACAGACACGGAAGGAAGGAAGGCTTTTGTATTTGGCATTAAAACCCAGAAAGAGATTGCAGTTTGTGCTCTATTATTAGACATGAGCTGTTCATTCACACAGGGACCAAAAGACACAAGGAAGTATGGAGCTCAGGGTTCAGGACTTTGAACATGCTTAATTAACCAATGGGTAGGAGTGGAGTGACAAAAAATATCTCTGGCCAGCACCCTACAATACCTGGGAAAGGTGACAGTAGAGAGATACGGCTGGCTTATGGTTACATATCAATTTAGGGAAATGATTATTTAAAGTTACACTCCTTTCCTACAACACATCCTCATACATAAACAACTGAATAGGTCGATTGCCAGTGACTCCCAAAACAACATACTGTATATCACCGTCCTAAAAACAACATGACCGCTGCAGCGTACCAGTGATTGTTGTATCGGACATCAGTCGTATGCTCGCAGTTTGGTTATGTTTGGCCAGCAAAACTACTTGGTTAGGTTTAGGAAAGGTTTGTGGCTTGGGTTAAAACAAGTACCTTACTTCTGTAACTTATGTACATATGCAAGCATGTTTGTGCTGTGAGGTAAATATGCTGCTCAGTTAAAATAACTTGCAGTCAACTTTTGGTTTCACCACCTTTCACCTTTTGGTTTGAACATGAACACAGATATCCTGGCTGAATGTTTAACCCAATTATCCATCCCGTTTTTCCCCTATGCAGACTTTATCTGCCTTTTACTACGTCATCTAATGTCCTCCATTGCTGTTGTAATAATGACTATGGCCACTAGAGGTTGCCACCCAACAGGAGATGTAGTAAAAATGGGTAGTAATAGGCCACTTGAGCAGTCAACTTATATGACAGAATTTCTGATGAGGATGGGCTGCTGATTTTATTGTAGCAGCCCATAGTTCCCGGTATCAATGGGAATTATGTATTATGACAATACTGCAGTGCAAAACTTAAATTCAGTATCAGGTGTAGTGACACACAGAAACAAAAAGAGACAGTTTTTAACATTACCATGATCCTTTCCTTGCATTCGCTAGGATAACACAGAAAAAGACAACATTAAAAGGTAACATTAACATTTTTTGGCCACCTGATAAATGCATGTCCAATAGGCTATTCTCATTCCTTCCTAAGAAAAATACCAGCTTTTAGCTGCTACTAGTTTGCCAGAGAGTTGCACACTTTGTCTATTTGCCATTTGGTGCTGGGTAGGAAGTGTACAGTGGGGTTACCAGAGCTTTTTCTCTGAAAACAGCTGCCTGGAAACACAGTTTGAGAGGACAAGGAGAGTAAGCTAAAACAGTAAAGTTATGGGCCATAAAACCAAAACAATGAGTTGAAAGATGCTAAAACGCTTAAAGCTTAGGTGGACTTAGGAGTTAAATAAGTGTTTCACCACTGGAAAGATAGCCCTTGCCTAACACTGGGCTGTCTATGCAGTTGAAAGACACAGATATTTTAAAAATTGGGCCCACCTGACCTGAGAGAACGGAGAAAAAGAGCTGTGTTACTCCCTTCTGCTCGAAAGGTAAAGAACCTACAACAACCAGCATGCACGGTGCTGCACCGGACCAATAAACACTCCCACTGATGGATGACATACTGTGAGTTGGGCAATGCTTGGTTTTGAAACAGGGAACTGTAAAGAAGCCAGCTGGTAGCAAACAATATTGTATGACATCTAAACAGTCCACAAAAATATGTTTCTGAAAACATTTTAGGACAGAAACAGGCAGTGCAGTAACAGAATCTGCCTGGTTTAGGCAGTTTGATCGGAGTTTGTTGAGATGCACCTCACTGAGAGAGAGAGAGCAGCCGCTAACTCTATCTCAATTTGAGTATTCTCTTTGTGTCCATGGATGTGTGCTTACAATATGCTGAAGTACAATCTGTAGTAGCCCTAAAATCCACCATCAGCTCAATTATGCGTTTTGCTTCATTTCCCTGATGTTTGCTTGAAATAGAGTGCAGGTCTCTGGGTACAGGCAAAAAAGAGTGAAGTTTACCCTGTGTGTGCCGTATGTTGAGCTGGTTGATCTGTTCGGTGAACTCATTCTCCTCAATGGTCTCAGTGCGAGGAACAGACAGAGAGAAACGCCTTTTGAAGTTCTTCATCTTGTTCATCGTGTTGAGGAGCAGACTCTGGGAGAAGACAGAGACGCAGAGAGAGAGATGTACAACATTAAACATACAGATAATCTTCCAACCCGTACATGCATCATCACATTCTGATGCTTTTCCTGAAGAAAAAAAAAATAAAGCTGCAATAATTGTGAAGTTTAGCCATGTAATGCAAACTACAGACAGAAATGATGGTTTTCTTAGTGCATAGCACTGTTTGTACTGTATGTACGGAACATATCGGCTGCTACAACATAAATCAAAGAGAGCGAAGTGTAAATATTTCCCAGTGCACTGCCTACGTGACACAAGCTGCTGAGCCCGTGTGCAGTTTGACCAAAGACTTCTTCTGTCATCTAATAATGAGGCGGAAAGCAGCAGGAAATCATCTGATCAGTATACCCTCTCCCTCAGTAGGTTACATAACCACAGCCAGCCCTGCTAGTTAGTTTTCACTCTGCTTCACACAACTTTTTGTTCTCCACTGTTTCTCTGGTCTGCGTGCTGCAGAAACTGGTGTCATGGGGTCTCCACGATTCTTTTACTGGCACTGATTTGTCCGTGCGTGTGTGTTTCTGCTCATTATTGTGAAAGGCTAAGAGATGTGTATGGTGAGTTAAATTGCAGCAAGACTCCACATTCCCTCCTGTTATTTTTAAACCTCAATAACCCATCAGGATATTACTGTCTCTGAGCGATCAGTGTATTGTCAGATTACCCTGACTGCTGCAGTACCTGCACAGCGCAGGTCAGAACGCTGCCTGAAACCAATCAGGCCCATGCCATATACACATATGCTCAATACATGCATAGAAATGTACAAAAATGTTATCAAAATACTCACAAAGTTCCCAGGTGCATCCAGATCTGAAGCATAATAACCCACCCCAACTATCTCAGTGGCAGTAATCTTCTAACCCGCACCAATATACAACCAATACATAACACAACAGTCGTGTAAAGGGACTTTATCATGCAGGTCTTCTCTGATCATTGAAAACAATGTAAGGCTTTCTGAGTGATGTCATGAGATGTGAGTGCACTCCGGGTGAAGAACAAACCAGACTGAAGGAGAGCTTATGGGATTAACGTTATTTTTGTGACTTAAACCGAATTTTTCTATTTTGTAAATAGTCTAATATCTCAATGCATCTGTTGCACAAAGCTGTCTAGTCCTTTTTTTTCCTATTTTAAGGGCACTAATGTGCAATGGGTAAATTCTTTTTCAAATTAAAAAAACATGGTTGACCGGGGAAACCACATGAAACCTCTCAGCTCGCTTCGCTCCAACAGTGGTGAAGTTCAGCTGATAGGCGCCTTCTTCTTCCCGTCACAAAAACTGAGTATATGTGAGATTTTCGTGGCCCTGGTAGTCCACTGGACAACAACAGAGAGGGAGATCAGTGGGGCTCGTGACCACAGCTGAGTGCCTTTCTTGCTTTTTTTTTGTTGTGATCTCTGTATTCTATTGCATTTTATCCTTCTTGTAAAGCACTTTGTGATTTTATCTATGAAAAGTGCTATATAAATTAAATTTACTTACTTACTTAAATGTTGTCACAATATTGCACAGATCAAGACGTGGTAGAAGACTTCAAGCATACATGGATGTAAACTATGCTGGGTTTTTAAATACTCTGCAAATGTTTTATGAGGAAGGAAATTCACTTGACACCCAGACCCCGAGGAATATAGGAGTTTAGAAAAAATTATAAAGGCATTGTCAAACCAGGGAAGTGTGGGTGACAGTCATAAATTGAATAGCCAGTGAAGAAGAAGCAGCTCAAAAGGCAAGCGTGGAAGCAAATTATCCCCAGATCAGTGCAGAAAAAGGAGGATTTCTAATTTGGAAAAGGGAGAAGAGGCCATTAGAAATCAATCAAATTGAGCTCATGTGACTCTTCCATGGAGAGGGAAACACCATCTTGTCAGCAGAAAAGAGCAACGAGATTGCAACAGCACTGCTCAGAACAGGAATGCCAACCTTTTTTTTTTGGAGTTCATAACACACAATCACATCCATTGAGAAGCTGAAGCAGCAACAAAGACCTTAGCTTTAGAGCTGGAAAAATGCTTTTGCTCTGTCGCACACAATTTCACCTATGACTACTGTAAAGGTGCAGTTAACATCTATACAGATGTGTCACTAGCATTTATTTTCTGCAGCCTGGCAGGAGCTCTCTTCCAGCTCACTACAGATATTCTGATAGTCACGTTACGTGGTTAAATTAGCTAGAATGAAAGGAAAAACCTGAAAATCAATAGGCATTTATCTGTCAGACAGAATACACAATATCAGAGAGAAAAACTTGATTAATAAAAAGCAATCAGATATAAAGCCGATTAAAGGGTTAAGAATGGAAAAGGAAAGAGGCTTACTCTGCAGAGAGAAATCAATACCACTAGGCTGGCTTAAGTCCTGGTGTGTTTGTGGTTGTGGCTGATGTTTTTCTCTTTTAGAATGTGTAAGGTAGCCTCTGTGAAGGCAGACTTCCCCAGTGCCTCAGCAAGGTTACTTTATAGTAACGGAGGACCTCCATGCGTACAGGAGTTCAAGTGACACAATGTACACTGCAGTTGACACTGAGCTCTAAAACAGACGTGTAAAAGTGTTGGAAAACAGCAGTACAAAGAGCTCTTTATGTCACGAGCTGAGTTACAGCGCTGGGTCCTTTTACTCGCTCGGTTTGTTGTGATGTTTGTGTGGAGGACGACAGTGTTTGTTGTCATGATGGGATGAAAAATGACCTTTACTCTTTTGTTCCAGCAGCTTTTCTCTGATGCCATACTGTATTGTCTACTGAGTGCTCTCAGTCAGATTAGTGTTATTGCATACACTTATTGTCGACACTTGTGGCTGTTATTGCAAATCCATGCTATCAATATTGTGTGTGACTTGATTATTCTCATTCTGGAAGAATCATTTACACAAGAAAATAAATATATACAGGAGGAGGAGGATTATCTTTCATTTCACTCAGGTTCTTCACTGTTTCCACTAACTCAGAGTTTAACAGTTAATTCTATTTAACGTCCTCCTTTACTCTTTCTCTGTGGATGAAGTTTATGAAGCCCTCGATGAGGAAGTCCAGAGGATACAGGGGTTGAATTGGAAGTTAGTTGCCTTCTGTTTGACTGGAATATGAAGCATTAACAAGGTTTTCTTGATTTGTAATGGTTTAGTATTTGTTACGTAAGTAGGTATCTCAGTCAAAAGTTGCTTATGATCCTAATTGGGGGCGGGGGGGGGGTAGGAACTCTGGTGGCCACTGCAGTTGGCCCTTGTGACATTAGGGAACCAACTGGGGACCAACCGTGGCTCAACTGAAAGGAGTACTAGAAACCTAAAAGGACAACTGTTTGCAGATGTTGGTGAGTATTACTGTACATGTGAAAAAAGATGTAGAAAACCTGCTCTAGGCTACATTAGCAGCTGCTGTAGCAAAACACATCTGAATGTCTTTGTGGCCAAAACTGTCCGTGGTCCAGTTGTATTGTGGATAATGTAAAGACCAGGTTTTGACAAAAATATAATAAAAATATTTGTATTAAATGTAATGGCAATCCAGTTAAAGTGCGTGTAAAGCAGCAAAAAAATTGTGTTATGAGTTTGTCACACCACAGTAACATGTATCATTGACCACTGAGCCAAATTTGAAAGATTAAAAAAATTGCTAAGTATATAAAATTAGGTCTCAAAATCATGGAAAAACAAGCACTTCTCTCTGCTGTGAAACGCTGTGGGCGTGTCCGTTAGAGGCGCTGGAACCACGCCCACCACGGGAGGGGAGCCCTCTGTGTACTGCACAAGGACGTAGCCTAGCAACAATGGAAGCTAGTGCTAGCAGCATCATCTGAAGGACCCAGCACTACCTGTTTGAGCCATCAGAGCCAGAAACTGACTCTGAGTCAGACACTGATAGTGCTCAGCCTCGTTCCTCCCGCTGTCGGCGGGACGGGAGGATGCAAGCCGGGGACAGAGCGGATCGGTGGCAGGCACACAATGCCGGTGGCCGTGATGGTGGTAGCCGCTGTCGGTGGGACTGAGGGAATCGGTGGCGGGCACATAATGCCGGTGGCCGTGCTGTAACAATCGGGGGTAAAGTGGACACTGCAGAGACTGGTGTTGGTGGTGATTTTGAACTCTCCACAGTAGCTCCTCTTGACAACATCGATCCACCATTTCCTTACGTTGTCTCGGTAGGAGACTTAAATAGGCTAACTGAGCCGTTACCCTGGCCTGCACACTGTGGCATCCAGGAAAGATGCATGAGCTACGTGGAGGAGACATGACTGGTTAGCTAGCTGCAAACTATCATAAGCGATGCTATCCGAGACTCGAGCTAGCGGGAGAACCACTGAAGCTAATACACTAAACGTATTTATACCGCTTCCGCAGCAGGGCGGGGTTTATGCTAATCATAGCCGCGTTATTTCTGACTCGCCCATTAAATCCTGAACACAGAAATTTTGAAACACAGTTTGGCAGCCTAGCTCCATAACTAAATTATAAATGGTTGAATGGCTTTTTACATGTTTTAAGGAAATACATTTATGACCTATTTAATGTGTTTAGAAGAAAATGGCTGAATTTGCTTTACACAGACTTTAATATTTGCTTCAGTCAGAACCAAAGTGATGCTCGGATCAAGCAACTGTCTGGCTAACCAACACTGCCATCTCCAGAGCCATCCAAGTAGTGGGGATAAAAAAAGCGTACTAAAGCGGACCCTCATACACACCCTCTTTTATGTGCTCCATATCTTAACAAACACCCATTATCATTATTACCTCTTATAAAACTAATAGAGACTGTCCCAGAACTCTCGCTGGGAGATAATGTGTGTGAGAGGCTAGTTATACTACGTTAAATACTCTGTTAAATGCAACAATAATACAAACAAAAGCAAAATAGCTGCCTTGAACATAACCAGCCTGAAAAGGTTATCCAGCCTGGCAGTTATTGCTCACTGATGTGTGTATGTGCTATATGCTAATGTCACTTGGTTAGCGGCTGAACGACAGTCTGTCACTGCCACTGCGGTTCACTTGTTTTTCGACTGAGGGGCTGTATGCTTTATGCTACTGGGTTAGCTGCTGAATGACAGGCGGATGAGTGCAGTAAGACCCCAGGGTCTATATTCATGTAAAATAACTAGCAACTTTTGGTAGGCTACTAGTAATCTCCCCGTTTACAGCTCAGACCAGGGTCATAGCCAGGAGTATAGAGGGTAGTCAACACCGAATCCTACTGAAACCTACTTTCACTACTATAGATCATTCCATCTGTACTCTGAAACCTGAAAATCATGACTAAAAATCACTAACGTGCACAGATTTGCTAATACACCATAGTGTTTGTGTTCAGTCACAAATGGGGTTGTAGCTTTGTTGGCACCCTCACCCAGGAGAGACTGCACTGCAAATCTCTTTTTACATCGAGCTCCGTTTCTCTTGTTCTCACTTGCCTTCTCTTCTCTGCTCCCCTCTCATCAGGTGTTTGAAATAGAATCCAAAGTGTTTCTTTTCTGAACAGGACACAGAGAAATGCACCAGCCCCCACTCTGATTGGGAGCCTCTCTTTATTCACTCCGCTCCCTCATTTGCCCTCCTGAACAACTTAATTGCATGGGTTGTGAGTGAGAAAATTCCTGATTGAGATGAACAGTGTGTGTGTGTGTGTGTGTGTGTGCAAAACTGGCGGTGAGCTTCATTTATCTCGTGGACAACAGTCTCCTCTGTTTGAAGAAGGGTATATGAAGGGTCTGGGTGCTTGCAGCCAGTCAGGAGTATGTGGCATCGCTCTCACAGCTACTTTATCAGAGGGACATACACGCCCCATGTCACGAGTGCATCTGCTCCAAACGATGCACTAACATATCTCAGTCTGCCCGTAGCTGTGATCCACCCTGGACACAAACATGTTACATGTTAGTGCGTTAGCCTCTCTCCTCTTTTTCAACCCAGTTCCTCTTTGATCTGTGTTTGTCTCTCTCAGCTGCTCTCCCCTGTCATGCATCTCCATGACGGTTTACATCTTTTCTGTTTGTAGTTTCCCAAATTGCGATACAACTTTAATTTCTAGTCTCATAAATTTCAGATGGCAACCCTTCCAAAATACAGTCGGTCGACATTAGGCCAGTCAGTGTCTATAATAGAATAGAATAGAAATATGACATTTTAACAGTGACACCTTTTTGACCTGCCTGCTAGCTAGCTAACCCTATCTCTTATTTTCTGCAGTATTGATAGGCCTGCATCGATACACTCACTCAAAGTGCTTGTGTCTTCTTGTCAATGGTTTTGATTGACCAAGAAAACAGCAGTGCTTATTATTTGAGACCAGGCAAAGGCAAAGCAAAATGATACATGCATCCAGGTATTTTATCAAACTTAGAAATTCCAGTATTGTGACAACACTAATATGGATGATTTACAGGCCTAGCTGGTGAACTACTGTAGCCGGAGAGCTAACCACTATCAGCAGGCCAGAAAAATGGCAGCACTAGTCAGTCACGATAGCTGTCCAAACTTCTATTTCCTCTGTACTGCATTGTTTACAATATCTTGTACTCAGGATAGTATGTCATTCTTACTCACTATGATACTAAAGAGAGAACAATGAGCTCTCTGATGTAACGAGCTTAATCATCATAAATTCAAAAGGCACATTTGTACCATTAACTCCTGTCTGATAACTGTCTAAAACCACTTGTGAGGAGCACTTTATGCTCTGGCAGAGGTTAAGTAAAAGTGGATTGTGCAAACCTAGCAATCTAATGAGCAGGCTTCCACCATTTTGGACTCTCCTTCTTTCAAAGGTCAGCCCTGTCACGGCAGTTTTCCTATTGGTCGAAGGTGTGAATAGGCCCATATGTGTTGAAATTCACCAAAGTGGAACTTGACATAAAAGTTACAAAACAATTGCTTGCCTCTGTCATGCAAATGTGTTCCACTTACACTTATCAAGGCTTTTGGTTTGTTTGACTTTTAGTTAGATTGAATCTAATTACTTTGTCACAACAATATTTTCCTGCCTGAGGTCATGCAGATGCAAATGTATAATGCTATAAAATGTTATTGTAAACCTGGTGAGCACATCCAAGAAATTGACTTTCTCAGGGAGAAATCCAACTGAGGAAATGAGGTGCCTCTCATCCCCTACATGGATATAGCCATGTTACACTGAAGAAATCATATTATTGCAGAAAGCTGACAGTAATCCATTCAGGCCTACTTCAATACATATAACCCACTAATTTATTTGTAGAGTTGTTGCAGTGGGGGGCATGGGTAAAAACATAAGCTGCCCAGTACAAACAAAATATTGCCCTTTTGGCCAGTGACCAAACCTACTGGAGCAGTTCAGTGGTTGTTGCCTCTGGGGGGGTCGAGGACAATTGTTTGATTCAGAAAAATGCCATATGTTAGTTGTCCAGTGACCCATGTCGGCTCCAGATAAATGAACATACACAGCTCCCCTCATGTGTACTCATTTAGAAAGGTGCCAGCTGATGGAATAGATGTGGGGCATGTTTAAATGGGCTGCATGGTTTTATACAGGTCAGTGGGCATAGTCATCAGAAAATATGACACACATTCAACAGTCTATCAAAATGGAAATACACAACTGTGACTCATGCTAGTGATGAGTTCACACATACAGACTCTAAATCAAACCTTCAGGCAAACATTTTTCTCTCAGCCTTTTTTTGCGTCTATCCAGTTTGTTGGAATTGAATGAGAGGCCCTTAAAAAGAAACTCTGGCACAGTGTCAGGGCAGACCATTAGCCCACTAACAGTGAGACCACAGCTTCAGCCGACCACTGTGTTTGTTCACTGAAACCTTGCATGGCCACTTCCTGTTCCTGACAGCCAAACGGGCTGCCAACACAAGCTGTGATCTCTGGGAGGGTCAAGATGCAGGGGGCAACAACAGAGATGCAGAAAACTGAATGAAACAGAAAGAATGTGTCAAGGTTGGGGTTCTTTGGTGGGCTGCTGGAGGCAGGCGAACAGTTCAAAAGCTATTTATTATCAAAAACAAAGTGCGACATTGAGAGAGAGGGGGGCAGGCTATGGATAAAAGGTTGAGTGGTCTGGAAGTGATGACGTGAAAACACAGGTGAGCTGGCGGCGCTGCAGGCTGAGCGGAGAGATGCTGAGGGTTCTGCACATGAGGGAGGAAAAAACGTGAGTTTCCAATAGAAAAATCCAATAGATGAAAAACACTGGAGCAAAAGCACACAAAACGGGCTGGCAGAGCGACACACAAAGAGAGGGATGCACCCTGAGTGCCGGAGGGGGCTTGAGCCGGACCACAGTGAGACCAAAAGGCATCACTTGGTACTCGAAATAGGAGAGGAGTATTAAATCTTCCATTCGTCTCCTTCTCGTATATGCACCAGATGATATGCATTGGCCAGGTCGAGCTTTAAGGCGTCAGCCTGGTGGAGGGGTCCAAATTCTGACTCGATCAGAGGGAGAGGGTATTTGTTCTTAACTGTTATGTCATTAAGACCTCTGTAGTCGATACACTGCCTTAAAGATCCATCCTTTTCAGCCACAAAGAAAAATCGTGCCCCTACTGGCGAGGAAGAGGGGCAAATGAGTCCGGTAGTAAGTGAGTCGTTGATGTCGGACTCCATGGCGTCTCATTCAACAAAAAACAAACTGGGACGTTGAGAGAGAGGAAGGCAGGCAGGCAGGTTGAGTGGTCTGGAAGCGATGAGGTGAAAACACAGGTGAGCTGGTGGAGCTTCAGGCTGAGCGGAGAGACACTGAGGGTTTGCACACAAGGGAGGACAAAACACGAGCATGAAACAAAAATTCAACGGGGGAAAAACACTGGAGCATAAGAACCCAAAAACATAGCAACACTAGAAAAACATTGATAGTGAGAAAACTCGAGAGTAGAGCATGAGTATAGTCGCCATACAGGATGGAACAATCTGGCACTGGAGTAGTGAAGGGACCGGCATGTTAATAACCTTTAGCCACTTATCTTGCTGATAAAGAAGAATTTCAGCATCACTTGAGAACATTTCATTTGTCTCCAGCAGGAAAGGTATTAGCATTCATTCCTGAGTCAAATGACTCAGTCTTGGGTATTTATCAGCTCCAGCTCCAACCAGAAGTGATGGAAACATGACACCCGGCCTGGTAGACATTCGATCCACATCCCTCATAGATACCAGCCACCTAAATACACCAGATTTTTTTCCATTAAGATCCATGTATTACTCCCTGAGAAACTATGTCAAAAATGTCAAAAAACAAACCTATCTCGCCCTATGTCCCTTTATCCGAATCCTCACTAAAAGTTAAAGGGGATCTAACCTGGGCCGAGTCTTATCAGTAGTTCTTGTGTAATCCTGTTGACAAACCAACCAACAAACCAAGAAACTAACAAACAAATGGACGTGGGTGACAACATAGCCTCCTAACCACTATAGCCACTGTAACATTTGAACAGGCTTCCATGTGACTGTTCTACTGTTCCCTTTTTTTCTGGCATGTTCCTGACATCAAATGTCACACACGAGAAAAAAAAAATAGAAAGGCAAACTTGTCCACTGGCAGTGGGAAAGGAGTCAATTATCTATTTTTAGCAGGTTTACCAGCATTTAAAAAAAACTGCGTATATGTGCTAATTTTGTTGTAAATATGGTATAAATAAGGAGGTAATGCATCTAAATTGTTACTGAAATAATCATACTGTGTATTATGCGCATATTGTCGAGAAAACAAGGCTTTCATAGCAAAGCTTCATGTACGAAAAGAGGAGCTTCTTCAATCTGAGAACACTCAAACAAGCGCTCAAACAAATGCATAGCGCTATTATGATATGTGAGGAAATCATCCTTATTGCACTTCTTTGTTTATTCTTTATTTATTTCCTACAATGTTTGACAGAGTGTGTGTTTGCATGTGTGTGTGAGAAATAGAGGGAGCAAATGAAAGACAGAGAGATGGGGAGAACATCTGTGTATGTGTGTGTTGGGTCATATGCACTAAAACTGACCTTGGGCCTGAGGTTACATTACTGTGTGCTCCAGTAGTTCATATGGACTGAAAATACAGCTTTGCTTACACAACTGTGTGCTCACACACACACACACACACACACATGTGCACACACATTTTCCCTAAAGGAGATGAATGGTGGTGACAGTGCTGCTTCACAGATCCAGAGTGGTTGGGGAGAATCACTGTTTAACAGCTGGTGTTTTTAGTCTGTAATGCGGCTAATCCAATTTTAGCTGCCATTATCCTTCCACGTTCCGACAACAATTCACACATAATGGAGATAATGCACGTCTTTGTATCAGTGAACTGTTTCGTTTTATCCATTGCAAAGTGGAAACTTAGGTTAACATGACCTCAGTTCATATGTTCATGTTATGCCAGAAGGTGAATTGTTTAGCGGGAGGTGCTGTGTCAAATATGTACTGAAATAAAGGATGATTTTCGGTTCGCCTTGGTTTTTACAATAATTCTACCTTTGTAACAGAAACATTAAGGTCTTAAATATTAATTTAAAAACCTGCTCTTGATTTGTGAAACCTAATCTATTTATGTACACATAAAAAAATGAAAATGGACTTTCCTATTCATTTTTTTTAATCTTTTCAGAAACAAAATATAGTACTTGTCAGATTTTGCAATTGATTAGATTAAATATACAGTTAGACTGACCAGATATATAGACCTATGGACTGATATTTTTTATTAAAACGTTTTTTTATCTAGAGTTTATGGGCATAGCAAAATGTACAATTGCCCTTTTCCCTTTTTTCACATGTAAAGGTTTCAGAACTTTGAGACAGGGTTTAAGTGAATACTTACACTGCTTGGGAAATATGCTTATTGACTTTCTTGTTGAGAGTTAGATTAGAAGATTGACACAACACTCTCAAGCTAAATATGAAGCTAGCTAAGCTAGAAAACGTATTATGAAGACAACAAGCAGGAGCAAACAGTTAGGCTGGCTCTGTCAGTTCTTGTTCGTATAAGGGCCCAGACACACCTGACCGACATCAAAGAACAAGCAACAAAGGTTGACTGTTGTGTTTAACTGCACTTGAACACTCCTAAAAGACCACAGGCAATGGCAACTAGCTCATATGTTTTGTGTATGTGTGAGAGGTAATAACTCATCATACCACCAGGAAGCGGTAGTCTGTATTTGTCATTCATAAAAGGAAACCAGAGGATTCTTGACTGCAGTTGTACAAACCACTGTTATGATAAGGATGTGTTTTTTGAACCACTCTTACTAATATAGTCACTTTTAATATAGAATATGTTCAGTAAAAGGTTGCAAATAGCCCTGCTAAAGAGGTGGAGGTGAAAAATAAGGAGAAACCAAACAGAAATCATGGGTGCTACAGCAATGGGCTCAAGAGCCTTTCTCTATCTTTTTTTTTAAAATTGTTTTTTCTTCTTGGGCACTGATTGCTTAGCTGAAAAGCCAATCACAGTGATTTCTCTCACCAACAGGCTCCACTGCCATTCAGTGTGCTCAATTGGCCAAAAAGCTTCAGACAAAGGCTGACCAGTGCCAACGGTGCAACACCGCAACCACTAGGGCCACGCTCACTAACGGCACTGGCCATCAGCCGACCTTCAGCTTTGTGTGTTAGGGGCCTAAAACAAGGAAAGGAAACAAGGTTGATGAAAGCAGAGCTTACTAGCTAAAAAGAAGGGTCTGTGCAGCCGAGGGTTGGCTGAGCTTGTCAGTAAAGCAACAACTTTCACTTCACACATAATCATTTGAACCTCATCTGCCCCAGTCACCTGGAAGTGATGATTTTCTTCATTAGACAGCATTTTGCAAACCAAAGAACTATAAAAGTTAGGATCAGCTGAGTTTCTGGATGATTACATCTGTATTAAATCCATAAATTAACAGAGCTTTATCTAGCCCGCTCAGATCACACATAAGATTCTCAGGAACTCCAAACAAAGCTTGAAGAGAGACTCTCCTCTAAACAGTCTGATTGTTGCTTTAAACAACATTGCCTAATTAAAACGGAAAGTTGGGATAGACTGAAGCCAGTTTTGAGGTGCCCCCCTTCACGACCTACAGGCTGATGTGAACACCAGCTTCACCCTGAACAATATTCTTTAAGAGACTTGGCTCATGCCCTGAGTGTGATTGGTTTACGAGATAGAAAAAAGGGATTTATCCACCTTGTCTCACAGTGATAATCAATTCTGCCAGAATTTTAGTCAGAAATCAATGTCACATTGTCCTCTTCTTCTTCTTGTGTCTAGGCTGAAGCCATAATAAAAATGACCCTTTTCTTTCGTCCCATCCCATCTTTCTTGGAGTTAGGCCTCACTAGACAACAATCCCTACCTTGTTTGCTGGTTATATGGCGATACATCACAGTCCTTGTTCCTCTGCCTGACATAACTACTCTCACTTGTTTATCTCTCACTGTCCTTGGCTCCTCATCCAACTCACTTCTCCTCAGAACTTTGCTCAGAATAGTTTAAGAGAAGTGCAAATAACAAAGTGATCACTTGCAGAAAAATTGACAACAGTGTTGACAGCAACAATAAATCCCTCTGTCTGTCTGAGTCTGTCTACATGTCACCCCCTGCCCCCATGTGAACAGTAGGCCTACTGTGTCCAGTGGCTGAGTGAATAACAACAGTGTTGGGGGTCAACATCAGACTGGCCTATTGTATCGCAGGCCACCATGGTTTGTGCAACAGGCAACACACATCGAGATGGTTGTTTTGTTTGGAGATTGACAGGCATACATACTGTATTTTGCAAGGAATCGTCCCTTTTACTTGATACATAAGAATACATTCTAATCCTGTTCCTGCTACTAATCCTGTCTGGATGGTGGCAGCAGACTAAGTTGGCATTCAAACCTTGGTGTTGTATCAGTGGGATAATGAAAACATTTGAGCAATAGATGTACTGTATGTGGACCCAGTTTGTGTCCTTCACCCGTGACTAGAAAACTGAACTATGATTTGGGATTAGGGGCAGGGGTTAGGCCTGACAAACCTCAGTCAAATAAAGCTTCATTGAGTCAGGCAGAATACACTAACATGTTTAATTAAACAACCCTATGCCCTGCACTCGCCCTACTGCTGTCAAATGGACAGGGGGGATGACAAGTTAACAAGTGGGATGCATTTTGGTCATTTTGCTCACAAGAGGAATGACATCCCCCCCTCATAACTCCTATTGAATGTATGAGTTTAAAGGTTTATCAGAGGCCAAACACCACTCATATAATATTATGATGAAGAATTTCAGTGCTCTGAAAGTTCATCATGGTGGTAATCTTGTTGTCTTTTGTCACAGTGATCTTGAGATAAACCGTTGAAATGTGGCTTTCACATAGCAAAGTAATCTACCAGAAATGCGGGCCACACCTATGTGATTGGTCAGTGCAGTGCAATGTTGGATGATGTCTCATTGGTTCCAGCAAAAGTTGAGCCAGGTCAAACTTTTTTGCCAGATGACCCTGAAATTTCTTGTCCACAAACCACTGCATTGGCACCCCAATGCGTTAAGGCAGGCCCAGATAGCAAAATTATTGTGGCCCAGATCTGGCCCACAGCAGATACATTGATCCAGCCCACATACCGGGTGGAATTATGGCACTTGGATGGTCTGCTCCTGTTTGCCAGATCTGTATTGGTAATTTATTCTTGTCCCTACCTAAAGCTCATGACCATAGGTGACCCTAACCCTAACAAACTGAAAAATCATTACTTTGCCTTCATGCTCAGATCCCTGTTAACCCTAACTGACCACCCGCTTTATCTTGCCCTCAAAAGTGAACAGTGCCCTAGGAAACTCCTTCACTTGCAGCCCTGTCTCACTCCCAACACCAAGGCAGCTGCTGCCAACAGTCCCCTTAAATTTAATCAAAGCCTAATCCGATATCAAGCTTGATGGCCCTGTATGCCTCTAAATTTTAGACCACTGAAAACTGCTTAACCATAATTTAAGTTCACCAGATCTAGAATGAAAATGTCTCGAAATGCAGTTTCTCGCAATGTTAAAGAAAGTGAGAAAGAATTCCTGGATCCATCCCTTTATCTGTGTCGGCACTAAAGGTTATTGGGATCTATTTTTGGCCGAGACACATCTTCCTTCAAAGTGTCATGGAAAATCTTTTAGTAGTTTTTTGTGAAATACTGCCGACAAACCAACCAACCAAGAGACACTGGTGAAAACTGGTTAACATCTAGATATCAATCACTGTGGATCAACATTTTGTTAGTGTTGGCCCACACATTTTCACCTGTGTATTTGTTGCATCCACACACAAGTTCATGTGTGCATATGTACATATAGTAGGATTTTGATGTGCCAGGGTATGTGCTGTCTTCCGTGTTCATACCATATATGCATTAACGGCTAAGACAGCTGATCAGATTTGAGTGAACCTGTCTCAGCCTTAGCCTCCGGGTCTCTGGTGACATCTGAAGCAGTCTTGAAGACTGAAGAGCTTCTGAATAGGTTAAACAGGGCTACATGTGTAAGCAGTCACATGTTAAGAGGATAGGTTGTCTAACCCGATTTACAAATAACATGCAGTGTTTGTGACGAGGCTCTGGTTTACTCATTCCGACAACGTCCGTTCTCTTTTAACTCCTGAACGCAACATACCAAAACGTGCACATGCACACTGATCGTTGATGTCAGAGTGACATCAGAGGTGAGTCGTGATGCAGAAGGTGAGATATGTTACCACCTGATGTGAGGCATGACTCATATTTAATGTGTTTATGATTTACCCCACCATCTGCACCAATCACCCGCCCCCCAAAAAACAAACAAACAAAAAAAACAAAAACAAAAACAAAACAAGAGCAAAGGAAAGAGACCAATAGAAAGGGTGAATGAATGAAAGGAGAATGAAAGGATAGAAAAAGAGGAAGAGTCAGGCGATAAAAACAGAGCGAGTGGGAGGGATTTATTTTCTAGAGAAGATAGCAGCGACACAGACAGATATCATCCTCAGGCAGGCTCAGTCTCATGGACGTCTGTTTGTTGTGACTAAAAGCATGAAATTACTCAAACAAGGCTAATAGGGCATGCTGTTAAATTAGATTGAGGAACTTCCTGCTGACATGAAGAAACAAAGTTAAGCCAGAGCTGTCTGAATTGCAATTTACAAGAATCTGCGAGTGCCCATTAAATTATTCAAGCCTTGTTATCACTTTCCCTCTTAATGCTAGAAGTGTCTGTGTCTTTGGACTTAGGACTGAGCAGTCAAGCAATGTGTGTACAAATCTCGATGCTATCACTTCCTGCTAACTCACTGCTCTCCTGATATGTATTGCACCAGACACCTTAGTTCTTTGGTAGCATTCAGGTGTATTCAGGGTGTACCTTTCCCTGTTTGGTTCACATCTACACACACAAATTTGGTATTTGCAACAGAGCTGGTTGCATATAAATAAAACAGCTCAAGGCTTCAGTTATGGCTTCAATTAGTTGGAGTTTAGGCTAGAAGTAGTGTTAGCATCTACTGTTAGCATTACTTGCCATGGATTGATAGTCTAACTTTACTTTACTTGCAACAGATAACTTTTCTGCTTTAACTTATAATTCTGAAGTAAATGCTGTTTGGTTCAATAATGAATTTATTGTAAGTCCTCTGAAAATGTGACCAAATCTGCTTGGTCAAAAATATACATACAGTAATTCTAATATTGCGTTAAATGTCCCTTGGCCATTTTCACCTCAATTAGGTGCTTTTGACAGCTATCCACAAGCTTCTGGTCGTCCTCTGGCTGGATTTTTAACCACTCCACTTGATGGAATCGGTGAAGTTCAACTAAATTTGTTGGCATCCTGGCACAGACTTGTTTCTCCAGCACAGTCCACATGTTCTCAATGGGGTTCAAGTCAGGACTTTTGGAAGTCCATTCCAAACCTCAGTTCTAGCCTGATTCATCCATTCCTTTACCACTTTAGATGTGTGTTTGGGATCATTGTCGGAACACCCAACTGCACCCAAGAGCCAATCTTCTGGCTAATGATTTTAGGTTGTCCTGAAGGATTTGGAAATAATCATATAACTGCTTTGAAATGGCTCCAAGTGACTTTCCTGACTTATTCAAATCAATCAATAATCAGATCAATGCTGAGCTCTTTAGACCTTCCCATTGTAGTGTTTGTCTAGTGTCTAGTGGGTGTATCATCTCATTCCATCACAGAAAAAAGAGAGCTGTAGAAATCATTGGAATTGAAGACTGCCCTGACATGTTTTTTAAGAGTATATAAAATTTGGACCACGACTGAATGGCTGCCAATGAACAAACAATGTTACGTTAATGGGAATTCCCATTATGTGTTCTCATCAAGCTAAGGGACTAAGCGCTAGTTATATAAAATGGATTCAGAAATCAAAGAATCAATTCAGGTATCAATCAATTTAGGAATCGTGAATAAAAGAATGAACACAGCCTCCTTAAGTGAATTGGTTTTTTTTCACTCCTTGTAGAGTGGGTCATTTCTTTCAGTTTGGAAATGTTGTTAGTAGGTGGATGGCCTGAATCAGGCATGTGATTGAGGACCTACCTTTTTGACAAATTTCACACAGAACTTTGTTTGTATCTGTGGTTGAGTATTGATGTAGACACATTGGTGCATATTTACACCTTCAATGTGATGCAAACAGATAAGCCTACAGCACACCTGGACAAGGTTTAATTACATGAAGCTAATCCCTGCATCATTCACTTTGAATAATAAAGGTACAAAATTAGCCTACTTATTAATTGACAAAACAAACTATGACTATTAAATTAATTACATAAGACTTAAGATTGCAGATAAAAGTCAGTTTCAGACCTTTACGTCTGTCAGGCTTCTTCATGTCACATTATGTGTGTGATTATTCTGATATGCTGGTTGTAAGAAATTTCCCCTGGGGTTTCGGCGTATGGTCCTGCTTCTGACAGGAGCAGCGCTGTGACTCATAGTTTACCTCAGACTACTTGCACACATCACATTATACATTTCCCAAGGTGGCTTTTGCTTGTGTCTGTGTGTGGGAGCCAACCTCTAATAAGCCATCACCACTGCAGCACTGGACAAGTAACTTGGGAGAAAAAAGGCCTGCAATTATGCAAAGCCCCTAAACACACTGCGCATCACGACAATTAAAAGTGAACACACTGGCTGCTCCCCTGCCCAGAGAAGCACATCCCACACTTCAGGGTGCTAACCAATCATAACAATGCCTGTCATAACATTTGTGTTTCTCCAGTGTTTGTTGAGAACAACATAATTCTATATAAAGCATTGGCAGCCTCACATAGGGCGGATTTTAAATGAACGCACTGCCCGCCCACCTGTGAAGAGCTTTGGAAGCAGACTGGGCGTGAGTGAGGGAAACAAGCCAACAACACTTCAGGTCCTTTAGGTCTTTTTTTAGTCATTTAATGCGACCCTGGCAGCAGCAGTGGCACATGTGGCTGCTGCTCACGCACACAAAAACTGTGTCAGACGACGTCCTGGTGCTGATGCTGAAACTTCACTATGCCAAACAAGATATTAAGTGTACCAATGATGATTCCTTATTATATCTGAAAACTGTAAAAGTCATAAGTGGACCTTGCGCTAAGATAAGTCCCAACATAGACGGGAAAGAAGAATGCAAGCTAGTAAATGTGCATGTTAACAGTTCAAATATCGGCTTTGCCAATGTTTTATGAGACAGGAAGTGCATTCACACACTGAGTTTTGGTGATCAACACTGAATATAAATGAAACTTTTTTATTTAAATAAAGTATTAAAATTCCACATTGGAGTGCGTGCTAGCATGCTGGTTGTGTGCATCTTCACTGGCAGCTGCAGTTACATAATGATAAAGTAATAATAAATAAGCGGCTTGTCTGGTACTACTTTCTGCTTGAACTTTTTTTCCAGTTTATTCAACTGTGCGCTAACCAATTGAGAAGTGCCGTCCAATGGGAAAAGAGCAATAATGTGATGTTGCTAGTGTGCATTTTTTCAAATAAACAGTAGAGAGTGAAACAAGAACAGACTGGGGACACAATGTTCCTTGGTACAACTGGCAATTTTGCATGTTGGCATTTAAAATAGCAACAATCAGAGGACTGTGTTTCACTGAGTAACATGCAAATAACACACTCACGTGTGCCAACACAGCCAGTCTATAATGTCTTCACACAAAAAACAAAAAAAAGCAGTGACTGAGCCAACAGATCTAATGCTGGTCATCCAGTGGCTCTACCATAAAAGCCATATGTGTAACTTAGACACATAGTGAGGACCCATGGAGTCTCAGGTGGAGGAAATGATGGACTTTTTTTCACAAAAGATGCTTGCTTGCTGAAGCATTTAACCTTTCACTACAGCAGCCAGTGGGCTCGGTGTTGTGTGAAAGGTAAACTGCCTTCTATTTGGTGTGTTTGACCAAATGTTTGCATGTGTTTGTTCATCTGTGGTGTTTAGTGCTGGTGCCAGGGCTATTGTTTAGTATGCAGGGGTCTATCTTCACATTATCATGGCTGAGTGGGCCTGGGGGCTGTGTGATGAATCAGGCTCTCAATAATAAACTCCTTATGTAAACATTGTTATTGTGCCTCAGCTGCAGCATGCTAAGGCAAACGATTGCTACTATGGATTCAAAATTACAGTAGCAACCTACCTCAGAACCAAAAGGCCAACTGTTTAAACATGTGACCAAAATACAGAAAAAAGACCAACTGAATAGGCCTGCTAAAAGGAACAGCAAGAATAAAATGTTTGGTACATAATGTCAGGCATATTACAATAGCTTTGTATTAATCCTAAAGAAATAAAAATAAAATGAAATGAATGAATAAAATGAAATAAACCCAAAACTTCCACTTGTCTAATTTCATTAGCCTGGCTATCTCCAAATTTTGCTTCAGCACATTTAACCACTTCAACATCTGGCCCATCGGCCATGTTCCCCTCATTAGGCCCTATTTAGACAGTCTATGGCGCTCGGTCTAAAGCGCAAAGCACTAGTGTATTTAGGGCGTGTCCAAGTCCATTTTGCTAGTTAAATGGCAGATAATCTGGTCGCAAAGTGTGGCGCATGGCGCAAAGAGCTGGTATTATTACTCTGAATTAGTCATGGGTGTGTTTTGGCAGGAGTGTCATCTCCCAGTCTTGTAAAGAGCCAGGTGCACCAGGGCCTGGCACATATTAAATAGTAGCACTCGTCTTCAGTGAGGGACATGTACGTGGTCCTTGGCTGCTGGACCCTCTGCCCCGCCATTTCACAATCATCTCTCCCATCAACAACTCTGTTTGACTGCATATGAAAAAAATGCATTGATATAAAACTTAGGAGGAGGAGGGGAGCGCTGCTGTGTCCCTCTGTGTGTGCACGATTCTCAGTCCGTGGATCAGATGGGACGGGTCATAGAAAGTATCATCCTGATCAATAACAGTGGGATGAGAGGGTGAAATACATCCTTAATGAGGAAATATTAATGACATTACCTGCAGCAGTCCTCCAGCAGCAGAAACCACATGGCTATCTATACATTGACATGTGCATTTTCACACGAGGAACAGCTGATAAACGTCATTGATTGACTCGGCGACAGGAGCTAAAAGTTTAATTCTGTTTTCCTGTTTCCTCTCCAGATTTTAGTTTTGTTGATTAAATGTGCCATGATTTTTGTTACAATGACGTGGTGTGCCACCTGTGTAGGCACATCTAATGCGTCCTTTAAATAGCAGGAAACAGACTGCGCTTTTGACTTTAGAGCGCTATAGACCTTTTTGTTGGTCTATAGTGCTGTCACTTTCTGCTGCCTCAAGATCGCAATCTGCCATCAGTGCGCCTGTCCACACCTCACTTTAAGACCAACACACCCAGGGGCGCACATGTGGGTGCAAGTACATTTACTATTTACACAACGTCGGCGCTGGAGTTGTGAAAATGACAACTGACAAATGAGTGCTTTGCGGCGAGCGTAAGATAGAGCCCATTGTCACTAAACCTGTTAAGCATGTTAGCATTGCACATTTACAAATTACAATGATTACGATGGCAGATTAAGGCTAAAACTTTATTACTTACTTTAAATATTTTTTTTAATCAAATCTGCCAGCTGTCAACTGTCGCTGGCGGATTTGATCAGTTCTAGCTAGCAAGCTAATGAACTCTAACTGTGAGTTGGTAGTAGGCTATACTTTGTCTCATTCTAACTTGTTTTAAAAGGAGAAAAATACAAAAGGGTCAGAAATTGTTGATAAAACTGAAATTGTTGTTGATTTTAGCAGGATATCATGAATAGGCCTACATGATATAATGCTAAAAGGCTAAAGCTGCATGTCCCAGGCTAAAAGTTAGCATCCTCAGCAGTTGATGATCTGTGTGCTATGATAAGAATGATAAGAACATTTGGAGCCTATGTTTCAGTTTTGTAAATAACAAGTTTGTGCAAACAAAATGCTATCAGAGGTAGTGAGTTTGGCTGAGGCTGTTACTGTATGAGCAAATTAGCAGAACTTTCCAAAATCCAATAAACAGCAGGACAGAGCTGCAAACATAAAGTCTGATGTAGCTGCAGCCAGGTCTGGCTCCCATGTAAGTGTTGTTTTTGAATGGGAATCTCTGATGTCACCTGTTGTCACACAAAATAATAGTGAGGTAATGATATGGTACTCTGTGGCTTTGGACGTAACACTAGGTTACTACAGTAGACAGTAAGCTGGCTAGCAAGGCACGCTGATGTTAATATGTCAGGTCTGATAAAACACAGTTTTATTCTGTTCCTCATAACTTTGCTCCTGTGTTTTAATCATTGAACGGTGAAAACATTGTGCATATCACTGTGAACACATTGGATGCTTATAAGATGTCACTCCTATAAAGCCTCATTGACACTGTGTCAGCATGTTGAGAAAGCTAAGGCTTGACAGACATAGCCTACCATGTCTGATAATTACAGTTGCTATGCCACTATTGGAAAATTGCTGTTTAGTCAACTTAGAAATCTGCTGATGGATCAAACGTCAGAGCTGCATGAAAAATGAACTTAAACTTAATTTAACAAAACCTGTATGAGGTAAGGTGAAAAATAAAAATAACAAAGCATTTTGATTCCTTTAAAGACAGAAAAACATGATTATGAAAAAACATAATTTCAGATTCCTTGGTGTTTGTGTGTGTGTGTGTGTGTGTGTGTGTGTGTGTGTGAAGCCTGTACACCTGTAACAAAGGGTGGATAAATGCACCCAAGACATAATTATAATAACTTAAAACATAATTTCATACAGTGGGACTCCTCACTAACATGTTATACTTAGTTACTGCAGTAATGTCACTACAGCAAAGCTGCAGTTACTGCATGACCCAACAATGTTATGACAATGATATGGAACAGGGTCACAAGTTCTGTGCATGTACATATACAAACACACCCCAGGCAGCCAATTACTCCTCCCCGGGCCTCTGTACTGTAGGTAAACAGTGCTGTTTGTTCAGTGGTTATGGATAGACTTCAGTATATTGGAGCGGCCCTTTTCCTCTGTTACTACTGTGTCAGTGTCAGTTGACATGCGAGTACTTAATGCATGAGGCTCATCAGACAGGAGAGAGGTGGTTGAGTGAGTGAGTGGGTTGGTGCGTGGTTGAGGGGGTGTCAGATGTCCTCAGATGTTCTTAGTGCAGTAGTGTTTACAAACAGAAGAAACAGTTAATCATTTCAGACTTTTACAAATCTATTATTGCAGCCTCATCTATCAATATGACACTGTTAAAGATAAAGTGAGAACCACAACATGACCTTGTGATCACCACTGCGCACAGAATTATCAGTGTGACCAACTGTGTTATAGAACAGTATGTGCAGTTACAGTGTAACATCAGTTTGATATTTTGTACAGCGATGTAACCTCTGAATTTCGTTACATACAGAGAAACATAAAGTCCAACCTCAAGATAGAGCTTCAGACCAGAAAGAGAGAAAAATAACCACTAATGTAGCCAATTAGTAGACCCATTGGAGCGTAGGAACACCCCCTGAGATGATGAGGGATCCTGATAAAAAATAATGAAGAAATTTCTCTCAAAGCACACATTCAGCCCCAAACAGCAACATGTACCTCTGTCTCTGCCATCCGCTGACCCCTGACCCTCGCTGTAAGGTCGACGTGTCTTAATGAAGAGTGTGAGTGGATGTGGCTGCAGCAGAGCTACTTACAGGGGAGCACAGGTCATCCACACGCACTGGAGGGACGGAGCAGCCTCTCTGCTCAGGTCTCCCTCGCCTTCCCAGGTGTCCCTCACACAGAGATAAATCCACAAGATGCAAGCAGCCCTGTCACAGTGATGGACATACAGCTCGGCAGGAAGGCTGGGTAAATGCAACCTGTCCACGAGTCCCTCTGACAGCTCACCCTTCCACCCTCCCTACGTCCTCCACAAAGAGCACAGCGAGCTGACTAACTGGCCAGATAACAGTAAAGGCTAAATAAAGAGACAGAGATACAGTGGAGACAGAAACTGCTGCTCAGAGTGTTTTATAATCAGCCTGCAGCTCCTCCTCCACCAATCTCTGACTTTGGCCCTCCCTCGTTGGCATGGCAACGGCCAATCACCACTTGGCATAGCACAAGCCTCCTCCTATCCGTCCTCCTTCTCCTCCTCCTCCTCTTCGGCTGGCCTCTGGTGGTGACAGGATTGTCGCACACTAGTGAGAGCATGTATGTATGTTTGTGTATATGAAAGAATGTATATAAATGTGTTTATGATTGCGTGTGTGTAAGTCTGCATGTGTATTGGTGTGGTGGTATTGATGTCTGCAAGTGTGTGCATGCTTATACGGTGTGTGTGCATTGGTGTGAAGTCTGTACACGTGCAACAACGAGGGGACAAATGCGCATATATGTGCGTCTGTATGCTTACATGTGGGTAAAAACGCGCATGCACCTTTACTGTACTGTTCAGTGTATGTGTGAGTGTTTATATTTGTGTTTCCTTTCTTCGCCTTTCAGCAGCAGCTGTATATTTATACCTGATGTGATATGAGTGTTCCTGTTAGTCATTCCAATTGCGTGAATTAAGTGCAAGAGTGTGACAGTTACAAAACAAACAAAGCAGCTGCTGATAACAGGAGATAAGTTGGAACAGCAGTGTTAGACATGCAGCCAATTTATAGCCCACTGAACATTCACAGGCACTTACTGGTGTTTTGTCACACATATTTTGAAGTATGAGTATATCATACTGCACCTTTCTTTGCAACTCCCACTTCTGCCGGAGCTCAACATTACATTTCCAAAAAGAGACTCTTTGTGATCTCCACCTCTGCTGTCAGCGGCTCAGAAGCTGAACAACTGAACTGGGAATACAAGTCAAACTTCATGTTTTCTTTGTTAGTGTGGCAATTTGAGCCACTTTGCTCTGTTGCTATGAGATGACAGCAAATGCTGACAAGTTTGAGTGCCATGACTGACATGTTTTAATTGAAAGCGAGTACTAATGAAGATGTGTTTTATAAAACAAGGCTGTCAGCTATGCAAATCTGACTTAAGTTAATCAGGATTATTTCCAGGAAGCTCTGTTTCATAAAGCAGGTTTGGTTTTATTCACTGACACAACATACTTGAAAAAGTATGATACTATTTTCTAATGAGAGTTAACAAGTCGTAACTAATGGCTTAAATTATTATAATAATAATCATTGTTGTTGTTATTATTTTTAATTATTTAATTATTACTTTAAATAATGCTTCATAGCTCAGTCGTTACTTTATCAACATGTGTAACTACATTTATGGCTTATTAACATTCATCACTGCAAACCTAATGGTCTATTATGAAGCCTCCTCACCATTTATTGAAAATATCTTCCACACATGTATGAAGGCAAACAAAACAATTCTGTAATGTGTGTCAAATGTGTCTGCAGTACAGCCTCACACAGCATGGCTGCAGACCTAAGCGGCAACCATCAGGGCTGAAAACATGAAGCCAACGTGGAAGTTTGAGGATGGCTCCAAAAGTGAATCAATCCCCATAACCCTGCACGTTATAGCTCATTTCCCTGCTCATGATGCTGCTCAGTGTTTTGGATTAATAGGCGACCATGTAAGGGTTAACCAGCAGACAGCTGCTGGAGCCGGTGAGCTGTGGAGGAGACAGCCGTGGGCAGAGCTCGGAGCTTCTGGAGGAACACCCCAGGGAGTCGAGGAGAGTACAGTTGTTTTTAATCTACTGGGATTAAAAATTGAATTAATCTTCACTCTTGCTTCTCAAGCTGTATGCGGCAACGAGGTGCAGAGGTGCCGAAATCCACCGTAATTTACTGTAATTCTTTGTTATCTGACTGCTGAATGGACGGGGACGTGCTTTACTTTATAAAGGTACAGAGAAGAGATGGGGTGAAGAAAATACACTGCAGGATAACAGAATGAAGTATCTGGTGACTTTTGGCTTTGGTCAGAGACAAAACTGAACACAGACACACACACTCTCATGAACACGGAAAGCTTGTTAGCCTTAGCTAGCTTGGTAGGTGGGCCTGTTTTGGTCCTTCAGAAACCTATGGGTGACAGCACGATGGCTATGTCCACTCATTTCACAGTCAATGCTGCAGACTATAAGTCTCATTTCTCACAGAGTGTTGAAAAGGTGCTGCTTTGATACATTTCGATCCTGAGCTGGTCTTTTCTTTCTATAAATAATAAGGTCAATTAGTCCAGCCCTTGTAAGCCATTTCTAAAATAGGGCAATTTCTATTGTATGTAGCTGCACTGACTTATTTAATAACATCTGATTCACATGCCAACTCTTTCTCGCCTCACATACTGGGCTCAGTGGGAATCTAACAACCAACCCTGTTATTGTCCAGCTCTCTTTTTCAAACCTTTGTCACCAAGATACAGATACAGAATTCATTCAATCCAGGTAACGGTGGAAAGTCATTCTGGCACTGTGGACTCAACAGCTATCACAGTCCATTTGCAGGCTTTTCACATAGATTGCATTATATAAAGAGGAGTAGTGGCAGGTCACTCAGTGTGTGTTTGGTAAAGTGATGATTAATAGCAGCAGTACCATGCAGAGCATGACCCATTACACAGGGATGGCGATTTAGCCCCCCATGTAGTTTTATACAGAACACAAACACTGACATGTAAGTGTGATTTTACCTGGCCACAGTTTACATGCATAAGGGCTGTGAGTGAGTTCATATGTGCTTTGTGAGACCAGAGGCAAACCATTCTCTGATATTGTTTATTGCAATACAGACTCATTAAGTAATCAAGATGCTATCCTGAACCTCCTGGACTGTAACTACATGACTGAGTGTTCCCTTTATATTGTGGGATGTGGCATTGGTCCATGCTATATGCAGCCAACCCAATACAAAAATAAACATGACGCGAATACAACGCTTTGAACAAGTTGTGAAAATTAACCTTCTACTATACGTCGACTTATACTTTATACTACTAGATCATGGTGGCAGGTGCCAGAGGTTATACTTTCTTGAATGAGGAAAAAAAACACTGACACCTATAATTCTTCTCACAAGATTAACTGGTTTGCTCCAGAATTAAGAGAAATCCCTACAGAGAACTTTGCTGTAGCTACACTTTTCCTTCTGTCTTCTTTTCATCTTTATCACCGTGACATTATGGTAATCCAGATTTCATGGCCATCCAGATTGCTCAGGGGTGTATGCCCATCTGCTGTAAATTCACATAGGTGCTATGCTCATGTTCCCTATCAAGAACAAACAGCAAATCAAGAGGAAGAAGATGAATCCAGTAGAACCTTCAGATCGTTTCTCATTTGTCTTTGAGGGTTTTGATCTGTTTGTCAGATCCATACAGCAACTGTGTAGTTGAAAAAAAACCCAGAAAATATGGTAATGTAAAAAATCCTCTTAACTCATCAGGGTTTGCTGTAAAGCGGATTGAAGGAATGAATAAAAACTGTTTGATAATTTTCTGTCTGTCGACTGATTCAGAAATGCATTGGTGTAACATGTATACCTGTTGTACGATACAAATTAGATGAGACTGTCCTGTTCATGTTGAACAAAGCTACTGCTAACATCTGTCAGTCTTTCAATGTAGGGAAGTACAAGCATATTTTTGTATTATTTTACCTTTTACAGTGTGTTGTCTCAAACTCTTATGTAACTTTCTTACCTTAAGCTAACAGCTTCAAAATCATTTTGATGGTACAGTCTTGTAACAGGGATAATGTTTTCTCTGTCTCAGCGACTCTTCACCCCGAACACTTGTTTCTGCACTATGTAACTTCAGTGAGAGGGTATGATCGCAGCGTTACATACATGTGGGGGCGCCAAATCGCTTAAAAATGCCAATTTCTACACGTTGCTTTAAACTGATGCAGTCTAGTCCAACAGTCTTGCGAGAATTTCCTACTTTTATGAAGGTTATGATGTTCTGCTTCTGTCCTCGAGCCAGACCAAGCACCAGCACAACATTGTTGGATCTGAGGGTAAGTAACAGGTAGTTTAAGGCTAAACTGCCAACCAGGCAAAGCAGGTAAACAGTCATTTATTTAACTGTAAATTTGTACCACCAGAGCACAACATACGGAAGAGCTTTGAACATTTGAGATTTAGGACATTATCATAGCAACAAACAACAATTTGCTTTGTTAAGAACGTGAAGTAATGATGACCTGAGCTGAGAATGACCTCACACTCCCTGTGTTTATGTTGTTCTCATAAGAGCTTCTCAAAAAACACTTTACAGCTAAACAGTATACTTAAATATGCCTCTAGAACATTTGAAGCGAGAAATAGGCTGAGCAGTAACTGAATCCTGATTTATATTTTATCAGCACTGCCTACTTTTTACAATTTGATCTGAGATTGGTAAACAGTGCTCAAATGCTGCTTTCTTTTTTCCTTTGGAATTGAAGGTCGGGTCTGCTGCCAAAACATCCGTTTGTGTCACTGAGGTTTATTCTAGATTGTGCTCACAGGGTTCACATTCCTTAATAAGACACAGACAACCTGGGATAGGTAGTGCTCCAGCATAGTATTGATGCTGGGTCTCTGTGTTCAATAGTCCCAGGCAAAATAGGATAGCTAAAGCAAAGATTATTTGGTCAGTAAAGGACAGTAATAGGTAACAGAAGAGGTGACCAAGACCAAATTGGCATAAGCAAGTAGGCGAGGAAGGCAGGCAGTGTGTCAGAAACACTGCAGGCAGGACAAGTAGGTGAGGAGCTGATGAGCAGCAGGGTGCTGAGAAGGTGGGAATACTGTGAGGACCGCTGCAGGACAATAAGAGTATTATAGGTACCGAATTGTCTGGAGAGATATGTGACAGGCAAACCGACAACAGAGCTAACAAAGGGGAAAAGCTTGTCATCATAACACAGGAAGCACAAAGGGTGAGCGGTAAGATGTTTGGTGATAGGGGGGTAGATAGGGGCCAAACAACCAACTTTTGCCCCAGGACACCCCAACAGGTGGCCATTGTTTACACTGATTTATTACAAACCATTCATTAGTCATAAACAAGATTAATTAGACTGTGGTGGTGATCAAATAGACTCCATCTGTGATCAAACAATAATGACGACAACTCTGCTCTGTGCTGCATCGACAAACTGCTCCACAGTTAACCTCAGTGGACCTTTTCAGGACGTCTTGGTAGAGTGAGATCACAAACTGATAAGCTTGTAAGTCTACATAGGGTATGACTGTATGATTTATCATTATAGTAAAATATTTCACTATGCAGAATACAGTAGTATTGGAAATACTGTAATGTTATGCGTTATATTTTGTGAATGAGAGATTGTTCTTAATGCCTCGTCAGGCAAAATAAAGATTAAACTCAATTAAAATGCACAAGAAAGGGAGAAATTACAAATAAAAACTTTTCTTTCAGCTTATGTGAACTCTGGTGAGGAGAATCACAAGCACACACATCACTTCAAACACAACAATGAACAGGGTACGGCCAACAGCCTGGCCTAGAACATTCTTCACTGTGATTAGATTGCCCTTGTCCTTCAGTACAGGACAAGTTTCTCTCTCTCTCTCTCTCTCTCTCTTTCTCTCTCTCTCGCTCAAACACACACACACACACACACACACACACACATGCGCACAGTGACACAGGACATAGTGTACAGGCACACAGCATTACAGAAAATTAAAATCTATCCTGGAGAGCTGCTGGCACCAAGGAGGCTGTTTCATATTTGGTCAGCAAACACGGCTCTCTCTTTCTCTCTCTCTCTCCCCCTTTCCTTCTCTAATTCCTTTCCTCTCCATCAAACGCTGGTTGAACCCTCACAGTTAGGCATGGAGGTAGTAAACATCACCTCATCTATGCTGTTTTTAACCAAAGACGTTTGACAATGTCTTTAAAATGCAATGCTTTGACTGTACGATCACCCCAAACAGCTTCACTGAAATAACCAACCTTCAGTGTCCCGTGGAAACTGAAAACCTCTGAAATCATGTCTTAAAAGGGTCCATAATTGTGCTCTGTTTAAAAATACAACAGATCTAACGAGTTAGTGTCGGCAGTGATGGCAAAATAAAACATATGACCTGAGGACATTTTCAAAGAGACGCAACAGGTAACTAACATCCTAATGTTGGAGAATTGCATAAACTGTGTAAGGGACATATGTTATTGATTCTTTTGCGCATGCAGAAAAGTGTGTTCCTCATTTACTGTATGAGTAAAAAAAGTCTAAACACAAAAAGAGAATAGTTTTAAATCTGATAAAATCTGAGTGCTTTCTGCAGGGACAATCTGTGGGTGCAGAAGCAAACCTTCACAACACATTTATATTTCCTCATACACAATTAAGAGCTAGATTTACATGTGTATCATTTTACAAATCACAGGCATCTTCTTATCCATAAATAACTAGATTATAGAGCGGTTATGGTCAGTATTCTTGTTATGTGAAAAGGGTCACTCGTATTGGCAAATCCACAGAATTGTCACCACCTTTATCTTTTCCTCAGTTCTAGTGAGGGATATCAACGATTAACCGGTAATCGGTTATTTCACTTTTGACCAGATGCGTATGTTGGTCTATAGGTTAATTTTACTAACAGCACTCTTTTCCCTCAGAAAGGCAACAAAGTCAAATGTAAGTTAAAATGCGTGATGATACTCTAATGTTTAGTAGTACTACAAGCCATATGCACTACATTAAGAACAAGCACCTGGGATAGCTCACAACCAAAGCTAGCTAGTGCTCTCACAAACGAAAGCTGCCCTCACAACTACCTGTGACCTCATCAGTGTTGACTGAAAGATGCAGTCCAGCGTGCTCTTTTCTCTGGCTCTGACACAGTGACAAAGCAAGGTGTGGAAATCTGCCCAGCTATGTGAAACAAGTGTGCTCAGAGGAGCTGACGCTGTGTGCCAGAGCTCACTGAGTGAATGCTGCACCAGACTAAAAGCAAAGTTCCTCTTATATTTCATGTCATTATGCTTTCTTTTTTTTTCATAAAGGATTTACAGGTTAATGGGTGTTGAGCTATAAAAAGCAAAATTCACCAAACTGACATTGCTACTTCTAGAAATAATAGCATCTCTCAGCTCATTGTTATGCCTTTTTGGCATGCAACTTTGCTGTTTGGTTCAGTCTTACTGCTCCTATCGGTGTAATATTTGACAGCAGGACGCAATTATTTTTAGTGAAGGAGCTCTGAAAAGCTCCATCTTTCAAGTTTAATGGCCCCTTCTCGAATTAAAGCCTTTTACTAATGGCAGGGTTTCCTCCAGTGAACAGGTTGGATGTTGAAGGTCACCAATAAAGCTTTTGCACATTTGGTATGTGGGATTGAGTCAAAAATTTTTTTTAAATTTAAGTGTGTAATCATGGTAATGAAGGTGCATGTCACAATTGAGGCCTGTGAACCAACACATCTATTTCAGGTTTTAGCTACACAGGGAATACTTTAAAATATTTTTTTTCCTTTTAGTCTTTTCATGGGATTATCATCAACCTTATCCTTTAATGGCATACTATGAAGGATTTGTTTTTACTGTTGGTAAAAACAACATTGAAATTTGGCCCATCCTCCAGGGCTAAATGGCCGTGACAGAATGAGAAAAAGCAGCTGTGGTCAAGCGAGCTAGAGAGTGAATGTAGATAGGAAGTGGTGTTAGTGAGAACAAAGCAGTGCATCAGAGAAATAAAATGTTATTTTGTGATTTCTAATGTGGTTGCGTTCTACAACAGATGAACACAACACATCCCTGCACAACACGGATTTTGTGTGTGTGCTTTATCCTGTCTGCTGTTTGTCTCTCTGCTCTGTGTGTGTGTGTAGCTCTCCGCACCCTCAGTCAGACAGACACACAGACCTGTAGTTCTTTATGACAGAGGAGGGAGACTGAGGTAGTGCTGTGACCTGTTGGATACCTCATGCCTACCTCACGTGTGCACTGTTTTTGGCTGGGGGCTACACACCACTGCCCAAAGGGTGACACCCAGAAACATCCAGAACACATCAAAAAGCTGAGAAGCTGAGCAGAGTCTATGCAGGTAAAGACACATCCGTACACTTTTAGTGGGTCGTAAGTGATGATTGAAAGGGAAATTTTTGTATGAGTCTATATATCGTTCTTTCGGTAAATCCTATGTTGTTTGTTAGCATGGACCTTTAAAGACTGGTCCATGCTAACAACACACACAGACACACACACAAAGAAATAACTTTAGCAGAAAATAGTTACGGTTAGAACCGATGTCATAAGGTCTATCAATAATTTACAGCATAGAACAGGGTATTCACACTGCCTTGCTACTGCATAGACACAGTATGTGTCTTTTATGTACATTTTGTCGTTTTAAGTGCAGCCTATTACACAACCGTCTCTACGAGACTGCAGAGAGAGCACTCACACAGGCAGACATGCACATTCTACCAACCATCACATGAACCTCACAGTCTGCCAGGATCACTGAGGTCGTCTCATTCAGCCAAACGAGATTCTCCCTGCAGGGAAACAGATGGGGGAGTTTCCCCTTAGGATTGAACAGCACAGTGAGAGATGAAGCACTGCAGAATAGCTCCGCTCTCAGCAGGAGGATAAATACACCTTCTCCTGCCTCCCAGCCCTGCTGAGACCTCTATTCTCTCTCAACAGCTGCACCACCCCAGATAGAGACAGCATGGATATTTTCAGTAACAGTGGCTCTCCTCTGCATCTCTGGTATTTACTTTGGTTCGGGGGCAAATTAAAGTGGCTAAGGTGTAGGTTACTCTTTGAGCAGCTGTGTATTCATCTTCTGTATTTACTACTGCCATTCAAAAGCCTATTGTCTAACTATGATCAATGAGCAGTCAGACTATAAAATCATCTGTCTGATGGATTTTTGAGCTCCCGTTGTTTATAACAATGACTGTGATCAGACAGTAACATCCATCCACCCATTAGCTATATCCACGTATCCTTTGGAGGGTCTGGAGGGGGGTCAGAGCCAATCCCAGTCTGACAGGTTGCCAGACAAATCACAGGGTAGAGACAATGAGGTGGACAACCATTCACGCTCAATTCATACCTACAGGCAATTTAGAAATGCTAATTCACCGAACCTGCACTACTTTGGACTGTGGGAGGAAGCAGGAGAAAACACAGGGCCGCAGGGAGAACACTGTGGACATACAAACTCCACAGAGAGAGGTCCCAGTCAGCTGCCGGTGCAAACCCAGTCCTTTCTTGCTGTGTGGCTGTAAACACAGCTTTGATGAACTGTCACTTTAAGAAGTTGATGTAGGGAATGAATGTAAATAATGTAAGGGAAAATAACAGTGACATAATAACATAATTACACATCCAGCAGACTGTGTGCTCCAGTCATTTGGAGTCATGTTTCTGTCCGCCTGATGAATGTAAATAATGTAAGGGAAAACGGTGGCAGACTTAACACTTGAACCCTTGAACCAGTGAGTCCTTGACATCAGATATGGGTCTTTTTGACAGCGCAGTCTGGTAGTGACATTGACATTTTACCTCTGCATCCTCACCTTACTTAAACCTAGCACCAGTATAGGGTGAGCTCAACACAGATCAAGCATCAAAATGAAGCCCAGTCACCAGATTATAATGTTAGCTGTTAACATTTCAGCAAACCAATGATACGTTGGCATTTGTACCTGTCATGTGTATGCTACCTTGTTGACATCTGTGCAATAAGTGTCAGTCACACTACAAGTTTACGACCTGACTTTTATATCATGAGGCAGAGGGGATGGTGGTGGAGATACAGCTAGGAGAGAAGGCTGCCAAGAGAGTGAGGGCAGTCCGAGATGGCATTTTGACATTTGTGTCAATCCGGTGTGGAACGTCAGAATCCATCACTGAGCACTCCTGAGATGTAGCGGGCTAATCAGCAAAACGTCTAAGATGGAGGGTGCCCACTTAAGAACCCTCACCTGTCAACTGTCTACCACACAAGGTGAATCTCATGCAGGTCTGCAGCCTCGTCAAAACCAAGTAACGTTTTCTGCATCCCAGCTCGGATCAAATGCATGTAATGTGAACGTAAATATGTTGTGAATATGTCAAAACGGCATGTATGACACACAAATTTGAATGTTTCCAGAAAAGTAAACCACCAACATTTTATTCTGGCAACTGTGCTGCACTGTGATTCTTATTGTTGAAAGGTCTTGTAATCTGTGACAGTTTGGTGAAAACATCTTTCTGTATCAGGCTGCTGGTCACAATGTCTCCCTCCTCACATTTCCAATTTTGCTCTTGTTCCTTCAACTAAAAAGGAACCGCAATCACATTGTAATTATGTGTGTGTGTGTTTGTGCGAAAGCCCACATCATTGATACCAAGTCAATTTTCATAATGAATAATGCAATCCCTGCTTTTGAGACACAGAGATGAAAGAAGAATGAGTGGTGAGTGTGGAGGCTCAGACAGATGGCTGCAAAGAGAGGCAGAACAAAGAGCGCTTAATAAAAAGCTAAAAGATGGCCAGTGGCTCGGTTTCACTGTTGAATGAGAAGTTAACACTTCCTCTACATTGGGTTCCTGAGCAGACGATACTGAACAAGCTGCTTGATTGCAGGGCTGTCCGGCCCAGTGCATTCCAGACAGACAGACTGACAGATAAGCAAAAAGAGAAAGGCAGTTAGACAGCCAACACGGAACACGAAAATGAGTTTTCTAACGGAGTACCACGCTCTCGTGTTTTGTAATCGTTTAATTACAAAGGGTTTAACGAGTTTAGGAAATGCAGTCACCACACCAGACAGCGTGAAGCTAAAACGCCGCTGTAGGGAATAATAAAATGCAATAGAAAATCACATTTGAGGATTTTTAATCGGATAGGAGTGAGGTCGTCATTCAGCTCCATGAGGTGGAAAAAACAGACAGACATCTTCATGGGAAGCCAGCCGGAAAGTCTGACAGACGGACAGCCAGACAGACGAGCAGGAGGGTCCTGGCACAGTAGTTAATCAGAGACAGTGAGGTTAGACAGGGTGAGTTTTCTCTTGCAGTTCCACTTTTTTAATTATAGTTGTGAGTGAACTGAGTTTATTATTGAGCTTCTCCCTTCTCACTGGCAGACAGAACACGGAGTAGAAGGGCATCATTTATAAAACAGTGCACAGGATCTGAACTGTATGTACGATGTTGTATGTATGATCGGAAGTGTATGTGCGCCGGATGCCTAAAATTGCGTGCACATGGTATGGTAGGTAGGTTTTAAGTGAACCGGGATATGATGTTTATTGAAGATCCTCCTGAGTTTCTCAGATGTCCCTGCCACATAGGGAATGACGATGTTGTTCTGTTTTCTCTTCTCCTCCTCTCTGTCTCCTCTGGATCTTTTTGAGGTTTTGACAAAGGCCCAGTTTGGGTAGCCACAGGTTGTAAGTAGTCCCCTGATGTGCTTCTGTTCCTTCTCCTTCCCCTCTGTCTTTGTGGGCACAGTGTCAGCCCGATGCCTTGTCAAAACCTCTAAAAGATTTGCGACAAAACTGTGAAATGGTATCTTTCTCAGCGATGTATGCATTTATTTGCATGTAGAACAGGGAAGTGAGATCTGTTCACAAGTCATTTGAGACGTATGTTGAGACACATTCAGGTGTACTCACACAAGACACGTGTTAATGCAAGGTAAACAGCATCAAAATGTCTAAAGAAACATCTTAAACCAGGCCTGCAGAATAATATACTTCTCCTGCAGTCCGTGTGCTCGGACAGTTCAAAAGAAATGTCGCTACATCAATATTAATATGCCCCTTCCATTTGAGCTCCGGAGATAATGTGACCTGGAGGTTGTGTACTTTGTTGGTTGTGAAACAGACAAACCTGTGGGGGCTGCGTATTTTCCTTTAAAGATTACCACTCACTGCAAACATAAGCTGGTGATGTGTTGCTGTTATGTAACTATTTTTAACAAGTTCACAAGACTGGTGTTGATAATGATTTGCACCATTTTCTTTAGTTACAGCAGGATGTTTATTAACCGCAGCTTGCTACAGAAGGCTCAAAGTGTTTGTGTGCTGGCAGATCCAGCAGTAACAGGCTGCGTGGTTTCCTCCGGGCTGTACCTCGTCCAAGAGATTTGACATTAATTAGACTAGCTGACACTAATTACTAACATCCACTGTCAGGGTAGGGGAGTTCTTTGGACGTCTGGCGGCTGCTTTGGACTGGTACATTTCAAGGACAGGTGCCTGCTGTGGTTGTGGGTGGGAGGGAGCGCTGACGGACACTGGGGAGAAGGCACGATTGCTTAAGAGTGAAGCAGTTGTAGAGCGGGATGAAGGAGGGTAGTTGTGTGGGAGGAAGAGAAAGATGGAGTTGGTTGGGAGGAAATGATGACAGGGTTGTTGTCTTGAGAAGAATGCTCTAGAAATGGTGAGAAATGGCCGATACGAATGACAAAAATTGTCTGAACTCACCGCCCCACCAGAGACTACAAAAAAGAAATCTAGTTTTCTCAACTCAGCTCTGGGGGGTATCAATATAAATGATTAATTCATACTGCTGCCCCTTAAATCTAAAGAGCACGACTCCCAAGAATCGCCTCAAGCTTTGGATCTTTTGGCTGAAAGAATTACTGCACGCACTGGAACTACTGATTCTTCCGTCACCTTGCAGTAAACATCTAAAATCTGCTTAGTTTTCCACCTCAGCAGTGACAGAGCATGTGCTGCATTTACTCACAACCACAAGTCTTCTTCCACAACCAAGGTCAAGAATGATTTTTTATGCTCAATCACAAACAAATAAAGGTCAGGAGATAAAAGCAGAGTAGACAAAAGGTATGCATGAAGAGAGTTTTGAGCTACACAAGCTCAAAACTATTCCCTAAAAGGTGGGTCTACTTTTCAGTTTTTCATCTATCTATCTATCTATCTATCTATCCATCTATCCATCGGTTGCCAGTTTGTTGCGCTAGCTAGTACTACCTAACATTGTTAACACTAGCCAACGTTAATGTTGCTAACACTAGCTAGCTAACGTTGAAGCATGGTGGCACAGTGGTTAGTACTGTTCGAATAGCACTCGGGCAGTACCTTTCTGTGTAGTTGCATGTTGCATGGGCTTCCTCCGGGTACTTCAATGTCCCCTACCGTCAAAACATGCACACTGCTCCCTTAGGATGGGTTAAATGCAGAGTACCAGTTTCACTATGTTATATATTGTGCCATATGTGATCAAAAAAAGATTCTTCTACTTCTTCTTCCTAACTTTGCTAATACTTGCTAATGTAACAGGTTGAAAAGGTAAAACTATCATTCTGTTATGGGTTTGAAAAGCAGTGCTCTGAATTCATGATCTGTGATAATGTTAAAAAAATGGATGAGGTTAAAAAGACTGTACATGACATGATGCATGACCAAAGCCATAAAGGGTTAAAAACAATTAAAGGGCATTACATAATTTTACTTATTTTTTATTACTTGTTGTTAAAGCGAAGCAATAGAAGCAGTATTGCTCGGTAGTCTCCCCAGTAGTCTTGATCTGAGAGTCTGACATCGATTGCTTTTGTCTCCTCCCACATACCTGGGGAATTCGCTGTGCTTTCCTCATTAGACTCAGGCTGTCGCTGAGGAAACATCACCATATCACTCTTGTGATTATTTCTCCCCCATTTCCAGGGACCTAACATTAACACTAACTAGTGGTAACATTGCTAAAGCTGTCTAAGATTTGCAGTATGCTGGGTGCATACTGAACCCAGCCATTTCTTTCACCACCAACTGGCAACTATGATCTTGATGCTGATGAAACACAGATACCAATGCTGTTATTGTATTGGCTCACAAACCCTGTTAGAAGCCTGAACCAATGGTTACTCAGAGATAACAATGACAAAACAATCATCTTGGACCCAATGACATTTTTAAACTATTCTCAATCTCAATAATATTTTTAAGGTCATTTCCACTATTGCGTTTTTTCCTGAATTTCATTTGTTCAAATTCACTCCAATATACTGTATACGAGCAATATTTGTGTGAGATCAAACAATTATGAGTGAGTAATAACCTTCATAGAGATGTTTACAAAGCACTCAAGAAATGAGTATGCCTTAAACGCTGTCTCTAAGTATTTTAATTACATGTACATTTTACATCTTAACTACATGAGTTCATTTCCAGACATCTACATGATGCATTGCAAATTGGTAATAAATCACACATCTAGTTATTTAATTAATACAGAATATGGCACATGTGTAAATCTGCCTAGAGCAGGCCGTCATCACAAGCTGAGTGACCTTGCATTTCTTTTTCTTGTCAAAAAAGCCGAATGATATTGACCATATTTCAACTTATAATAAAAGGAGAAAACATCCGAGGTGTTGAATACTTTTTTATAGGCACTGTATGTTAATAGAATAAAAGGGAAAATGAACATGTAGTCGATTGATTTATTTTGTTTAATCAGTATTCAAACAGCTTTATGTTTTTCAGGGAGTTACGTGCTCTTACTAATTCTTGGCGAACAACAGCTGGGGGCAGTGACTTCCTGGAGTCTTGTTATCTCCATGAGGTTACCAGGCAACATGTGAGCATACTGCATTAAGTGCTGGGCTAGTTACAACACCTTCACTTGATTATACATTTCAGTTTGTGTGCAGTTTAAACAAATCAGACACATTGTGTCAGTTGGTGTGATGGAATGTAGATGCAGCTCTTTGGACAGCCAGATTAGCTCTTTGTCACAGGCCCAGTTATATATTACTATATATGCACAGAGAGATACTGATATTCTTATTTAACCCCAAACAAGAAAGTGAGTGTTTTTCCCAAAATGTCAGACTTCAACATTTACTTATAATGATGAAAGAAACATTCCAGTCCAAGATCTGCTTTCTCTGAAAGTCGACTCACAACATGTACAGCTGCACTGATCTTATCCGAGCCATATTGTGACACTTTGTAACTTTCTGTTTTATTTCTCTCTGGCCCGATAAAACCTGTTCTTCTGCCGGCATACAGAACTCTGATTGGTTGAATGTTTTTTTCAACAGGCAAATAGAGGCGTTAATGAGGTTGCCTGTGTTCGTAAGATAGTAGACCGCTGAGTCTCATTAAATACTGACGTTTTAGGTTGATGTGCAGCCCGACCTACCAACCCAGAGTGCCAGTACTGAAGTTGGGAATGAGACTCAACAATCAACTGTCTTACAAATTGGACCTTCAATAATTTTTATCTTGCTATTAAAAGCTTACTTTTTCAGATACACATACATTTCACATGCATTTGGGTATCTGGAGTGACTACCTACCCAGAACCTGTGAAATAAGACGACCCAGTCAGTTTCTTGAGGGCTGCCTCAGTCAGAAAACATGAGATTCAACAAGATGATTAGATTTTGGATTGTGTAGCCATGGCTCAGGGGGCAGAGTGGTCATCCACCAACTGGGGGGCCGGTAATTTGATACCCGGCCCCTGCAGTCTACATTTTGATGTGTCTTTGGGCAAGGGTTAGATGAGTGGATTTTACCACCGACTCCATTATCAATGAGTCCCACTAACTGGCCAAAGTGAAGAATAGATCATTTCCAGCAGTCCCTGACTGTGAGTTTTGCCATGTTTGATGTTGCTTTGGGTGTACTTTGTAGACCAGTCTTTTTCTCCCACCGGTTACCTGTTGTTTCCCCGTGTCCTTGTTTGTTGTCACAAACTCGTGGTATTGTACTGGATGACGGTTCTTCAAATGGACGATTAAGTTTGTGGTGTTAAAAGATTGCATCTTGGCTCCTCCTCGCATCACCGACGTTGAACAATCATTGCAAATACAAACTTTGCTATCTGTTTCCGACACCTTAAAAAACTTCCACACCGCCGACATTTTAATCTTCTCCCCCGCTCTGCTGCAGGTTGACGTGATGTTTCACGTCGCGCTGCGCACGTAATCCTTGCGCAAGGAAGCAGCATATGGGCTTATTATATCGGCGTCTTATCCGATATCATGCATCCCTAGTTGTATGTACTGTAAATATACCTCCTGAAGATAACTATATAGCTACATGTGAAGAAAAAATATAGCCTAGTCAACCTGCATAGCCACTGAGTGAAACTTTGATTAGCACCCAGTAGTTAGCTTGCTAACACCATACACAATGTTAGGTGGTGACGTTTTTGGTTTAAAAGCGGTTCCTGTGGTGATATTTAAGGTTATAGTGTCTCTAACTCAGGGGTCGGCAACCTTTACTATGAAAGGAGCCATTTTGCCGTGTCCCTCTCCAAGATATCTGTCTGGAGCCGCAAAACATATTTGTGTCTTGAAGGTAACGGAGCCTAGAAAGTCTAAATTAGCCTATCAAGATTATTAATAAGCTTAAATGAGCATTACTTTATATTTCACATGATGTGGCAACCTGCAGTGGGCTACTTATGCTTACAGTATAAGGTACTTGAACTTTGCATTTCCATTTCAATGATGCCATGTTTTGGTGCATTTATGAAATAAAAGAACTAGCCTACAATAAATAGAAATAGAGCAGCAATACAGAACTATATATGCAAACCTCCTTAAGTCCTCCCTGTGTTTGTGAAAATAAAAAGTAGCCTCATATGATAATAAATAAAACACAGCAGCAGCCTAGATTTAAAAACAGTAAAAGTGAAAAAAGGCTAAAACACAGGACAGTTTCAAAGTCCAGTCCGTTTCAGTGTGACTGACCTTTTTTATCTTCAGCCATATTCAGCAGTCAACCCTCGGGCTTGAGCATAAAACACAATGATATTAACTCAGGATTATTCAATTAATCACAACTTGATAGAGCAGATACAATTCTGTGTGTAGCTGTGCATGTTTACTGTCATAGAATGTAAGTCTCACTGTAGGCCTAAAACGGTGATGATGATAAAAAAAACCCCAAAAAACCCCCAATATTATTCATTTCCATGTAAAATGTCAAAGCCAAAGGGAGCCACTGCAGAGGGGCAAAAGAGCTGCATGTAGCTCCAGAGGTTGCAGACCCCTGCTCTAACAGGAAGCTAAACAAGCCGACAGAGCTTCTGGAGATAAGGTTAGCTGTGCCTACTCAGGCTTGTATGACTGACCAATCAGAGCTGACTGGGATCAAATAAAGACTGGGTGAATAAAATGCTGCAGCACTGGACAGTATGAGAAAACTGGTGTGTTATTTGAACATAAGAGAATGTTATTTTTTTTGGTACTAACCCGCAATCTAAGTATGAACCTGAAAACTAGCATGTCTCCTTTAAACTAAAAAAAATATTTATTAAGGGGTACAGTTGTCGGATCCTGAGGGACAACAAGGCTTTGGTCTATAAAAAAAGAGACCTTAATGAGGTTTATGAAATCAATTTTTCCTCTTCTGTATTCTCACTTCCTGTACCTGTATCGATCCTTCAGTTCATATCTCTACTAGATTCATCAATACACTGATGTACCACCAGTCTGACAGTTGTGATAATGGCAATCTCTTGGTGTAAGCAAGCTTTATGAAATATTGTAATAAATGGCAATTAGAACACAAGAGATCAAATATAGTTCAGGACATGGAGACAAACTAAAGATTTGTTACTCTTAATTTGTGCTAATGAGCAGTTTTCCCAATTACATGTTCCATCATGTGTTTGTACTCACTGCAGTGCATGCATTTGTCAGCGCCTGATGTGTCTGTCACTGCGAAAAGCCAATTTTGCATTGGCTTCAAACTCCTACATCCCTCCATCTATAGTGTAGCTAACCTCCACCCACACCAAGCACCTTTTTAAGGTCCTTTTTTTCACTCCTCTTTGCACTTCCAGCTCCCGCCAGCCCTCCACTCATCTGCACTTGTCTGCACTTGTCCTTTTGAAAGGTGAATGGGTGGAGGGATCACAAACAGATGGTGATGAAGAGTGATGCCAATGAGTTCACCGAAAACAAATCTCAAGTTTCTACTGCACTGCGAGCAAGTTCTTTTCAGTCCACTTTGGTTTAATATCCATTTTGATAAGTTATTGTAGGTTTTTAATGATGTTGCTCACACAACGAGACATTGTACTTCTTATTCATCCGGTCGGACTCCATACAACGACCTAATGGCCTGCTGCACACATGGTTATCTCATTAATTATCCATGTCTTGTTCTGACAGCCAGTGTTGGTTTTTAAAAAGGCATGACCACAATTGTTCCCTCATCGTATCCACGTGTTTATTATTGTAACCATGACTGTAACCCTAACCTTAACAAAGTAGTCATTTTAGATGCAAGATGTGTTATATTTGCTGCTTGGTGTTTCCCTATTAAAACAAAACGAAGAAGTTTGCTGAGCATTGTGTTGGGATCAAACCGATCGTTTGCTGCAGAGGTGAGTGCTGAGACACAGACACAGATGTTCATGGATGAACACGTTTAACGTTTTAAAGTTTTCTACGTGTTATGACTATAATCTCTTTTGCCGACTTCTTTCCTCACTCTAGGACACCTGGAACCTTCTAGCGACAAGCAACCAAATGAAATGCCTCGTTACCGGGAGATCTGGGATTGAACTTTGTTGGAAACACTTAGGATTATCTAAATACACAACTCAACAAAATATATAACACTGATCTTGTAGATTTAAATGCAGAAATTTTGCTTTATCTTCAACCCAAACTACACTGTTTTGCAAACCTTAACACAGCACCTACATTTCAAACCCGAGCCATGACCTTTCCCTCCACCTTGCAGAGTCGTTTCCATGCCTAAACCAGAGCAAACCTTAACCACAGTAAACCTTAACCACAGTCTTATCACAGTGTGACATTGTCATGTTTCCCCAGCTCCTTCTTTCGCAAGACGCAGTTCAGAGGTTTTCACATGGTTGGAGAATTGGTAGGCTGTGGTGTACATGCCACAGGTGTCCAGCAGAGGTCAGTGTTTACATGAGACTTTCATCCCAGCAACAGTGAATTCAGTGTCATGGTGAAACACAATGTAGGTAAATTCCTCCAACAGCTGCACACTTGATGCACTTTCAAAATGCTGTTATTCTGAGTTTACATGTTGCCCAGCTGGACTGTATAATTTATGTTTTGCCTTTTAAGTTTATTTTGAAATTTGTTTTCTCCCTTCCATTTTTTCTCTTTCAAGTTTCTCTTTCAAGTTTTCAAATTGCTTTGTGGAAACTGACAAAAACTTTAATGCTTTACTTCAATAACACTGCAGTAACAAACAAACCATAGACTATACAAGGCTGCTGAGTAGCTCAACCAGAAAGCCCACATAAAGTGCACGTGTTATATAGCTGCAGCAGGAGCTCTGGAACCTGGAAGATGCCATCAAACAACAACGAACTAAAGTTGTAGCTCTGCTCCCACTTAGATTTTAGCCGACAGCATTTATGGTCGCTTCTCTTGCTACATCATTAAAGTAAAAGGACTTCCCTATACAGAGAATAATTCTGCTGCATGTAGCTGTATGTGTTTGCAAAAACAACAGCCCAACAGTCCCCTTTATCAAAATCATGGGTTAGGGTTAGGGTTAGCAATGCTTTCACACATAGATACCAGCCACATTAATATGCCTTCATTTTTTCAATCAAGATCCATACATTATTCCCTGAGAAATTAGCACTTAAAAAAACCCACCCTATCTTGCAATATTAAAGAATGTGAGAAAAAACTCCTGGATTTGTCCCTTTATCTGGATCTGCACCAGAAGTTAATGGTGTCTAATGGTGTCTGTTCTGGGCACAGCCCCCCCCCCCCACACAAAAGTAAAAAGTGTCTGGCGACGCGAATGCTCCCACAGTCTCACAATAAGGGAGTTTTCCTGTTTGATTGTGTTCACTCGTGGTAATACCACCATGAATGTACATTGTCACAGGAGCTGTCAACTACTCCTAGACGCGTCAGTCACAGCGCAGGGGTACGGATATTGTTCTGTGATCATAAACTGTCTGTGATGAAAAATAGACTCATTCATGGAATTTCATCTGGAATTTTACAGGGGGGCACAGCGCATGTTTAAGAAGTAAAAAGTGTCTGGCGACGCCCCTGCCTCCACCCAAGTTTGGTGGAAATCCCTTCAATAGTTTTCATGTAATTCTATTGACAAACCAACCAAACATCAAATGGGCATGGGCGAAAATATAGCCTCCCCTGGTGGCGGGAATGAGTAACACACACAAAATCTACCACAAATGAAGTGAGAAAATGTGTTTTAAGGTTCCACACTGGATCTCGGAAAAGCTACAGTTTGAAAGAATGCATTCTGTAGTAATAATAGAAGGCACTAGCATGGTGTGGAGTGACACTAATAACAAAGTGATTTGCAACTTTTTCAATAGGAATGATAAAAATACTGAGAATCAGTTGGTGCATTCATAAAATACCTTTTAGTGAAGGAAATGTATGAAGTAACTGAAGAATAAAGCTGGTATTAGAGCCCTCCTGGTCTCCTCTAGATGAATGTCAAATCTGTATGGAAATTTCGACGTTAGTAATTAATATTTGCATTTCAGTTCAAAGTGGATGATTAAGTCGACCTTTTACGACTACCAGGTGCATATGAGATGGTGATGACTCACATGCAGCATGGACACCATCCAGCTATAATACACACTAATGAAATTTGAAAAGAGCAGCTTAAAGCTTATGCTTATAATTTAATATAACCTGTTGACATTGCATTGCTGCTACTGTGGGATTGCTTGATTTGACTTTCTATTATTGGCCACATAATGTCACATTATATATTATTTTATATTATGATAACGCTGCTCTGGTAATCTACAGATCAAAGTGGTCCGTCGCTGTATGTCAGTGATACAGTCATGTAATTTTTCCTCTGGAGAGCAGTACCTCTACAGAGAAAACAACCACTAAAGAAAGTAAAGAGACTTTTGGGACTCTTGTGAAAATGGTGTAGACTTTGTTACTATTCAAACGTCTTCCTATTGCAGGCGACAGAACAGCCAAGAAGACTATCAATATTTTTATTTAATAAACTAATGAACTTTACAGGCAGGCTTTAATTGATTAAATGTTCATTTCACCACATGTTTACATTGCATTTACGCATTCTTATTATACCCATTTGGTGTGATCAGTGATGTGCACACTGCACCATGAAGCTGTCAGTCTAGGGGGTTGCATACAGGTTTAAAGGCAAATAGGACAGATCCAGATGCACCTCTTTAGCAGATGACATGATACATCCCATGATACATACATATCCGTTTGAGTGTACGCTATAATTTAAACAATTTTGACTGAATGGCCAGTAGCGTGTGCATCACTTACTTGTAGAGGAGATGACACCAGGATGCACTATGGGAAAAAGGCAAGCTGACAGAGGAACATTTTTGGCGCTTTCAATGCTGTTGGCACTACATTTCATCAACTGTGCAACTGTATTCCTACGCACAGGTGAAATGTAGTGCCAAACGAAAAGGCTGTTTAACGGCAACGTAAAGCGCCTAAAATGTGCCTCTGTCAGCTTGCCTTCCTCCCATAGTGCATCCTGGTGCCATCCCATCCACAGGTAAGTGACGCACGCGCTACCGGCCATCCACATGATTTAAAATAAATGATTCATCAGGCCAGGCCACCTTCTTCCACCGCACTGCAATGTGCCTCTCTCACATGCCCATCTTAGCCACTTTCAGGAGTGGACAGGCATTATGGCCGATCGGTGTGAGATCTGTTTTTCCATTGGTGGTATGATTGATGGCTACCTATGGACTTTAACCTCTAACTCATTAGTTTAACAGGCTGCACAATTAAGTGGTGATGTGCCTGCAGTGACCTAGTCTGGCCTTTTTTGCAACTACAAGTCAAGGCAGCATGTCAGTGCTGTCACATCCTTTGTGGAGGCCATCAATTCTTGCTTTGGATGGAAGGTGTAGCCATGAAGTCAAGAGACTGATAAACGCTGGTGCAGGTAATTACTCTGTCTGTGGCCAATCAACTAGAATCCAGATTAAATGTATCTTGCTTTGTCTTTGTTCTATTATCTGTTATTGTTTTAAATTGAATCCTTCATCGGTGTTCAGTGTGAGAAACTGTCCAGATGGACACATCAGAGTGTTCTCCAGTCAGTAGCATGCAGCAGAGCAGCTTTGCTCTAAATATAATTCAGCTCCAGTGCGTTCAGCTGCCCAGGGACTAAGAGGACAAGACCCAGAGAGGCCTGCTCACCTCCAGATACTTTTAATGGGGCTGCAGAATAAACTGGAGAAGCCATTGTTCAAGGCTGGTGTTTCTCATCTTTCAGGCATTTTTACTGACAATTATGAAACAACCCAACCTAGGTTGAATGGCTGTTTGTTCCTCAAGACAATGCTACTGTTGTCCTTTAACAATGCATCTACCGTATGTTTGTAGATGACTGGTTTGGATCTTAACTGAATGTGCACACAAAAATGTCAGATTTTTATATAAACATATAAATACATACATACATAGAACTAGTTCTGCATCACAAGCTGAAATTGACCTTTAACAGCTTTGGGGTACATTTAAAACTCTATGCTGCTCATTAATGTGTAGCTCCCAGCCGTGTCCACAAACCAGTTTGGAAAAGTTGTTAATCTGAGTTAAAGTCTAAATCTAAACAAAGCCAGTAACGGTTGGCGGAGTTGTGACAGGCGGTGCCACGGGGCCGCTTTAATGGAACAGGGCTGTTTATCTGTGGATGCAGGGTCAGCTGTGATGTGCTCCACTGCTCCAGTGTTGGGCAGCTCTTTGATGGAGGTCAACTGGTAGCCTGCGAGTCTTTTAGCAGCACAAATTACACACTTCATGCTTTCATAGGAACATGAGTAGACAAAGCTAATCCAAACTGGGACTGGGAATAACTAAAGTGATGGATCGGTGGATTTACTGTTAGCTGCTGCACATGTTGGGCATGTCTTGTTCATTGTGGATTTCCCACCACATGTTTATACATATTGTATATATATATATATATATATATATATATATAGAGAGAGAGAGAGAGAGAGAGAGATATTATGGTGTTTTCACCTCTTTTTAAGCCAGAGGAAAGCATCTGTAAATGTAAGTTTTCCATTTAAATATCTAAAGCTGAATAAGACACATTAAAATGAAAATATAGGGCCGTACAAACCTATTGCATATGAATACCGAAAAAATAAGTGTATATATCAATTGATTAGATACATTCTAAAACGCAATTAGTCAACCTATAATAATCATGTTAGGCCATTTTGTTGTTAATTCAACAAGCGGATTGAATGTGGTGTTTTCCTTTTTTTCCTTTAAGCCTGGACCAGTGCAAAGTGGAATAGCATTTACATCAATGGGGCCAAATAAAGCAATTTCAGACTTGTCTTAATAAGTCCTTTGTCCTGATTGTGAATAACATACTGCAATATGCACTGTGTTGTAGAAACTGTGAACCTAATTTACCCTTAATATATATTGTTCCTTTCAACATGCCATGACATTCAGTCAGTGTTGCATCAGTTTAACTGCCCAAGAGTTGTGTGAGACTGTGTGAGATGGAAAATAGTTTTATGTCTTCACAGCTTTTACACCCAAAGACAGCTAAAAATAAATGTGATGCTTTATTGGAGCCACTGGGTGGCAGCCAGGATCCACATATCCCATGTGGTGTTTGCTCCTGCTGAGACCATTACATTACATTTATTCAGATGTTATCCAAAGCAGATATATCAACTTTATCAAATATGCTGAACTGCTGTGGTTTGGAAGTGTTTATAAGCAATAAAAAATAGAGAGTTGTTCTCCTTAACTGATTTTATATGGAGCTCCAACACATCTGCAGGCATTTCTGGAGTTCCTGTGAAACAGTTTGAAGACAGAAGCGTGAGAAGAAAACAGATTGTGAAAACCTCATGTTGGCACCTCGCTGTCTGTTTGTTGAGAAGAGGAGGTCTGAGGATTTCTTGGCATTCTGTGTCTCTCCAAAGCCAGTCAGTCTTTTGGAAGCAGACATTACAGCCAGAATAAGAAAATGGGAGAGAAGCTGTTCAGTGGCACCAGCAGAGGACTGTGGGTAGACTGGACAGCCCTACTGTACATGCACATGTAGGATTGTAAGTAATGGAATTGCTGAAACAGAGCAGTAAGTGCAATAGATTTCAATCCACTTGGATGAGGAAAATTTTAGACTGTAATTAGAACTGTCATCGTTCATTACATTGAGGCAACTCAGGAAGGAGGGCTCCTTTACAGTAAGACAAAGAAACATCATCTTGCAGGGTGCTGCGTTAGTTGATTAGTTTGTTATTTGAACAGGGCATTTCTACCATTTACCATGAAGTTGTCGAGGCAGAACATTAAAAGACTGTCGCTCTCATACCTTTGTAGACTTCTGAAATCTGTACTTGCTATACATTGTATAGGGTTTTGGTACCTGACAAGCCTTCAGACTCATGAATCTGAATCGGCTTCCTGGATTATATGTCATGGTTCCACCTGTACCTGAAGCAATTTGGCCCCTGACGTTGTCTTAATGCAGTGTTTCCAAAGCAGTGATCATCACCTGGTGGCCCCCTGGCCACATCTGTCCCGCAAAAAGCTTCCCACCTGGCCCCCAGAATATTATTATTAATTTTGCTTTATTTCACCTTTATTTTACCTCAATTGAGATCAAGATCTCTTTTCCAAGACAGACCTGGCCGAGATAACAGCCGTACAAAATCACAACATATTAAAATGCAACATAAACAACATCATATACAAAAATGCACAATGAAACAGCCAGTCAAACACCCGCATGCCGCCTTCGCCACATTCCATTGATGCCCTTAAAATAAATCAGTAAATATCTAGTTAGTTTTGTTTATCCTCTTATCAGAAGGATTTGTTTAACAGCTATACTTGTAGGTACATAGAATCTCTGGGCACGAGAAGTCCACAAAGCTGGTCGTCTTTTCCTGCCACTCTGGTCTCACAAAGCAGTGTCAGTCTGTGTTTTTGTTGACCCGCAATCTTGCTAGAATTATTAACAATCTGACTGAGTTTGTTCTTGTTAACTACAGAAAAAATCCAGGCAATGAAGCAGAAAGATAAAATCGACTTTTATATTTATTTACAACTTTAATACAGTTGCCCATGACGAACACTAGTCAATTTTTCAGATTTCTCTGCAAGTTTTTCCATTTCCAAGGTGCATATGTTTTAGCCAAATCCCTTAAAACCCAGGGTACATTAAAAAGCAACCACTTTTGAGGAACATTGCAGCGAACTCGCAGAGCTTAGACAGAGAAGGGTACAGAGGTAAGTGGTGAGTTTAAGCAGTATTGCTTTATAGATAAAATTGTTTAACCAGTGCTGTTGTCTGTGAGTGGTCAAATATGTCCAACACACCAAATCATAAAGAATGCAATGGTGAGTGTGAGACTTTACATTTGTAATGAAACATAAAAGGTACATGGCCCACTGAGTCAAAGCTCCACAAAATGGAGGTAGCTGCATGTTTCTACAATATGTCACTGTGGTCAATCACAGGCAGACATTTAATGACTTCAGGAAATGTGTTCATCTATCAATACTCAATGGTGGGCCAGTCCATCCTGAGAGAGGTCATCGAGCAGCCAATAAGTCTGTAGTTCATAGTTCACCTGTGCTATAGAATTGGAAAAATGTCTCCAAATCCATCGACTCTACTCCATGGACCCACCTCCTCCTGGCCTGAACATTCCCTGGAGCTGACAAGTGGCCAGAAGATGGGAGGTAACTCTGGGGTCACTTGGGCTTATTTTTGTTGTCCAGCGGTTGTATTGAGTCTCAAACTGACTATTCTTGTTGAAGTTTGTTGTTGAGATAAGGACTTATTCAGCTGTAGTTCAACTGTGGGTTTTGTATTGAGCACGACTACCACCATTATGGATTTCCCTTGTTTTTAGGAATTTGTTCACACTGATATAGAATAATATAAATATGAATTTGAACCTATCTCTCAATGTTCTCACTTCCATCTTTACAGTCCCAGCAGCCTGCTGTTAATGCCATGAATAGGCATGAACATGTTTTTTTAAATGTGTATTGTATGCTCAAACAGCAGCCCAAGCCCCCTGTTTAAAAATTGAACAACCAAATCACAAGAATATATGAATGTTGTCAATGTATGTTTCTGCCAACCACGGATACATTGCAACTTAACTTTTCTTTAGGTTCAATTTTATATTTTATGCTGTATCAATGCTGTGCTTCTGGTCTGGTTAGGATTAGGCAACAAAAACAAAAAAAACAGAACACGCTCTTGGTTAGGGTTAGAAAAATATCTTATAGTGTCTTAAAAGATCTGTTTTTGTTGCAACAAACATGGCAGGAAATGTCCCGTGGTCTCCTTTAGGTATATAGTAGTGTCACGCTTATCACCATGTTGAAACAATGTGTTTGGCCACCATCCCCTCCACCGAACAATATGACCATAAACATGTAATGTGAATGTGATACAAGACATTTTGTAGAAGTGTCAATATGGTATGTAGCCTGTGGTTTGCAGAAGCATTATCTGCCAACATTTAATCCTGGTTACAGGGCTTAAATTGAAATGTAAAACAAACAGCTTGGTAAATGCCTTGGTCTTGTGTTCATGGTTCAGTATGAGTTCAACATAAAAGGGAAAAAGCAACAAAAAATCTTAAATTAATAAGACAAGGTTTCCTTTTCATTTATTTTCAATAGATAGTAGAGCAGGTTTGTTTAACCTTAAGTTCCACCTGAGGCACTTTGTAGAGCCTTTAGTGAATTAAGTAGTAAACAGTAAACATACACCCTCAGACTCTCAGATAATAAGGTCATACTTTTTTTAAGTCTGATAAAAAACACAAATGTTATGTGATGTAAATGAGAGTTACTTCAGTAATGTCTTTGTCCCTGTCTGCTTTCACAATTAGAGGCTGCTTAGGAACAGCCGGAATAAGTTGTAACTACTTTTTTGCCTTTCCCTGGTGAATGACACATCTGGGTGATGGCGTCTAATATGCCTCAGCATGTACGACGTGTTTCCGCTCACATACAGCTATTGAACAATGCAGTCACACCGTCCTCGTCCGATCCCCCACTCACTCTTTCCACGCAGCTGATTTGAGAGAAGCAGGTGAGTCATTCAGCTTGTGTGTCTCGTTTGAACTCACCGTCCAATGTCTTCTTCCTTGTCTTTCTTCTTCTTCTTCTGCTTTTGTTGTTTAATGATGATTGGAAAATTACTGCCACTTATTGGATTAAAGTATGGACCAGAACAGATGTACTTTCCACAACGGACCACTGTTGAACTGCGTCCACCAAACGGTACCATTCGCACCGTAACAGACCAGGGCAAATCCATGAAGTGTCACACCCCTAATGGTTAAAGTTTTGTACTAAAACACCTTGCTGTGGAAAGATGATGACAGTTCGGAACAAGTGTCATTTCTATGACAGTACATGAACTCCCTCACCAGCATCAAAGTCAGACTCACTACACGCCCGACCTCCACGCCTTTGCTTTCTGCCTCATTACATTAAGGACACACTACTTCCTGCATTGGCCCTGGAAGTTGGCACTGGACATAAATTGTAAGGTTTGACATGTTTCATCTGGAGGCCCGTGGTGGCTGCAGAGCCCTGAGCAGCCTCTCAGTTCACCGAAGCCCCGGGCCAGCTCTGAGACAGAGTATGACGGATCAAAGGATGATGGGACCAGTGGAAGTCAAATGTCAGCAGAGCCTTTTGATTCAATCATACATTCCAGTGAGTCTGTATCTTTTCAATGCAGGACAGTATTAGATGATGTCATGATGTGATAGGAGGAAACAGGGAGGACCTTTTCATGAATTTTGAAGGGATCCTTGAGCACAAAAGCACTTGGCACTTCACAGAGAGGTAAAGCTTTTAAAAGAAGGGTTTCTTCTGATACTTCTGATGATCATTTGCGTCTTTCTTCTGCAACAAAAGATATAGTGTAACATTATGTCAGTAAAATGCTTGATTTCTAAGTGAGCAGATAAAAGGTAATGCAGCTCAGGTTGTTGTCTCAGTTGTGAGGAGATCAGGAATTCTTATCAGCCCTTCTTCCTCATTCAGGCAGACGCCTCCAGTCCAAGCGCTCTGTGGTTTTGTGAAGAATAAAGCAACTGTTGAGCTGGTAAATGCCTTATAAAATATTCCATCAAGAACATCAAATACTGACTCTTGTATGCTGTGCACATGAGGGAATCCGTTTCTTCAAAATCCCCTACGTCCTTCTCTAACCTCCAAGTCTCGCCCTCACATCTTCCTCTTAAGCTTTATCTAAGACAAACAACAAAGAGAAGAACTGTGCTGCCTGGTTAACTCTGCTCTCTGCTCCTGTTGTAGCCTCTATATCATTCTGGGTCTAACATTGAAATAGACAAAGTCTGGCTCTTAAATCTGTGGTGAAGACTTTGATCTCTTCTACCATCACAGTCAGAGGTCACTCTGGACTGGCTCAGCTAAATGCTGGACATGTAAGTTAAAGGGTAGAGTGGTGGGTTGACCACATCGATGACAAGGGAGAATGACATGGCTGGCTAGTTAGTCTCGTTGTTAAACAACATCACATTATATTTACTGTTGTTGACTTTGACTCTTTCTGGCATAATGTTAACTTTCTGGCTAATAACTGAGCCAAAGGGTTCTATGAGCTGAGTGAACTGCAAGTGTCTATTTTTCTCTCTGTTTACTAGAGTAGTGAGTAAAGTTCCCATAAGTGGTGAAAGAGTACTCAAAATCTGTCCTCAGGTAGGAATACGGTTACATCACTGAAATATGCCAAATTTCAGGTAAACTACTGGTTTGTAATTTGATAGGCGGACAACACAATGTCATACTGTTTTAAGTTGTTTATGTTTGGCTGACCCTGCCACCTTTCTAGCATCAAACTTATTTTCCTCTGAAAACAGTTTGCTTTAATCCAGTATAGAAAAAAAAATATATATTTCTGAGTTTGTATCATTACCTCATTAATGTTGTAAATATTAAGATTCTGAGTTTGAATCGCTTCTTCAAAACTACATAGTGCCCCTTTAATTCCACCCCTGGTTTCCATTACACAAGAACCTTATGGGATTGTAATGATCGTTTATGCTTTCAGTCAAAATTTCAGAGTTATTGCTTGTGAAAAACATAATTTTACTTAAAGCGCTTGAAATTATAAATGAAGGGGCTTTATTCTTTCTTTGGCAAGTGACCATGGTATAAGCCGGGTGATGCCCTTTGAGGTGTCCATTATCAGGATAAAATGGAGTCTGGCCTACTTGTTGTCCATTAAATCACGATAATGGACACTTCATTGGCCATGATCCCTTACAAATGCAGCAAATATGTTTTAAGTTACCTTAAACTGTGAACTGAGATGGAAAATCTGACTTTCCTGGTCATAATTACGACCTGAATGTTGACTTGAGAATATATACAGTAATATAAATATCTAAACATTAAATCCAGCATATGTGGAGCTCGAATAAAGCAACATAACTGTGGAGGAGCATGGATGTGTAGGACCTTTGGGAGTATACAGTGCATCATCAGCCTAACTTTCCAACATGTTCATGCTGAAAGCAACATGAGGAGAGTATCACTGTGAGATCTTGAGTTGTCACTCTCTTGTCAGGTACAGGGTATGCTGTTCCTGTACTCTCCTAAGCTCCTAAAGGTTGCAGAGTTGCAGGGCTTGTGATTCGAAGAAAGATTCATTTTCTAAGAAAGGCTCTGTGGTGTTTATTAAAGATATTTTGTCTTACAGCAGGCTTACTTTTGAGTTACAGCATGTGTTTGAAGAAAGAAGTAATGTTTAACAGCAAAGTTAACAACATTGTGGTCATCGACTCAATCCTTGCTGCACAGCTACGGAAGAAAACACAACATGTAGACTTATTTCCATGAAAATGGAGCAGATTGTTACTTTCTTACTTCTTTTTACTGTTCTGAGGCCTTGGGAACTAAAAACTTTGATTTTATAACCCGCCCCCTCACCTCACAGTCTCTGACAAACAGGCACACACACTAATACACACATACACAGAGCCCACAGGGAAACAACAGGATGCTGGAGAACACTGCATTTGCAACTGGAGCAGACACAGTTCACCCGACAGGATTTTCTCCAAATCCTTCAATTGAATGTCTGCCTCCCGCGAGGGGAAGATGCTGCTCCCTTTCCAGCCCAATATCCCAGGGCAAACACTTGCATCAGCTGTTTGTGTTTGCCAATACATTATGACTATGAATATTTTAAAGGTAAAATTGAGTTTGCTTTCTGTAAAACTCGTCAGTTTGAGGTGGAGCCGGTGTTCAGAATTAATTCAAAGCACTTCATTTCGCATCACATGATCATACTGTTTGCTGAGGTGAGGATATTTGACTCGATTGTCAAATTATTCACTAATAAATAAGCAGGTGAGTTATTGATCCATTAATCTCTCTCTTTCTTTTCCTTTGTCCTCTTCAAGGAGGTTTTGAAATGTCAATATGAACAAGCCACAGATAGAAGAAACAATAGTTTATTAAAGGTATACTATGCAGGATTTTCCATGTTTGTTTCATTTTCAGTGTTATTTTATCACAATGCTATGCTTATGGTCTAGTTAATGGACGTATAATGAGAACTGGATACAGCATCAGCCTCATTCATACGTATGAAAGCTGCTCAATGGCACATGAAGCCAAAAGAAGTTTGACTTCCTGGGTGCAAATTGTCTCAAATATTCCGCATCGTGGGGCCCATAGTACATGCACACTAGAGACTGTGGCTGGCTGAGCCGGATAACGTCTGCTTTAGCCCCTGGCTAACTCCAATGGGGATAAAAGTATGTAACTGTGCGGCTTTTTCCAAATTCAACTGGACCAAATGGATCAAATTCTGATAGTGAAAAGAGTCATTGTCAGTGAAAAAAAATGTATCCACCATGTATTTTACAGCCATCTCTTTAACAATGGAAGCTTGTGGGAAAAAAGTCTTTCTGGGCTCCAGTGCATCACAGGAAGTTGTAGTTACATGGTTTGGCCAATATGTCAAATGTTGCTGTAACTGTCTCAGAGACAGTTATTGATGCGTTTATTGTGTATGTTACTGTCATGTCAACATGCGACTCCAGAGTAACGATATTCTACATGTGGTCCAAGCACATGGTAATTTTCTTTATATTTTACTAGATATTAGTATTATTATAGTTATTTTATTTTACTTCAGCACATTTCGGTTATGCTAATGTGTTCAGAATTATTTAATGGACACTGGCTTGACAGACCTTGGCAGTCAGTGGGAGTTGTATGTGATTTGTGGAACTTTCATGTCTTTTATTTTTGTTGTAGTTTTCACGGTGTCTGCTGAAACAGAGAGAGAGAGCAAATAAATCTTCAAAATACATATGTATGAATTGTGACCATTATTTAATTGGACGGTGTAGCTACAGGTGCTCTTCCTGGGTGCCTTGTCTGGTTAGGTTTAGGTACAAAAACCATGTGGTAACCATAAGACAAATCATGTTTTGTCTTAAAATACCTGGTTTTGTCGTTACAAACACTGCTGGAGATGAACGTGTCATTAAAGATAAACCTTTTTTAATTGCCACAAACATGGCTGGATACTGTCCTGGGGTCTCCTTAAATATGTCAAGACTTAAAGCAACACTAGGTAGTTTTTCGACCTTAAAATAATGTTTCTAAACTCAGTTAAGTGGTAGAACAACGGTTAATAGGATGAATGGTGATGTCTCTGCAGCCTAAGGGGGGTTGTGCTGGCAGAAACCGCACTGTGTAACTTCTCAGAGCGGGTTGGTACATACCTGACATAAAGAAGTCTAGTGCGACCTGCTTTACAGCATACGTCACACGTTTATTTGTCAGTGGATTCAGCCAGCAGCTACTTGGATTTTTCGTAAACCAATGCCATGGCCGAGCCAGCTAAAAAAGCCAAGAAGGTATTGTCTGAGTAGGCGAAGAAAAGAAAAACAGAAAGTGATAGAACAGGAGCCCGGACACGGATAAATATTGGACCAGCTTACACTCAGTGGCGCGAGCTGAGTAGGATAGGGGTTTCAAGACTGATGGCGACCTAGCCTTGATGCTACTGGATTTGTAAGTCATATATTACATATATACATATTTATTATCTTACCAACTTTTACTTTGAGTTGATGTGTTGTTATGTGGTGTTCATTGGGGCACTATTTGTCCACAGTTTATAACCGTAATAAAGCCGGGAGACAATCTAATGCTGTCCGTTTCGATAGCCTGCACGTTTTCATGTAGTGACTCTTGAAAAGTTGCGGATTCCTTAGTTCATGCAGATAATCAACGTAATTGTTGAACAGTGTGATCGGGAGGTAACTTAAAAATGCTACTTACTGTTGTCATACTGAGTTGGTTGTAGTTATTACACCAATCACAACGTCAACTTGCGATTGTATTCAGTAACTCCCGAAAACATAGCTATATTTTCAGACGTTACTAAACACATTCACGCCCAAGCGTCGTGTTTTGGAAGTAACTTAGTCGGTGCAATCACTACAACCAACTCGGTATGAGACTAATTCTAGCATGCTAATGTGCTGTGCAGCCTATATGCTAACAAACTACCAACTGCTATCTCTGAATCTAGCTTGTTGTTGGCACTCGATTGAAGTTTTTTCAGATGATTTTGTGATTGGCCAGCTCCGTCAACAAATTCACGTGTATTCATTTTCCCCAGGGATGCTCATACAGCGACAGTATTTATGACACTGGTAACAGATAATTGCACTTCTCAACCAGCTGGTGGTAGTAATGAGTCCAAACTACCTAGTGTTGCTTTAAGAGATAGCTGATAATTGTTGGCTCAGGTCATTTGGGGTTGGTTGCGACCAAATGCGACCTGGGAATGAGACTCACCAATCAACTATCCTACACTTTTGAAACCATGTGTTTGCAAATAGCAACTGAAAAACCCTGCATGGTGCATAGTGCCTTTAATGGAATAATACATTTATCCATCTTCATGACAGTGACTTATTGAAGAATTATACTTATAAGGACTGCCATAACGTCTGGGTAAAAATTATTTTCACAGTAAGTCTGAATTCTAGAGAGTCAGAAGGTTTTTTTTCCTCTTTATGTGTATCACATGACAGTCCTCCTGGCTAGTGGGTTGAAATGATAGAGTCACTGCAGCGGGGTTCACTTACAGGACAGTCGCTGCTGCAAGTGGAAGTGATAGTAAACATAATGGTCTGTTTTGAATTGCCTCAGCGCTGCTCGGGAGAATGAAGCATACTGTTATCTACGATTCAACAGTAATGCTTATTTTCTGTGCCCTTTCATTGTACTTGATGTCTATCAGCTGTGTTAGCGTTGCAGCTGTTTAGACTGCCGTGAGGCGGCACGTCCCCTCCATTCCATTCAGCCGTGTTGACTTGACCTGATATAAATTGAGTGAATGCAATTGATTTTGGGCATCTTCCTTTCAGCGGAGGGGGAAGTTAGTGAAAAGAGGAAGAGACAGCAGCACCTCTGTGCAGCAAAGAGGAGGAGAAAGAAAATGTGTGTGAGAGCGATACAGACAGACAGATGGTGTTGCTGCACAGGAGCCTGCCCTAATGTAGTTTAGTTCAGCCCTTATCACCGCTGGCAGCATTTTGGCACAATTTAAACAGATAGAGGGAATAGTAAACACTGCTAAGCTTTTAAAGATTTATTAAACATTTCACAACACATTAGCTGCATCAACATTGCCAAACAAATAGTACCAAATTGCATATTTTTTCGAGATTTTATCAGTTTTTTTAGCAATGGCAAATTAATCTGGATAGGACTGCAGTGCAATATTCAATTTAAATTCTGAGTTTTTTAGCCATGCTAGTTGTGTGGCTTTAAGGATGGCAATTTGGGCTGGACTGCTGGTCCACCACTTTGTTCTAGACGGATATATTTCTGTAATTATTGGATGAGTGGCAATGGAATTTTATGTTTATGCTCCCTACAGGATGAATTCCTACAACCTTGTGTGTGTGTGTCAAGACACCACTGGTTGGGGATGTCTGCCATCTGCCTGGGCAAGACACAATCACATCTGCTATTACTTAAAATGTTCCTGAGTGAGCTACATTAACATTACCTTGTACAAAGTGAACTACATTTGACTTTGTTTGGCCCAGGAGCAGCATCAACCAACTGTTGTTGTTTTTCAGTGTGCTTTCTCTATACAATTCCACACCTGCAGCATGTTGATGCCCGAAAACTCTCCAGAAAAGCAGCAATATTATCAGTTTCGCTCCCCAAATGGGCACATCTCATTGACTGTACCTGTAAATGGTGATTGCACGATACAACAGCTATAGAATAATGCCAGCATCGGCATTTGGATTGGTGTTCTATAAACCTTGCTTTCACTCACGTTTTGTCCTGTGTTTGTCGCAGTCTTTACTCTGAGGAAGAACAGAAACAATCTGGTTGTCTTTGCTACAGCCGTGCCAACAATAATACCACTTGGGAACGCCAGTGGGGGCAGAAGTTTCCTGTGTCCACTTTAAATGTTGTGACACTTGATGTGGTGAGATAAAAGTTTTGCTGTGCTCGGGACGCTTTACATACTGAAAATGACGGCATTTGACATCCTGGGAATGAGACTCAACAATTAACTATCTTTGTGGTGTGTTTACAAACAGCTCTGACAATCCTGCTGATTCTACCTTTACGTTGAATAGTCTTTGAATTATATTAATATGATGAGAGGTTAACACAGAAATGGCCAAAAGAGGGACACTTTTTATACTTTGACTACATTTCAGAGCCTGTACTTTCTTACTTTTACTTGAGTAAGCTAGTCTCTAGCCATGTCTGTCTGCCGCTTGGAGCAGGTAGTGTACAGTGGTTCTTTAAAAACAATGCTATGGAAGCTGTGAGAGTAAGCCAGAGCAGCATATAAATGGTAAATCAGCATGGATTTATATAACGCTTTTCTGGTCTTCACCGCTTAAAGTGCTTTACAACGCTGCAAGACGCCGACCTGCTCATCAGGAGCAATACAACACTTCCTCACCAAAGTTCCCTGTGATATTTCTATGCTCAGCCACTCACACATCCACTCAACACAGATGGAACGACCATCAGCTCAATATCTTGCCCAAGGATACTCTGACCTGCTCTCCCTCCTGAGCCACAGTCGCCCCTAGCTCGCCCGTGTCCACATAGTGTAAGTGTGTGTGGTCAGCCCTCTGTTACTATAGTGTCAGCAGCTGTCAATCAAAACCAACGAGCAGCGTTTTTTTCTCTCAGCGCACAAGTGCTTCATCCCAGCGCTCCTGAGCGCACCGCCAGCGCTTTTCTGCTCCAAAAAAATAAAATAAAACGCTATGTGGACACGGGCCCTACTGCTGAGCTAAACTGCAGATTCAGGGGACTTTTCTCTACACTACAAGTGACGCCTTTAACATTGTTGTCTCATTGTCATTTGATAAATTATTATTATCATAGAAATGATTGATTTTACTCACTTAAACAGCGTTAATTTATTTAGCACCGTGCAGATTCATGTGTGATGTACCACGCAAACAAACAACGTGAAGTAGTTACATAGGTCAGCAGGTCAGTCCAATGGCAAGAAATACAGTTTGTAAGATATAGCTACCTAATGGTTACTAGTACTGGCCTACTAATGCTGTTTCAGAAGAGCAGAAAGATACCGTAGCACATGAAAACATGTCATTACCTCGTCCCTCTTCCACAGATAACCTTTCCTGGCTGTATTTCCCCTCAGTCTGATTTATACACACTCAGCACGTCAATTCAGCCGACGATACAAAATGTCAAAACATATTGAACAAAATTCTGATGAAGCGAGGTCATCTCTTATCACCCACATTAAAAGAGATCATTTCCTGCAGGAAAAACGAGTGCTGCTGTAACGCCTGTACAGATTGCTCCTGTATGTTTCTTGAAGCGTAGTTTGCTATCAACAGCAGATATTTATAGCTGTCCACCGACTCAATTTCCTCGCCTTCGATTACAGAGGGCGGTAATCTTGTAGAAAACTTATTGCCATGTCCTTAGTTTGTAAAATGTTCAAGTCAAAGAAAAATCCATCACAGCATGACACAAAGTCATCAGTAACATGACCGCATCCATCCATATCTTTCACTGCAAACAGCCATAAGGAGGATCCCTGCAGTCCACAAAATTACTTCAACAAATTTGCAGTTGGTTTCTTTACACTAAGTAGGCTCCAAGTCGTCAAATATTCACATGACGTGCTGTTCCTCTAAATGGCGACACACTTTTCTAATCATTATGGGCTTTATTGACTGTAAATTGCTCCATGTGCCAGTGTCACCTTACAGGGCTTTAGGAATAATACCATCTGATTCAATTTCTAACACAGCATATGAGAACAGTATAACTGCAGCACTAATTATCAGATCACAGCTTCACAGTTTAGTCATAATAAGTTAGGTATAATTTGGTTGCTAACTTTCTGTAAATGTTCCTGTAATGTTAAAAGCTATTAAGTTGTGTAAGGTTGTATTAAAAAAAAAAAATCAAACAGAAAAACCTACCTGAAAGAAACCACAGGAAATCTACATCATATTGTCAGTTAAATCAATATGAGTATTGGGCTTGAAGAAGAGAGCGGACTGTGTAGAGCAATATAGAGCAACATATGAATCCCAACACAATCTCATACCCTAACAACTGAATAGGTCGAGGTTTGTTGCCAGTGACTCCCCAAACAACATATTGGGGAGAGCAGTGCTGAGGCAAGTTGCATGAGCAACTCGCACTTTGATTAGGTTTAAGCAAGAAAACTACTTGGTGAGGTTTAGGAAAACATTGGAGTTTGGGTTTCAAAAAATACTAGCATGTCCCTGCGTCATCACTGTTGGCGGTGCTGTCGCAAACATTTGCAACATGGCTACTGCTAGCAGCTGTCCAAAGCAAAAAAAACCTGTAAGAATCCCACTTTGACCAAGAAACCCCAATCTCAGTGCTCTGAAACAGCCAGTTGTATCAACAAGTAGGCAGGTTTTACTTACTGATCTAGTAGAAAGAATGCTTACACAGTGGTAAGGGGAAACACATGTCAGCCGGGGAACAGACTTGGACACAGCACTCTCCATCGAGTGAATGCTCGGCTGTTCACTGTCGTTTTAGCTCGGTTTCTATCACTCTCCTTCTCCATCAGCGGGGTTCTTTTGCAGTTTATAGTTTCCACAGTTATTCACTGTTACCTTTTACCGTTAGCGACCAGTAAATACAATGCGTCTTCCTTTTTTGGTTTTGCAATGGCAGACGTGCTTCCTGCCATAATTCGACCTGTGTTTATGCAGAAAAAAATCCAGCCTGGAGGTCTGAATGTGGACTGAATAGCACAGTGAAAGTTTATAGAAAACCAATTTATATGAGGATGGACTACAGCAATTACACTGTGTACTGTGTAGTATTTACTTCAGAATGATAAGTAAAAGTAAGTTTGCAAGTTTAGCACAGGATAAGGAAGCTGCTTGGAGCCAGCTAGAGACTAAACACCTGGAGTCACTTCGGATTCTGCTCTGATCTGGAACCGTTTACCGACCGGAGGGAAGCTCGCCGATTACTTTAGAACTTTTGTGATTAAAAAGTGGATTTATCTTCACTCCTGACTGCAGCAGTGATCTGTGGAGCTGAACTCTGGGTGTTTATCTTCTGTAATGTTGACTGCTGACTTGAGCTGTAGGGGAAATGTAGAGACCGCGGGCAATAGCAACATCTGGAACTGCAGAAACAACACAGAGCCATGAAAGCATTATGAATGTAGTCTGTGATGATGACTAATGTCTCTCACTTACCAACGTATTTCTACCAAGACTTTAAACTTATGGACTCAATGGAATCAATTTTTAATGGACATTAAACTGCTTTAACTGCATCTATGTATTTGGGAGTTTATTGTGTTCCTTGGTGTTTACAGTTTTTGTACTGTAGGTGTTGCACGTTTGGTTACAATTGCCCCCATATGCCGTTACAATCGCCCCTACATATGCTTCAATCAATATTGTGAGTCTAACATTGATTGTAACAACATTTGATGGCAAATACCAAGTAGAACACAGATAGAAGTTTCCTACATAGAACATTTCACCAACTAGTTGATGAGGTTTCTGAGTAATGACATTAAAACCTAACATTGTTACAACGGCCCCCGGTCTCCCCTACTTTACTGCATGAACAACATTACAGAGAGAAGATGGGGAAGGAAAAGACTGAAGCAGAGTCTCTGGTGAGTGAGCTACTGAATTCACCGAGAAGTTGTCTGAATTTAACCACACACAAAGACACGCCATGTGCCGTTGCTTGCGAACGTCAGCTCACGGTTAGTCTACCGCAAAGTAGGCTGGCTGTTTGGGGCAGATAAACACGGCATGAGTAAAGCAAATACACGGGAATTATCCTGCTGTCAAACTCATTTCAAATGTTCACAGATATGGTAATGTTTTAAAGTTTTATTTACCTAGATTTAGTCTCATTAGCCAGCCTCCCTACACCGGAATTAGCAGCAGCAACCAAATGAAATGCACCGTTAGCTTGAGTAAACTTGTGGATTTCTCTGATTTTGGACATTGTTGCATTTGGAATATTTGGGATAATGTAACTCAACAAAATGTAAAACAAAGGTCATTTAATGCAGAATTAACACATCATGCTTTTAAGAAACATTATGTATGTGACATAATTTAACTACATTAGTTTAAAATTACTCAGCGTTGACTTTTGGTTTCACACTGGACATGAACAGCTCTCCTGGGTGAAAGTCCTGTGCTTGTTTTATCCTCTTATACAAGCCATCCTTCCAATCTGTACTATATCCCTCTTTATACTAATTCACCTTCATTCACACTTCCTCCTTTGCTGCCTTAATAATCATTACAGCCACGAAAGATCTCTTGATGAAAATATGGGTCTTGATAAGCTGATCGCACAGTTGACTTAGATGGTGATTTTTCTGGTTAAGGAATGGGCGATCAATGCAGAGGTAAGCATTCATTGTGACCTGTGGTGGTTGACATAATCATAACCGTGTACACAATCTGCCAATTCTAGCACAGCAAAAGGAACAAAGTGGTTATTACCACAGTTATGTATTTGATAGAAGCTAGTGTCGATCACTTAAAAATCCTTTTTACAATATCTGTTCTAAACTCCCTACTGCGATAATAAGCAGTTACTGCCTGGAAAGCCTCCCAGTTACCACGAGAGCAGTGAGTACAGGATACTGAACCAAAACAGCAGTCGGTAAGGGGGCTGTAACCCGCAAAACCAAAACAATGAGATGAAGGACACTAAAAATGCCCTGTAGAGCTGAGGGGAATTGCAGAGTTGGGTGATTATAACAGTGGGTTTTTCACTCAGTGACAACTTTGACATTACATTTAATTTGAGCCAATGTTACTAAAAAAACACTGATTAGTGTATTTTTGACATTGCTGGTAGTATCCTTATGTCTCCTGCCACTGAAAAGGGCACACACGTGTGAAAAGTTGGAGTTTCAGCTTTAAAAACCAAGGTAGTAAATAAGAATGTCAGTTTAGGTGCATGGTTAGATTCCATCGACAGCTCATAACCGCAACAACAACATGTTTGTTTCTTTGCAGCTCCTCTGACAGCTCGGCAGATTCCCCAGCTCCTGCTGTCTCACTGAGGGGTGCAAGGGACAGAAATGATTATTTCTCATGGCTCTGAGTAATTGGTTATATTCAGTGTAAGTGTGTATTTTATTTTTGATTATGCAATGCAATACTGTGTGACACCTGACACAGTTTGATTATTTATTAGATTTACATGTCATGTTTGACGGGAGTTGATTTTGTGACTACATGTCAGTGCACCCAGACAGCACAATTTGGCTGCAGGGCATAAATCTTGATGATAAATCTATAACATCAATAAGTAATTATGTCCTAAAAAAAGAGTTTCAACTCGTGAGATGAGACTGTTCTTCCAAGAAAAGCGACACCATCAATTGTTTAGCCAAATGCCTGTAACGAGATGTGTTTATGTTCGAGTGACAAAGCCTTCTTGTCTGTTGTTCGTTGGGAGAAAAGGAAACACTGGCGCTGGTATAGAGCCACAGTCTGCAGATGGATGGATGGGTCAACAAAACATCAATCGTAGACATGAGAAACTGATGTTTGCTGCCACTCTCCAGCTTGTAACCATCTTCCCTAACCATAACCAAGTGGTTATTTTTTTAACACTGACAATAAAGGTACCCTGACCATTAGGGCTGTCAGGAATACTATTTTTTTGGGCTTGTTCTCTAATCACCAGACCAAGGGGACCTTTCAGTGTCTTTCCCCTCTGCAGTCTCTGGGAGGCTGTGTGTTGTGGTGTCTTCTGTAATGATATGGGTTTCAGCTGATGTTAGTCTTTCTTTTAGCGTTGCCAGGTCCGCTGTGTGTCTGTACAGGGTGTTTTATATTATACTGAAAATTGACCAGTTGCTCTATGTCTTTCCGTTGTCTGACTTCCTGTCTGGATCGATCTGTTCTGTGCAGCCTGACGTGGCTACTGTCCGCTTCCGTCAGAAATAAACCCCGCGCAGAGCAGAGCCACTTCAGGGACGCTGCAGCTGGTGGGACCACAAGCATTGTCTAGAATCAGCTCCAGCAACTATTGTGGTTGGACATGACGCAGACAGGCCCAGTGGAATGTGGAGGTCAGTCTTCAGTGATGCCATGGCCTCCAGGTAAACTTCTTGGGTTTTCTCAAGATTCTACAACCCAGGAGAAACATGTCAACCACAGAGCTGCAATCTAGGGTTTATCATGCTTTTGTTTTGTTTTGTTTTGTTTGTTAAATCCTCATCATCTAGCTTTCATCTAGCTTTCACACCGCTGGGTAAAGCCTTGTATTTAACAGATACTGTAGGAAAGTGTTATCGACCTTCTCATCAAACCATAAAAATAGTACAGTCTTCCTTTGATCCAAACTATGATGATTTACTAACCCATAACCCATAACTTCCACTACAATGCTGACAGAAAGGCAGATTTTTTTTTTTCATTTGCAGGACAAATTTACAATATATGTTTGGATAAGTGCATTTTTTTCTATAGGAGATAGAGATAAAAGAAAAAGATAAACTGAGTATCTGGGGGTGACCACATTATTACCTCAGCAGAATGTAAAAATGGGTGCACATCAGCTATTATTAGCTATTATTCTGCTTCTCCAATCATTTGCATCCAAGCCGATTACTTCGAACCAAAGTCTCATCTCCTGGGTACAATAGTTTGAGTTGCCTCATAAGGCTGATGAGTTGGCTGGATGCACTGGTCTCCAGCAGAATCCATTAGGGTAACTGTGCCATCTCGTAAAGCACCTAAAATAACATGATGCTCACGCTGCAGTGGGCTTGAGATGATATGTTTTGTAATACCAGGCGGACAGATGAGATGCTAAATGGTTGGGAATTGTTGTAAATGAACTACAAAACCGAATTTACATGTGTATTAGACTAGCTGGAGGCAATTAACATGTGGGCGATTCACACAAATGGGTGCCATTCAGGCCTTATCATTTTAGAGGAGAAAACAAGTTGGTAATTTCATTTCAAAGCAGTGCATCTGATAGAGCATGTGTTTACTGTGGGAAGTAAACACACTTCAAACACACATCTCCTCTCACCTGAGGCAAAAAACTGCCATCATTATCACTGCTCTCTGACAAGGACACTGTTTGAGTTCAACCCTGTCACGGACAACATGGAGCCTGTCTGATTATGATTAGGAAAGTAATCAGAGGTAATTGCCGTTCTGTCAAACTATTCCTGCTGCACATCTCTCTTGGTCATGACTCTCAGGTAGAAAATTAATCTGAAAACCAAAACCATTTATCCTCCTGAGCCCGTCATGACATTCTGACTGATTTGTCTTATCATTACAAGAGGCATTAATGACAGAATCATGACAGGAATTCATATTTTCTGTCTGTTATCTAAGTGATTTGTCAACCTAAATATTTTTGAAGTTTTTGTTAGGTATGTCACAGAGATCTTTGATTGACATTTTGGCAGGCAGGCGTTCACAGACCTGCTCTGTTGTATCAGACATCAGGGATTGCAAAACGGTTCCTGTAGAAGTTATCTCAGTATTACTGAATGATTGGGGTGGCTGCATGTAAACCCGTTTGCACACAGCTGAATAAAAGTAATTTTACAGAAATAACATTATTAGATAAAACATGAACTCAGATATCCACTAAGTTATCACAACGTATAAATCTGTGGACTAAAAATACAAAAGGAATAAAATGTCTCCAAATGTCATCTTTCTCTGTTCTCTTCTGTATATATCCCACTTATTTAAACACTGGACCTGGTTACCAGCTGCCACAGCATCGGCTGGTGTTTTCACCTTGTGAGTCTGTGTGTGTGTGCGTGAGTGTGTGTGTTTCATCATGACACGATGTGGTCGTGGAGACACCTTTTTAAGGTGGAACTACACAGAAGCAGTATTTTGCCAGGTACTTCTATGTCTGACTGTTTGTCTGTGGACAGATTTTGTCAATGCGATAGCATCACAACTGTGCAAGACACAGTCACAAAACATTATGGATGTGTAGTTGAGCTCAAAATGAAGACCTTGTTTGAAGATGGGTGTGGTCTGACCAATGAGTTCTGATTACTCATGTAATACATGTACGCTGCAAGATTGTCTCTGGTGCTGATCTTGTCCTAATTGTTTTCTTGAAGCTGCACAAATCAATATTTGTATATTAACAATGAATCAAATGTAAGACTGCCATTTCCCCCAGCATTGCTAACCATTTTAGTGTCCTTTAGCTGATTGTTTTGGCTCATTTAAACCCATTACTGTACTGTTGATGAAATGAGAACTGAATTTATAGATTTGTTGGGTGGGTGAAACACAGCTGCGAATGAATGATTATGTTGCTCCATATCTGCTGGATGTGAAAGGTGATAATATCTCTTTGTTATTATAACTGATTCACGTCACGTCTGTTTAGCATGCTATTTTTGGTTCCTACCTGTAATATAATAGTCTTGTAGGCAGAACTAATAACCGGCGCTCTAGTTTTCCGCACGTAATTAATTAAATAAACGCCTCGCAAGAGACACGGCAAAAAAAGCACGGAATAAGATGAGCTCCAGCCAAAATTAAAAATTAAGCATGTAAACAGAAAAACCTAGAGGAGAAGACAAGGAGAAGGATGAAATAAGCTTTATTTAGCCCCTTTTTAGGTGGTAAGCAGCCTGCAAGGTATGTTTTTGGTTCATGTTCATTTCATCCCATAAAAAAGTTGACAATTGTTAAAAGTTTAACATTATGGTTGTGAATTACTGTGATGTATTTAAAGTGCATAATTGCACACACTATGTGAGTGGATGTGTTTAAGTACAGATAATGTTTAATTAAAAGAATAACTTACAGCCAAGCTGACTGATGATATGATGTGTATGTTAACTTACGCTGTGTGATATGCTGCCTGTTATTTGGCTATTCGTCGTTCACACATGCATTTCATTCATTGTATTCTTTATGATTGTTTATTCTCTCTGTAAACCAGTTCTCACGTGTCGGTGTGGAATAGGAATAAACCCTGTTGTTTTTTTTATCCTGAACTCGTGCCCCTCTATGACTGGAGAATGCTACAGTTGTGTTTTAAGCCTTTTGCATTGGTCCCAAGTTGCCAAAAAATCCATTAGTGCTGCTTTAATTGCATGTATAAGCACCTAATTTATAGAAAGGTTGTGTAAACTGTTATTGCCCTTACAATGTACTTAAGTTTTAAAGATGTACTCTAATGTTGTAAAAGGCACACGCGGCTCTTTGATAGACTGGTAACTGATTCCAGGTGTACCCTGCCTCTCACCCAGTATAAGCTTGGACAGGCTCCAGCCCCCCAAAGGTAAAGCAGGTATACATGGACAAGGTCCAGGTTAGTTTGGCTACCTCATTACAGTTGGGTAAATTCATCTACTGCAATGCATATTGTTGCTGTCAAGTAAAAACCTGCAGTTTAAGGGATTTCAATGTTTAGTTAAAAGATGACATGCTCCTTTACAGGCTGAAGAAATTTTACAGTCATTCTTTATTTAAAATTGTGATAAATACTTAATTATCAACATGCATATTGATTAAGCTTAAAGAAGTGTTGACATTTTGGACAATAGATTGAGCCTTTATATTCATGCACTTATACTGACTGTGAAACTGGAAAGGGACCACAGTCGCTAATGTGAGCCTGCAGTTTAAAATAGGATATCTCAGCCTACTGATGGCACTGATGTACATTTTCATCTCATTTTATTTCCAACAGAAAATGAGCTGACACATCTTTAGAATTCCATATGTTGTAGCAGATGGAGTTCAAGTCATTTGACCTTTTCTGGGCACATGGATTAATCACTGTCTATTTAGAGGTGTTTTTTATTGGTAACATAGTGACAATGTCAAGTGTTTACCATAGAAGGGATATTTGTCTCTAAACAGGAAAATATAAACATATTTCCTCTATTCTACAGATTGTGAGCTTGACATGACAGTACAGAGATCTGACGTCTAGCTGCTGTAACTGTGACAGTGAGGAGCCTTCTCTGACAGAAACCAAAGTGGTTTATTTCCAGTTTGTCCCGTGAATTTAAAGGAAAACTAATTAATCCATAATGAACAATAACAATACAATAAAATGTACTTATTCACAAAATTACCAATCTGTGTGGCTAGCCACTGTCACTGAAACCCACATATGGTTGGTGCCACACACTCTGTTAGCAGCTCTATGAGGCTGAATTTAGCAACAGCTGTGCTTTGAGCTAAATGCTAACATCAGCATGGTAACATGTTCACAATGGCAATGCTGACATAGTGGTAAGCAGGTATACTGAAGTTTATAGATTTACAGTATATTTTAATTTTATTTAGCGCTTACCATGTTGTCTGTCTTGGTATAACATGTTAGCACGCTTGACTTTGCAAAATCACAATAAACACAAAGTAGAGCTGAGGTTAATGGGAATGTCATTAGTTTCCTGCAAGGCAGCAGTGAGAAGAAGTATAAAAAGTACGCAAAAGGTACGTATTTGGAGGAGGTGGGGAAGGATGGTTGGGTTAAACAAGCACAGGACTTTCATTCAGGAGAACACTGTTCGTGCCCAGTGTGGAACCAGAACTAAATGGTGAGTTCTTTTAATGTAGTTACGTTATGTCATGTACATAATATAACGTAAGTTTCATATGTAACATAGGTACTTTTGTAACTGAAGTTACAGAAATACTGTTTTTATTTTAACCCAAACCACAATGTATTTGAAAACTTAACCATGTTCTTTTCTGGCCTAGCCCTAACCACACTGGAACCGTACCACGAAGGTCTGGTTTACCTTTTCGCTCAAGAGTCATGTTGTTTTGGGAACAGTGATATACGTATGTTTGGGAGTCACTGATAATTGCCCTATTCAGTCGTTTTGATGTAAGGATGTGTTGTCATTAGTGTTGCAGGTATTTTAACGTATTTTAAAGTATTGGACACAATTTTGACCTGAGGATGGCGCTAGAGGAAAAATTAGGCCAATTCAGGCAATTCATCCTAAGAAGAAAAGGAATGCTTAGACCATATTGAGAGATTTCATGCAAAACCACAAATGTCAACCTCATGATGGCACTAGAGGATATATCAATGGATAACCAAAGTAATTAGTTTTGGTTCTCTGGGGACCATGTATGACTTAATTTCACGGCAATCCATCCAATAGATTTTTCAGTCAGGACCAAAGTCGTGAACATACTTCGCAGAAGAGAGCCATGCAGCAAGAGAAGAGACATTTCTTAGAATCATTTAATTTATTTTCATCCCTTTTCCTGGTCTCAGTGTAGTTTTTCCATCTTTGAAAGTCAATGTTTGAGTATCGTTGTCATCTCCTCAGTAAACATTATTTTTAGATCTTCTGTTCCTCCGTGGTGCCTGAGAACGGCACTGGTATCAATATTTCAAACTTGCTGAATCCATCACTGTTATTCAAAATGATTGCCCCACTGAGTTAAATATCCTTGTCAAATAAAGCTGTATGATATAATACTTCTCTATTATGTTTTCATATAGAATGTGGTCATAGCACTGTAGTAAGCCTCTGAGTTCTCTTGGTCAAACGACTGACAAACTACACAACTTTCAGCTTGATGCAGAAATCTCATGTGTCCACCCGGTACATGCCAAACACATGTATTTTCATTGTTAAGCCAGTCAGTCTTTTTAATTGGCCAGGAGTCTGGCTCACTTAGGTCTGCTAACACTCAGTGGATACCTTTAATGTTATTCATTCATCCTGTTCTCTATTATTGATGTTGAAAGCCTGTGAACAACCACTGACACCCAGAGGGGACTGAAGGTCATCAGGGATTATGTTAAACACCTAAACACATCACAACTACCTCTCTACAAAGTGACTGTGGCTCTCGCACACATGCCTCATTAAGGCCCTCAAGAGGCTTCACTGAAACACTGAATTGACTTCATGTATTGATCCAAGAGAAACCTGTTTTTCACGTGACAGAGAATTGTGAGGGTACATGAAAGACTAAAACAGGACCACAGGATTAGTGCCAGAGTGGCCAGACATAACTTTTACACATTTCTTTCACCTTGACCGTGTGCTTTTATTAAGTGCATTATTATTTACATTAACCCATGCATGCTACTACACTCCAGACTGTATATAGAGATGAAGGACTTGACAGTTCACCAAAAGGGAAGCCAAAACTTCTCGATGGTGGCTGCAGTATAGTCATAAACCCTGCCCACTCCATATTAACTTATCATAAAAATATGTACATTAAATAGGAATACAATAGTGCTTTCCCAACTACAAACTCAATTTGCACTGGCCCCAAAAGATCTGTTCTGTTATATACAAATGAGGCACTACATCCAAACCCATACAGAGTGGGATAAGATTAAACGAGACCCTACAGGCATCGAACAATATTTTATTATTATTATGGAAAAACATTTGCCAACCAAGAATCATGTCTCACATATCTATAGGATGTTGATGGCTGTCATGGCAGAAAATACCTACAATGTAAAAGAAAAATGGGGGCTAGAACCAAATGTGATAATTGAAGACAGGACCTGGGAGGACATGTGTATGAATTATCACAAAGGCATCAACAGTAATCTATGGAAGGAATTTGACTGGAAGACAAAAATAAGATTATTCAGGACCCCACTGGTAATTTCAACATTCTATAAAGATTTAGTATCTCCACTTTGTTGGAGAAATTGTGGGATGACGGGTGACCATACACGTCTTCTGGGACTGTCCAGTAATACAGGGATACTGGCAGGATATAAAAGGAGAGATTGAAAAGATAATGAACACCACTATTTCAATGGATCCTATGTTGTTTTTACTGGGAGTACCTCCAGAAAATCTCACAGGAAAAGATCAGAAGTATATACTGCCTATACTCTTACTGATCACAAGAAAAATCATCATTCATCATCATGAACTGGAGGAAAGCACCTCTGCCGACAAGGACCCAATGGACCCAGAGACTGAAACAAGTTTATATAATGGAACACATGACAGCAAAGCTGCAAATGAAAATGGACATTTTTCTACAAAGATGGACTCCAGTTATGTTGTATTTATAGATCTAAGCTTGAAAAAGGTAAATAGAATGAGCCCTTTATCAAGGAATGTGTAACAATGTTCGATGTTCAGTGCTATCAATATTGAAATTTAAATAAAGTTAAAAAAATAAATTAACATTAAATAATTGTTCACAATAATTTCTGATTCTGCCAATTTGAGGGCTTCCTTATCATGCTGATGTATCTTCAAATGTTAATTTTTCTGTTTGATTTGGTTTAAATTAGTTTTCTGATGCAACAAAAAGCGGGTGAGATGTCATGATTGACAGCTGAGCTGGCAGGTGTGGGCAGGAACTCAATACTCAACCCAACCCAACTCAATACCCAATCACTACCCCACACACTCTGACTCCAAATGACGTCAATAGTGCGACATGGCAGCGTACAAATCTGGGATATTTTGGCTTCATCTTCGTCGGCCAGCTTTGAATATGTCCATGCACTACACCCACACAGCCATATACATGAATGATGATAGGAGGAACTCACTACTATACCACCCTCAGTGTGTACAGAACAGGAGAGACATTTTTTACCTTGTGAGGCAGCTTTATTTGTGAAATCACAGCTATGTGTTCTTGCAAATCCATCTAGTCAGGCTTCAAGATTTACGTTTGTGGCCATTACGTTTGTGACCAATCAGCATCTGTTGAGGAAATAGAGGCGGCAACCACAGACGTGGGTTAAATCTGATGACAGCGAGAAGCAACTGCTAGCTCTTAAACAATAGCGACCCCCTAAGAAGTTGGCATGGATGCTGCCACAGCAGCAGTTTTATTAGAGGTGGGCAACATTTCTTCATTGAAAGAGGAGCAAAGAAGGGCACTGAAGTTGGAAAAGATGCTGGTTAAGCTCTCCTACTGTTGAAGTTAGCCTGTGATAGACAGTTACAGGTGGATGGTTCGTCCAGTCACCTTCCAAAATTTTTTTGAAAGCGCCTGCCGATTTTTTTTTGCAAGCGATCTAGCTAAAAGTTCTCAAAAGCTAGCTGCACAAGCTGACTCTTCCACTGCTGCACTGCACGTCTGCGGTCTTTTTCCACACATAAACTGGTACTTCTAAAGGAAGAACTTGTGGTGAGAACATGAGTCCCTAACACATACTGCAGACCATGTACCCACTTTTTTCTAGAGACACCTATGGGTGAAATGATGAGTTAGACATCAAATATAATGTAAAACATTATTTGTTTAGGTTGTTTGCCAATTTCACTGATTGTTATTATTGTTATTACTGTTAGTATTGTTCATAACACAATCTACACAGCCTTCCATTAATGTCACAGGTAATTTTTAATTATAAATGAGTGATGAATCATCATCATTTTATCATTCTTTTATTTACTCTGGAGCCGTTGCTTCATTGTTAATGATCTTTTCATTGCATCCTGAATTGCAAAGCACTTTGTAAAGTCTGATTTTGATATGAGCAGGTACAGTATATCTGCGGGCACAAAGCTATAAATAGCCACACCGCACGTAATGACAGCTGTTGAATCGCTGATGAAACAGTCGGTTAAACCGCATTGCACTTCTCATTTTCTCTTCTTCCTTGTCTACCGAGTGACGGAGCGGGCACAAGTATTGATACACAAACAGGTGTTTAAAGGTGATTTTACGTCCATTTATGGATAATTGTGGATGTGGAAATGAAGCTTGTGCACATGCACATGTTTCAGCAATGACTGATTTATATATATCTGATGAAGAGAATGTGTATGCATATTTCTGTCTCTGTGCGTATACACAGCTTTAGTTGGCAATCTACAGAGAATCGTATGCATTGATAACTGAGCTAATGTCAGAGTTATTTTCAATAGCTCGGGCTCAGCTGTCAGTGACACTTATTCCCAATATGATGCTTTTCCAAACCACTTCCTTATATCCAGACTTATTTAACCAGGGTTATGTTATGCATGTCACTTTCACAGTCTGAGTTAACCTCGTTCACTGCCAAGGTAATGTCCACCTCCGAGATCAAGCTTGTAATACAATTAATTGGTTGGTTGATTTCTTTTGGCAGTGCATGAATTCAACAGAGTCAGAGTGACCCGTTTGGAGGGGCCTTGTCCATAATGCCAAGTAACGCTACAGGACCAGCTCAGCGCAAGAGTTATGACAGATCTCTGTTGTAATGTCTTGTACTACATATATATGGGAGAGTTTGCCCCATGGTTGTCTGGTCTCCAGTTAATACATTAGAATATCACTGTGTATGGATTTGTCTCTTTGGTCTTCAAACAGCATGAAATATGACAGAAAGTAGCCAAGGCCTAAGACGAGCCTGTCTAATAATAATTCTCGAAAGACTTTGTATTTTTATTTGCTTCAGTGTTGGTGATAAAAATGATTTCCAGCATTTAAAAGATTCACTCAGTTGGAAGGAACACAGGAACAAACAGAACAGATGCAAAGGCCCAACAGAGCATCAGTTGGCTCAAAAAATCAACAACTCCCTCCTCAGCAGATTCATTTTAGTACGTTACATCATTCAGGGAAATGTTTCAGTCATTCTGAAGAACAGCAGGGCCTTAAATTAAATACTGTAAGAGAGCAAACAAAACAAAATGTCTCATGGAGAACAATAGGGAGAAAAACATAGAATCTGAATGGCTTATTTGTGTAAAATCACAGAAAATGTATCAGTCAGGAATCAGTAAGGCTACGTAGGCCTACATGATGCAGAAAGAGATGAAGATGGAATGAAAGGGAGGAGGTGTATTTGTTTATGTGTGGGTGCACTTGTTTAAAGGCTCCCGGTCGGCCAGTGACGTACTGGCTGGGTAGAGTCGGCCTCATAGCAGCATCTTGCCAACATGCCTAAGTGGCAAGAAAAACAGCAGCAATGGAAACAAAAAGCCCCTCGTGGATGATAAACAGTCTGGCGAGTAAGCACTCTGCAGTTGAACAGTCAAATCAGCCAGATCTGAAGAATGTTCAGAGTTAACAGTTTTACTTTATTTTATGAAACTCAAAAAAGACGTTCCTTAGTGATGATTTTGCCCCTCCAGGATCTTGTGGAGTTTTTAAGTTTGTTTTTTGTTTTTTTTTAAGTAGGGGTACATCACTGCATCCTGGGCTTTGCACCACCCAAGACAACTGTGATTGGTTTAAAGAAACTGACAAAAGCCAGAGCATTTTTCACCCTATAGTGGAATGATAATGTGTGGCCTCTTTCCACACTGTGGAGATAACTCTGGGTATTTGAGACTAGAACTTGTCCAATACCATTCCATTCAGCCTCACTAGGTTGAGTTCAGTGCTAACATGTGAAACTGGAATAGAAACATTGGTAAATATTACCTTCTTAAAATCAACATGTTAACAGTGATATTGTGTGTGTAGCCATTCCTTCTTCATCTTTATCTTCATCTTCATCCGCTTTGTCCAGGGTCGGATCATGGTGGGAGCAGGCTCAGTAGGGAGCTCCGCACCACCAGCTCCTCCGGGAGGATCCTGAGGCATTCCCAGGCCAGATGAGATATGTTATCTCTCCAGCGGGTTCTGGGTCTGCCCCGGGGTCTCCTCCCAGTTAGACGTGCCCGGAAAACCTCCATGGGGAGGCGCCCAGGAGGCATCCTGATCAGATGCCCGAACCACCTCAACTGGCTCTTCTCGACACGAAGGAGCAGCGGCTCTACTCCGAGATCCCTCCGGATGTCTAAGCTCCTCACCTTATCCCTAAGGCTGAGCCCAGCCACCCTACGGAGGAAACTCATTTCAGCCGCTTGTATCCGTGAACATTGGAACATAGATGGACCGGTAAATCGTGAGCCTTGCCTTGCGGCTCAGCTCCCTCTTCACCACGACGGCCCGGTACAACGCCCACAATACTGCAGACGCTGCACCAAGCCGTCTGTCGGTGCCGGTGCTGACCCTCATCCTGACCACTTCACACTCGGCTGCGAACCGCCCCAATGCCTGCTGGAGGTCACGGGCAGAGGAAGCCACCAGAACCACGTCATCCCTAAAAAGCAAAGACCATGGCGCCTTGAGATCCTGTCCATGAATATCACAAACAGGATTGGAGACAAGGGGCAGCCCTTGTGGAGTCCAACACCCACTTGAAACGTATTTGACTTTGTGCCGAGTATATGGACAATACTCTCACTTTGGTCGTACAAGGACCAGATAGCTCGTACCAACAGCCCTGGTACCCTATACTCCCTCAGTACCCCCCACAGTACTCCCCGGGGGACCCGGTCGTAGGCCTTCTCCAAGTTTGCTAACACATGAAGACTGGATTGGCAAACTCCCATTACCCCCCCAGCAAGCCTGCAAGGGTAAAGAGCTGATCCAGTTCTGCAGCCAGGGCGGAATCCGCATTGCTCCTCCTGAATCAGAGGTTCGACGATCGGACGGACCCTCCTTTCTAGCACCCTGGAATAAACATTCCCAGGGAGGCTGAGCAGTGTGATACCCCGATAATTGGAACACACCCTCCGGTCCCCCTTTTTGAAAATGAGGACCACCACCCCGGTCTGCCACTCCAGAGGTACCGTCCCTGACCTCCACGCGACACTGAAAAGACGTGTCAGCCATGACAGCCCAACAATGTCCATTCCAACATTAGCATTTAGCTTAAAGCACTGCTGAGCCTAAATGCAGCCTCACAGTCTGTACAGTTTGACATTTATGTCAAAATAAACACCTGTGTAAAATTGTTACAAAGTAATTACGGTAGCATGTGTGTTAAAGAAAGTCAACAGCAGCAACAACACATTACTGTTGTTAGATTTCACTTGAAAATCTCTTATGTTTTTCTGTCTCCTGCTCCCCCTGAAAAGAGAATCCCCATTTCAATCCTCCTTTGGCACTCCCAGACATTTTGGGGCTTTGCTCCAGAACAGACATACTGTACACTTGTTTAGTTGTTGCAAACAACCCAGTGACACATTATGCTAGGGTTGGGAATCTCTCGGAACCTTGTGATTAGATTCACTTTCAGAGGGCGAGGATGGGATTATAAAAATTATTAGCAGTGCATCACATTTCTTTTCATTATAATTTTTTATTTTTTTTGGCTGAGTGAGTACTTGCTATGTTTTAAACATAACATGGCCTATTTGTAATGATCAACACATTCTGACTGCACATTCATCAAAATACGGCAGCCTGTCCTTCAGCTTCCACTCTACCTACCTCTCAGTTTTGGGAGTCTGAAAGGACTTTCAAAATTAAGCTTTCTGAACATTTCACATATTGTGATATATGATGACTTTTGGCATGTTATGAACCTTGTGAAAAAGTTTGGTTAGGTTTTGGGATGCAAATCCAGGACACACTCAACAACAAGGAGCGGACTGCGATTGAAAATTCCAGCCAGGAATATAACATCAGTCAGGCCAATCTCCACATTCGCACCATTCACAGCCACTTATACTGCGTTTTTGCAATTAATTTTAAGATGACTGTTTATGCTATGAACATAGCTTTAACTTTTTGTTTAAAAAAAACTAAAATAATTAAAAACAGCCAAGTGTCTTCAGTTTCTTAAGTAAGTCAAATGCATTTCCGTAATAAAGCAATAAATATTCATACATATCTTTTTTTCTTCAAAGCTCCAACTGGACATGAATTTATCATGATGATGCTCTGGTATCTGATGCTTCCACCTGACAGAATTTTCAGGTATTTCCCACATTATTTCCATGCACATGTCCATCTACAGCATGATTAGGTTAGAGAATCAACTTGGAAAAGGTATGTTGTGATATGACATGCTGAGGGTGGCCCTACTATGTTTCTTTTATTAAACACCAACCATGTCCCTTGCTCGTGAAGACATCTCTAATTTTACAGCTTGTGGCGACACTGTCCTTCCAGGTTTTTCTCCTTTTGATGCGCTCTATCGCAAGGCTATTTTGTCTCTTTCTCTGGTCCTCTGTCTCCTGTGCTACCATTATTCTTGCCACACTGCGGCCATGCACACTCCACACACTGACTGAAGGTTGTGTCGATGTGTACATGCGAACGACCAATCGGGGGTGATGACATAAAGCAGGGGTCTCAAGCTGCTGGCCCCCGGGCCACTTACGGCCCTCCATCCGGCCTGCCACTTAAAAAATATAACATAATCCGGTCAGCAATCCGAGTTGACATTTATTTTTAAGTAGACTAATCACAGGAAAATCAATGTCTTTAATTAGCAACGCTGATATTCATCAAAAATGCACCTACAGAGCAAAACCTTGGTTATTTTTCAGCATTTGTAGACAGCATATCCATTTTAAATATGTCTGGGAATAGTTTTATTCATTCTGTGGTAGTATTGAACAAGACCTTTTTAATGAAGAGCTGCAGGTGACAGGCTGTACACCTCCAACTTCTCAGAGCGGTAACAACTTTTTTCCCCCCTCATTAACGTTATCAGGTTACCTGATTTAAGTTGAAATCCTACATATTGTCAAACAGGCGCGTTTGCTTTTCGCTTTGACAACAAATCCTCGCTAAAAGTTAAAAGTGGCTCCTGTTGTGCTGCAGCTCTGTTGCTGTCCCCGCTGCTGCACAGAGAAGAAAGACACCTCCGGTCGTAGCCACAGTATTGATTTATTAAAAAGCAAAACAACGGTGGTGGTGGACAGTGGTTAAGTAATGTAAGCGGTGTAAGCTCGACCACAGCGTAACACCAGGATTACTGACTACCTTGGCAAGTCTAGTGCAAAGTTATTTTTTTGGAAAAACATTTTTATATTGTTAAAAACTAATGTTCATTCAGATGTTTTCTTCTGTTTGTATTTTGCTTGTTAAATATGAAGAAAATATGAGAAGAGGTGCTGCCAGGTGCCTGGCAAAAGATAAAGTACGAATTCAATTGAATTTGTTAGTTCAGTGTTTCAAGGTTTCACTATGTTATTTCAGAGGAGGGAAAAAAGATTTGCACTTACTGTTAAAAACTAGCCATATAAAAATGTATACTTACCGCTATTTGCATTTTGTATTATTATGTTAATAATGGAAATAAAAACTACATTTAAAAAGAAATATTGCGCACACACTGTAGTGGCCCTCCTACGAGATGAGTCGGCTAATTTGAGTTTAAGAGATCATACGGTCAGGTAAAAGCTACTCAGCTAAATACTTCTGCACCTAGAGAGGTGCTTGAGGAAATTACACTAATGAGGGAACAACAGCTTAAAACTTAGAAGCTGCTGTATTTGACATGTTGGGAGTGAAGGTGGGCCGTAATGATCCATACTTAAAACAAAGAAATTAGTTTTATCTTTGCTCACACTCAGCCACCCTCACCAAAACCCAACAAGTAGCCCGGCTTAAAACACGACGCACATGCTTTACGTCTGTTACATCGCTCCATCATAAATAACAGTTTTATGACGTTTTTGTGACACACACTTATTCACTTGATTCGGACAAAACGTTTTAGCTCTATTATTGACACCGACATGAATGTGTGCTCATAGAAACATCAGTCATCATCGGTACAGTCATTAAGACGGATGCTTCAGACCATATATGTGTTTAAGAGCTGAAGCATCTTTATGTCAGCATAGTGTACATGTGTCTGTGGGATGATGATTGATGATCAGCACGATGATAAAAGTAGTAATCACCCCCTGCCAGGGAACTGAAGGCACTTTGGTTGCTGTTTTTAAAAAATGGCACGTTTTTGTGTGCGGGGGTTCGCAAACAGATGACATTTGTGTGTGCTTCTCATCAACACCCCCTCGCCCAACTGTCTATCCGTCAAGATGTTCTGTGGCAAAAGTGTGGTTCTATGTGTGTGTGGCCTTTGGGCCGCGGCGTGTTGCCTGTTACTACAGCGGAGTGAGTGTGTGAGAGGATGGCGTACATGAGCTACCAAGCATGTGTGACATCTTAAATTAGACAACATTCCTGGCCGCAAAACCACTGAACCCTGCCAAACACAACGCAGACAGCGCTATTCATGTGTGGCAGACTGTGATGACAACACACACTCACACACACACACACACACACACTCACGCAGACATGGTGACTCATACATCTTAATTAGAAGCTAAGCAGCAGCGTGTTAGCATTAGCGAGGAGAGGCAAGCCTGTCACTGCAGGCAAATGAGAGAGGGCAAGGATAGGTGCGCGGGCACACACATTCATGCATATAAAGCAAATGCATGGCCTGAAGTCCAATTAACTCAATACCTGAAGAAAGTTCAGACGTGTGTGTGTTTGTGGGTGTTTGTGTGTGTATGTATTTGTGTGTGTGTGAGTGTGCATGTACTGTATGTGTGGCCAGGACAGTGCACGTGCTGTACTAAACTCTCACCAGTTTAAACTTATGGAAAAGGCAAAACAGGGGTACAAAAGAAGAGTGTGGAGAGAACCTGGGCACTGTTAGTATGTGTGTGTGTGTGTGTGTGTGTGTGTGTGTGTGCATGTGTGTGTGTGGCCTCAGTGCTGTAAAGCCAACACTCCTAACACGATCTGAAAACCCTACCAAGACCCTGTTGTTTGGTTTCATGGTGTCACTGGTCAGTGGCATTTGTCGAAGTTCAGGAAACACACACATACACGTGCACACGCACACACACACACAGATGGTGGCATTTGGTCAGAGTCATGCGGGGGTTTTGGGGAGGGATGTTCACTGACGTTCCTGTTGCTACGGGGACAAGGTGACCTTATACAGTCCGTACTGAGGGAGGTATGAGGGAGTTTCCGGTGACTGATCAGCTCACCTTAACGTCAAATGCCCACACACACACACACACACGCACACACACACACACACACACACACACACACACACACACACACACACACACACACACACACACACCATTCTTAAGTGAGGTATTTCTCCTTCCCACACTCTTCAGGCCTCAGATCCCCTTAGTCTTCGCTCGCTTCTATATCAATACTCCTCCATACCTCCTTCAGTCTTATCTACCCTTGCCTTCTTCTTCTTCCTAAATCCTTTTCTGTCTTTTCTTATTTTCCTTTTCTTTATTCAACTACCTCCATCCATCTGTTCCTCAGTCTCCATCCATACCTTGCTCCAACCCTCCGCCTGCCCTCCATCCGTCTTCATGTCTCCTCTATCCTGTCAACCTCCTTAGCTCCCTTCAGATTCCTTTCCTCTGTCCATACATCTCTATCTTTCCCTCCAGCATCCTTTTCCATCTCTCTACCCACCCTTACCTTTCCTCCAAAATCTTTCCATCCATCGCCTCTCTGGCAAATCTAATCCCATTTACAGTATATTCTGCCACTGATCTTTATTTCACAACTATGACATTCATTTCCATACTCTGTAATGTCACCAGATTTAGGGCCAACAGATGTGTTTTGTCAAACAAAATCCGACTCCTCAGCTGTCTGTCTGATCTTCAGACCTGAACAGCAATTTTCTGCAACAGAACAAATCCAAATTTAAAGTTCTCTTTCCTTGACTGTTTCTCTGTGATACCAATATAAAAGGCTCTTTTGCAAAGAGCTTTTGTGGCTTTCATTGTTGGTCTCAAAGCAGCTAGGGATGTAACAGAATCTCTGATGTCCATCAAGTACAAAGCCCCATAAACTTGTTTAGAAAACAAACTGATTGATTAATTTAATTGACTTATCGGCAACATCATGTGTGATGCCACGTTGCCAGATGAGCTACACACATTCTATGCTTGCTTTAGAATATTATTTAAAAAATAGTCAGCTGTAAAGTCTTTTCCACCTCCAGAGGACTGGGCACTGTCTGTATCCACAGTGGCTATGAGAAAAATCCGGCTCATGAAATGCAAGTAAAGGTGCTGGGCCCGATAACATCCCTGCCCGTGTACTAAAAACATGCCAATCAGTTAGCTGATGTTATTACTGACATTTCTAACATATCACTCTCACAGGAGACTGTTCCCACCAGCTTCAAGACAACTGCCATTGTTCCTGTACCTAAAAAGTCTGCAGTCTCTAGTGCCAGATCCACAGAACATGTCATATCCACCTCCACTCAGTCTTCACAAACCTTGGAAGTAAAAACACCCAAATCAGAATGCTTTTTGTTGATTCCAGCTCAGCACTCAACACAATCTCACTCACTCTATTGGCTATTGGACTTCCTCACAAACAGACCCCAAGACAGTTTGGATTGGCAGTCACACCTCTTCTATGTTAGGGTTCAACACCGGAGCCCCCTAGGGCTGTGTGCTCAGCCCCCTCCTCTTCAACCTGTACACCCATGAGTGCAATCCAGACATCAAGAGAAATCTATTGTGAAGTATACCCACAACACCACCATCATCCCCCTTATTACAAACAACAGTGAGAGTTTATATTTGGGGGAAATCAACAAACTTGCAGAGTGGTGCAGAGAACAATACTGCTCGATGTCAGCAAAACAAGTAGCTAAAAAGGAGGCAAAGACACACCCTTGTCTACATAAGTGGAGCTGAGGTGGAACAAGTCTTTCTTCAGGTTCCTGGGAATCAATATCACAGAGAACCTGTCACAGTCTTCACACATCACCACCCTAGTTAAAAAAATACAACTAAAAAAGCACAGAATAACTCTACTTCTTAAGGAAACCTAATAAGGCTAAAATCCGCTGCAAAGTTTTCCCAACTTTTACAGAGGAGCAATAGAAAGCATCCGGACTAAAATATTATCTCAAACTGGAATGGTTTGTGCACGGCCCAGGACAGAAAGGCTCTACAGCTATTATAGACTGTCCTTTGAAAATAGCAGACCAACCATATTCATAAACACCAACTTTACTTGGCCCCTTCCATGAGATATGACATTTTTTTTTAAGTCATGCAGTACAACCCAATGATCTCCTCAGAATCATTTTCCCACTAAAGTCTCCTGTTCTACTTACAGTATGGCTTAAATAAATCATAAAGCTTATTCTAAAATAAACTTTTTTTTTTTTTTGTGATTGTTGCGGCAAAAATCCTTGATTATGCGGCACGTTTTCTTAAAAAATGCGATGAAATTGCCGAAATTTGCAAAAACTGCGGTTTGATGAATACGAAAAAAAAGTGATTCCCCAACACTCTGTTACTAGGCTCACTAGGCTACTACCTTAATGTAAAGAGTCATTTCTAATGACTTCCTATGATAAGCAAGCATACTACATCACAGAAAGTGCTGGGAATAATTAAGTTCTCAGCTTTCCAATGACGTCACTTCATAACGTTCCCAAGGCAACAGGAGGAAAATGGCTGCTCTTGTGTGAAGTAAACGCAACATTTGTCAACTCTCTGTGAACATATATGTGACTTTTTTGCAATGAAACTGCGGGGATTATGAAATCATGCATATTTCACGCATTTTGCGCGGAAATCAGCGATTTATGCGGCCAAAGTGCGGTGACTTTGAAAAAATGCGGCCCCCGCATACATGTGCGGACTTTGGCTGATTATGCGTTATTATCGCGTTTTTCTGGAGGGACTGTGTGTTACACACCCTTCTAGTTACATTGTTGATATGTCAATCCTTTATGAGACATAGAACAGCCTGAGATACATAGGAAGTATTCTCCTGCTTGATTTTTACCTGGAAGCCTTTTGCTAGTTTGTACAAGGTTATCTTTCAGTCTTCACGCATCCATCTCCTCTCACCACCCCACCATCACCCTCCTGCTTTAACCCCCTATCTATAAACCATTCCTTTATCATTCCTCCTCCATCTTTTCCCTTCACTCTGCTCTTCACCCTCATCTTCTACCTCTTCCTCCTAATTCCACCTGTACTACTTCTTCATATGGTGTTGATTCCTCTTTCCATCCCTCACCATTCCCCCATTCATGTAGCTCTGTGATCCCTCACTAGTCCGTCTCACCTCCATTCCTTTTCTGCCCTTCATCCATCCTTCCTCATCCTTCTTTATCCATCTTGTCTCTTTTTTCCTTTGCTCCCTCCTTCTTCATGAACTTTAACATTCTCTTCTTTCCCTCTCTACATTGGCTATTCTTCCAACACCCTTGTTATTTCTCCATCCCCCATTCCTCCTCCATCTCGCCATCTCTCCATCCCCTTTACCCCACTGATGAGCTGAGATGCAGCGCCACTCATCAGATTGCCTGTCTCTCCTCCCTGCTTTCTTTAACACTTGTAGAAATGACCTGACACATCCAATCCCAGGTTATTACACAGATGTGCCAACTCTCTCTCGTTCGCTAACACACCCACACCCACACATTTAGACCAAGAAAAAGCACATTCCCAGTGACTGCCACACACACACACACACACCCTATTACAGGAGGCCAAATGAAAATGAATTATGCATTCTGTCACAGCACTCGTAACAAGTATATGATACATCCCCTGTTTCCACACAATTGGGCACACAGAAACACATGCAAAATGGGAAAAGTGGTTGTGCATGAAGACACACGCACACGCAGACACAAACATGCTCATGTACACAACTAAAACACACACAAAAAGTGTTGAAAAACAAAGGCATGAATGTATTATTGATGCTAATCTCACACAAGCCCAAGCTCATCATTCACAAACATATTGCATCATTTTGGGCAGATGAAACTCTTCAGCACCGAGTATCTGATGACGGCGACGCTGATTTCTCTCAAATGAACACACACACACACACACACACACACACACGCATAAACCACACAAGGCCATCATTGTTTTCAGCGCTCATGTTTACCGCAATTTTGAATGATGTGCCACCCACAACCAACTCCTCCTCCTCCTCCTCCTCCCTCTGAGTCCATACCAAGGTCGTTGGCCTCCCTCCTGGCTTTAGCATTCCCCTCGTATCCCCCATAATCCTCACTGTTTAAGCCTGAGGTACAAATACATTCTATTCAACCAGCACCAAGGGGTCGGCTAATACCCAGCAGAGTGTGTGTTTGTGTACATGTGTGCGTGCCGTTGTGCCACTGAGTAATGTGTGCTTATATACACCTCTGTGTGTGTATGCGTGTGTGTGTTTGTGTGTGTGCACACCGGCGTCTGTTGAGGGCTTTGTGTTTAACACCCATCGGTGCTTAGTATTCTCTCCGCCACGCGTCCTTGCATCCCCATGCTTATTCTTTCGCGCTCTGTTCTCCTCTTTCAGACGAGAATACCAACGGCTGATGGAGAGAGGAGAGAAAGAGGGTTAGAAAAAAAAGGGGGGAGACAGAAGGAGGCGAGGGAGCGAGCAACAAAATGCAGGTGGATAAAGTTTATACAGCATGACTGATCTAACCTTGGTGCTGTAGTGTGCATTCTTTAATAGACAATTAAAGTGGATGCAGCTGTTTGAGCGCTGAATGGGATATTGTTAAGTTGTCCAATGGATGGGGATACACAGTAAAGGCTGTATTATTCTTGCATATCTTGACATAGAAATGAAACAGAGGGAGGTAGTAGAGGGTGAACCCACTCGTTCTCACTTTATCCACCGTTTATATCACGAAACTGAGTTTAACACCGATTAATGTTCACACGAAGTCTGGTTCATGTTCCTGTAAACTGACACAGTAAGTTATACAATGCATAGTTGTGTCACATGCTTGTGCCTTTAGCCTACAGTATGCTTTGTAATCACAGGTGATTAGTGTTATCCCAACAGTGAGAAAATGGCAGCTTGTAGTGGCGCAAACAGCAGTTCACTCAAAAATAAATCTAATTTGGTGTGTTCTCAGGCTGTTGCTGAAATGTGTCCCTGCCAGATGGCGAGGCTTGCAAGTCATGGTGGGAGCAGACATGCCTTACAATGTCCTCGAAGCATAAAGTACAGACGAGTTTGAACTCAGTCAGAGTAAATCCCAAATAAACAACCTACAATCGATCTCGAGCTAACCAAGCCAACGAGCTAACGGTAACTCCATTTAGCAGCAGTTAGTTCTTACTTTGGCAATAATAGCTACCTTTATCTCTTCATCAGGAAACTCCATAAATCATCTTGTTACTTTAACTGGCCTTCATCCCCCTTGGAGGCAGAGAGTACAGATCTGCTTACAGGACCATTAAGAGACTGCTGGTTAGCAGTAGTTAGCAACTACTTTACCATCAAGTAAAGCTAGCTCAGTTGAGGCAGAAGGAAAACCCAGAAAATATTTTATCAATAAAGTATGATCCAGTTTCACCTAAAACAGTGAATGAAGTAATGTTGCTGTGTTATAAAAAAGTTGTTTTTGTACAGTAATCTGTTGATGGCCAGTCTCAGAAACCTTCCACACTGGTGGTGTCCTTCTCTTTATACATCCATAGCAGTCTTACAAAAATTATGAAAGCGTTTATTGAACGCAAAAGTGGCATACGCCCACAAGTGGAAGATGAGTCATTAGCATTTTTTTACTGTTTTCCAGGTTTCAAGTTTTTTTTGCCCCTGTTGAGCCGGATACTGGCATATACTGTAGGTGAGATGTAGAGAAAGACATATGTGATGAAAACAATTGAACATCGATTTTAACATTGATCATGGTGGTGAAGTAGATCCAGCAGGAAGAAGACAGAACCTCTCATAGGGCTGTATGGTGGTCAGGGGGCTGGTTGTGCCAGCTTTTTGAACTCAATTGCTCTCCTCCCATGTTGTTTGCAGTGGTGTATCGTCCTCCGAAATATAATAAGGAATTCATACTGGATTTTGAAAGTTTCATCTCTGGTGTCATGGTTGACTATGAGCATTTTTTAATTCAAGGTGATCTAAACATCCATGTGTGTTGTGAGACCAGACCTCTGGTAAAAGACTTCCTATCTCTGATTGACTCTTTTAACCTGATCCAGTGGGTTTCTGGCCCAACACATGAAAAGGGTCACACATTAGACCTGGTGCTGTCTCATGGGGTGCCTATCTGTGTACACGAGATCTGTAGCAGTGCCTGCATTTCTGATCACCTGCCTGTTTTGTTCTCTGCTACTGTCCCCTGTTCTGTTGCTGAAACTCGTCCTGCTGCTCGTCATTACCGTGTTATAAACTCGGACACTACACTGATGTTTTCTACGGCTTTCGATGAGTTTGTAAATTCATCTATGGATGAGTTTGTTTCCTTTTGTCCTGAAGAGCTTGTCGCTCTTTTTGACTCAAAATGTACTAGCATCCTGGACTCTATTGCTCCCATTAGGAACAAGTCCTCCAAGGCTCCTTCCGAGCCGTGGATAAATGACTCTATCCGAGCTCTCAGGCGCTCCTGCAGGCGTGCTGAGAGGAGGTGGAAGAAGGACAAGTTACACGTGTCTTTTGGAATATTGCGGGACTGTCTACTGGAATATCTGAATGCTGTAAAAGCCGCCAAAGCTGGCTACTTCTCTAACCTGGTCTCAAACAACATCGATAGGCCAAAGGTTTTGTTCAATGCTCTGGATTCTCTTGTAAACCCATGTATAACTGATCCCATTGTACCTTCACCTGCTCTTTGTAATGATTTTCTTGACTTCTTTGTCAACACAATCCTTGCTCTGCGGTCAGTACCCCCTCCTGTTGCACCTGACCCGTCTGCCCCCCCGATGTGCCCTGCCGTTTTTGACCAGTTTAAACCTATATTACTGTCTCAGCTGTTGGATGTAGTGCAGAAACTATGCCCCACAAACTGCCTTTCAGATAGCATTCCTTTGCGTCTCTCAAAAAGGTTTTTAATTCTGTTGGCTCATTCATTCTATTGTTGTTTCATGCTTGTTTTAGCTCAGCGTGTTTTCCAGCTCCTTTTAAGCATGCCATAGTGCAGCCGCTAATCAAAAAGCCTGGTCTTGACCCATCTATCCTCTCTAACTTTCGGCCTATCTCAAAACTCCCCTTTTTATCAAAGGTGTTGGAGAAAGTAATGGCCACCCAGCTGCTATCATTTCTATAGAGTAATGATATTTTTGAAAAGTTTCAGTCTGGTTTTAGACCTCGGCATAGCACAGAATCTGCCCTTTTAAGAGTTTTTAATGATCTTATTGTAACTGTTGATTCTGGGTGTGCTGCTATCATGGTAGCATTAGATTTAACAGCTGTTTTCGACACAGTCGATCACAGGACCCTGCTGTCACGCCTGGAGCAGTATGTTGGTATCAAGGGCGCTGCCCTCATGCTGCTCCAGTCCTACTTGACTGACAGGACTTTCTCAGTTAATTTAGGACTTTTTTCTTCTAGTGTGACCCCTCTTACTTGTGGGGTACCCCAAGGGTCTGTTTTAGGTCCTTTATTGTTTTCTCTGTACATGTTGCCCTTTGGATCCATTCCCAGCAAACATAATGTGTCTTTTCATTGCTATGCTGATGATGTTCAGATTTATCTCCCTTTACAAATGAACTGTAAAGACTCTGTACAAACTCTTCTTGCTTGTATAACTGAAATCAAGACTTGGATGAGTCTCAGTTTCCTAAATCTAAATGACAGTAAGACAGAAGTTACAGTGTTTGGGCGTCATGAACGTTATACCGATTGTGTTAATGCTCTGCCCCCGTCCCTGGGTTTAAAAAACTGCTCTGTCATTAAGAGCCTTGGTGTCATGTTTGACAGTGAGTTTAAATTTGACAAGCAAATTGGCTCTGTAGACAAAGGCGCCTTTTTCCAGTTGCGACTTCTGGCCAAGGTAAAACCTTACCTCTCTCCTAGTGACCTGGAGAAGGTTATTCATGCCTTTATTTTTTCGAGGCTGGATTATTGTAATTCACTGTATGTAGGTTTAGACCAGTGCTCGTTGCGACGCCTGCAGCTTGTGCAGAACGCTGCTGCTCGTCTTTTGACAGGCACAAAGAAACGGGAGCACATAACCCCTGTTCTGGCCTCTCTGCACTGGCTTCCGGTCCAGTTCAGAATTGATTTTAAGATCCTGAGGTTTGTTTTTAAAATTTTGAATGGTATGGCCCCTGTGTACTTAGCGGAACTCATACATGTTCACAGACCAATCAGAGCTCTGAGGTCTGCAAATGACATAAATCTGGATGTGCCTAAAAGCAGGCTAAAAACTAGAGGCGATCGTGCGTTCGCCGTGGTTGCCCCTAAGCTGTGGAACAGTTTACCACGGCATATCCGGTCGTCAGAGACTTTGGAGATTTTTAAGTCCTCTCTAAAAACCCATTTTTTCTCCCAGGCTTTTGGACCTGTGTGAGATAAATTGTTTGGTTTGCTGAATGCTTGTGTCATTGCCGAAAGTGTTTTTTGATATGTACTATTGTATTTTAAGGGGCGGCTGTAGCTCAGTGGGTAGAGCAGGTGACCAGCAGCCAGAAGGTTGCTGGTTCAAACCCCGGCTCCCCTGGGTGGAACTGAGCTACATGCCAAAGCATCCTTGAGCAAGATGCTGAACCCCTAAACTGCTCCTGATGTGCAGTTGGCACCTTGCAAGCTGCAAGCTGCAAGCTGCAAGCTGCAAGGCAGCAAGGCAGCCTCTGCCATCAGAGGGCCCTGGATGAACTGGCGTCTCATCCAGGGGTGTACCCTGGCCTTCGCCCGGTGAGAGCTGGATTTGGCCCCAGTAGCCCCGCAACCCCCCAAAAGGGGGGACAAAAGCGGCAACACCCCGCGACCCCAATTGGGAAATAGCAGAAAGAAAATGAGATATTGTATTTTATTTTTATCTATTTTATGTAAAGCACCTTGGTCAACCTAGGTTGTTATAAGGTGCTCTATAAATAAACGTGACCTTGACCTTGACCAGCTTGAGCTTGGGAGCATGAGCATTGCAACACCTCTATCCTGATTGACAATCACCATGGTAGCGATTATAAATCAAAAAGTAGCCATGGCCTGAAGTATCTTTTGTCTATTTTACTCTAAATGGGACCATCATTTACAAAATGAAGATTTAACATTTAAAGAGATTGAGACCATGAACTCATTAAGAAACTGTTTACTGAGGTGCGAAGTAGGGTCATTTTCTCATAAGCTTACATACAATTCATTTTCGAAAACATTTGGGGTTGCTTCCTGCTGGCCATTAGAAAGTGTGCAACTTTAAGACACTTCCACGTTTCTACTGTTCGTAGTGGAAAGTTCTGTCCACATTTGATAAAGTCAGAAGTTTTCAACTGCACCATACCAGAAGGTTCACGTTGGTAACATGTTGGAAGTGTGCTGTTTCTCTTTGTAGTTGATCAAATATGAATATAAATTACACCTGTATATTAGTACCCTTTTAACTGATGAAAAACACACTGGAATTTCCATACACAATTTCCTCTACAGCACCTGGCTGAGGTGGTCAGAATGAGAGTACAAACAGGAGAACAGAAGAGAAACTGAACTCAAAACCACAGTGGTTCAGGCAGAAGCAACACAAATACTGAGAGCTGAAACAGGGCCAATGCAAAAACCCTGTCAATCTCTTGAAATACCTGAAGGTCATAGTTGTGGTGATGATCATGTGTGTGGGTTTTACAATAGCATGTCACGAACTGGTTGGCTCAAGGAACGCAGGCAGAAGAAATATTGAATCATGAATTTATGAAAATGGTGTGGGAAAGAGGAAGTGACATAAAAGATTACAGCTTTAAACTTTTGATAAAGCTCTATTATAAAGTTCAGTTGAAATGGGACAAGTATTCACGATTGCAAATTTTTGTGTGAACTCACCAAATTACATCTTTTCAGGGGCATGGACAGATTATAGCACAGGTGAAGTGGACAAGTGCCGAGGTCCCTGCAATCAAGAGGGAACTGGCCTTAAGGATTGTTAAAGTGGATAGAGAAAAAAATAAGGAAAATTACTCAATTTACTCAACATGTAAAAGAAATCAAATGTAATTATGTGCTTGTATGAGTGTTATGTAATTACATCTCTTGCTGTGCAGAAATGAAGTAATGCTAATGTCAAGTGTCAGTGGCAATTTCAGTATGGAAAAACATTCTTCTTGTGGGTAAGCACATTGTTAAGTTTGAAAGAAAAAAAAGAAAGATGTAAGACAGAATCGGGCATCTGACTATCCTTTTTACTTCCCGGACAAACATCTCTATTACAAACCAATACATCTAAGATCTTTACATCTGAGTGCTAAAACCAACGCTGGATTGTGGATTACAGCCAACATGTCCTAATATAAGACTATCTATAGCTTGTCAGCAGTTGGGATGTTACTTTTTTCTATTGACAGGTTAAAAAAGGCCACGAATATGAACAAGCTTTCACTTATGAATGTGAACTGATCCAGCGGCTGGAGTGTGCTGATGTGATCAATGACTTCACTGAAGGTCAGAAGCGGCTGGTGGTCTTGGTCGAACATTTGTCACTGCTGTTTGTGCTGTGTCGAGCTGAGCGGCCGTAGCTGTGGCTCTGCACTACATTTTAATGGTCAATTATGTATTCTTCTGCAATTAGTGTTGTAAAATATTACTTATTATTCACATATGGTTTAAAGAAATGTAATTTATTATGTCCAATTTGTGCAGAGCAAAACAGAACCCAGAAATGGTTAACAAAGCCAAAATCATCGACATAGAGGAAAACATAATACATGGTGTGTGTAGGTTGCATGCTGCATTTGCATATACAGTATGTGTGTGTGAGGGCCCTTAGTGAATTTGTGCCCAGAGTCCATGTCATAATCCAACCGTGATTAAAAGCACACTGCTAACTTAAAGCTGGATGGTGAGCTCCGTTTTAATGACACACATGTCGGTAAGAGATCAGTAGAGCAGACAAGAAAAAGTTTCATAATAAGGGAAGTTTCAACAGCAGGAACATCTAATTACCATTTGAGTGTAAATTCGTGTTTGTTTTTTTTAGAACTATTGAATCTAAAAGTGGCAGAAGAAAATCCAAAAACAACATTGCCAGCAGCCTCAAAACATTATGAGCCCTATATAAACCACACAAATGCAATGACTAGTTCAAAGTGGTAGGTACTGGATGCACTGATAGCACTATACTATTATTTAATCTCAACAAGTCTCCTTCTGAAGATAAAAAAAAAAACACGCATTGTGCAGCATGACCTGCTGTCAGTTTTCCACATGGGTTAATCTACAGTGATGTTGCAGGAGGACATCAAAAAACTGTACTTTTATACTCTTGGCATACAATAAACTGAATGAGGTGTCAAGGCACCCTTGACACCTCATTCAGTTGATGTGTGATTGACCTCTCAGGGGGTTCTGACCCCCGGGTTGATTAACCACTCATCCAGAGGGTCCACAGTGGATAAAGGTGATTACACCACACAGCCTCCAAATAACCCACAATTACGATCCTCCTCCACAACTGCACGCTGACACAACCTCAGAAACACAACCAAGTAAGCTTTGACAAAAAAATTGCCACATTCACCTATACACCAGCCACAACTATCTACAGCAATGACATGGAGTAATCATCTGATTACATACAGAAAGGCCACTGAATGGGTTTGAAACACAGTTCAAGAAGCTAAAAGCAGAACAGCGGCCCTGCAACATACCTGGGGTTAAAGACACTTACAGTTTCAGGGTACAGAGTGAGCTGTGGTAACAGTCTGGTGGCCAATGTACCGAACTCCTGAAAAGTCTATGTAGGCATTTAATGCATTTGTTTATACATATTGCATTGGTGGTTTGTAATGATCCCCACTGCTGTATTTACCACAATATCAGATCAGAATATTGGTGTAGTGTGTGTGTGTGTGTGTGTGTGTGTGTGTGTGTGTGTGTGTGTGTGTGTGTGTGTGTGTATGTCGAGGTGGTTACAGCCTTTATGAAGCATGTTATGAGCCAAGTAAGTGGTTGGACGGTTGGCTCGGAGCTGATTGATGCTGGCTGGAGCGTCTCTAATGCTGTCTGGCTTGTAGCATACAGAATGTGACATTGGTTTGGTCTGAAGAATATTGATCTAGAATGGTTCTTGCCGAGCGTAGATATGGAGGGCTGTATTGATGTTCACCATGGTTCTCATTTCAAGCTCATCTCACCCCGCCTCTGTGTTTGTGTGTGTGCATGTGGGAGCGTGTGTGTGTGTGTGTGTAGGGCGGCAGCAGTGCCGGAGGCTACTCAAGTGTGAAATCGTGTGACGGTTTCTCCATTGCGCTTCATTTAGCCACACATCGCCCATCTCTCATTCCTGACAAGTTGCTTAACTGCTCCAAAATGCGAGCGCCTCGGGGTGGGGTGGCGATGTAGCCCTGTCAGTGTACAATGAGGTGTGTGTGCGTGTGTGTGTGTGTGTGTTTGTGGGGGCTAAAGTGAGAGTCTAATAAAGCCAGCAGCTGCCATGGAAACCAGGGCAGAGGCTAACTCATCCTCTGTGTCTAGGGACCCATCAGGGCCTCGGCCATGGTTCAAACGCATGCGTACACACACACACACACACACACACACATACACACACTATCGTGTACCGAAAGCATGGCAAATGACTCTTAGAGGGAGGCCTCTCATACACACTCACACACAAACAGCAGACGAAGGGCCGTGAAATAATCTGTGGCACCACAAGAAATAGGGAAGCAAGCTGCCTGTTCAATAGCCACTGTGACACTGTTTCCTCACTCACACACACACACACACACACACACACACACTGTGCTGTACTCCAACAGCATGACATGGGAGTCAGGATGGCTTAAGATGCTCAATATCCAGCTGTAATCCTCTCCCCTTCCTTATAAGATGTGTGTGTGTGTGTGTGTGTGTGTGTGTGTACATTTGAGCATGTGTGTGTCTCTGTGTGTAAAATAGGTAGATAAGAATGACAGCGTGCTCAGGTTGACACCATGACAGCAGCATTCACCATGTGACAGGTTTATTGCATTTCTAATCTCTGTTTACAGAAACCCTCAACTTCCACACACACACACACACACCCACACACACACCCACACACACATACACACACACCCACACACATCTATATATATATCTATATATGCATACACACAAACATCCACTAACACACACACACACACACACCTCATCATCCCTTCTCTCCCTGTCGCTCAGACAATGAAAAGGGCAGAGGAAGCCAATCAAAATGATCTCTATTAAGAATATTACCCATCAGGCTGTTGGGTGGGGGCGGCTGGGTTAGACGGCTTGCCAAGCTTCGTCTGACATTTATAAAATGAATTGCAGGCCGTACACTGAGGAAATAGCGTGTGTCTACGCATTATGTGATTCAGGTTCTCCCCCGGTCTCGCACTTGACAAATCTCATACCGCCGCTCTGGACCAACATGCCAGCAGAAAATTAGAAGATTGCAATTGAAAGCGTGATTGAAAGGAAGATGGTGGCGAAGATGACGCTGATCGCCACACTGGGTGTCACAAGATGAGGAAAGATGACAACAGTGAAGGTGGGTGACTGACTCGTTTCCTCGGCTGGACCGCAGATTCAGTTAGGCCAGACGAGATGAGACTTAAATGACCTCCTGTGGGGTTATCGACTCGACCCCGCAGCTGAGAGCACAGAAGATAAGAATGAGACAAATGGTGAGAAGAGAAGATGATGAAAAATGCAGCTTAAAGATTACAGCGCTTAACGAAACATTCTGCTACTTGTTCTCTCATTTAAGATTTTTGCAAAACACACAACAAAATAAACACATTCATTTTTTTTTTAAGTGCCTTTAACTCCACCATTGTCGGTAGCCAGAAACTGAAGGCTTTAGTCATGTTTGCACTGGAAGAAGTGAAGCATATTCATATAGCTCTTACTAACTGGAGGAATCTCAGGGGGCTTTGTAACGCCTACATGATGAAACAGTAAATGAAAATGGCACCCCACAGCCTTAAACCCACAATGAGAACAAGAGAAACCACCCACCAAAGCCCTATTAAGAAGAGAAGAAGAAGAAACTTCAGGGCAAGATTTTACTGGGAGTCTGCTATCAGAACAGTACAAAGAGTAAAAGTGCAGAGAGTGGGCAAACATAGATTAGTAGAAATATGAAACTATCACAGAATATTTCAGCTTCATCTTGGTCATCTATTATTTTCTTTCTCAGCAATATAAAATGAACTATGGCTTCAAGAAAAAGAGACTTCTCTCACAGTCTGAAAAGTATATAATAATTTTCCCATTGCAGTGTTTTCTTAGTGTTATTGCCTGATCGCCAAATGACTTCTGACTTAAAGTCCCACAAGTTCTTCTTTTGGACGATTGAGTGACATTTCTGTTTATGAAAGCTGCCCACGAATGGTGTAGAGAATGCAGCCTTATATTAGCAATTTGGCAGCACTGATAATGCTAATAAAACAAATCTTATGCTCATGAACAGGTAGCATTCATGAGGTTGAATCCAAATCGTCATATGAGCTGACCTAATAGAATGGGGTTTTTTTGGGGCACCAATTCAGGGCTTTTAGAGTCCCATATTATGGAAAGTTTCATTTCTGTGTCTTTTATGAGTATACAATTCAGGTCTAGGTGCTTTAAAAAGAGTGTTTGAGTATCAAAATGCCCAATCTATAGAGAAATGCACAAGTCCATATTCAGAAACTGTGCCCTCGAACGAGCTGTCAGGACTTCCATAATGTTGTGATGTCACAACTATACAGTCACCACCCTCAGCCACACCCCCGGCATGGCTGTGGTTGCAGAAACACCGACAGAAAACCAGTGGACGGTGCCTGCTCATGCCTGTAAGAGCTGACCAATCATAGCAGATTGGCCTTTCTGGAGGAGGGGGGCCTCAAAGGCATTAAAACAGAGTGTGGATAGAGGTGCTGCAACAACGGACAGTATGAGAAAAATAGGGTGTTTTTTGAACATTACAGGATGTAAACATGTTCTAGTAGACATCCAAAGATAAATAAATGGAAAGAAAGAAAGAAAGAAAGAAAGAAAGAAAGAAAGAAAGAAAGAAAGACTCCCCTACAAACCATTAGTTCAGAAATGGAAAATGATGGAAACCTCAGGAGATCCCACCTCAGACCGCTAAGTCTACTTGGAAATCCATACAGTATGTTAGAAAAAAAAAGTAAAAAAAAAAAAGGAAGTTCTTGTAAATGAACCCTTGATGCATCTTACCCCTCCGTGTCAGGTCGGTGAGTTAGGGGTTAGGGGCAAGAATGTGGATGTGTAGTGTTGCGGATAGTTCAGAATGGGCAGCTCAGTGGAACAGGAAGCAGAGTGGATAGAAAAATGTAAGGGGCCTGGCTTTTCTAAACGAAGGCTATCGGCTCTGGGGATCACAGGGCATAGAGGACCCAACCCATGTGAGCAGGATGAGCCATGAGGGCACATGACCAACAACAGACAATTGACTTTTAGAGCCCTGACACATGTGACAGGAGAGGTGATCTCTTAGCACTCATCGCTGTGCTGGTTTTATCCGCCACCTCTCTGAGATTACTCGGCAAACATACAGTGTGGACAGGACTGTGATGTTGTTTTTCTTGGGTTGTCTGTTGATGACCTCTGAGTTTCTGTAAATATTGGGTACTGTAGCTCACTACACAACCCTTTAATTCATTGTAGGCACAGCTGCCGCTCCTATATGTCAGGGCGCTTTTTCGAGATTTGACACTCGAGCTACACTGGCACCTGCATGGTTATTTGTGTGGCTCCAAACAATCCTGCTTGCACTGTGTTGCTTGGAGTGGCACAGCTGTGGTTGTACTTACGCATATCAGATGATGCAATGCATTTTTGGTACTTGTTTGATGATATTTTACCTCTTATCACAAATACAAGTGCAAAAAGCACTTTTTGTATTTTCAGTTGGCTGTGGGCACCGACAAAGACCTCACACAAACCCTCTGGTGTACGTTAAGTTTTTCTACATCATCTGATTAGTCAATAATAAGACTACACCTGAACTATAAAAACTATTATCACGTAACATATAATATCTATATCTATGTATATTAGATTGTGTACACTGGTATCTTGTTATACATGCAGATGATAATTTGGTGTGTTCACTTGAAAAATAAAGCAACAGTTAAAACTTTAACGACTCAGCCTCAAGAATTTAAAACTGAAATTTGACCATAATGGCCCATTACTGAGGACTTGGAGACTTGAAGTACTTTAAAATGAACCCATTTTCATTTCATTCGTTACATTTGTTTATACTAGATAAGACCTCAATGATTCCTCTGGGCAAAAAGGATTATTACAGCAGCAGGGAATATGGTGTCTAAGTATGAGCAACAGAATAACTAAACCCTAACTATCAAAGCAAATATCTACAAAGATTATAGCCTGAGTTTATCAAGAAACTATGAATACAAACACAATGAAACAAAGGTAAAACTAGTTGAATGACCTTTCGATGGTTTGCCAGTTGTTGCATTATTTACTGCTGTGGAGCTGTGATCACACCACGCAGAATGTCACCAGTGTGCAAAAGCGGGATTTGTTGTTCTACTTATATAAACCGGAGTGTTATTTTAAGTGAAATTTACAAGTGGTAGTTCTAACTATGTTGTCACAGTAACACCAGAGGTGTGCGTACGCCTGCTGGGCACAGCAAGCCACTGGGAGTCCATTGCAAAAAGGACAACTTTACGTTCAGTGTTGGCAATCAGTAAGCTTTGTCAAGAAAAGGTGAACAGCTGAAGGTAATCATAACCATTAACAGCTTAGCCTTTCCTACAGCCATTAATAGGTGCTTAACACATGCTTAGAGAGCACATTTTGCCACCAGAATTGATTAATCCCACCTAATTGGTGCTTGCCTGCCAGCTATGTAATCTCATTAAAGTGAACTCGTACAGAAAAATGACATGATTTGATTGTTCACAGCATTGTAACAGTAGTGTGAGACATAAATGGAGTCAAAACATTGTTGTATCAATAACAGTTTTGTCTTGTGAGAACAATACCCTGTGTCCTGTTGAGTGCTACAACAGTTACGTGGCATTTAAGTTTCCCTGTGACTTGTTCTAACCTTTAATTTTGTCATTTTGAAGTTGAGGAACACATTCATTACAAAACCAGTTGGTGTGTCCAGGTTTGCTCCTTGTCACAATGAGTTATATAGAAATGCATGTTGCATTTTGTAGCATAAAGACTATAAATGATGGCTCTGGTTTGTAAACAGAATCATCTGAAAAGGTGCTGTAGCACTTCCAAATGAGACTTGGTGATTGGATGAAACCATCTGTCTATCACCGTCTGTTACAGGCTAACTTCAACCAATCAGATCAACAGTAGGAGAGTGCTTACCAGCCAGTTGGTAAATCAAACTCTTACCGAAGCCAGTGGAAAGAAGAGCGAAAAAATCTTTTGAATCTTTTGGACTCCTTTACTATTGCCAGCAGCATGGTGTGTCACATTTGACACCACAAAGACCTGAAAAGAAGAAATAGTAGAAAGCAGGATGGAGGCACTTGAGCATTGTTCAGTTGGCGTTGCATTTGAAGGTGAGACTAAAGACAAATTTACTAAATAGTAAACACCGTAACACTGTCACTGACCTCCACGTTGTATTTTATTTCCTGTTTTCCAGCATGTTCCCTGATGTCCAGACCAGAAAAACAAACAGAAAGGCAAACTCATCTACGAGCAATGGGAAAGGAGTCAATCGCTTATTTTAGTGGGTATACCAGCTATACACCGATCAATATTAAAACCACCTACTCAATATTGTGCAGGTTCCCCTTCTGCAGCCAAATCAGCTCTGACCCTTCAAGGCATGGTCATAAGACTTCTGGGTGTGTCCTGTGGTGTCTGGTACGTTTGTGATCCTTTGGGTCTCGTATTGCCATTTTCCCATTACATCTGCCAGCCTGGCTCTACTCGGTTTGACTTGGCACGGCAGCCCGGCAGGACCGGGATTTGCATTTCCACCCCATCTTGGCTACCTGCTAAAAGGTCTTAAACCAATCCCGCGCTTGTCTCGATCCCTGCAGTACTATCAAAGAATCACCGCTAACAAAGTGGCTCTGCTAATACAGTTACAAACATGTTTAATTTACTAAAATTTCTTCCCAATAAAAGCCCACCATTATTCAGTAATTTAAAAGCTTTTATTATGAAGCAGCATGACAGGAAACGTGTTTTCACCAGCAGTGATTAAACATGACTCCTGAAATAGCTGTAAGCGAACACGACGAAGCAGTTCAAAAACAGCAGATGTTTGAAAGTACAAACAGAAGGAAACTAAAGACATTCAGTTAGAAGCTACAAAAAGACTGAGAGCTGAACACAGACTTGAAAACTTCTTTCTCTCAGGTTTCCTGCACAGACATGAGTATGGATTGTAGGGGGAGACAGGTGCTTGTTATGGGTTGGTCACTGTCGTGAGTTGTCACCGCGGCCTGCTTGGAGGCGGGGCCGGGCCTGGCTTGGCTCTACTCTGGAGCAGGTCCGTTGCATGCGCAGCTCGGTCTGACTGGGGAATTTGGAGGCCAGGTCGACACCTTGAGCTCTTTGTAACATCGCTTGAGCTGTTCCTGAACAGTTTTTGTGCTGTGGCAGGGTGCATTGTCCTGCTGGGGGGGCCACTGCCATTGAGGAGTGCCGTCGCCATGGGGGGGTGTACTTGGTCCACAATTATGTTTGGATGGGTGGTGCATGTCAAGTGGTGTCTACATGAATGCCAGGACCCAAGGTTTCCCAACAGAACATTTCATTGTAACAAGAAGGTCAATGCACAGCACTTGTCAGTGGTTTTAATGTTGTGGCTGATCGGTGTATGTGTTCATATGCACTAACTTTGGTGTATAAACGGTATTGCTGGTAATGTATTTGACCACATGCCAATAGTACCCTTTCCTGCTGAAGACAAAAGCCAGATGTAAGTGGGGTTTTTTGTGCTTGGGTAAGAAATTAGGATTTTTCAAACAGAGGGCAGGCTAGCTGTATCCCCTTGCATTCAACCTTTATGCCAAGCTAGGCTAATCAGCACACAGACAAGAAGGATTCAATTTTCTCATCAAACTCAAATGGTGTATTTCCCCAAATATTGAATTGTTTGACAGCACATTACTCTGACGCGAGACTGTTTGGTCGACTGTTTCAAAAACGAGTGCTCGTTCAGCACATTTAACCATCCTATGTAACCTCTGTGTACCTCTGACCTTTTATACTGTGATTTTGTGTGGTGCGTGTCAAAGCCATGAATGTAGGAGAGCTGGATACCATGTTCCTCCTCACATTTCTGTGTTTCACTCATAGAGTGTGCTCACTAGAGTCCTTTTCCAGTCAAGCCAGTTAAGAACATGCAGGTCTGAGACCTCCGCTGGCCGAGCTTTCTTTTGGCACTGCATACTGTACACAGGAATCGCATAACAGGATTTTATCATCCAGTCCATCTTCTAGATGTTACTTGGCCAAATGGATCAAATTCTGTTAATACAGAGAGTCATATGGGGGTGTTTGTCGTGATCATACACATTTGAACTATTAAGCAGCTGCTCCTTTTTCAGTGACTGTGTAAAAGAAGCAGGACAGATTTGCGCAGTCTGTCACACGACTCAAATGTCGATCTAAATTCTGTTCCAGACAACTTCTCAACTTCCAAAGAGAGGAATTCTCGGGGAAACACTGAATCCCTGTGGCACTTTCTCCTTTTTGAGCTGAAAAATTTGGGCTAACGGAAGTTTGAATCTCAAAATAGAAGTGGAGCTCGTAGCTGAAACATGTGTGTCGTTTCAGCTACTTTACCACAAGCAAAAGCTCACGTGCTCGTACTCGTGCGTACGTACACTCACTGGCAGGACCCCAACACACACACACATGCACATAGACACACATTGATAGGGAACAATAGACGTAGAGGGGACACCTGCTCGCCTGATACACCCTCCTCCTCCTCCTCCTCTTCATCCTCTCCCCCTCTCCTCCATTAGGATTCAGTTCAGGGCTCGGCTCCGTCTCCGTGAGTAGGTTAGCCATGCGTGTCATGGCGAAATCCAGTGAATGATAATGAACTAAGCAAATTTGTGTGTGTATGTGTGTGTGTGTGTGTGTGTGTGTGTGTGTGAGGGAGGAGGAGAGGAGGTGGCATGCTTGCTGAATCACTCCCTCTATCCATCCCTCCATCCACCTATCTATCTATCCAGCCATCTATTCCTCCTCCACCTCTTCCTCGTTGGTGGTGTGTCGACTCGAAGGACAGCCCCCGTGCTCTGACACACTCACACACACGCAGACATACACCTCCGCGATGTGTCACTACCAGTTCCACCTGCCTCTTCCCGTCATTCCCCGCTTGCCGGTCCATCTACCTACACTTGCTCTTCACCCCCCCCTTTTTTTGCTCTCTCTCAGTCTTTCTCTCCACCCCTCCTTGTCCTCAACCACCCCTACGCTGTGTGTCACCGCTGCCGGGAAGAAAAGAAAAATGCTCCGTCCGACGAAAGTGAGAAGAGAAAGAACACAGAAAAGAGTCAAAGAGGAGAAGATAGTTAGAGCCGGAGTGTGTTTGGAGCGCAGCGATGCCTCCATCCACCATGAGCCCGACTCTTTGATGGAATATCCCGGACGGCGGAGGGCAGAAGGAGGGAGAAGAGCAAGAAGAAGAAGAAAAAGTAGAGGAGAAAGAGGACTGAAGGAAGACTACAAGGACTGAGAAGGCAGGACAGCCAGCGCTCGCCTCAGGAGGGTATGGAAACAGAACCATAAGAACAAAAAACATACATAACATGCTCTTGACAATCATTTCTCTAACAACCCCAGCTCTTCTGTCCCTTTTGGCATTTTTCATTTGGGTTTTGATCTCTCTCTCTCTCTCTCTCTGTGTCTCTCTCTCATTCACTCCCTAGCTCGCTCGCTCGCTCTCTCTGCTGAGTTGTGTGTCCACAGGCTCTGTTTGGGATTTTGACTAATTGTGAAACTATTCTCTGGACTCGAGCGGAGAAGAGACTTTCTCTTCCCTCCATTTTCTTTTTCATTCTAATTAACTCCCCCCTGTGCAGACCCTCAAAGAGCCTCTCTCTCCGACTCTAAGTCTGTCTCTCTCTACCTCGCTCTGTTTTTTTTCTCCCTCTCTCCATCTGTCTGCCTTTGAGAAGCAAATAATTGGATGTGGAGATTGGCTTTTCTGTGGCTGAGCCGGAGGATTGAGGCTGCACTCCACACACACACACACACACACACAGTTACACACACACACACACACACCTGGAGCTCAGGGTGTGTGTGTATCGAGTTCTGGCGTAAGCTGGACACAAACTAATAATTTTATTAATAATCAGGTCATTTTTTAGGTAATTTTCAAAGGAAAAGTTTGGTTTTGTCCACAAACCTCATGAAAAGACCAAAACCAACGTGTTTGATCACTTTCGAACTCCTACACCCTCTGTGTGGCTCTTCAAGACGAAGATATAAAACTTTGCAAAAAAAAAAAAAAATACATTGTTGACAGAGGCTAAATAATTTCCTTGAATAGCTAGGCACTGCAGTTTGTAGCAAATGTTACTCGAACTGGAGTAAAAGTGCATTTATCGGGGACTATTTTCAGCTGCGAATGAATACACACTTGATGCTCTAGTGAGTTTTTTACAGAATGTTTTTAGGTGTGTGTAGGGTTGACTCAAAATTAACAAAGAAGGAACATCCCACTGGTGATTTTAATTGTTTGAACTGGAGCCTTATGGCACAGAGGAGTTAGATATATCAGATTTAAATACTCTGTATCATTATTGTTATCAGTTAATATAAATGTATTTTTGGTCTTGGTCCTTTTCTAAAACCAAGTTTCAGTTTTGATTCTTGTGCAGTGCCCTGCTTTGTCCTCTTCTTTCCTGCTTCAAGTTACGGACACCAACTTGTAGAAATTCTCGAAGCAAGCTCATTCGCACGAGACGTTTTACAGTGCAAAGCTGAGTGAGAAGAAAACCCAAAGAAAGAGAGAGGGAGAGAATTTGGTAGCTCGAGTGGCCGAGAGACCTTTGAAGAGATTAGAGGCAGAGGTATTTCCCTGGAGAGAGAGGGAGAGAGAGGGAGAGATGAGGAGGATGAAGAGGAGGCTCGAGGAGCTTCTGAGACAAGAAGACATGAGATGTGTTGTAATGCTGGCAAGCTACAGGCTGGCTGATTGAGTGGGACACACACACACACACACACACACACATCGACGCTTAGAAGAGATGTAAAGCTGCTCTCGCTACACTTTCTGCTCTGAGGCAGAGCGCCAAGTCTCTCGAGCCTTTACACACACACACACTCACACACCTTAACACATTCAAGACACACACAAAACGACAAATGGAACAAGAGGGACTTCGCTTCAGTGGGACCCTTTTCACATTTCTCTTTTTTTCCTGCTGTATTTCATTATTCACCCAGTCTCCCTCTCTTTCTCTCTCTCTCTCCTCTTCACCTTCCCGCCCAACCACACATCTCCCTCCTCCCTCTCTCCTCCTCCTCCTCCTCCTCCTCCTCCTCCTACTACTGCTGCTGCTTAGCTCCATCCAGTCCGGTCTCATTGTCCTCACACACACACCTCGCCGCGGCCGAGTGTGTGAGCGTGCGCGCGCGTGTGCATGTGTCTCTGCGAGGACGGGGGTGCAGCCGGTCATTTCTACACCACAGCACAGCCGAGCGCCGGGTTCCACTCTGAGGTGAGTGTGTGTCACCTCCTTATCCGATAAACACACTTTTTCACAGTTTCAGCCTGTAATTTAGTTTTACTTCTCTTTAAAGTGTGTGTGTGTGTGTGTGTGTGTGTGTGTGTGCCCTCTCAGTTCATGTGTAGAGACAGTGAGGATGGTGGAGGGTGTGTGTGAATTTTTTCTGTGTGTTGTTTGCTGTAACAGGGGTCAAAGGTGCTGGCGGTGACATTTGAATGGCTCGGATTGGATATGGAGCTGAGATTGTGGCTCAGGCTCGTCCAGACCGCTGGTGTGATTGTGATTGCGAGTGGTTGCGTGTGTGTGTGTTTGTGTGTGTTGATCCCGTGCGTGTGTGTAGCCAGAGGGTGAGCTTGGCTAAGTCTGTACGTGCTCTGCTTATGAATTACTGACCACGGCTTGAGTCTTACTCCCCGCTAGTTCACATTGAGCATGCGAACACTCTCCTATTTTAGTTTTTTTCCTCTTTTTTCCACTCCAATCTGTCTAATTCTTCCTCTATCGTCCTTTTTTCTCATTCTGTCTGATTTGACTTCAGTGACTTATTTGCCATGCCAGCCTAAAGGAAACCCCTCTGCCAAAGCCGTGTACCAAATGCAAATTCTCAAACAAGCAGCCAACAGTTTATATGTTCGAATTTTCCCGACTTCTTTCACTGTATGTCTTTCTTTCTTTCTTTCTCTCTTTCTTTCTCAGTTGCTCTCTCTTTCTCCGTCTCACACACATATACACACATTCCATGGCAGATTTAAATATTTCCCGGCGGGGTTGGAGGGTGAACAGAAATAGATCTAATTCTAAATCAGGACGGAGAGCTCGGCTCAGGCAGCCTCCCTCCCTCCCTCCCGTTACAGCCAGCAGCTACAACACTTGCGCTCCAAAAAAAAAAAGAAAGAAAAAAAGTTCAAAGATTAGCTGCAAATGTATCATTTTGCAGCTAATAATATGGAGGGAATATGCTGCGACAGTATGAAACGGCAACGCTAAACCGTTTGCCAGATCCCACACACACTCTGGCCTCGATGCTGGACACAGGAGGCGTGAGGACAAAAGGGCGTCTCAGTTTCGAAGATTTTCGAAACAATGCAGCTTTCTGGTATTAGGTGTTTTTTGTCATTTTGCGTTGCACCACCCACAAAATAATAAGCAAAGCAAACACAGGAGATTAGAGATGCAGTCAAAGTGCCCAATTTGCTTCATAGAAACTTGACTTTTGAAAGATTTCGGGGAGTTTAAGCTGTATGGATTTGTCTGTTCCGGCTCTTGGCTGCTACAGTAGCTGGTTGCGCTGGAGAAAGCAGCTGGATTAAGCCTCTAAGACTGGAGTTAAGATACAGATCTGGAGTTGATGAGTTCCTAGCTGCCTGTCTATCTGCCAACCTGTCTGTCTGCCTGCCATGTCTGTGTCAGGGCCGACTCCAGAGCAGCGATAGGATGGGTCACGGCCCGCCGGCTGCCTCCAGCGGTGAAGAGAAAGGGACGGAAAGACGGAGATGTGGAAGGGGTAGAGGGAGGAGGAGGGGGAGGACGGAGGAGCAGGTTGAAGGAATGTGTGTGTTCATATGTCAAAGTGTGAGTTTGTGGCAGCGGTGTGAGAGATAAAGCAGGATGGGGGTGGGGGGTGGGGGGTAAGGATAAGATGTGCTGAAGGCTTGATAAGCAGCACCTGGCTTGAGAGAGAAAATAAAAGATAAGAATGCACAAAGGGGGATGTGAAGGTGGGGGTTGTGGAAGTGGGTGAAGCCTCCAATATCTACCTACAGTCCAGACGGACGTCACACGAAGACCCACTCATCCTTTACCTCTCTCTCCCCCTCTCTCCCTCGCTAACCGCCCTCTTCCTCTCTCCTCCTTTTTTTTGACAATGAGCCGACAGCAAAGAACAAAAGAAGACATAATACATGCAAACCCTCCTCTCTCTGCAGTCAGGAAGGAGAGGAGGAGGAGGAGGAGGAGATGGGAGAGAGGGATGAGTAAGGCATAACATGTAAGGCGATTGCAGTAATCAAATCATATATATATACATATATATGTATATGTACATATATATATATATATATAAATATATATATATATATATATATATATAAAATGTGCAGCAGTGTAGTTGCTCCAGAAAAGTCATTTGACACCCAGATGAAGCTCGTAATGAGCTGATACATGTCAAAAGGTAAGAGTCTGTCCTCACTTGAACTCTTAAAACAACCAAAGTTCACATTTTGCTGGCAAGCAACCTTGTGTGTTCGCTCAAATAATGACTTTCCTCTCTAAAAAGCTAAGCCGTGAGTAGCGAGACATTGTAGTGCCAAGAAAATGTTGAAGTGAAGAGCTTCCACATGCAAAGTGTTGGAAATCGCAAGACTGTGAGATTGCTTTTTTTTAAAGCATGACCAAGATCCAAACTCAACCAAACCTCACCGGAAACAGACAACTTTTCGACTTACCCCTCTCCTGGTGTTTCTGTGGTATTACTGTTGGCGCTGCTATCGCAATGACAATGTTAGCGACTTGGCTACCAGTAACGGCCTGGCTACTGTCAGGACACCAAAAAACAACCATAAGAATCCCAATTTCACCCAGAAATCCAGATCTAGGCAGAGTAAGGTTGTGTTAATAAGTAGGCAGGTTTTGTTACCTACTGATCTTGTAGAAAGAATGCCGGCTTTGAACCATCTCAAGTCCCGGTGGTAAGGGGAAACTCACCGGAGCTCTTCATCGAGTGAATGCTGTCCGGTCACTCTTGTTTTACCTCAGTTTCTATCACTTTTTCTTTTGCAGTGTAGAGTTTCCACAGGATAGTGACCAGGGAAAACGCACTTCCTTTGTGTCGTTATTTGTCCATAATTTAGTGGGAAAAATCCAATCCAGTGGCAGACTGAATAGCATCGTGACAACGAGGTCTGTAGGGAGTCAGTTTTCTCCAGCGTTACACTGTGCAATCAGTATTTCATCCACAGCAGTAAGTCGAGGCAAAAAAGTTGTCTAATGCCACTTTAAAGAAAACTACAATTTGTTTGAGCTTGGGTTTTATTTTGTAGTTCTATTCATTATAATTCTATTGTTCTAATGTGCATCGTACATCGCAATGTAAAAGAAATTGAAAAAGAAAATTCCAGATCCATCTTTTTATCCGGTTCTGCACCAAAGGTTTATGGGGTCTATTCTGGGCTGAGGCGCATCCGCCATCCAAGTTTAGTAGAAATCCATCTTGTACTTTCTGTGTAATCCTGCAGTCAAAGCAACCAACAAACCAAAAAATGGACACAGGTGAAAGCATAATGTCCCTGTCAGAGGTAAGTATGAGCAATGAAATCTAAAAACCGTACACATCAGACTCTGTGGTCTTCAGGTGGAAGGACTTGTTGAAAGTAAAATGTCACCTACTATTCCGTTTGTTCAAAGTAACAATTAGTTGGTATGTCAGCAACATGACTATGTAAATGTTAATACAAGAAACTTTAAAGTTCATACGAACGATATAAAGTGGAATGACTCAAGAAAGGGAGAGTAATTACAAGTGTGTTGGTAAATGGGATCTGATGCGCTACACTAAAATTAGAGCGTGGCTGCTCAAAGAAGTAGAGCACGCTCTTTCCAAGTGAATTAACAAACAGGTCATTTGTAGCGCAAGGTCAATGTTTAACAGGTAACATCGACAATGTAACACTAGATTTACTGAAAAGTTTCACAGTTTTATCTGCAACTTTTAGCTGCCATTCAGTTCAAACAAGTGTCTGCTTGTCTAACGTAACATGAGCTAAACAACGTTAATATTTCAATACATCACATCTAGAGTCACCTGGCTACAATCAGTATATTCCAATAATGCTTGACAATTACCAATGGTCAACTCTGTGCCACAGTGTGCTCTGGTCCTCAGATCGACTATAAACACACCCTATGTTTGCAGATAATTTAAAATGAGTGATGCATGGATGCTAAGCCTAAACAAAATCTGTATATTGCTTGACTCGTCCCTTTGGCTTGTGTCACTTATTCATCCTATTGATAATTAATGGTTGCTGTGCATTACACATCTCAGAGACCCTCACACACACACACACTCACGCAGTGATCACACTCTGGGAGTGATTGGAGCTGCTGTAATTAAAGAAGTGTTAGCGGTGAGTGAATAAAACATGCATCAATCCCTCTCCCCTTCGTTTGAGCTCCCCTCCTCCATCCTCTCCTCTCGTTGGTTTTTATCCGTTTCATTCTCTTTTATCTCCTTTTCCCCGCTTCCCACTTTTATTCTTTTAATCATCCTCATCTTCTCTTTCTCTCTGTTTATCTTTTCTTCTTCTCATGTTGTTCTGCTTTTTCTTTTCGTCTTCCGCCTCTGATTATTCTGCTTCTTTCCTCCTCTCATTACCTGTTCCTGTTCCTTCTTTCTTCCTTTTCTTCCAGCTTTTTTAGCTCCTTTATCATTGTCTCCCTACTTTTACTCTTCACCTCCTCCACCCCTCTCACTCCATCCTCTCCTCCTCCTCTCTCCTCTCCATCATTCCCCAGAGGTGAACCAATGTGTGCAAGCTGTTGCAGCAAGGGCAGCGCTGGCGTAGATAGAGCTAGTCTAGCAGGAATGAGATATACAGTGCGTGTGTGTGTGTGTGCACGCATATATAGACACTTTGAAACACACACTCTTCCTAGCGCACACACTCTCTCTAGCTCGTAGACACTGCAGGTGCTGCATCAAGATAAATGAGCCGTCATTAGCCAATCAGGTCAGCCGGTGGGAGGGCGATGGAATACCAAGGAGCGAGATCAGCTAGTGGAGGTCAAGCCTCTGACAGGAGAGATGTGTGTATTTATGTGTTTCACTGCGCAGAGAGATTTAGAAGGATTTCCTGATTAGATGTGAGCTCTCGCAAACTTTTACTTCCCCTCCTCCCCTTCCTCGCTGCACGAGCTTCCCCTTCCCTTCCCTTCCTTCCTCCATTGCCGTTTCTTCTTGTTTTTTCCCACCAGTGCTCCTCTGGGAAGCAGAGGAGTGCCGAAGACTGTTGTGCTGCCATTTGACGGCCTAATTGGTATCTTCGGCCCATTGTTTATCTCTTCATCTGCGACTCATCGGAGTGACGGAGACAGAGGTTGAAGAGGAATTAAAAGCGTTTCAGAAGTCTAGTTCCCAGCTCGAATTTCCTGCAGGAGGAAAAAGGTAGATGTCATATTGTGTTTTTTTTTTCTTTTTTCCCAAAGCACTTCTCCAGGGAGAAAGCTATGAAACCAATTAGAGAGAAAGTTAGACTGGCATATATTCTCATTACCGCACTATAATCAATCAATGTGTGTGTGTGTGTGTGTGTGTGCGTGTGTGTGAGTGTTTGCCCTCTTCACATTTACACTACAGCTAATGCAAATGGAATTATGCATAAAGTGCTCGTTCTCACAGCCAAGGTGCTGCTGGGAAGGAGGAAGGTAAATGATTAACCCCATGGAAAAACTCTAATCTCCCTTATTCTCCCCCTCTCTCTATGAATGTGTGTGTGTTTGTGTGTGTGTGTCGGGGGCTTTCAGGATGGCCGCTAGCTTTCTTTGATCACTAATCCTTTCTCTGGCCTGACTTTCTGTCCCTCGTTCTTTTTTTCCTCTGCCCATCTCTCCGCTCTCCTCTCATCTCCTCTCCCGCGCTCGCCTCACGCGGCCCGTTGCCATGTCTGCATTGTGAGCAGCTTACAGGCGAATAACTAGGGCAGGGTGCCCTCTCTCTCTCTCTCTCTCTCTCTCTCTCTCTTTCTTCTCTCTCCCCCTCTTTCCAACTCTCTGTCCTCCCTTTGCCTCTCGTAACTGTTTTACTATTCTGTTTTCTCGAGCGCTTAAAGTACAAGTTTGAACTTTTACAAGTCTATTTTAATACAATACTCGCAAGTTAATGGCCGCTGTAATCATTCCTTCTCTCTCTTCAAACGTGGCAGTGCTGTAAAGAAAAGCCAATGAAGAAATTGAGTGGGTGCTAATAGATGCAAAGTAGTTCAGGGCGATGCAAATCTCAGAGATGACACTTCCATGTGAGTTTAAAAGTTTTAGAACCTTTGAGAAAAAGTCACACTCATCCAGAGGCTTTATGACAGCTCCATACACGCTCCAACGTAGACACTGCCACACTCCACAAACACACATATGGTGCATTCCATTTTGGTTTCCCATTCAAAAAGTCGGACACACCTGACAACCCCAGCCTTTAAAATCCAAGATGGCTGCTTGGCACATCAGCAGCTGTGAAAACTGAACACATCTATCAGCACTTCTGTCTCATTTGCGTCTCATTAAATCAGTCTTACACGCAGTACTGTCCGCCTTCTATCCGTGGACATTTTGCTCCAGTTGTTTGGATGCACGATGGCTAGCCTGACTAGAACTAGTTTTTCCAACTTGATGTACTGGAACGCCGTCAACTCGGGTATGAAGTCATTGCCAGCTGTAGCTACCAAGGTAAATGGAACACACCAATAATTTGTGCATACCTTGCTATCTACAGCTGTACTGTTAACTGGCTGTCTGAGCTGAATAAACACAGACAACAAAATAAAAAACCTCTGCCAGGTAAAATTGAACGGGCTTCATTTTCAATCCTAACACACCTTAAGAAAAAGCGGAAAAAATCCATAATTCTAGTTCTGTGCAAAAATTAAGCCCATCGTAAAGTTAGCCAAATCAAGTGAGTGTTTTTGAAGGTCTTAGTCCAGGATTATGGCTCCACACTTCTGATTGGTTTCACTTGACAGAAATGTAAGAGCCGCTCGATGTTTTCAATTTGTGCTGCAGCAAAAGGTTTCAGTCGTCTCCATGGTAACCAGAAGCTGTTTGGTTACATTATATCGCTGAAGGATAAATATCCTTCTGACAGCTTGTTTGTTACCCAATCACAGACATGACGGTGTCCGCAACATAACGAAATTCTCCAGAATGAAAGTGACGAGCGACACTTTTTTCTACCAAAAATGCCTCATTTCTGTCAAGCAACATTCATCTAAAGCGTCAAGCGCCCTACCACCACCATCTTTTTGTAGAAAGTCCTGCTTGCTCAGCCAATACTTAGTCCGTGGAGATTTTATGGGCAACACATACCTCTACATGTGACTAATAGGGCAAAGATGTGTGGATTTCTTCATCATGCTAAGAAGAGATCACATCCTCCCTCATTCAACAGTCTTCCCTACTTCCTCTCTTCTGGTATTCTTCTCTTCTCCATCTCCATCCATCTTTTTCTCCCCATCTCTCTGCAGCTCTGAGATCACTGTGACCTTTCTGTCCTCTTTTCCCTCGCTTTCGCTCTCACTCGCTATCTGTTTTCTTCTCTCTCTCTCAGTTTCTGGTAATTTGTCCAACCAGCCGAGGCAAAAAAATCTCTCGGCTGCAGGACACACACACAAAAACACTCTCTCTCTCTCTCTGTCTCTCTCACACACACAATTCACAGTCCCTCTAAGGCTCCTGCCAATGCCTCACAGCATTATTATTCAGCACGTTCATAACTTCATAGAGGAGCTCAATGCCCGGCCAGACAGTTGTAGTGCTAGTGAGACCTCGTAATCCCCCTGCTCTCTGCCCGGGCCTCGTTAAGCCTTATTCCCCACTGGGAACCCGGAGGTTATAATTAATGTACCTCCTGTAGACCTCGGGAGCACCTCGTTGGTTTTCTGTAGTCCTGGTCTTACTCCACAAGGGGGCATGAGAAATTTATGGAAGCCAACAGACAACACAAAGTGTGTTTGTCAGCAGCCTTTGGGAAGTTTGGAGCCAACTTTTCTGGTGTAACACAGATGCTGAGGCTGCACCCAAACTTCCCCATTACTGCACCTTTGTTGCTCCACAAAGAATACAAGCAGAGCCCGACCGATATATCAGTTGGCCGATATCAGCCAATATTGGCCTATCACAGATAAATCGGTATCAGCGTCTGATATGTGCCCGATATGATATTTCATTTTAGAGGATGCAGAGTTTACTGTTTCAGTGCACTGATGTACTGTAATTTTAGACAATAAGGTTTATTGTTAAACTGTAATATATCCTGCCTCTGTTACATATCTTTGTATTATGTTTGTTAACTTTGAGGGATCATTCCAAAAAATGTGTGTATATCGGCCAATTTTTGGAAATTCTTCCCATAATCCCATAACGGCATCGGGACCCAAAATTCGATTGGGTCTATTGGTCGGGCTCTAAATACGAGTGCAACTGACCAAACCTGAACAGAATTTGAAACAGATTTAAAAGCTTGAATAGGCTTGAAACCGCCCCCGCTCAAGCAAAAGTGTTTATATCTGTTCCAAAGGGCGAGGTGAAAAAATGCCGTTGTTGTAATCAGTCCTACAAATGAGGATAGTGGTGCACGCTTTTGTACTAAAAATGTTGCACTCGGTGGTACAAATGAAAAATAGTTTTATGAGTCTTGACAACAGAGCACGACTGAGAAGTTCAAATACTTCGACCTCCTCGTCTTGGCACACTTGTCCAATAACTGTGTGGAGGGGACGAGATAGCCATCGCAATTCAGGCATCTGAAAGGTGTGTGGGAGGGCACTTTTCAGACTCTCTTCGACTATGATTCAAACATGCTGAACCCATTATTACACTCAGTCCGTAGGAGACAATACAGCAAGCTTTTCCCTCCATACCAGTTAGTCTTTAATGCTGAAACAATTCCAGGTTTGATCAATCTGTTGAGTGACAAGAAAGTAATCAACAAAAGTTGATTACAGCGATCACTTATCAAGCAAAAACATTTCTTCTGTTTTATACAAGAAGAAACTGAATCTCTTTGGGCTCTGCACTGTTGGTCAGACAAAATAAGCATCCTCGGAGGATGACACCATGGGCCTTGAGAACTTGACATTGGCATTGGTCACAAATTTATGATACATAAATGATAGATCAACAGGTTCATCAAACATTAGGAAAATAGTTGCAGTCATATCTTATTTAATCTAATTAGGAGCCAAGTTATACTTTGTTAAAGTCATGCTTCTCTCAAGCAAAGTAAATCACAGATGCTTTTACTTACTCATGCATTTTCTCTTTCAATAAGATGAGTCACTTCACCAAGTGTCAAGTAAATGCCACTTTATTCATAGACATTAGCCAGAATAACCTGATTTGCAGTGGAAAGAAGGGAGTTACTGTATACGTGACTTTAAAAAATTGGTATTTTGCGCATCTCGCTTGACAAAATGGATGTTTCAATGTTGAGTATCGAGCCGCGCTGAAAAGAGGGCGGATATATCCAGGCGCAGGTGGAGTGGTTGTGTGAGTGTATTTGTGTGTTCGGGGAATTTGGAAATGTGTGTGTGTTGGGGGAAAAGCACAAAGCACTGGCCTGTGGAGAAGAGAGAAAGCTCCTGTGTGTTACCGAGTCAATAGGCTCTTTGTTCACTGGGACTGGGAGACAGTTAGCCATGAGGACAAACTGAGACTCCAACGTACCACAGTGTACCTGAACCTGCATACACACACGTGCAACAGCACACACACCAAGCAAATACCTCAGCCCGACAGGACGTCATTCAATCTCTGTCCACTGTTTCTGCTTTACCTTCTTTATCACCTTATCAGTTCTTCCCTGACTTTCTCCTCCTCGCTCCTCACTTCTTTCACTCTCTTTCTATACATCTACCATCTTTCCCTCCCTTTTCATCCCACCCACCGTTGGCGTCTTTGTGTTGGAACAACAGAAATGGTTTCCCCGCTTTTTCAGCCCTCTCGGTTATCTATACTGGGGGGTTGGTGGGTGGGAGTTTTTACCTGAGAGCAGGACAGAGGGCATTTTGTGCTGGAGCGAGGGACAGCGAGAAGGAGGGGAGAAAGAGAGAGTTGGGTGGGTGGGTACAATCGGGGGGGAGACAAGAATGCAACAGATACAGGTAAAAGCTTTGTGCAGGTACCAGAAACAAGTGCAGGATTCCAGGACGCACACTGGTTTTAATATCCATGTGATGGTCAAGAAAGAGTGTAACTGGGGCTTAGAGCCAGAAAAAGAAGTACATGGAGACAGGAAACAGACGAAGAGACCAACTATGTGCTTGACTCGATCAGATAAGTAGCAGGGAAAAGTGCGTATGTGGCGACACAGTGACAGAGAGAGGGGAATTCGGAAAAGTGCGGGATTGCAGCTGTTCCGACAATTACGAGATGTAAGTAAAATGAAATCTGCAGGCATTTCTCTCATATTTATCAGCTTTTTCTGCTTTTGAAAAGTAATCTATGAATTCTGTGTGCTGTAATGTGCCTCCAAAGTGTACCCCCCTGCATATAATGACCTAAAAAAGCAGCACATGAAAGCGAGCGCTTTGGGAGTCGGAATATTCGAGGCCACTGCGGAGTGAAACTTCTGGTTTATACACCAGTCAAGAGCTTGCTGTTGCACGCTTGATGCGAAATGTTCTGGACGGGAGGTTTCTCAGTGGCTACTTATATTCCATGAGTAGAAGTCAGGCACATGTCAGCATGAATCACGCTCACATACAGTGTTTCTGCTTTGTATGTGTGTGTGTGTCTGAAGGCAGGCACGGTATAAATAATGGATAAAGGTCTAATAAGCTTTCCGTGGAACGTCTCTGGGCTGTTGACCATCGGGATCAGCATTAGGATTCTGTCACTCAAACTCAAAGGCACAACACTCAGCTTATCTATTGCTCTATGCACACACATACACGCAAGTTTGAGTACACACACACACACACACACACACAAACGTGCATGCTCATACGTTTCCACACACTCATGCAAACAGTGATCGCCTTATCTCTTCGTCCAAACAAGAAGATAACAAATAAACCACATTGTCTGTTTCCACAGAGGATCTCGATAAGACACAAATCAGCTTACACACACACATACGCCGAGACGAAAAAACACACATAAACATGCACATACAAGGAAGCAGAGCGCCGGTTTACCACTGTGAGGTCAAAAAAGACAGACAAAAACAAAGACGGACGACTTTGACATTAATCCTACCTGCTGCAAAACTCTCTCTCAGAGCCCCTCTTGCTTTATTCTCAAGCTTTGCGTCTTTATCTCTCATTTCGTCTTATCTCTGCATGTCTTTCAAGCTCTCTGACTTTCCCATTCCCATGCCTGTTGCTAGAGCGGTCTCTCGAAAAAGTAGTGATTCCACTCCAACCTGTGAAGAGGCTCTTTGTTCATCAGATAGAGAAGGAATATACAGACATTTGGTTATTAGCAATCTTGCAGTTGTGTTTATGTACACTTTTTCATTTGATCTGAAATAGTTGGAAATTTCCGGAAATTATTCACTTTGGTGTCGAGAGTAGGGTGAAAACATCAATACTTCTCAGGTCCATATGGAAAATATGAAGCTACAGCCAGCAGCTGGTTAGCTCAGCTTAGCAAGGACTAAAACCGGGGGAAACATCGAGTCTGGCTGTGTTCAAAGGAGAAGAAATCTGCCTGCCAGGACCTTTATATCTCTTGAATAAACATCAACACAACTCATTATATCTTGTTTGTTTGATCCTCTTACTCTGTGCCAGAAAGTCAGTAAGCGCATTTCCCCAAAACGGCAGACTATTTCTGTAGGTGATATGCTTTTCTAAAATCTGTTGGCCTTACCAAGAATTTCGTTTTATGGCAGAAGCACACTTTACAATATCAGTCTAATATGGCCCAACCTGGCAGACGTGGGGCATCAAAAAGAAAAATGATTGTGCCATCGTGGAAGACAACCAGCCTTACTCCCTACCGGTCAGTTATGTACTGTATATATTGCAAGTTGTTAAGGAGGCAAGCCAAAATGGTTAGGGTCCAACCTGTAGTGTGCCATGTCCCTTAGCTAAATGAAAGCCTGCTTGTGACTATGTGATGACCTAATCTGACACACTGACCATCTTGAAAGACAACATGAGGATGGTCATGGACGATACGGTATTATGTGAAATTCCCTTCTTTGAAATCGAACCATTTGCATGCCTATAATGCCCAAAATGTTTGCTAATCAGATTCTTTAAGGGTAGAAATATCTTTGAGACCACATTTAGAATTAAATGAGACTAGATCCGAACTGACGCGGCTCTGATCCAAATCGTCCGATCTAAATACAGTCTGCACTGACATTCACACATGTTGGGCTGGTTTGGTCTTTGCCTAAAAAAATCCAAGTTTGTTTGAGCTATACAGCTGATGTATGCTGTGTATGTGTTGGTAGGTGTGAAACAATACAAATGCAAAATGATCAAAAGGTCAGTTAATTTTCATTAAATTAAAGGAGGTTTTTTTAATATATATTCAAGCCTTATTTATGTATTTAAAGTTGTATTTGTCATTTATCATTACATATTATATTAATCTCAAGTGAAGCTTGTAGTTAAAACATTTTATTATATATTGTCATTTTTCAAATGTGATGTACATATTTTGGTCACAGCTCTTAATTATTATCAAAATGTCCCGCTAATATGTTTATTTTAAATATGGCGAGTGAATACATTGTCATGGGATTATCTTAAACTCTCACATATCTATATCCGTATCAGCCTTAAAGGGATGGTTCGGGTCTTTTGATGTGGGGCTGTATGAGGTACTTGTCCCTATTACCTGCAGTAGATGGCCGTCAGCTCTCCCCCTGTGTGGGGAACCAGCAGGTGGCCCCGACAGGGAAGCAGAGCATTGTACTGCTGAAAGGCACCGACAGCAAGACGTATTTTAAAAGAAGGCACACCTAAAACAACATGTATCTGTTTAAGTGTACAGAAAATTTCTGTGTTTTAAATTTCCGTCAGACAGCCCTTTCCTTTGCCACTATATTCCCTCAACCGTACAACGTCTGTATTCCTACGCACAAGCGCAGCTGTGTCTGCCGTGCACTGTATTGGGTTGGACTTTCAACAGCTGTCGGTGCTACGTGCTGCTTCTCTACACAGGGGGAGAGCTGACCATCGTCTACTGCAGGTAATACACTGACTAAGAATAAGTACCTCATACAACCCCGCAGCAAAAGACCCAAACTATCACAGAGCCAATATTGGTTGGACATGCAATACTGAAGATCTCCAGCTCATCATATCGCCTTAACTGCAGGGTTACAGCTTTATAGAGCAGAATGAGCCAACCAACCATTGGGTGGGATACTTGGGCGTATCACAGCCTTGAGAATAATAATTTTATAAGAATTAGTTAAACTTTTATTAAAAGTATTGAATAATTCAAATTCAGAAATTGCAGATTTCATTTTTTTCCTTGGCCAGTATCACCAAACCAGAAATACCGGTCTCACCCCAGTTTGGATCCCACTGTGGTTGGTTCATGCATGGTGCCACGCTGTACTCAGGCCTGTGGCTGTTCATTTATGTGTGTATTTGTGGATGCACGTGGGCTGCTTTGCCTCCCTCTCCCTCTCTCTGTTAACGTTGACTCATCCATTTTCAGCCAGTTAATAATTCAGAGGGTCTGCAGGCTGTGTTTTCATCTGTCTCATCTCTGCGCTCGCCTGTGAAAGAACCCCTAGTAATTACACACCACCAAAACAAGACAACGACTCCTGATGGCTGGCAGCATGGCTGGGGATGGGGAGCGAGCGGGTGGGGGGGGGGGGGGGGGGGGGGGGGGTGTGGGGGAGGAAAGCGGGTGAGAGTGAGAGAGGGAGAGATCGAAGGACAGGAGGGGAGGGATTGCAGGATACACAGGAGACAAGAAGGATACACAGTGGAGAGAGGTGTCTCAACACTGTTGTAAATCCTCTGCAGGGCCTTGTAAGCTGTCAGACAAGCTGAGGGTGTTAAAGGCATGAAGCGAGAGAGCTGCACACACTCACGGACACACACACGTATCGCTGTGCGCAGAGAAAAGTTTACTCCTGCTACCGGCGTGAGTGGCTCGCTGCTGTGTTTTATGGCTTTCTATTCCTATGTGATTTTCTCTGGCATGTCACATAGGGTCTAAAGCCATTGGGTACAGAGTGGGAGATCTGCAGACAAGGATTAGATGGATATATGGAGTGACAGAGGAGGGATAAAAGAAGAGCACATGGAGGTTTAATAGCATGTATGTACACACTCACACACACACACACACACGTATACACTGCATGGCCTGGGGCATTTTAGTTTCTGCTCGCAGGCAGCCCAGTCTAGCTCAGCTAATTGCCCCCATATGAGACAGGCTGAACTGCGCATCAATCCCTAAAGCCACACACACACACACACACACACACACACACACACACACACACACACACATGCATGAATGCAGACACTTAATGTTTGGTCTGTGCCTGTGTTTTTGTCACCCACTCTCTCCCACTTGCATTGCATTATACACACACACACGCGCAGTATACACTCCCCAGCCAGGCCTGCTGGTGCTGCTGACTCAGGTTGGTATTTAATGAAGCTCTCAGTTTCACCTCGCGTCTCCCTAATCTCAGCGCTCCTTTCTGATTGGCTGCAAGCACGCTAGCGAAAAATGTTAACGTTGGGGGTTTAGTGAGCCTTAAGACCACTTCTGGCTCTGTGTGTGTGTGTGTGTGTGTGAGAGAGAGAGAGAGAGAGAGGGAGACATCCTGGGAGAGGGAGTACAAAGAGTAAAAATACAGATGTAGAGAAAAATGTGAGAAGAAGCGTAATGGTAAGGGAGTTTTTCTCCTTGTTGAGTGACAGCGCTCAATACACTGCCATGCCAATCTTTACTGCAGTATATGTCTGTGAGTGTGTGTGTGTGTGTGTGTGCAGTGTGTGACTGACCTATTGACTGAACCTCAGCAACTCTCTCTGCATTGACTTTCTTGCTGAGAACGCTGCAAAACTGTGAAACACACATAGACACATTGCCTTGAGTATTATATCGACAGCTGTCTGCTATATACATTTAGTGGATTACAGCAGTTTCCCTGCTGCAGTTGATATAAATGATGGGAAATCTCGGATGATTAAGATTTAAAGCCATGTGGCTGCTCGTATGATGATACATTCCTGACCATTCGGGAATGTATCATGACACTAACGCACCACTTTGGTTCCCTCCGGCCACTCCAGAACATGTCCCAATAGAGGCTCCTTTGAATTTCAATCACAATGTGAAGTGGACATTCCAGCCAGGGACAAAATTCATATCTCACATATAGAGTTCTATTGTAGGAGGAGTCATTTTACGCGACCAGGGATCCAGAAGTAAAAATCACATTAGATAACTGACACTCGGAACATTTTAAGGTTTTGTTGGACACAAAACTCTGAACTCTAAAAAGGTCCAAGCTCACGCAGATAAAAATGTTTGAAGAGAAGTAAAATATGACCGCTGAGGATCAAGGAGCACCCATTCACCGAGCTTAAAACTGTACTGCACTGGTGGTGAGCAGAGGGTAAAGATTATGATCTGCGAACTTGCAGTCTGTTGTTCCCCAACCCTATCGCCCTTTTTTTTAATACCCAATTCCCTTATTCTGAGGGCGGCTGTGGCTCAGGGGTAGAGCCAGTGTCTCGTTGTTGGAAGGTCGCTGCTTGCATGCATGTCGAAGTGTCCTTTGGTTTACACTGCAGGAAGATCTGGGTTATTACGTTACCATGGTTAAGCTATGGTTAGGTTTGGGCAACTTAACTTGATTTTTCAAAGAGTTGAACTGATGCCTGTGACATAAACCTATGTTTTATTCAAACCTGCAGTCCAGAACTTATATCTCATTACACAAACAATGTCAACGTGCTAATGATACAATACGCTCCAACATACGCCTGATTTAAAACTCTGGCACACTGAAATACGAAGAGATTTACCTGGTGGTTACAGCTGTAATCAGGGTTGTGTGAGGGCTCCTGTTTAGCAACTCTGCAGCCTTTTCAATCACAGATGAAATACACAAGGATGCACATAATTAATGCAACATCATGGAAATCATTATTTTGTTCGATTAAGCTCTCGCCAACAGCTACAAGCCAGTCACATTAATCGCTCCCTCTTCATTTTCTTCTTAGCTTCCTCTATCAAAGTCCTCTTGTGTCTCTTCACCTCTGTCATGATGTCCATATAGAGACTGCTGAGCCTGACTCCATCGCCCCCTTCCATGGCTCCAGTTCTGGTGCTAGTTCTGGCGCGCTCCCCACCGGCATTCTTTGCCGGGCCCCCTCTTCGACCTGACATGAAAACCTCCTTCTCCCTGCACCCCAAAACATGTCAACGCCAACACTCCCCAGTGCTCTGACCAGTTAACAGGGCTAACTAGCAGCTACAGTTAGCAGCAGTTACAGATTACTTAAGCGCCAAGTAAAGTTATCTGAACATCAGGAAGTTTGTAAATCACCAAGAATTAAGGCCCGTCATCGCTGGCTGCTTAGATAGCTAATCAGCACTTGCTAGCAAGAAAAGTCCAAGCTGAGTCCACAAAATTAACCAGTTTTGGGCACAAAGCAATTCATGTTTGTTCAGGATCATGTTTGTAAAAAAACTGCTCTGAGGAAGACCTCTGGCTAAAATTTGTAGGCAGTGATAATAAATCTGATTAAATAACTGAAAGGTTTTTGCAAAGTCCTCTTTTGATAGGTCATAAATTGCAGTTCATGAGGTAAAATGTCTCAATTTGTGTGTTCAAAGACGCCACTACAAGAATAAGCCTACCACCGATGGCTGCACTGTGCTGGGAGGCACTTTTGCTGCGAGCATCCGCGACACAGGATGAAATGAAAACTACTTGCTCACTTGATCATGATTTTACTTCAGGCGAGTCCTTTAGGCAAACTTTAAGTGAATCAAATTAAGCCCAATGAGGAGAAATCTCTTCATCATAGAGTTTGGTTAAAAGTTCTAATCTGAAAACTCACTTTGCTTCAATTTTCATGAAAGAATAAAAAAACCCTTTCTTCTTCTTTGATGCCAGATATCCATGTGTGTTCAAAAGACTTCATGGGAGAGCGCTTCTCACGAGCAGTGTGATGCCTTGGCAGACTGCCGGATGAAGGAGAATCGTTCTAACGTCTCCCCTCTTCTCCTCCCTCCCCATCCCCCCTCCCTCTCTCTGCAGGTTGACGTGGATGCGGTGCATCAGGTAGGCCATGCCCTTCACCTGTGCCTGCTTCTGTGGCCTGAACGGCTTCTGTCGCAGACGGAAGAAGAAGAAAAAGGAGCAAGAGGAGGAAGAGGAGGGTGAGGAGGTAGAACAATGCAGGGATCAGGAGACAGTGGTGTGATAGCCGCACTGTCAGCTGCAATCTCCTCACCTTCTTGGGGGTTTTATCCTTTAATAGCCTGGAATGTACAGCCCTGATTACTGGTGCTCAGTACAAACTGTCTGATATATTATAACAGGGGCTTCAGCAAACACAGGCTTTTAGTGAAAATTCTGATTTAATTGTGCATTTTTGAAACACATATCCTTTCCAGTGGTTTATGTTCTACTTATTTTCCACTTTTCAAACTGCCTAAACTCGACAATCACAACCCTGTCTTGAGCCATATTCCCTGGTATGAATCAGGATTGATGAAAATAAAAGCCTGTGAACTCTGAGCTCATCCCCATTACCCATCTCTGCAGCACTCTAATTTTCCCCTGGCAGCTGACTGAGAACTTTGCTTCTGCTGATGTGATTCCAAAAAAACACTTCTTATCTGTTTGATTCATGTCTCGCCATAGCTGCTGTACTGTATAAGGTGTGAAGAGATGTCGAACCCTAGGAATCCATTATTTCTCTCGGTCACACTCTCAGCGAAGGCCCATCTAATCGCAGCTCCACGGAGGCTGAATTGGGACCAAAGCTTGGCGCAGCTCTGCACCTCCTCACCTGCCTGCTTATGTCAGATCAACTTAGTGAAAACTTCAGCCCAGTGAGAAAGTGTACAGTAATTTCCAAAGTCACCCACGGAGGGCTGGAGCCCATCTCGGTTTTCACGCTGAGCTGGGCCCAATCTAAAGCCGAGCAGCTGTCCAATCAGCAGCTTAGCTGGAGTGTGAAGATAGGAGTCAAGGGTCAGAATGAGCAACAGGGTTTGTGAGAAGTCCCTCCTCTGATACCGTAGCATCTCGGTCTCATTAATAGGCAGCCAAGTAATTACAAACACACGCACACACCGATGCAGACCCATCAATTAATGTCCCCCGGTGGGAGTGGAGTGTCTGTCCGCAAATGCCACTGTGGTGCGCTTCCAGCTGTCACCTGTGTGAGTGTATGACTCTGAAAATGTGCGCCTGTGTGCTTCTGTTTCTTCTCGACTGCAACAATAGACTTTCAAACCTGAAACAAGTGGTTAAGATATCTATTGAGCTGCTATAGAACCGCCTGTTCAGAATGCACATCGAGACACAAAGACAAAGACGCACACACACACGCACAGGTCTCATTAGCTTGTGTGATTATGCATGGCACGTCCAGTCAGGCAGTGGAGATGTAATTAACCTTTTCCAGCAGGAAACAGATGCCTGGATGTCACACACAAACACACACAATGACACACACACACAGACACACACACGTCTGCTGTCAGGGAAACAAAGCCAACGTCACGGTGTCACGGAAACAAAGCCCCAAAAGCGCCGCCTGGCACTCTGTGATAATCCCCTCACGCATATTTACATTCAGGGCTTAGAATGCGTCTCGGTGCCGGCGTCTCCACCCCCCGCCGCACTCCGCTCCCACCCCTCGCCTCCGCCCATCCATCCTCCGGGTCTTCTCCGTCTACCTTTCGGCCCTCCACCTGATTCACCCTTCTCCTTCCGCTATCTGCTCTCCTCCTTCATCATTTACATCTCAGCCAAAACCCTCTTCTTGGTCGGGTTCATCTGTTTATTATCAGTGGATAGTACATGGCCTTGCATGGCAGCTCCCATAGATTAGCCCCCACTTGCTCTTTCTCTGACTCTGAATATCAGGGATTTCTTCAGGCGGGCAAAAAGCTGCTTTACGACAGATTAATGGACGGCCCTGATTGTGTCTGTCGGTGTGTGTCTGTGCCTGCGTGGAAAAGATTGTCTGTTTACTCATTCTCCCGCTACAGGCGGCGAAATGAGACAAAGCTAAAACCATTTCACAGTGTAGAGCACCTATTATGATTCACTGTGTTACGACGCAGCCCTAATGAGAAAAAGAGAGAATGAGAAGAGGGGCCGGTGGAGGATAGGAGGGAAAGAGAGAAAAAGATGGTAATGAGAGCGAGAGTCGGATATGGAAGAGGGGGGCTAATGCTAGACAGAGCAGTCATGCTAATTGGCTACAGTGGATAACTTTCTGAGGCGGGGGATGAGTGTGTGTGCCGTGGGGGGGCAGAGAAGAGAACAGCCTGATCTGTCGGTGTTACACTCGTTTAACGCTCCCTCCATTTCACCTCTTTAATGAGAGGAATATTCGCTCCAGTAATGGCGAAAGATTTGAAATTGGTAACGATTTGTTGCTCACACACACACACGGAGGTGGCAAGCGGGGGGGCTGGAGGGTGGATGGTGATGGCGGGGGGTGGGTGTGTGTTTTCCCTCAAGCACCACAACCCAGTCCTTTATGGATCATGGCAATTTTCAGGGATTGTAACTCAAGGACAAACAGCTAAAAATAGAGGGGTGGTGCACGACTCCTGCGATAGCGGGGAGGGGGAGGCGGGAGGTGGGAGGAGGTGTGTGCACGCGTGTGTGGGTGGGGACAGCGAAAACGAGTCCTGTCGCATTAGATTTGGGTCAGAAACGAGGGAAGAGCCGACGAAGCGGAGAGTGTTACAGACGGCGGGGAGATTCATCACTCGCTGCTCCGTGTACCTCGCGCCCGTCTCCTTCAACATCTCACCGCCCTCCCCACAAAAGATGCTAAACCGCTGGAAAGACAAAGGAGAAGGAAAAAAAGGGAGAAGTCTATGTATAACGTGAAAGAGACTGAACTACAGCTCGGTTAGATAATATTATAATATTAATATATGCCATTCTATCCTAGGCTCTTGCTGTATAATGAGTGCATACATAAATTCGCACGATGAAAAATCCCAGCAGGGACCAAACTCTAACGGTAGAGCCTTGGGTCCGTTCCCATTTTAGAGGACATATTCAGAAAGACGTTTATTTGGTTCTTGTCAATGTGAAGAACAATAGCACTGTCATGGCTGTTCAGTATGGTTAGCATGGAGCTAGAAGGAAGTGGGTATTGATCAGCTTATCATAAAGACTGGAAGCAGACTTACAGGCAGGTCAGTGTATAAGCGTCTTTCCCGAAAATGATTCCTCTTAAACACTGGGTAGTGTATTGAACCCCACATAACACTGCATGATAGTGTCTTGCTGACACCCCTCACAACTGAAAGATATGATATGTAACATTTCTGCATTAAAATGTCTAAAAACCATCAGAACTTTGGTATATATTTTGGTAATTTGTAAACGTACATTAACCCAAATGTGTTCAATGTTCAGACCCAAAGAAATCTGTAAGTTTACTCAAGGTAAGAGTGCGCTTCATTTAGTCGCTTGTTCCTCTAACTTCTGTGAAAACTTAAGACGAAACGTCAAAGAGTGAGACAGAAAGAGGGCAAACATGACGTGAATGTAACCTTAAAACAATACCTCGCCTGTCAACATTCCTGCTTTAGTCACTTGGATAGATTTTCATCAGCAATGGTGTTCCCACACTAATACATCTTTTGTTTTAATTTTATTGAGAAACCCCTTCTGGCAGAAATTACATTTCAACAAGAATCAAACCTAGAAGCTGATGTGTTTAACTCCAGGTCAGAAAACCAGAAAAGCTTACTTTCATCCTGGAGCCACGGTGACACGCTAAAAAAGTAAAATGGCTGTTCTAGTGTCTTAATGGTTAAGAAGCATCCAATATATAATATCCACTAGTTTCCTGGGGAAGTTACTGGGGAAACGATTATTGGTGATGCTTCTGGTGCTCATCAGAACTGTTGTAAGTGGACTACGCAATTATAGTGTTTGTAGTGTTCATTTGATAAAGTCGAATGAACACTACACTATTCATCTTCATGAATGAATGATATCGTGCACCAGTCGCTCTAACAGCATCTACTTACCACAGAAAACGCAGGTTCCGCATTAGTGACAGGACGTGCCGGAAATCACACCCATAACTAGCCATGGTATCATCATCACAGTCGGACTCTGGCCAGCAATCGTTATTGCATGACATTACCTCTCTCTACAATTGTCCAGTCTCTCTACCTTCACTATCAAATAAAGGCAATATTCCAACAGAATATTCTTTAAAACAAAAGTGCAGTTATCATCAGCGCAGGCAGCAGTGGCGGATAAACATGCACATGCACTCAAGTGGCAGCCGCCTTGCCACTGCCGCCAACCTTCGCACCAGGGTGGCTGTCAAGGTTCATTGGAATCAATGGAGGTAATGGCAGTAACCGCTCTCCATCTGCGAGTACCTTTATATGCAATTTGAGTCATGACAAATGTCGGTACCTTTCTTCAGGGAATGGAACCCTCAACCCTGTTACTGCTGCACTATACTGCTCTTTTCCCCTCCAGCGTGTCGTCCTGTTCATCAGCCTCTTGTCGCTGCATTACTTTCTCTTTCCCTCACACACATCTGTTTTCCCACTGAAGGGGGAAGTGATGGTCCCACCATGACTAATTAGAAAGAATGAGATGCAGGGCGCTGATAGACTGGTGATAGAGTCAGGAGGGAAGCACCAACGCCGACCGCTTAGAGCTGCCCCCAGCATCACAGGAGGGGAATGGGGAGAAGGAATGCCGAGAAAGGGAGATAAAAAACAAGCGGCGGACGAGGAGAGAGATATATAGCGTAATTGAGACTGTAATGGGTTTTGTCAGGAGCACCTGTCAGGGTCAAGTTAAAACGGCTTCTGTGAGAGAGGAAGAGAGGGATGAGAGGACGGGAGAGAAGAGAAGGGGCCAATTGGAGTCAGGATCCCGGTGAGGAGAGGCCCTCGTCCATGCCAACCTCACCTGATTGCCAATTTGTGCCAGTCTACAGACATCAAACGCCAATATGCGCCACCAGCAGACACACAAACTGATTGGAGAGCGCTAACCAACTAAAAGCACCCATACACCTTCAACCACACACATGCACAAACTCACGCTGACAACCAACCTACTCTGGCTGATTGGACACATCGAGGCGCTTAACAAAGTGTCCGCGGTGAAGACCAAAGCCGCGTGATTGGGAGATAAAACTGCAGCCGTTAAATGTCTAATTCTCCCTCACGTCTTGATAAAAATAAGGTGCAGCGCTGATTAGATTGCAGCCCGCTGTGCTAACCTCGGGTCCGCGCCATGTTCATTACCAACCCTCGCCCCCCAAACCCCAACAAATCTCTGTTCGTGCTCTCCTGCCAACCCCAAATACTCTATTTGTGATGGAAAAGCAATTCTGACACCCTCGAGAGTTGAGGTCGATGCCTGAGGAGTGATGAAATTAAGTCGAGTAAAATATATTTATAAATCGCTGTTAAAGCTGCACCTGGCAATTTAACATGGTGACAGCTCCGAATGGCAGCGAGACATGACTGATTGAAATTTAGGACCTCAGTGCCGAGAAATTCGGTTAAGGCGGTGTCAGTAAATGTCCCGCTCCTGGCCAGAGAGGGTGGAGGTGATGAAGAGGTTCAGCCATCATGCTCAGGACAAAGTTCTTACTGGGTGCTATTTGCGGTTTTACTTAAATTTGCTGCCATCAAACATTTTGATGCCTGAATTTCATTCAAGCAAACAATAATAAACCTCAACATTTTCACCTTGGCTGAAGGGAAACACTTGTTTTCTCCTGTTCATATTCGAACACATGCACTTATCACAAATGTAAAGCCATAGATCAGAACATTTCACGCTTAGTGCTGCTTCACCATGCTGAACGCATGATTATCTTTATTTCTGTTATATCTTCTAGAGTTTCTCTAAAATCCTCAAGGTCTATTGCATATGTTTTGCAAGTACAAATACAGCATCAAAGCACAAAAATGAACTCTTTTGATTTGAATCCCTCATGTCTCTCCTTGCCCTCACCACTGACTGGAAAAAATAAAAAATATCATCAAATAACCACCACCACCTTCGCGCCTTGGGTTGACAGTGGGCTTAATTTTGTTGAACATTTTCTATTAACTGTTAGGGTCTAACTTTTTTTTTCTTTAAAGGTCCAAGGTGCAGGATTTAGGGGAATTTTGTAGAATCTATTGGCAGAAATGGAACAAAGCATTCGTATTTTATTATATATTTGATTTTAGTTTATTTCATTAGTGTGTAATCACCGGAAACTAAGAATAATTGTGTTTTTTCATTCGTGAATGGGTCTTTTTCCATTGAGTCCGCCATGTTTCTACAGGTGCCCAGAGCGGACAAACTCTGGGCACTGGCTCTACAGAGGTCCTATTATGTTTTTCTCATTTTTAGCCTGTAGGGGAGCGTCAGACGAGAGGTATTCAGTTGGTTTCAATCTGCAGCCTCAAGGCTTGATGCCACTAAATCTTACCCACTGGACCTTTAATATTTCATTGCGCTGCTTGCTGCTTTTTTTTCTGTAAATACTTACGAGGAACATTACTGGGACACTTTGTGGAATATAACCTGGTTCACTGCCACAAATTGGCTTTTGGAGCAGTTTTGCTTAACAGTCTTAAGTGTCAGATTGTATTGGGGGTAATGAGAACATTTTTTTTTAAAAACATCTCCAGAGTCAGCAGCAGCTCTGCCAGCGAAAACCCAATTTATGTCTAATCAGAGTCTCTGAGAGGCTGAGGGTTAAAGAAGGAGCACATCGAGATGGACACTATATTTTTCTCATCGACTTCCTCCATAACTCTTGAAAACTTCTTCTCTAATGCTGTTTTATACTTACCGTACGGTCTCGAAACGGACAGAAACATATATCGAGCTGTGTTTTCTGGACAGAGAAAAACTTTTCTAATTGGCCGGGAGCTGTAAACAGGTCAGGCGTCCCACATATCTGATGCCAAATCACCATCATCAATGGGAGATAAATCAATTTCTCTCCCCTTTTTTTTCCTCAGCTCTTTCTCTTCATCCTGCCACGCCTTCTGTTCTCACCCACCCACACACACACACACACACACACACACACACACAAACACTTCCACTGGAGCTGGTCGATAACGGAGCGGGTATTGAGCAGTGGCTGTGGTCTAAATGAGAGTTTGATTTCTCAGGGGGTGTTAGCCCCTGTAACTATGGTGTTGAGTCGCCATCAGAGACCTCTACGCCAAACGCTCATTGATGAAGTGCGTGTGTGCGTGTGTGTGTATGTGTGTGCCCCGGGTGCGCGCTTTAAGCACCTTTTGATTTAGTTGTGCTGAAGAACAATACTTTTCATTAGAGCCTGATAGCTTTCATTAAGAGCAATTCAGCCGGGCCCCTAATGAGCTGATCTGCTCTTGAACACCTCATTCTCCTTGAAAAACAATGAAGCATGGAAACACACACAGAGAGAAATATAACACTTGTCCCGATTGCATCTTGAGTCGATTCTCCAAACTGTTAGTTCATCAGAGCTCCAAATAAGTGGAGACTAGCTGGCGGAGTCTTTGTTTAGGAAGCTCAGGCGGTGAGCCTTTCTGTTCAAACTGCAAATACACTTTGTGTCGTTTGAGCCTATTCATAACATTTACTAAGCCGCTGATATTGTCTAAACCAATAAAAAGCCTGTGCCTTCGATCCAATATGTGGCCAAAGCACATAGCAAAATCGCTCTGTGCTTTCCGGAATCTGTCCATTAATGCTGCTTCGCTTTGAGCATTCAGACTTTGAGTTTGTTTGACAGGATTTGTGTTTGTTGTTTGTAGCGTCTTGCAAATTCTTTCACCCCTGTTAGCCCTCTGCGCCCGCCGCCACCTAGCAACGCACACAACGGCGCCCGAGTGTGTGTAATGCTATCTCCCATTTTTTTATGCCGTTTCATATCTCTGGGCCTTTGCGGCGGGGGAACAAGCGAGGCAGAGATGGAGAGAGAAAAACGGAGAAGGAGGAGGGACCTTTGACAGAGCAGCACTGACGAACAGCTCGACATAGTGAGATACATAAACATGAGGTCAGAGTGTATCGCAGCAGGAGATGGTAGAAGGAACAAGGAGAAAGGGCAAGCGAAAGAAAGTGTGTGAGAGTGAGAGCCGGGGAAAGACAGATATACTGCATCAGAAAGGTTGTCTCTCATTGACAAGCTCTCACTCTGTTCAGGAAGCCACCAATCAATGCTTTGGCACGGCAGGGCATACACACACACACACACACACACACACACACATCGTCCTCCGAGGTACTCTGTGTGTGTGTGTGATGGAGGAGAGGATGTGATAGTGGTCTGCGTGCTGCAGGAGAGTGTGTGTTTGAAATGCAGAGCACGTCAAGAGTCCTAGGGAGCTCCTTTTGCAGCAAAGCCTCATTAAAGAGACACTTGCCTTAAAGCAAGGATATACTGCCAGACCACACACACACACACACACACACACGCGCGCGCGCTCAACACCAACACTAGAGATTCACTCTGGCTAACAGAAAGTGATGCACATGCAGAAGCGGCTCCGGACAAATCGAAAAAGAAATCTGTGTGAAGAAAATAAAGGTGGAGCGAGTGGAGGAATAAATGTGGTGTAGTAAATGTCCTCCGCTCCAGTCCATTTTTTTTCCCATTTCCTCTCCTTGTTCTCCATATGAATAAAGTTTAATTTATCCACCAGCCGCCCCTCCCCCCACCTCACACTAATATTATATTCATGTATATTTGATTGTGTCAACTCTATGGAGATTGGCTATGCTGTATCTTGTGTGCCTTTTAAAAATGCATCTATGAATAAATAATGTCTGTATCCGCTGATTGAAAAAGCCATATTGCCAGAAAGCCATGATGAAATGATAATGTAATATCTGTCCCTGTGTTGAATAAAGCAAAGCACCCTTCATCCTTTTCCCTTTTTTTTAATTCTCTCAGTAAATGAAACCTAAAGCTCTGCCACTGCACCTTACTCCGCCTGATGACATTCTCTTGTATGGTTTGCACTGCTTCTCTGAGTGTGTTTTAATAAAGAGAAAGCCTCTTTCTATACATCTGAGTGCTGTGTGGTTGTTTGGAGATATTAATAAAGAGAAGCAAGCCGTTTCCCCGAGCGGCTCCCCTGCTAATTGACAGTGATAGCGGAGACTCGTCTCCTGGGCTGACGTCGGGAGCCTAATAAAGATGCATTACTACGAGGATGTGAGAATGATGCAGATCGTGTGTCCCCCTCCCTTCTCCCAATCCTCCCCACCCTCCCTCCTGTCCTCCTCTTCCTCTCCCCACGCAGGCTGATTAAACTGATAAACTGCGCCAAAAAGAGGGAGAGATGGGGATGTAAATAATGAAATAGGAGCGAGTCAGGCGGGGAGGTGAGAGAAGAGGTGGGGAAAGCGACACAGCAGTGAGATGGAGAGAGAAATCCCATTAGAAACAGCTCCATGCCTAATGAATAAAATGTTAAGTTTGATATCGCCTGCTTAATTTCACAAATTATTAATTGGCGTGACATTTCCAGCTAAAAGCTGTGGCCTCTCTGTGACCCTGTGGTGTCACACTGTAAATAAAACGCACACTTACACTCGACAGGCAGCCGCTGCCGCTCGTGGCTTTGATATGCTCTCATTAGCATAGCAACAGCGAGCTGACCATCCACAAGGGATACAGTAACCCAGGCAACCAGAGTTGGCCAGTCCAACTATGGGAACCAGAGGCACAAATGGAGCCCTCCTCCCAGTCTCCATCCTAGTGTATCAACACTCAGGTCTGAGCATACGCAGCGCAAACATTTACTCCCAAGGGTGCAAGCAATGATTTGCAATTGTTACCGTAAGTGAGCCGCATTTTTAGGTACAGTTCTGGTAAATTCACTTGAATCACATTCTGGTTTGCTGCATTTTGAATAGCCTCAAATATCTGCAGGCTCTCCAACAGAAAACACAAAGTTATAAATTTACATGTGAGCAGAGAGGGCAAATCCAGAAAAACAGTGGATGCCAGTTATTTCTTTATGCGCATTATTTTGCTGTAGTTAAGGCTGCTGGGTATTGAACATCAGTACTATTTCAGAAGAGGCAAAATGTGGCCCTAGAATGGAAGGTTCAAAAGCTTCTTTGTGAGTCACAAAGTTGAAACTTAAAAATAAGATTACTGCATTAGAACATCTGTTTGGTTTGGAGTGAGGAAGGAAGTTGGCGAATAAGACAAAAATAAAGTGAATAAAACTTTACATCATTATATCATCCCAGCAGTTCTGCCTCACGCATGTAGATAGATTTTTTTGCTGGGGTGATTATTTAATTGTGTGCTAACGTGAATTTTTGCCTCCTGTTACTCACACAAGTTTGATCGTGGAATCATTTGTGTTTAGTCGCATTACTCGGACCAGTGTTTACTTGTCCGAAACAGCCAAGTTATTTATAGTACAGTAGCCTTAAGCTATCAAACAACAGTATGCACCATTCTGAATTCGGCACTCACCTGCCTTTCTCTCTCTTCTTTTTCCCCTCTCTCTCTGTAACATTGCATTCATGATTTGAAGTAACTCCAGTCAACATTACAGTACATAAACACAATGGGTGTCACCTCTAGATGCTGCTGCTGAAGATACATCAACTTTTTAATCTCAAAAGTTTAAAAGTAATCTCTGAGCTCTGCTCCGGATCAGAGCAGAATCCAATGTGACTTTGGGTGTTTATTGCTCCAGGAGGTCTGGATCCACACCGACTCTCTCCTGTGGAGCTGGCCGGCTCTGAGCAGCTGAGCAGCGGCTACGTTTGTCATTTTTACAACTCAGTTTTTGTACAGATTAACAAACGAGATATAAAGTGATAATGAGAGAGCCTTCCCCTACAATATTTATGCTAAGCTCAGCTAACTAGCTGTCTAGGCTGCTGGCAGTCACTTCATATTTAACATCTCGTCTAATTGGCACAAAAATGAATAAACTTGTTTCCCAAAATGTGAAACTATTCCTTTAACTCAGGAAATTACTTTCTTTTCGCAGCACTTTACACAACTAATGTGTACCGGAGTATTTTTCTAACCAATATTCTCTCTAAATCGACTTTGAATGAGCCACTTACTACTTTTCCTGAGCAGATTTTTACACCATCTTTGACTCCTCCGGTCCTATTTTTATCCTCCTCTCATGGGACGTTTCAGCCAAACAGCTTTTCAAATTGAGTGGGACATTGTAATAATCTTTCCACCCCTATTTATACCCATACACCTCAAATATAGATTCTGCACTGGCAGATGGAACAGTGTCAATCTCTCTCCGTCATTTGGCATGGAAACCTTGCAGAGTTTCTGAAATGCATATGGTGGATCCTGCACAGATGGATACCTCGCACTGGCAATTTTATTCCACCTGTCAGTGTCTATCCCACCTGCCCGACACAAGCACACGCACAACACACACACACACACACACACACACACACACACACACACAGAACATAGAACAGTGGAGGCGGGTAGTGCTGTTGTTAATTAGAATTTAACATATCAAACTGCGTTTTCTCAGTACCTCGGTGTGTGTGGGGGTTAATTGTGTGGGCAGAATGACTAGCTGCATAGCTGTTTGTGTTAACTCAATACAGAAACACAGGCTATGTAAGGGAGCGTCTAATAATAGATGCACGGACAGATTGGAAAATCCTCTGCACAAGCAGAATAAAAGTGCTTTAACTACATCTCTGGGTAAGCAAAGAGGCGGTGGGAGAGAGGAGGAGGAGGAAAAAGTTGAGAAAAGGGAGGAAGAGGGAGAAAAGAGAGGGCTAGTTCTTACTCTCAGCTAGCTCTTTGTGGTTGTAAAATGTGGTGCTGTTCAGTCGTGGATGGTGTTGTGGTGATGTAGCATTTGCCTCCGTGTTCTTTGTGTGCAGCGTCGTGCAGACCTTCTGCAGCCTCCCAAAGACACAACTCTTTAATGAGCATATCGATCAGCGTTTCTCACACCTTCATTTCCCCCACAGAGAGAGAGAGAGAGAGAGAGACGGGGAGGAAGGAGAGGAAGAAAAGGAAAGGAGAAAAAAAAGCTATGAAGAGACGAAAGCTTTAGAAAAGCTTTAGACTCACAAAGTGGGCTTTTTTTCTAAAGACCGCAGGGGAGTCGGCTTTGTGCCTGTAAAATTCAATTTACCTTTTCACAGATGGGCTATACTGCGGCTGGTATTGAGGTGCACAACTCATAAGCCGCTCTGAATTTGTGTGTGTGTGTGTTTGTGTGCGCATGTATGTGGGTCTGGTTGTACTGTATGTGCGTGCATGCCCGGTGAATAAGCACGCTCGGGTGCGCGTGTCTGTGGGCGTGCATACGCAGGTGCTCGTATGCTCATTTGTGTGCGTGTGTGTGTGAACAGAGAGTAAAGCGGCAGTGTAAGCCACCCTGGTGTGAACCTGGGTTTTCTCTCAGAGCTCCGTCTCGCTCCAGTCGCTTTCTCTGCATCACATTACCTCTCCACCTCCACCCACCCAGCACCACAGACAGAGGGAGGAAAAGAAAAACATCAAAGACAGCCAATGAGACTGTTGTAGCTGCTTAAATCACTGGGATGTGACTTCTTTGTTGACTTGAAGGAGAACAGTCAATACTGTACAGGTTTTGGGAGACGCATCTGTTAACTTGAGAAAAATCTGTGTCTCCTGGGTGATGTGCTGCACTTTAGCAAACACCATGTTGAGTGATAATAATACGCTGTGTCAGCGGAACATCCTCCTCCACTTTGTATGCCACTGTAGTTCTTTTCAAGTGACGCCCTGCAGCAACATTTCCTCACACAATCAATACCTCTAAAAACCTGACCACCACTACATGCTTGTCTTAGCCGTACCTTTGCGTGAATTAAAAGGGAAACTTTCTAAGGGATGAATAGACCAAGTACTCTGTTTGCAGTCCCCTTTGAATTTGCTGCCTTACTGATGATGACCATAAAATAAATCTAGATAGAGACAGGTAGGTGTGCAAGTCAAATCCTTAACTGTGTTTAGATGGATTATGATGTAAAAATGGGGTATACACACATTGGATTAAAACTCCAAAATGTGGGTTAAAACAGGCAACATTTCAACAGTACAAGCAGGATCAACAGCTTTCAAGTTTGAATTGTTGCCTTTCATCCAGTCCGATAAAATAAATGTGCTCCTAGTATTAATGATACTTTCACCCTGCACATTAATAATTAGTAATTAGATCACAGTTAGGTTACATTACACTTTATTGTCAGATTCGAAGATCATTTGTCACGTCACGAGCAAACAGTTGTTCATATTTTAGAAAATAAAAGCACGTGCTTAAGTATGCATGTACACAATGTTAAAAGGGAAGTTTGGGTATTTTTCAACCAACACATATATCACCACTCCACTGCTGCAGCATACCAGCGACAGGTGAGACAGAGTTTGAACAGTAAGTGATTGCACCTGCCATTATCACCATATTTTGATGCTGATGTATTTGTGTGGCTCTATTGGCTCAAGGGCGCCCTTCCTTAGACATGGTAAACAAATGCCACTGACAGTTTTAATTTGTTGCCAGTTAATAAGAGACGAGCCTGAGGTTAGCTGTGGGGTGCAGCACTGTGAACAAACAATGGGTTTTAATGACGAGTGGGTCGCTGCAGGCTACTTTTCATGTGCTGAAGTGTTTCAATATCGGTACAATGCAACTTCTAACTTACTGTAGCTAGCAAGCTGCTGTGCTAAAATACCTCTCTGTTCATTTGTAGCGTGCCGTGTGTGAGCGGCCTTACACCAGTACATAAAAAGATACAAGCCTCCCACTCATCATTGTTCACGGAACGCAGAGTCCAGGGGATGCTAGAACCAGCCAGTTGAAGTGAAGTGAAGCTTAGCGGACCTTCGTCAAACTGCTGAAGTTTGGTGAAGTTTAGGCGCCACAACTACTTGGTTAAGTTTAGGAAGACATTGTGGTTCCCGTTAAGATAACTTCACTACTTCTGTAACTTAGGCATCAACATAGGCTACCTACATCACGTACACACAGTAACTTTGTAAGTTACTGGACATGAAAAGCGGTCTCCTGGGTGAAAGTCCTGTGCTGATTTTACCCAGCCTTCCACCCTCCTCCCCCAATAAAGACCTGGTTGCTCTTTTTATTACTTCACCTGACTTCCTACTGTGTTGCTGTAATAATTACTTTGGCCACTAGAGGTCGCCACTTAACAACACAAATTTGGGTTATGAAAAGTGTTTGGGTTTGGGTCATGTTTTCACAGTGAACCTATACGGCCGTTTCTCTGATGAGGATGTTTTCAACCTGTTCTGAAAGCTAGTTTTGCAAGCTCGCTCTGGTATCAGCTACTTCTAGTTCCCTACATCCTGCACTTACTCGCGGTAGGACTCAGGGAACATTTGAAATGTTTTCTTTATGTAAAACAAAAGTTTATTTTTAAAGCTTTGTGACGCTTGTGCTAATTGCCCTCATGTATTCTGTTCGTTTTCATTTATTTTAAGTCCAATCGAAAATTACAATTGCTCACCTCTCAGGCTGCACACCTCCTCGATCCTTATCTACATTAAGGCAACTCTGTTTTGAGAGCAGCCTAATGAGTATGTGATCGCCAATGTCTATCTTTATACTTTCAATATGGATGTCATTCTCCATGTTTTCATCGCTGAAATGGAAATTGAACAGTCCAGGTGTTCTTTTAATAGCTGTAGTTTGTGTCCCTTTTGCTCCGAGAGCTGATGCAAGAGGCTGAATCAGTTTAATTAAGTAAAACAACATTTTAAAAAATGGAGAAAGCCAGCAAGGAGGACAGATGAAGCAGCAGCAGAGGGAAAACAGGAGTGCAACAGTGAAAAAGAGGGGTGGAAGAGGGTAAGGAAAATGTGAGGACGAAGGCGGGAGGGAGATGAAACAGAGATGAGAGAGAAAGAGAGGGAAGCATGTATGTGACTGGGATTGCTCTGTCAGGTTCCGTTAGCTTGACTGAACCTTCTGTGCGTTTACAGTTTGTTTGTGTATTTGTGTACTAATCCATAACTCTGCATGTGTCTGTGTGTGTGTGTGTGTGTGTGTGTGTGTGTGTGCACCTACCAGACTGCTCCTCTTACGACGTTTTAATGAGGGGGAGAATTCACTCCCCGGCTTCCCAAAGTCTCTGCAAACTCAAATATGAAAAGACAGAAAGAGAGAGAGAAAATGAATACTACAATAACAGTGACACTCTCCCTCTTTTTCTAGTAGTAAAGACTTCTTTGACGTTTCAGAAGAAGAAAACGGAGAGAGAAAAGTAGCTCTATCATGTCGACAGAGGAAACGTCGGAGTTGAAAGGGAGTTACAGTAGCAGTGGGGAATCTGTTCCCTCTGTCTCTGTCGTTCTGTCTCTCTTCAGGTCCGCCTGTCTGTCTTTTTCTCACACATTGTCCTCAAACATTTGTGTCAACACCTGCAGCAACTGCCCGCAGACAAATCATTTCCAGATTCTTCTGACCGAACTAAAGACAATAATCACAGATTAAAGGTGCTACATGAACATTTTTAACATCAACATATCAATGGTGCATTTGGTTGAGACATTTGGATATTGACCTGAACAAGCTAAACCAATACTTATGTTGTGTTCACACCAGACTCCAAGCAAATGTTACTCAAGTGAGTTTGATCCTGGTATCATTTGTGTTTATCATGTTCTCGGACAAGTGTCTATTCGCCAAAAACAGTCAGAATACTTTACCATACATTAGCCATAAGCTAGCAAGCAATGACATACACCAAGAGTGTGTGTGTGTGTTTGAATTCAGTTGAGCTTCTCAGTGAACTCAGTACTCACCAGACTCCAGTTCTCTCTCTTCATCTCTTCTCTTCATTTCCCCTTCAGCTTCAGGCGGCAGTCAACATTACAGAACATAAACAGCTAACCATGGAGGTCACCTCCATTGATCACTGCTGCAGTCAGTTTTATAAAGAATGAGTGCAGATAAATCCACTTTTTAGTCCCAGATTTTTTTAAATGACTGTCTGAGCTCTCCTCTTGTCAGTAAATGGCTCCGGATCAGAGCAGAATCCAATATGATGTTTAGTCTGGGTATGCAGCCGACCGCCATCCACCTGTTTACAGTGGAAACACCAGCGCAATGGTAACAGCCTTAGCAAATATATCATGATCGACGTGAAGCATTTTGACCTACAGGACCAGTGTGTATGATGTGGTGGCACCTCGCTGTGAAGTTGCAGATCGCGAGTAACTGAATACCCCTCCGTTCACCCTCCTGTAAGTAGTCTACAAAACTCAGTCGCAGGAAAGTCAACACAGACTCCAGATTGTAAAAAAATTCCAGCATACTGCTTAATACAGAGAGATTTATCTGGCTGGTAGGCTTAATCGGCATTGTGTGAACTCATTTGTCAAGGATGGTAAATGGTACAGGCTTTCATTTATATATAGTCCCACACTGCAGGTTTAAGGTCAGGGATGTTTTGGATGGAAACTGAAACATTTTAGGTGCACTTGACCAAATCTTTTACAGTCTAAAGATGTTTCCTTGTATTGCCTCATGAATTGGCTCGCTATCATTTGGTTTCTCCAAATTTTCCAGAGACAGCTGTTAATTTTATGGCCCATGTAGTTATTTTTGACTGAAATGTACATGAATGTGCCACAAGTTGTATTTATGACTTACAAACTGGGATTCTGGAGCATGCAAGGGGCACATTAAAGCAGCATGACTCGTCCATTAAATCAATCTAGGGCAACCTGAGGTTTGCAAATGAGGAACACATAGAGGATAATGAAGTAAATATTGGAGTTAAGGACCCACAGTTCACTCATTTAGTTTCAAGGTGTTGGCACAAGGTGTTAGGAGTATTTTTTTCACTCTTTGGCCTTGAATGGAACTCCAAAAAGTAATTAATTTTACCTGTTTTGGAAGCGGCTTAACTATTGACGCTGCACCACATAGCTGACACACCAATTTCACCAGTGTCTTGATGTAAAGATGATATCTTAATATATTTTTTGAGAATGTCCCCGTCAGAAAAACAACAGGCTTGAAAATTTGATTAAATGCTGTATTTTTCCTGACAAGCAGCCTCCTGCAGTCATTTGATAACTTACTGTCGCTCGTCAGTAGCAGAGGCAGAAATCACTCCAGAGGGATGGTTGGACGCATAAAGGACACGATTTCGACACTAGAAACTGCGGGTCATGTCTTCTTGGACCAAAAGTCTGTTTTGGTTTTTTGAATCATGAGGGCAATCTTTCCCGTGTACAACCTGTAGTCAGTCCACCTACTTTTAACCATTTCTCTTGCTTGGCTTCTGATCGGTAATTTCTCCCTTTAACCTTCCAATTTCTTTGTGATAAAAATCAAATAATTACAGACGTGGACTCTGCTCAGATTGCCTTTGAAAATAGATTAAACCAGCCCCAAAGAAAGTTTTAGATGTTGACTTTTGATAACCTTTTTGCACATTTTTTTAATTTATTTTAATTTTTTAAAATTTTACTGTGAACTATGAATCAAGCAAAACGATTGCAAAATAAACGATTGATAAATGTTGGCAGTGTACATTCCTGCAAACCACAGATATGTTTCAACTTTAGTTTTTTATGTTGCAACTTCACAATTCTATACAGTAGGTTCAGTTTTCAGTTTGGTATGTATGACATGGACAAATGTTAACATATGTGTGGTTTGCAGAAATGTAAAATGCCAAAATTGTATTCTGGCGACTGGTCTAATTTAGGATTGATTAAACTAAAGAGTACTTTACCATCCTTTTATTTATTCTTTTAACCTGTGGTGTACGGTTATATGGGTGTGGGGGCATTAAAGTTGCTATTTGTAAGAAAAGTTTACTTTTTGGTCTCATTGCTGGCTGATTGTAGGACGGGTTGGCTGGCGTCCCAAAGTGTCAAGTTTTTGAAGAGTTGGGAGTGAGACTCAAAAATCCATTTTTCTTACAAATAGCACCTTTAAGGGTAGGCCATTTGCTGACAGCCCAGAAAATCTCCTTCTTTTTCACAGCCTAATGTTGGCAGGTTAGAAGCATGGGGCCAGTAAAACCGAGCTTTAGACACAATATAGATGTATTATTATCCCCTTAAAATGATGATTTGGCTAACTCGAGAATGACTTATTGTTGTTTACTATTGAAACACCCAGCAGACACAGAGCAACATTAGCAGCAGCTTCTACACTGAAAAATGCCAGTTGCATGAAGAAAACATTGCCAATGAAACCAGTGAGACTGAACCAAAAAATGAAGCTGTGGGATGAAAAACCAAAACAATGCGCTGAAAGACAGTAAAAAAAAAGCTCAGTAGAGCTGAACTGCAATCGGATCGGAGATTATTCTCTGTGTTGCTACTACAAGCAACCCATTTCACATAACGAGCAGTAGTCATTTCATTTGTCAATGATACAAAAATGTTGAATAGCAGCTTTAACCAAGTATTATCTCTTGTCTTAATCCTACCAATCTATGCCAGGTGACCAGAACACACAGGTTCAACCTATTTTGTTGTTTAGTTTTGACGACTCGATGTCCTATTGGGATATTTGGTCTTCATAATGATGAATAGAAAGGAGGGCTGCTGGATTTCGTTTAGACTTGCAGTCCATTCACCTGTTCTGCAGACATACTGTGAGCAGGGAGGAGAAAACCCTTCACCGGAGTCCACACATATCCAGTAGATGTTACTGGTGGAGTAGGGACACCCAATGGCAGCTTGCAGTACTACAGCTGCCTCCGACAGAAGATCCTCACTTTGACAATGATACAGGTTGATTTGAATCCCCTGTGACTCAGGATGTAATACTACAGCAGCAAATAAAACCTCAATCTTTACGTAATCAACCCGCTTTTATCAACCTTCTGATCACCACTCTGTGTGTGTGTGTGTGTGTGTGTATGTGTGTGTGTATGTGTGTGTGTATGTGTGTGTGTTTGAATGGCTGTCAGAGTCTTTGACTGTTATCAGAAGTCTGATTCCAGCCCAGGCTGTCTCTGATCTCTACAGGCTGTGTCAGCCGCTTGGGAATTTGGGCAGACAGTGTTGTTACGTAGATATCCAGACATCAGGACTGAGGGTGTTTCCCTCGGGAGATAAGGGGAGCTTGATGGGTGACTGCATCACAGCATGGCAGGGGCCAGTCTCCAGCCGTGGATAAGGCGTCTGGCTGCACAGTGTTCTTCATGTATAAAGCTGAAGGTCAAAAACTGAAGTTGTCTGGACTCACACAGGGAGATTTAATCAGAACGTGACTGACAAGCACAAATTGTAAGCTGTTTGTGCTCCCTTTGTTTCTGCCTAAAATAAAGATACTGAGCATATTTTTTGCACATTATAGCTTTTATGATATTGTTTGATTATTATATTATACATAATGTATTATATATTATATAATAAAGTTATATGTATGAATATAATCAGCATATTCAAATGACTTTCATTTTCCTACCTATATTTCAAGTTTTGTATGTTGGTTTCACAATCTACACACAAAATCCAGCCACGACCCGATTCAAGTTCTCCGCACAGGCAGACGGGCCAGAACAAAATATCAACTGTTGTCAAACTGTCAGAGCAGGACAGTGTATTGACGAGGATGACGTTCCCATCAGCCAGAGCTGTACCTTGTATTTTGAAATTAACAAATGCTTACAAGTTAATCTAAAGTCAGCATTGTCATTGTCAGCAGGTTGATGTTAGCATTTATCTCAACACACCACTGTGCCTAAGCCCAGCCACACAGAGCTGCTCTAAATGCCAGACTCTTAGACTTGTCAACCAGCCACAACAGTGTTGACTGATAATGTTTTCACAATGTCATTATGGCAACATGCAGTCCTGGAGACACCTACTGTAGAGGGAACTACCACAGAGGTGGGTTTGAGTACTTTGCCAGGTGTGTATATGTCAGTCTGTCTGTATGTGGACAGATTTTTGTCACAACTGTGAAAAATACAGTCACTTCACAGACGTGTAATCAAGATCAAATGAAGGCCAAATTTAAAAGATGGCTTTGGTCCAAATAAGGGCGCCGAAATTAGGGGGTTTCCCCCTCTGAGTTCAAAGATGGTGGTCTGGTCTATGAGTACTGAGTACTCATGTACAGAACGTCAACATGTTGACAGGCGGGGCGGCTCGTGTGATGAAATCACGAGATGGACTAGTTAAATTATATTGAGGTTCAAAGTAATTTATTTGTCATTATACAACACAAGGTTGCATAAGAAAATGAAAGTAAACTCTATGCTACACAAGAAGATATATACAGTTATTTATATATATAAATACATAAACATGTAATGCATTTTTTTAATTTGAATGTAAACAGCTGCAACAAGATGGTGATGATAAGAAATCTGCATCTTCATATCACAAGTTCAACATCTGGTAAACACTGTCCATCAATTTTGACCAGGTATGAGCACCAAGCATCAGTGTTATAAACACATAGTCCACCTCTCCTCGTCCTGCTGTAGTCCTGCGCTTTGTTGTGGTGGAGACAGGTCTGTGTAAAGATGTAGACACAACAGTCTCTGATTTCCAGATTCTTGGCTAGTCTGAGTCCTGGACTTGTCCATTTCTTTTTCCTGCAACCTGACATTAGCCAGGGTTAGGGTAAAACCAAGCTGGATTAGCATGACTCTTATCATGACTCTCTTCCTTCCTGGGGCGAACCAGCTGGTCAGGTTAGATGGTCAAAAGATGCCCTTGGCAGTAATCGTCTCAAACTTTCTTTTAATCCAAAACCCATGCTTTCTTCTCCATTGCTGATGAAAGTGTTTCTGTCATAGCTAATACCTGTTTCAGAAATAATCCTGGGGGGAAAAAGTCCTTTAAAAGAGTGATCATATTCTAATAACTTGGTACAAACAGACTGGGATTGCACATGTAATAGAGTGTTAGAGATATGAGGTGGAAATTACAATAATGGTGACTGTTTGGTATACAACCAATGCAAGTACTGCTTTTCGAAAAATGTAACAACCTCCAACTATATCCGTGTATAAATGTACATATGTGTAGAAATGTGTACCTGATGGCTTCATCTAAACATCACATCCTCAGTGAGTCCTCAGCCGGAGGACCAGACTGATACTTGGATGTTGTAGTTGCTGATTCTCTCAACGCTGTGGCTGCCAGATTTATTGGAATGTTTCACCACTCGTCACACTGTGGATTCACACTTCCAAGGACATAAAAAGACAGAGTTGGTAATGATACATCCCTTGTCTCACAGCAAGCAGACAGGAAGGAGATTTCACCGTCTTTCCAATTCTGATGCAATGTCTTATTCATTACAAGCCTATTGCAGTCTTTGGAGTGTCTCTCTCTTTTTTCTTTTTTTTTCTTCTAGACCCTCGGGGGAAATGTACATCTGATATGGACTGGAATTGGAATTAATGTTTTTTTTTCAGAAGCTGACTATCTCTCGTGTTGGTGTGTTGTGGTGTGGCACGCCTTTTAATGCGTTAAAATGGTAAACCTCCCTATGGAAGTAGGTGTGCACCAACAATAACAATTCCCTTGTGTTGCCCTCATGCCGGCTGTTTGATTTTCCCTTGTTTTTGTACTCTTTCATCCTCCCCTCTCTGGTACGTGGTGTGTACCCCGTTCTTCCACCCTCATCTCTGTTTGTTCTGATAACGAGCATAGAGGCACACACGGCCTGCCCACAGAGAGCGCCACAGAGAGACACAGACACAGAGAGCGAAAAAGAGAGAGTCGAGCAGAGAGAGAACACTCTGTTTTCATAGGAGACTCCTTGTGCTCCACTTTTGCCATAATGGCCTATTTGTGTACGACAATCTCGCTCCAACACCTCGCCTCTGATGCCTGGTTTATTTTAAACTATGCAGGGTATGCCTCCCCAGATGTAGTTATGCGTGCGTGTGTGTAATGTGTGTACGTGCGCCTGCATGTGTGTGTGTTTTTCCTACCATGTGGGATGCCGACTCCTGCGCCTCTCATCTGTCAGCTCAGCAGGGTTGCTATGGGAACGACAGCGGACCAACAGGAGTAATGAAGATGCTCTGAATTGTTCTGAGGTGACCTTGAAAAGAGCTGGAGTAGCCTCGACTGCAGGTAGTACGCACCAGATGCATTTAAAAAGGTGGACGCTGCCGCTTTGAGACACTCAACTCACAATGCACTGCTACAAGTGCCTCTCTTACTGGTCAGGCTGCCAAGTTTACAAAATTCTTGAACTTCTTGAAAAGAACAGTTCACCCAAAATGGTGACTCAGAAGGTTGAGCCATTATCTCCACAACCCCCATGCCGATGGAGAGTCGGGAGAAGTTTCATAGTCCCCCCCAAAAAATTCTGGAGCTTCACAGCGAAACATTGTCGCAGAATTCTCCTTAACAACTGACACAGATGGGAACTTGTTTTAAAAACAAACCAACCAGAAAAAAACACGTCTACCCTGAGATAGCCCTCTTCAACCAAAATCTTCATCGTAGCTGCTGTACTAAAAGCATAAGCACCCACCCCGTTTGAACTGGATGCATAAGCTCGACCTCCAAGGGTGTAAATAATGTCTTTTTAAATCATTGGAGTACACCGAACTAGCTGTATGGAGCCATTTTTTTTTACATTTTTCATCAAGTCCCCATCTACTTCAGTTGTTTGGGAGAACGCTGCGACACTGTTTTGCTGTGAAGCTCCAGAAATGTTTTATGGACTACAAAACTTCACCCGACTTACATAATGTACATAATGACATGAATTTTCAGATTTGGGTGAACCGTTTCTCGCTCTCGAGATGAGTCACTTCTTCTTTGTTGGGAGATGTTTGTAACCAGCAGATGCTTTCTTTAAATATTAAATCCTTCCTTCCCTTCTGAGCCGAGCCCCTGTTTTTACACACAGGAGTAGTACAGATCACCAGAGTGATGGTATTAACACTCAGCTTTTAATCAGTGGCTGATGGAGTGGCATGGAAGCCAGGTGGAGGCTCTTTACGGGAAATAAGTGCCATTAACTGATCAAGTAAAACAGCCGAAATTCACAACGACAGCAGCTGTACTCCCTAATGGAGAGAAACTGCTAATAACTCCGCGTCTGTGTGTGCGTTGTGTATGTGTGAGCGTGTGAAGAGCTACAGTGTTGGTGTCTATGTGTGCACACATTCAGGTCCATGCGTGTGTGTGTGTGTGTGTGTGTGTGTGCTCACAGAGGAAATGAGGAATTGAGGTCAGAGGGAGTGCAGACCTACTTTGAGAGATTCCTGTTCGTTTGTTAATGTCAAGCAACCACCATTTAACACTGATCCCACCTCCTCATTGTCTCGTTCAGATTGACCTCTATGACCCTTTGCATTCGTTTGGATATGTGTGTGTGCATGCACTTGCTACCTCCACACCAATCAACCGCAGTACTGCTATTGATTGCGCTGCACTCTGCTCACCTTTCCACTTGTTTACTTGTTTTAGTGATTAGCCTGGCCCCCCAACAAGCTGAAGCTCATCACGACTGCTTTCCAATGGAAATGAGGGAAGCGCTCCGGGTAGGAAGGTCAGGAGGAGATGAGGTGAAAAGAGAGGAGATGAGGGAATGAGGGAACAAGGAGGTGAGGAAATGAGGGGATGGGAGAAGGAGGCGTGAAATCCCATGATGGGTTCTGCTCAGCATCCTGAGGATTACAGCAAGATCCACATCCACCAGTGCAGCAGAAGGGAGCGCTCCTGAAGTACACATCAGCGCTTTTCAAAATGAAATATCCAACACTGGAAAGAAAACAGATGCTTCCTTTTATAAGATGATTGTGGCATGTAATAAACAAAGGTTTATGGATATATTTGGTGGGTTTTATTTTCTTTGCACAAAGGGTAAAAGACAGAATACTGAGGAGAAATGGTACAAAAATACCCTAACCCACTTTGGATCAGTTCTCCAGTTATAGTTAAGTAACCTTAGTAACTTTGAATTGTGTGTATGGGGCAGTAGTAGAAGCAATACAAGTATATAAAGAGTTAAGGGTTGGTGTGGTCTCTTTTAGCCGATTCAAAACCAAAAATAAAACACTTGAATTGGTTAAACTGTGTTTGTATTCTCTTAACATAAGCTGCAAATGTCAGCATTCATGTAGCTTGTAAACTAGCTTGCTTTCTACCAACAATAAAAACTTAACCCAGCGTTACATCCGAGGCCAAAGAGCATTTGATTGATTGTGAGGTTATGACTGGCACATCCCCAAGTGATATTTTCCTGCTGTGTAGAAACCAGTCCTGGGTGCTAATGTACTTTTGGCTTTTGCCTGTGACCTGTTAACTTTAGTTTCAGTCCAGCATGATATGTAGGCTATGTAATTAGGGACTTTTTTTTTTTTGCGCTAAAAAATGAGTCCTCTTGCAATATGAATAGTTTAGCTGGAGATGGCATTATGAACGCAGATGGCTAGCATCAGCTTTGGAACCAATGTAAAAAAGAAAATCTGGTTAACATTTCTAAAATCAATGACACATTGCTTAAAAAATTACAAAGCAGTCTAAGTTTTTAAATCTACAAGAGTTATTATTGCAAACTGCTTTTGTGCCGTGTGAGAACCGCAGCTGTACAATAGAAGAGTAGGCGTGTGTTTCATTTTCAGCTTGCAGGCAAGTTTTTTCAGTCTAACACTGTCCAAACAAAGCAGCTATTATTGTCGTAGCGATTGCAACAAGTTAGTACTGTAGATTGCTGAGTGAGATGCTCTGTTTGTCTGTTGACTGACTTTTGTCCGAAATCCAAATTATTTCCACACTACTGCCTTATTAAAGCTACTGTTTATATCCTCATTGTCTTTTTCAAAATAAAGAATTTCAAAATAAAGGTGTAACTTGAAGATGATGGTACGGACTGATGTTTTCACTTTGCACTGATGATATTGGATTGTTCATGATCAAATTGATATATAGATCCGAACAGACAGATCTTAGGTTCCTACTTATACATACATTCATGTCAAAGAACTTAGCAATCACAAGCATACAGTGTTTTATAATTGTATTTTTTTGAGTGGCGTAAAAGCCCCTGAAACAGCATTCAGACCATAATTAACATAATCTTAACAACCGGTCAAGGGAAATGGCCGCCCCCCATAAATCCAGTTCTGCTCAAGGTTTCTGTCTGTTAAAAGGGTTTTTTTTCCTGACCACTGTTGCCAAAGCTTGCTCATGAGAGAAAAGGCTGGGATTCTGTATATCAATGAATTAATGAGCATGGTCTAGACCTGCTCTAATTGGAAAGTGTCATGAGATTACTTCTGCTGTGAATTGGTTCTATATTAATAAAACTGACTTGACTACCGTCTTCATCAGCAGACTGAGTTTACCCCGACCCAGATTATTTTGTCAATCCACAATTGTAAATCATTTTAAATTCAGTATCATTAACATCCAGTCTTCTTCTCAACTGTAAATTGGTGGAATGTTATGACATCATAGGCTTTACCCACATGCATGTGCTTCCTTACATGTGAGCGGCACAAAACAGCTCCATAGCTCTATGAGAGGCCAACTCCACAGGGAGCCTTTAATTAGTATGATTCAATTAGGCACAGATAACAAAGATGGTATCAAAGGAGATATAAGAGTGAGAGCATATGATGTGCTGCTTGTTGTTTGGTTTGGTGATTGGTTTTTTTTTCAAACTTAATTTTTTAAGAGTACAAAGATAACACAATTTCCCATTTTACTTTTTTGTAATACTTGTTCATGTATATTTTCTGCAAACTTTATCTCCTGACATTATTGTCTATTTTTCTGAAAGCCTTTTTCATCGTTGAGCTCTAATACAGTCTAAGAATACAGTCCAGTCCAGTCATCGGTGACCCTGGTTCTAGATTGCATTCTGTTATGAAATATTTAGAAGGCAGAACACTGAACATCCCTTCACTTAAGACCTTGTACTACTCAGATGTGTTTCTTTTAACATGCTCTATATTTAAGGGATATTTCCCAATGAAAGTCAGGATAAAGTCAAACACATTACACTAGAAAATATTGCACACTGAGTCAATCTTATAAAACCCTGACTGATGTCAGTATGGCTGTTTGCTTTCTATTTAGCTCTTCACTTGTGATTCATCACTTCTTGTGGGCAGACAAGAGATCATAGCTGACATCAGAACATTTAAATTGGGCTAGCAGGGTGAATTTATAGCATCTCATACAGTAGTAATGGGACACATCTCTCTGTTGGAGCAGCTCTTTGAGATGCCAAATTTGTACATAATTATCTTGCCTTGTCCAGCATTAACAGAGCCTGTGGTTACACAGAGCATGTCAAATTGGACTGTGAAATTGAAACAGGCAGGAAATAGTAAAGTTGTTGCAATTCTGACAAATCAGTGTTCACTAGAAAATAGCTAATACCATCAGTTTTGAGCAAATGTGTTAGTACACAACAGCAGATGGAGACCAATCAGCAACACTCCATCAAGGTGTGAGTGCACTTACAGATGGCTTCAGGGTTGATTAGGATGTGTGATGAAGCATCTTGGTCATTTCAAGGAAGCCATGATTATTTCAGCATGCTGTGAACACACATGAGCGTGGCGGGGCTGCCTCTGATTGGCACTCAGGTACAAGCGGTGCTGCACATGACCAGCTGCATGGATTGCATCAATTAGGCAATAGGTGACATCATTCTGGCTCTCCAGTCGAACAGGCAGTGATGCTCTGTGAAGATTTTCCACAAGTTGTATCAAAGACAACACTGACTAATTTAAATTTAAAGCCACATCTAGTGCAATTATTTCTTGTAAAGTAGATTTAACTACTTTTATTTTGTTTTTATCCTCTGTCTCTCAGAAAGCTAATGGTTTGGAAACTGCAAACTGCTGGGATGAATCTGAAGCTCTGCCAACCTTCCCACGAGCACAAGAAACTGAACTTTTATACACCGACAGTCTGAAAATACATTTTGACAGTTTTATGCTTTGTGAATTTAGTACAGGCTTCGATCCCACACAAAGCACAAATTAAAGTGTAGACCAACCAGGGAGAGCCCAGTTCTTCAAACAATGGATATGTTCAATTGGTATGTTTTATATGTATCATTTCAAAAATGTGTACAATACATGTCATGTCACATTCAGATTAAATGTATATAAGCAGACTTTCATGTCAGACTTCTGTAAGTGTGACACCATACAGCATTGTATTGATATATTTAACGACATGTGGGGACATTTAGTACCATTTGGATATTTATAACGAGACACAGCCATGTTTGCAGAAGCGGGTAAGCCAAACCTGATGTTTTCCTGACCCTAACCATGTGGTTTACGTGCCTACTGTAAACCTAACCAGACCATAAGCACAAAATAAAACTTAAACCTGAACATAAAGTAAAGTTGCAACATATCCATTGTTAGCAGAAACATACATTGTCAGGTTGGGTTGCCAGGGAAGGTCATCTTTAAAGTAAGCCAGACCAGATCATGAAGCAGACCGTTAATGCGATCAGATGCTTACTGTTGCATTGAAAAGACATGTAATTATCACAAGTTGTGGCATCTATCATGTTAGGTTGGATGACCATTGCAGACAGAAGAATCTGTAGCTGGCTATACTTATACATTAAAGTAATATATTACATACCATTTCTTAGTGATCTTCTATCAAACCCCTTTGTATAATGCATTGTTTCCTTTTGGTTTATGGTTGGATGGTGCGATGAGGATGTTAATCACTGTTAAAATAAAAGAAGAAGACGTAATCTTGGCATACTGCTGCCAACCTCAATCACAGGAAAAGTGGTTGCAGACACTTGTAAGACACAAATAAGACAGATGAATGCATGACCATGCTTTGCCAGATTTTTAACTGTTAAAGGATAAGTTCATGCTCTTCCATGCTGATAGAAAGTAGTAGTTGTAGTCCAAAAACATTTCTGAGGCTTCACGGCAAAATAGCATTCTCCTAAACTACTGAGGCAGATGGGGACAACCAGAAAATAAAATAAAATAAAAAACACAAAAATGGCTCCATAAAGCTTGTCCAGCCTAATCCAAGTTTTCAGAAGGCCCAAAATCCCTAATTGTGATTCCCTGTGATTAAGGTTGTAGAAGTCTGCCAAGATTGTGTCTTTTTCTTTTATTTTTACAGTGATTTACATCCTCATAGCACCATAAAACCATAAACAAGGAAATAATAGATTATATACAGGGGTTTGATAAAATATCACTAGTTACTAGTTAAGTTATTTGTTATATTACTTAAATGTACTGTATAAGTACAGCCAGCTACAGATTCATCTGTCCTCAAAACCTGAGCAGATACAAGAGCCATGTAGAGGTGTCAGAACTGTATGCTTCAACTGAAGTACTTTTCAGATGGGCAAACGGCATCAGCTCCCTCTTCCCACACCTTTATGATGTCAGAACATATTCCAACTTCCTGAAACAGACATTTCAACATTAATTCCCTACTTTATGCAGCATTTTGCAGGCTGAGGTGAGAAACTCTCAGACTCAATTTTTCAGTTTTTACACGACACTTTTAATGGGTACAATCCATTGCAATGCAACACCCTCGAGGAAAGACTCTCCAACACTGTGCACCTTTAACCTCATTTGAACAATTATCCACCATGCTTCCTTCTGTGACTGCAAGCTTTTGACACTACCTTTGAGTGTGTCCGTTAGGAATGGTAAATGAACTGCGTTTATATAGCACTTTTCTAGCCTTACTGACCGCTCAAAGCGCTTTACAACACATGCCACATTCACACACACACATTCATACGCTGCTGGCAGAGGCTACCGTGCAGGGCTCGGACCTGCGCATCAGCAATAACCACTCATACGCACGCTCACACACCAGGAGCAATTGGGTGCAAAAACTGAGGTTCAGATTTTGCCCATGGAAACTTGGACTCCAGGGGACAGGCATCGACCTTCCGATTAGTGGACGACTGTCCTACCTCCTGAGCTTCAGCCGCCCCTATTGAGCCACAGCCACAAATCTTTTGCCTTCACACTTGGCTGGACAACACAGCAGCATAACCTGGTCTTAAACGCCACATGACAACATTGGCACGGGTCAGGCATAGCTCCATTTGTGATCTCGATCTTTACTTAGTCATAGAGACTTCTCAGCATAAACCTTAGGGGGATATAGAAATGTTATTTTTTGCCTAGTACCCGGCAGTGCTTTGCATTTTTAAAGGTATTTATGAGCTCTTACAAGTGTTTGTGGTCTTCTCAGGATAAGAACATGGCTGAAACCCGGGGCAAAACCTGCATTTAAATCCAGCATCTCCACAGACCTTTCAGCAAAAGCATTACAAGCATGGCCCTGCTGTTCTCTTCTTCCCTGTACAAGCTGTATGCCGTTGCTTTTGCCCTGGGCATGTTTCATCCCGGGCAGACTGTGAGATAACCAAAGTACCACTGAAGATGCAAACCCTGCTGGATAACAGGTAAAAAGCAAGGTTTGTATTTTTCTGCCCTGGGGTTTGTGCTGAGAAGTCACTGAGAAGTGGCCAAGTCATAGAGTAATGTACAAAGCATCAAGATCATAAATGGGGCTAGGGGGAGCCCTTACATTCACAGAGGGTGGCTGTAGCATGGCCGGCAAATTGGCATGGAAGCATCAGCGCATATTGAGATGGTAGAATTAAACATACTATTAAATCCTCCAAACTAAACAACAAATAAAATGTTTGTCACTGCCCTCCAAACAGCCCATGTGAGTGTTTCATAATTGCCCAAACTGGCAGGATGACATCACTTGGCAGCTCTTTCATTGCCATTCAGTGCCCCCAAAAAACCACTGAAAAAAATAATGAATATGACTGTTTTCTGGTGTGGCACCTCAATTGTTTGGTTGTTCATGGTCACAGTTAAAAGAAACCAACACTGACTGTGCAGTGGTTGTCTGCATCATAGTCACATTTTGACTATAAAACACATAAAAGTCATAATTCACAGGGCCATAAGAGGTCCAAGTGGATGTAAGTATAAGTTGTTAATGGCATTTGAACAACAACCAGTATAGCTGTTTTCTTCTGAGGATAGTCTCATTTAAATGCTACTCATGCAGCGCCCGTTCTAAACAAGTTGTTTGACACAGATTATCTGGTTATGTGAGGGGTTTACAGATCCAGTCTCAAGCCTCTTCAACTCCTTACAGACTCATCGGGGCCACCCTGATAATATGTTTGATATTAACAAATTAAAATCTGGATGATAAAATTGGTATTTTCCAAGCCAGACCACAACAATCAATGAGAGAGGCATCCCAGAACAGGTGATGACGCTGCCAAGCAACAGTTAGCATTCTAGCCCTTGAGGTGTTAGCTAGCATACTACTGTTAACACACAATTAATATCTACACTCCAGTTCTCGCTGAAGAATAGAAAACCTCTGCTGACCATGTTTCACCACTCATCAAGACTCGTTTAAGCTCTACTTTTGTTTTTTTGTTTCTCACTGCAAAACGTTATTAAAGCAAGTTGTTGAACGAATTTTGTTTAAGTCTGCTTACCCATGAGATCATGTGAGAGAGATCACGTGTGAGCCCAGCTTGATCTAAATGTATTAATACTGAACATGTTGCATGTCCAAATTCCAGCAATCAACACTGCACTTCCTTGGGTCTTCAGCAACAAACCTGCCAAGTTTGAATTAGATCACAAACAGTTCTTGAGATATGCGAATCACAGAAGGACAGACGGACAGACGGACAGAGATTCCTTGCTTCACAGTTAGATGTTTAGTTGCTACAATTTGCAAAAACGTAATGATATTTCATGATGAGACGTGCGAGAAACTGAAGTGTAATTATCTACAAATCTGCCTCATTATGTGCTAAACCTACAGCTTGAATGATGTGGTTGGTAAAATTATAACAATTATCAAGGCCTCACATTGTGCTTATAGCTCGTAATGCCCTGTGCGAACAGCTGGAATCTCTACGTATGGTATCTGAAAGTGGTGTAAACACTCTGATGGCTGCTGTGTAATGGAGGACATCAGCTCCCGGCCTGCCGTGTCTGTCAGTTCTCACAGGGAAAGGCAGAGGAGTCTCAACTGTCAAATTACTTTCGCAAGTCAGATCGGAACAAAAGCTGTTTGACTCAAAACTTGAAGGTCATAACTGAGGAATTTATTCATTGTTTCATCTCTGCCTGGGACAGAACAATTACTCCTGTATATTCTAATCTCACTATGCATCCATGTACACTTCTGGCAAGCTTCAAAGAGTTCCTTTGAAAAACAACCCTCCCTCGCCCCCTGCCTCCATAACAAATTACCATACAAAAGTCTCCCAGCACACGACGCCACACTACACTGAATCTCTTCACAGACGGAGCTCCGCTGGATGATTGAAGTCGAGCTCTCCTGAATTTCCTCAGCTCGCCTCCGTGATCAAAGTGGATGAAGGCAGGCGGTTAGCAAGACGGGCCCAGAAGTGAAGCTCTGCCTGGGGCTCACTCTGTACTGTGCATGGGGAAAGACTTCTCTGCCTTGTAGCCTTCACTCTGCAGAATATGTATTGTCTGGAGCATGCACATCGACTGGCTGCTGGGACGAGTGTGGCTCAACTTTTATTAGTGTTTAAATGTTGACCACACAGATTATACATGTCTGAAGTGAAAACATTATTAGAAGTATTTCAACTGCAGAAAGTGGCAGTAAGGTTCCAATCTGAGACATGAAACATGTCTGTAAAATCTTTTAAAGCTTGATATCAGTTTTCTGCAACAGTTTAAAACATGGTTATATCTTCTTATTTACAGTCGCAAGTGACCTTCGCTGAATTAAGTGGATTATTTTCAATGCTGCTAGACCTTCATTCTGTTCTCTAAGTTAAACTGCAAGGCCAAATGCTTATCGACACCCACATGGAATAGTTTAGCATCTCACTCCAAAATCATGGGCAGCACTCCGGTTCATCCCAGGTCTTTGATTGGGTCGAGGTCGTGGCTCTGCACAGGCCAGTCAAGGTCTTTCACAGCAAATTGGGAAAACCTTTGTCCATGCGAGGGCTAAACAAACTCTGACACAAATTTCATAGTGATTAGAGCCCCAGGACAGCACCAGATTTTTTGCTTTTGGATTTAGTCCGAGCATTTGATTTATTGTTGGCTGTCGGGATGTTAAGAGATTTTCTACAAATATAACAAAAAATGCTTGTGAAGGAAATACTAACCCTAGTTTTAAACAGGTTCTTCTACGTGTGGGAAAATGCTATAATAAAAATAGCACATAGTGTATGAATTGTATGGCCACATGCTGATCTGATTGTATTATTCATACAACACGGTTGGCTATATGACCTGGCTGCACTCAGCCTGTATAAATATACCACGGCAAAGTCACCTCCCTGCTTTATCAAAATACATCAGTACTCTGACCTGCATGTCTTTTTCTTTGAGTTTGTCTTTGTTTTGTTTTTTGCAGCATAGAAAATGCAACTAAATCTGAAGCATTCAGCTATTGACGCCAGCTGAAATGCCGGAACAGGTTTGATCCATCAACAGAGAGTATCTGAAGATGGGACTGGAAATGCTGGTGTGGACAGTTCCTCTGGAACTGACTGTCTCAGTCTAGTATTTGCTGAAGCAACAGCACAGGACCTCGGGACATGCCTGGGACTGATTGATCATTTATCAGGGAAGTTGACTGTGAGTGTTAACTGTGAATATTCCTCTGAGTAAGGTGCAATTGGTTTTCACAGTCCAAAAAACACCATGGCCCAATTACTGCTCCTGTAGAGCCAGTATGAAACAAACCCTGCAGTAACAGTCCCCGGCAAACATCTTCCACCTGCGCCAAGTACTATAAGCTGTTAAGTTTTGCCAAGTAAAAACTGCTGGCTGTAGACATTTTGAGAGTCTCAGTTGAATTATAGATGTAGCCGTGGATTCCTTTCCTCCAGACCAGTGTTCTGCACCAATGGAAACATCAGTGATAGAGAGTGACATGTCGACAAGCCAATTATGTGTCTGGCCAGCTGTCATCGGCAACAATATCTCCACAGTCATCTCTGTCTCAGATTCGGAGACTTCAGAGAGCCTGAAAACACACTGACAGGAGGCCACACAGATTCAAGGCATGTAGAAAATAATAATGCAGTTGAAAAGGCATATTCAATGAGCTGCAAAGTACAGATGTGCATCGGGAGCAGTGCCACAAATGTGTGTGTGTGTGTGTGTGTCTCTTTATGTGTGTGTGTGTCCAGAACTAAATAAGAGAGAGAATGATGGTGCTGTAATCAGGCTAGGTCCCAGGAGGGCAGACAGCAGTGCTGACAGCGAGTTGGTACCCATCTTCAGAGCAGGATTTCTGGGCCACAGTCCCTCTGTCTGGCTTTTAAAAAATAGCAGGGGGGGAAGGGGATGTGGAGGCACAGACATGAGGCAAAAAAAATGACCCGGGCAGAGAAAATAAGGGGGGCTTGATTTTCTAGAGGCAATGACAATAGCACAAAAGCCTGATGTCTATCAGGCTAAATCACACAGCCTAATTGACACAGTGTAGAATCTGGACTTGGAATGATGTGTATGGGGATGATAGAGACCATTACTCCTTCTTACAAAGGCAGGGAGCAGCAGTAATCACCGAAACAATGAAGTTGAGAAAAAGGGTTTGAAGTTTGGAGGCTCACCAAAGACAAACTGTGTTACATACTGACTATAATTTGCTTGACTTCATGACTTTTTTAAGGCTGATCATTAATCAGTCACAGACTTAACACAAAACCTAAAAGGACATTTCAAAGGGGAACAATGAACATTGCGTTATGTTTTATAATGATGAAACATGTCAGAAGATGCCAGAGTTTGGTCTTAAAGGGTAACTTCACCAATTTTAAACATAAAAATGTGTTTAAAGGTCTTTGGAAGTATTACCACATATGTGAACAACTAGTAAAATGCTTTTGTGGCTCCAGAGGAAGCTGCATGTAGTCTAATGAGTTTAAGGTTTTGAACATTGCACTTCTACAGCACTGTTGGACAAACAAATAATCAAAATCGGTACAGCAGTAGCAGAGACATCGCCCTTTTTCCTTTTTATTCCATGCATTCTTCTTCCTTTTCAAAAGCTGCTGCCTACATACCCACACTGCAACCCAAACACTGAATAACATCCCTGGAGGCAATTTATTACAGTACATGCAGCCTCCTCTTGTGCCATAAAGGCTTTATACTACTATTCCCCGAGACCCATAAACACACTTTAATGTGTAAAATTGGTGGAGTTACCCTTTTATTCAGTTTTGGCAAAATATGTAGCTGCTGCATTTTGGCGAATGAGTAATTTGATCCGTGGTGGTGGGTTGTAACTGAACATAGCACAATATGTAAAGTTTGTAATCGAATCAGATTAATTCATAAAAGGGCTCTATGTAACAATTTGTAGCGATTTACATGCATTAATCATTTGTTTATTGGCCGTATGTGAGCTGATTGTAACGTGACGTGAAAAATGAGACCTTACCCGTCCCTCTCGGTTGCCTTGGCTGCCTGTGGTTGATTTGGTCATGGCCTGCAACAAAAAAAAATTCTGACGTTGTTAAGGGGAGGTCTGACCAATACGGGGGGTGTAGTGGTTAGCAGTGTCGCCTCGCAGCAGGCTGGGTTCGAAACCCGGCTGAGGCAGTGGCTTTTCTGTGTGGCGTTTGCATGTTCTCCCCGTGCCTGCGTGGGTTTGTGAAGGACTCAGGTCGGATTTTCCTCGACAGTTCAAAGGATGTGACTTTATGCTCGCCCTCGAGTGCCTCATCACAGTGCCTCTCTCCGCTCACAGGGAACAACCGTCGCTAAAATTAACCTGAAAAATTGAGTCTGCTTACATAAACAACTGGCTTCCAGCACAACACAAGTTGTTTCACAGAGCCTTTTTAATAAAGACCCAACCAGCTTGTTTCAACGAGTTCTAGTTTCTCTTCCTCACTGCTTTTATATGCTGTCTGCGCATATGTATGCGAACCCTGAGGAAATCATAGAAAGTTGGAAATAAAGAGTGATATCCTGTGTCAAAAAGCATACATGAATGTTGGACTCACCAATGTTGACTGAACTTATTTGATATATTATATATTACATATTAAAGATTATATACATTATCATAGGAATTATAGAAATATTACTTAGAAACAGCCTCTGCAATATAGGACACTCAACCACTGTGCGTTCAGCCACAAACGCATAGCCTGAAACCTGGCAGGATGGATTCACAGATCACATGATCTCACGAATCCAGCAAGTGTTGGAGTGTTATGTGCCTGTTGGTGTGCATTATGTAAATATGGGTGTAATTTCCATTTTTCAAACCCCAAGCTTGATCCAGACGTAGTCGTTATTAAACTGTCGTTACATGGAGCCAGTGTGGAGGCTTTTTTCGTTTGCGTGGACATTTTAGGCATAGACACGCCGCCAGCTGGAGAAAAGCAGGCAGAGCAACTGTTGAATGTTAGCTGAACGTACCGCATTAACAATGGATCAGTCCTGTCAAGTGTCCAAGGAAGCCTTTCCAGTGACTCAGCATGTGTGACACAAATCCACGGACCTGGCTCAGCTAGTCTTAATTAATGCAATTAATCACACCTGTGCTTTTCCTGCTTTGACATGTCAAAATGTCTGCCAGGTCTAGACAGGCAGTGCTATAGCTGACAGACCAGAGGTTGCATTAAAAACATCTTTCCCTTGTGTGTCTCAGTGTGCGGTTATGTCAGGCCTAGGGCATCAAAATAATCAAATGTGTGCCTTTGTACTAAATTACAGTGTGAGGCTGATCTGGAAATAGAGAGCCTGCTAGTCACCAGTTTAAAGATTAATATAAAGTAGGCTATGTCACTCCCAGCTCCTTATAACCCATAGGATTTATTTAATCCTTAACATGTTAATTCTTTAACCTCAAACAGACTGACAGACGTTAAGCTCTTTTCATTCAAATAGGTAAAACAGTGTCAGTGGGCTCCCCTGTACCAAATATAGGTTATCACAACACACACTCTCTCCCTCTCTCTCCGGATTGTACCATCGCACGGATGAATTTTAACTTGTGCGATGAAAGCTGGAGATGAATACTTCATCCCTGACCCACATAATGGCGATATATCAGCCTCGGTAAGGGGAAGCTCTGTCGTGTTACAGCCCGCTCCTCCGCTGAGCGCTCCCGGTGCGGTGGGAGCTGTCCGCGGCGCGCCTCACCTCGCCTCGCCTCGCCTCGCCTCCCATCTTCCTCCGCCTGGATCCGACTCCTCTCTCCATCTCGCTTCCAGGAAGAGGAGAGGAGGGAGAAGGAGAAGCAGGCGGCACACCGAGAGAGGGGCGACGGAAGCGGAAAAAGTAAGTGGCTCGAGAGGGGGTGAAATGACTGGAAACGAAGTCGCTCTTCCTGCGAGGAGAGTCAACTTGAGCAGGGTTTGCATGACTCCCGGCTCAGTTGAAAAGTAGTGCTCGTACTTTAGCTAGCAGTATCTCGTTACTCGTTACACGTAGCGTCGGGAAACCTGGAGAAAGTTACGGTTTGGTGCTGTGAACGTTAAGTTAAGCTAGCGTCGCGACGAGGTTATTGTAGGCTAATGTTAAAAGTGCTGACTCCCCACTTTGCCTCATCGCTAGCTGAGGTTTTTAATTAGAGTACAGTAATTCATTACACTAAAGCTTCACGAGGACAGCCACTTCAGAAGGGATATAGTTAGGCTAATACAATGTAAATACTGCTCTTGTAATTGGCTTTGTGGGTGACACTGTGATAATTAACCCGCCTAAAAGCCTCCATTACTGTAAACAACAACATGCAGTTGTCTGAACGGTTCATAGTGGAGAGCAGGGACCTGTGGTAATTAAAACACATTTTACAGGAATGGAGATAAATACTTGAAGAATTCAAGTGTGACCACAAAGTGACACACACCAGTGAGTAAGCAATAATGTGGTCATAACATTCAGGGCAATATAAACATAGAGAACTGTCCAATATATCATTTGGCCGATATTATCAGCCGATATTGGCCTATCACAGATATATCAGCATATAGTATTGGCCGATATGAAAACTTTTTGCAGTAAAAGATGCTTGGGTTGATTTATAATTATTGAATTCCCAGTAAAGTCTACTGTTTCAGTTCATGGATGTCATTTTAGATTAAGGTAAAAAAAAAAGGAAAGGTGTGTATATCGGCCGATATATCCACATCGACATTGTTTTCTCCCTAGTATCGGTATCAGCATCAGCCCCAAAAATTGAATATCAGTCAGGCTATAGTGCTATATGGTCTCAGAGGATCCATAACACAATACAATCTCAGTTGCCAGTTAAGCACACTAAACTAAAACTTATAAAGTCTAATACAAGAGCCAATAAATGCTAATCCTCATGAAGGTTCTATCAGTTTTCTGATAAAGCTTGGTGGCTATATTAGGAGCACGTCTCACACCGATATAAAGAGCTTCCATAAAGTTCAGTCAACACCTCTCTAATACTGTTTAACATAAACTGATCATTATAACCTTCATTTATTCAGGATTTTTTGCAGGACTGTTGTATTACATTGAATTAGTTTAAGCTGTGTCTATCTCATAAGCGGGGAACTGAGTCAAAGTCCCTGTTTGAATATCGCTGGATTGTTTACATCATTTGTCATAGTTCAGTATTTTTTATAGCTCCTTCCTCAGCCCATGAAATGATGATTGATGATGATGGATCTGTTGTTGCAGTCCTCATGACAATGAAGACAGTGAATATAAAGACCATCCGGGCCTTATCTGAAAGGTCACTTACTCAATATTCACCACACTTCTGTCTTCTGTCTGTCTAGGCACAGATGTACAGGAGGAAGAATGACATTTCTTTCTCTTCCTTTCTCCCCGAGGGAGATGTCACTCTCTTCTACTTTCACACTTGGCTTCGAAGTTGGACATTTTCGGCTTAACTTACAATTGCATAACAATACAAGTTCGCCTTTGTACCCCACTGGTGCCAATCAGAAAGTCCAGGGGACGGACATGGATCCCAACTTTCCTCATTATGAAGCTATGTTTCAACTGTACAATGAAAACAGTATATCAGTGATATTAAGTAAAGTTAGCTAACTTTTTAATTACAGAATATGAGAAGCTAAGTGAAGTGTTAAATTTGAAAGCTGCATCAATTAAGGTCTACCCACTAGGAAGCAGAAGAATGCCAAAACAAGACCACAGAAAACACAGTCCCTTGATATGTCAAACATTGACATTGACATTTTACACCAAACAGCTTAATTATATTCAAGATTCAATTCATTTATTGTCATACAACACAGTTTTGTACAGGATCTATCGATCCTATCTTCCTGGTGTTACGGCAGCAGATACTTCTGTATTGCTTGCAAGGGTGAACAGCATTCATGGGGTTGAAAGTGGGCTGAGCATCGTTTGAAATTTTCAACAATAGTGCCAATGTGACACCTTAGTTTCAGCACAATACCAAAACATGGCTGTTGATATGAGAATCATATGTTTTTCGACAAAACTACTTTTCATTGATGTCTCAACACAAGCAGCTGTACAAGAACTTTGCCAAAATCAAGATCGATTGATCGGAACAGATCAAAGAATATGTAAACAATAAAAAATCTAAAGAAACATTCAATAGCCACTTTACTTGATAGATTGATATTCTATACTGTGGAAATACTGCTAAAAGGTCTGTAGAGATGCAGTGTTGGCTCATAATTCTCTGTGCCTTAGGGTTTATGGTGTCATCTTTTAACTTCACAGGTAACTGAATCATAGTGCTGAGAAATCATCCAAGGGTTTCCTGCCTGGGATTCCAACCTGGGGGTACAGTAAGTAGTGTCATTGATTTTTTCTTGGTTGAAGAGCCTCAACCCCCCCCCCCCACACACACCGTCCTTTCCACTCCCCTCATTGTCTATACTTCCTGTTCTCATCCTTTCTTGTTTCCACTAGCATTGATTACTTTCTTCCTTCCACACTCATAAATACAATTTCAGTCAATTGCTATGCATGGTGTGGAACAGTTATCTTAAATCAATGTGGTTCGATGCCGGCCTCAGTAACATTAGCCTGCTCATTGGCTCTTCAGAAGCACAGGATGGGTCTCCATTCTGTCAAAGTTCGGAGGAAATTAAAAAGTGAGATAGCGTATGTCTGTCAGCTCTGTGCTGGGGGGATGATGGGCCATCTCCTCCTGACAAGGTGAGTGACATTTTTAAATTATGAAGTGGCAGCAGTGCTCCGAAGTCACAGTTTGATTGACAACTGGTGAGACAGACTTTGTTACATTTCGTCATAGGACAAAACAGTAGATGACATTCATGTATCTTATACTGACTGAGCAAAGTCAGAAAATGTATACTTTATATTATTGATACCAAAGTTTGGAATTGGGACACAGCTTGTGTTACCCTAAAAACATACACTATGCTAATATCTGAAGCAATTACCAATTGCACAGTGTAATGGCTGTAGGAAAATGACTCCATCCGTCTGCCATTGTGCAACCAAAACAGAAAGAGGCATTGTTTTCCCTGGTTGCTATCCCCAGGTAACAGGCATTCACTCGAGGGAGAGCACCGTGTTGTGTCAAAGTCTGTTCCCCTGCATACAAGTGTTTTCCCTTACAGCTATTTGAGATGGTTCAAAACAGGCATTCTTTCTACGAGATCATTCAGTAACTAAACCTCCCTACTTATTAATACAACCAAGTGTTTTACTCTGCCTTCTCAGAGCACTGACACCAGGGTTTCTAGGTCAAATTGGGATTCTTAAGGTTATATTTTGCTTTGGACATTAGCCAGGCTGCTAGTGGTAGCTATGTTGCTAACGCTGTCTTTGCATCAGCGGCTTGAGCAGTAATACCACAGGGAAACACTAGGAGAAGGGAAAGTTGAAAAGTTGTCAATTCCACTCCGCTAACAGTGTAGCTAATGAAAAATTTAAAACTCACAGCAGCTCTCAGAGTGAATGTCCTTAAATGATTTGTGATGATATAATTGTTTTTCCCTGCGTTTGTGAAAGGCTTAGGTGCACAAATTTGGCATGGGGTTTGGAGCTCCTTCCCTGAGAAAATTGAGCATTATTATTACCATATATGTGCACAAAAGTTGGAAAGCTAGAACAGATAATAAATAATGAAAAGCTTAATGATTAAAATTGCAGAAGATGTCCACTGGACACACGAACAACCATTGGATCTGTCATTTATTCAGTTTTAAACCTCTCCACAGTGGTTTTACATTTATTTGGCTCAGGTGGTGCTGCACCTAAGCTTTGTGATGGTAGGGAAAACTTTGGATATTTTGTACAAGAATTTCAATGAATCAATTCCTGCAGATGACAAAAACATGAACCTGAGCTTGAATTTTTTTAGAGATTAGTACAAATGTGTTGAAAATATGATACAGATACAATGTTTTCTTTCTAGCAGAGTCTAATTTCCTTGTGTATATACAGAGATCTAAAGTGAATGTTTGGAGACTATGTGCAGGCTAAAGATCACTGCATGGCTTATGAATTATTGTTTGTTCAGCAGGTCCAAAAATAGATCTGGCAACATCAGCTATAGCTAATAACAAAATAATAGCGAACTTTAATTGCCTCAGGTCACTCAACTTAGTTTGGATAGTCCTAGTGAGCTGCTTGGACTCAACACATTGCATGCTAAAGTCTTAGCATGCAGTAGTGGAGCCAGTGATATGCAGGGACACATAACGCTAGCGTTTATGTTCAAAGCAAACTGAATGTGAGCATCCTGGTTCCTGTAGAGTAGGTAGATAAAAGCCAGCCAGCCTGAAGTATACACTGTCCAGACCTCCTGCTATCTTACAGTATGATCCACACACACCGAGGAGGTAAACACACACTTTATGTTTTCTATAAACACACCTCCTCACCCTGATCTAACACCCTCACTATGCACAAATGCTCTCTCTCTGAGAGTCAACCACTCAAATCTTAAAAGGGTGGAAAAATGGCTTACACACAAACTCTCTCACACACACACATGCATGAAAGCGCGATGCAGTGGAAGAACCGTTGGGGAGTTAATTCCAATTCTGCTGACAGTAGATAGGTCTCACCATTATTTCTCTCTATCACATAGTAATTACTTATAAGGCCACAGGGATTATGATGTCCCCAACTCCCCTCTGTAATAGAGCTTGTGCTCCATATAACCCGTTAGCTTTACTACCCGGTCTCTATCACCCCCCTCATTAAGCTGTCCCTCCCTCTCATTATCGGCTCCATGTAATATCCTCCATCCATTAACTTAGCCCACTTCTCCCACTCCTCACCATAACTCCCCCTCCTCTTTCTGCCTCTCCTCCATCTTTCCTCCCTTTCCGTACACTTCTTCCTCCTCTGCTCTTTTCTCCACTCAAGCCTTCACAGCACTGCCACACTGGATCAGCTCACTCTAATTTGACTCCTACACAGCCGTCAGTGAAAGGGAGCAGAACCACTATGCCCTGAATATACGAGTGGTTGAGCTGTGCTACAGGGACACAATACAGTACGGTGAAAAACTGAATATACGTTGTCTTTATGTAACCAAGCATGTTCTTTGTCGCAGGCACGTCATGTCCGTGCATACATCAAGCTTAGTTTTCTCAGCTCTGCTAATGTGTTCTTTTTCCTAAGCGCCTGTATCTATTTCCGTCTCGTCTCCATGGCTCCTGGCACAGAAACATGCAAAACGCAGCCTTGTCTCCTGATCAGCTTCTCTACGGCTTCTAGTGCTTCCAACTCTCACATGAAAACTCATTGTGATGTTTGTGCATCGAAGAGCAAGAATGTGTGTTGTGTATATAAATGTGTAGTATGGGGTTTTGGTCATGTGAACAGTTGGTGGCAGGGGAAATGATAACCGCTGCCTCTGTTCAAAGATGGTCTCTGGTGGCTGGTTTGAATGTCGTCCTCTCTGGCCATCCATAAGCTCCTGCGCGATGACCTTTGACCCCCTCCATGAGGATGCTATGAACTGCTTTGGTCTGGTGTTCAAAGAAAGCTGATGTTGTCTGTTACCAGTGTTAAGTTTCTTATGGAGGGTCCCTATCGCCTCACCAGTGTAGTTATCCACTCTGATGTTGCACATGATGTTTATAATGAGTTTCAGCTCATTGGTTAGCTGTCCTATGGAACTTTGTTGTTTCGGTTGGTCTTTGTTTCCCTCTCACCACTCTCGCAGCATTGCTTTCGGCTGCAGCAGGCAGCAGGGCAAGAGTTGTTGTGTGTGTGATATGTGGGGAGAGGAAATGATAGTCGTATGTTGCTGCTCAGTGCACTTACATTACGTCTTCATGTCCTGTTTATTATTTTCTTATCAAACCAGCTCAGTTAGGCGAACCTAAGACACTCGGTTAAATTCATGGCAGCAGTGTTTCCGTTCCCGCGGGCCACTGTTTCTCTCAGTCTTGCCTTTTTTATACACGGTTTTCTTAGCTTAGCTTCCTTGGCTAGTCGGCCAATGTTGTTTTATGCATATGAGACTGAACAAAGCTAAGTTATGGACATGTGGTGCGGAGTAGAGGACGCTTTTAAACCTGGCACAGGGATGTATGTCTGTGGGAATGGGAGATAGTTTCCTCTGCAGGGTGAGACAGTTGGAGATTAATTTCAGAGCAATGTTGGGAAACAGCAGCAGCTACACTGGTGAGCTAATACACAACTGCTGCCTTAGGACAACACTCAGGGGACACGCTGCCTCAAATTTGTAAACAACGATGATCGTCCATCACGATGTTTCACTGTAGACATCGTCATATGCCAAGTTGGCAGACATCGCCCAACCCTAATGTTGACACGTTTTGCACTCTAAAGTGCCATTTATATATGGAAGAAATGCCTTTAAAAAACGATCATAAAAACCTGGTTATTCATCTTACTATATATGATTGATCAGTATCCAGGTTGCTGATCTGTATTTATGACTTGATTTCTCACCATTTCTCTCATCATCTCTTACCTTAAGATGCAGATGGATTTGTGCAAATCCATATTTTGCCTGTGGCAGAAAACACAAGCATTGAAATAATCAGCATATGAGGAACCACTGACGTGGTTTATAGTGTGTCAACCAGTGAGAAAAACAACTGTTTTTTTACAAACAGATTTCACTCTTCCCTCGACTTACTTGGGTAAATGCCTGATTTACCAACTGGCTCTGCTGGTAGTGGCGCTCTCCTACTGATGATCTGATTGATTGGAGTTAGACAGATGGTTCGTCCAATCACCTGCCTTTTTTCAAACAGTTTCTAGCAGCTCCTTTCCAGATGTGTCACAAACCATCTGGCACATCAGGTTCCCACTATGTTTAGAAACCTGGACAAGGCGTTTACATGTATGACATATATCTGATATATACCCCAAAACAATCAGAACCAGGATACTAAGGTTCATGTAATTGCACATACAGGTTAGACAGGATCTCTTCAACAGAGTTCTTGATAAAAGTGCTTAGAAGTTGAATTATTTGCATATATTGTTAAACACAGGTTTACAAGTAAGGTGCTGCCAAGTAATGGTGGCCTGTTTACGTCCACCTTGAAGCCAGATTTGTCTTCAGGCAAAACCACAACTATGTCAAATTGAATATTATAATGTGTGGTATGCCTAGCCAGAGACACGTGACTATGGTAGTAAATGAGGTTTGAGGGAGTGAAAACAGGATGCAAAGGATTCATTAAGATGAATCATTGGATAGCATGCGTGAAAAAGTAAAAATAAAAGTGTGAAAACTTCTATTAATGCAGCTTTAAAAGACCCTCTGCTTACATACAATCATTAACAATACTGTTGTACAAATTCATCTACAAGTTCACCTCTTGAAGGATTTTTAAAGTAAGGATTAGACTTTTAACCTTACATAAAATTTGCAAAATTGGCAGTCTTAGATTAGGTGTATTTTCCCTCCATCATGTTCTTGTCCTTTTATGTGTGTTTCCCAGTTTCTTCTCTTTTTATATATTTATAGATGGTCTGTGCATTCATGTCCTGGGCTGATAGAGTGACGTGAAAACCAGAGAAGGAGAAAGAAACAGGTGCTCTATTCTATCCTCTTAAACATGATGGCACACTTGAGTTGCTACGGTGACAGCATGCTTACTTTCAAAGCATCTGTCAGCTGAATGCAGACACATACACACGCAAATAAAAAGGACAGCAACACCAAGCCAGGCGGGGAGAAACAGAGCGAGTTGTTTGCCTTTTAAAAGCAGATAAGAGAAACGCCAACTGCTCCACAACAGCCTCGGCCAACAATCAGCCACAACTGATTTAGTCTCAGCTCTCTCATTACAGGACCTGGAGGCTGCGCTGCCAGATTCAGCCTGTTAATTCACTTCATCAGTACCAATATGGACACAGGAACAGCTGGGCTGGAGCGTTTTGCCATTTCAATCTTGTGTAAAATATGTAAATGACAACATTCACAGTGAGGTGGCCAGGCACAGCAGCATAGCTGAAAGAAGCTCTCATGACAGCAGCAGGTAATTTTCCTGCTCTGGGTTTTGGCAACATTATTATGCTGCATTGTTACTTCTCTCACCATAGAGCCTCTCTCTGTTGAGTGTGATTTATTACAGATAGCACACAGTATATTTATGTGTGCACAGTAGAGATAAGATTAGCAGAGAGAGCAGCCACCGGCTCCATTTGCTCTCTGGGGGCTGAGGGATGCCATCTCTCCCTCTGGCCTATTGATCCAGAGGTCAGCTCAGACTCGGAGGAGGAGAGTCTTGGTTGAGCAACTCTCTGCAGCCCACAAACCTTCAGACTTTAGCTTTTTGCCCCACTCTGTTCAGGCAGCACACTCACCTAATCCCATCCGGGCCATTAGATCAGTCGGAGCTGGGCAGCCAGGTAACACAGAGTTTCATCTAATCTCGTGGCTGACCGGCGGCAGGATGTCTGCAGCTGCTGCTTGAAACAAGGTGGTGATTCAGTTGGCTGAGAGGAGCCGAGTTGTGGATCTGTCAGCCAGAGAGGCTGAATGTGTTCATGCTGGAATGTGCTGTACGTTCACATGGTGAGGAGAAGAGCTCTTGTGCCCTGAGCTATTACAGCTAAGAGGCTGTGTAAATGTCATCTACAGTACAGTATACTCGAAGGCAAAGCAGAGAAAATGAGGCCTGCTGTCCTGCAAGTCCCATCCAAAAATAATCTACAAGGTCCTCCTTTTACTTTGGCTCCATTTTTAGTGTTCAACTCTCTTTGCTGGAGTGTTTCTGCTCTGCACTCTCCAGACACCACCTGTCAATGAATTGAGTAGGCAGTACTTTTTTGCATTGTCTTTACATAAAGTTTGAGATTCTTTGGGTTACTTTGTTCATCCATGGTCGCTCTTACTGACAAAAACAGGAGTTTCTGTTCTTTGGGAAAGCCCGACCTGAGACTGAATCTTTGGAATAATACTTTATGTGTAGAAGCTTTTAGACTGGCTAAAATGATGCAGTTGAATGACACCCAACATTGTTGGCTTTATCAAGCTGTTACTGATTGTAAATGTTACATACAACTTTATTCAGATTAGGGCCATATTGTTTTAGTTTTTTTCTTCAATAAAGTGATTCATTTGTTTAAATAAAGTACCAAGCAAATGCAGATGCATCATATGATGTTTTTTTGTTACAACTTAAAACTACTACAAGAAACAAAGTACATTTTCATTTCATCTTGAGTATTCCACTATAAAAATGGTTTGTTTTATGACTCCAACCCGCCATTACGTGGCATCTTGTGCAGGGTCCAAGGTCCTGTCATCCCCCTAACAATAGAATGGTATGAATAGAGATCTTGCCCAGGACCTCTCCAGGACAAAGGTGGTTGTGTATGTGTACAGTATGCATGACTAGTAGTGACAAGATCTAATAAAATCCAAGAAGACTGGGGACGCAACCTACCTTTCCCTGATAATGCTACACTGTGAACAACAAATCTGTATTGTAGTCAGCGGGAGGGGAGCTGGTTAGCTGTCAGCAGTCAGTTGGCAGCACTGGCCAGCTGTATGTTTGGCGAATAAAGCTTGCAGCTAACCACACAGTCAGTTTCAGTGCAGAGAAACATTAAGCTTTAAACAGTGAACTGTAATGTGACAATACAACAGCTCCACTTTTTCTTTGAGTTTTAATTCTTTCATTTTCAATGGTGGCTGGCAAACCAGCTTATACGTGCATTACTGCCTCCTATTGGACTGGATTGTAGCAGTAGATTTACAGAAGAAAACAAACTAGATTATCTCTGATTCCTGTTACTCTTAAGTAGCCTAATAAATTAAAAGTTTATGTACTTTCCATGATGTCTTTCCTAGCAGATTCCACAGTGTCATATTGTGTTTTTCATTATTTAGTATATGATATAAATTCCCATATTTCTTCATAATTTCTGTTACAATCAATGCGTGCTTGATAGTTTCTGATTCATCACAGTGTGTGTGTAGTCAACTAGGATGCTTGCCTATAGTATGGAGTGTTTAAACTGTAAAGTTTACAGTGAACACATTTACTGAAATACTTAAGCTAAGAACAGTTTGGAGCTACAAGTACTTTAAATGCTAATCCTTTTAATTAACAACTGTCAATGGCACAATTCCAGGATGGTGGTGAGAAAAGTTATAGTCTGCCGTCCTGTCGTGTGCGTGAGAGGGAGAAAAAAGAGAACAAAGGCTGAGGAAATAGTGGAAATTAATTATATGAAGGAGTGTTTTCTGTTCTCTCACAGGCTGTCAGTGATCAATCTGAAAAATTAATTTGTCATTAAAGCCTTATTTCATGAACATTGGGCACAATTGCGATTCCTGCTTTTCACAGTGAATCCCTGAATACATTCCCTTATCAGTTTCATCACTTATTAGGCAGAGCATTCTGCTGCTTACTTTATAATGTCAGACAGTGAATACACAGAATAACATGATGTGAAGCTGGGTTTAATTACCATCATGCTCATGTTCTGTACGTGAAGCGTTTTGCTGGATATTTATTCATTCATCCATTCATCTGACTTGATTAAAAATTGAAAATATGAAGAGAAAGCTGGTTTCATAGGAGCTGCTGTTGAACATGGTTGTTTTTTTTGTTACCTCTTTGTCCCCGCACTGTGAGAAAAATATGTTTTTCTTGTCTTTTTTATTGAATGATTTGACTTGTTATGCAAAGACGACAATGACTGAATAATCACAGAAATAGGGTGAACAACGTGCGCTTAATGTCATAGTGTGAGCATTTATAACCTGGTGTTGCTGCAGCCCTTTATTTTAATCTGACAGCATTCATTTGTGCTGCGTTCAAAGTGATAGAGATATGATACAAGATTGGACTTAGTAAGAGTGCCGTTGTGTCTTTCATGTACAAAAGACTCAGACTCGTATTAGACATGACCAAATGTGAAATTTATATCACACTTACAGTATGTAAACACGTGTATATCTAAAGCAGCTTTAATCATTAGCTAGTTTCATGAGTCTTAGTCTTACTAAAGTAAATTTCCTACATGTTTTGTAAGAAAACCTACACACACAAAAGACGAATCAAACCCAGAATTCTTTTAAATGTAATTTTTTTATTAACTTCACAGAGATTTATGAATATCAGCAATTATAAGCACCATGGTGGGACAGACTACTGCAGGAGAATAACAACCTTACCCGTACAACCAATGACTTTTGGTTTTTATTTCACAAGCTGATCCTTATTCAAGTGTGATCCTGGAAAACTGTGTTTGACCGATGACCGTCACTGCAGCTATGTCATGTGCTTATGAAATTAGCAGCAGGACACGGTATAAAGCTTTTTTATAACTTGACTTAACAAAGCAGGTGGAATGATAACATCAATAATGGCTCAAATAAACGATATGTCCTAGTCAGCCATTTAAGTGAGCCAGCATATACAATGCAGCCATTATTAATGTTGTTAAAGGCCACTGTGCTTTTCCTGCTGTGACGTGAAAATGTCTGCTGTGAAAAAGGTCTTTTTGATTTAAAGTCAGTGACACTGGCTTATTAAGAAACAGGGCTTGTTGTGTGGGTTGAACCTGTTCTCATATCTGCCACACAGCTGCTAGTCATATTTACTGCATGGCTTCGTTTTTCATTTTTTCAGTACCGTGGCAGTGTACTGATAGGGGACTGTTCACCAGGTTGTCAGTTCAAGATGTCACCAAAGTTTTGCAGAGGTTGCGAGTGGAAACAATATATATTCATTGTTGCTATCAACTGAGCAGTGTCAGCACAGCATCAGGCTGTCCTCACTGGAAAATCCAGCAGGGTTTGTGGTCCGCTGTGAAAGCAGGTCGACAGTAAAAGCAGGCTATTAAGACCCATATCTAGGTTTCTTGTGAGGCGGCGGCCTCTAGTTGCCGTAGTTATAATTACATCAGCAAAAGAGGAATGAGGCGAATTATATAAAGAGCTAGAAGTCTGCATATGGAGGAGGCTGGGGATGGATGGTTGAGTCAGACAAGTACAGGCTTTAACACAGGATATTTTCATGTTAAGGTATCTTAACTTAGCAATTAGACATCACTAATATAATGTATCTGAAGTTACATTAGTTATTTTAAGCCAAACCAAAATGTTTTCCTAAATCAAGCCGAGTAGTTTTATTGCCTAAATGCAACCAAACAATGAGCGTATGACGAAGGTCTGGTAGGCCTGGTGCTGGTACACTGCAACAGTGATATTGGTTAGGGAAAATTGTTATTGGTCGATTTTGGACTTATTCAGCCGTGTAGGTTTAAAATGTTTAGCATCACATATATGTGTCACCCACTCAGAGCTCATTGGAGCTCACTGCAGAACCTCAACAGACTGAACCTCAGCTGCATCAGTGAACAGAGGAAAGTAACAAAACGCATTTATGGATATGAGAATGTCTCAGATTATTTATTCAGAGGTCTGTAGTAATAAACAAGAAATGCTGTGTCTTCACTTTCCTGTGTCTATCTGTACTTTGCAAAGACTTTTTCTCATTCCTAAAGTTAAATGGATCTGTATCAATAGCAGGTTGTCACCATGAAGTAGCTGGCCTGTGCTGAACTTTACCAGATAAGGCTTGTACGAGCCAAAACAGTGCTGATCGTATCAGACGCGGGGAGGTGGAACTGCTATTGGAGCGCTAGGGGACGAATTCAGCATTGTTAAAACCAGGCCAGTGTGAAAAGCTGTTAGCCTGATAAAGCTCAGGCACCTTCTCTGGCATTTTTATACACACACACATCTAGATAAGTGCACACACATTTCCATTAACGCATGCACGCGCTAACAAATTTTGGCAACTTTGTCGGTGTACTGAGGTCAGCTACAGACTGCAGCACAGATGCGCTATTTGAATACTGCAGACTAATTAAATACAAGTCAATAAATGATCCCTTGCTGAACAGCCTGCGCCCACAGAGAGAGAGGGAGAGAAAGGGTACAGAGAGGATCAGCTGTAGACCAGAATAAATCACACCAAGCGTTTTATCTGACCTCTAAATAATGAAAAATAGGTTACCGCTCTAAAAACAACCTGATGTAGGAGGTGCCTTTTTCCCAAATCACAGGCCAACCTGTAAGACACACTTGAAAGGAAGATTAAACGAGGCTCAGGAAAGGAGGTTGTTTTTAAAAAATTCAAACCATTCAGCAGATTAAAGATTGCTGCTGTATTTCAAGCTACAATGTGGTGTTCGAAGCCGTTGCCAGGATGATGGTTCTTTATTTCAAAACCTCATTTTATTGTGATGTCCATCAATCGAGTTTTTTTTTCTCGAATGATTCATGATTTTCACAAGCTGAAACAAATATGCAGATCAGGCACAGGAGCGGCGCAGTTTTGGCTCTGGTTAGAGCATCAGATTGGGTTTTCACATACTCAGACCACTTCTTACCACACATGAAAGTGCAAACAGCAGTGTTTTGGCTTCAGTTGGCAGTAGTGCATTCACAGACCTTTCCAAAATCCCCCCAAAGCGCTCCAAAAGTGCTCTGTATTTGAGCATCTTTGTCATGTTAACCCCTTCTGTTTCGGATCAGTACCTGCTATCAGCCGATGTACAAACTCTGGTATTGAAATTGGTATCAGGAAATAAATAATTTTATTAGTACATCTATAGTATAAACTATAAAATTATAAGTAGTAACACTTACTGCTTAGACCCAGGGTGTACAAGATGTGTCCTCATTGCACACAAATACTTACATTATACATATAGACCTCTAGTTTCTCTATACTGTGGTATGGTTGTGTGTGCAAAGCTGACAATAATGAGACCAAAAATGTGTGGCTGATTAAAAATAGTGGGTACTGAGTGGGTTGCATCTCTTACCAGTTTTGATCAGTACTTCTTTCGTCTTTAACAAACATTTTGTATGTAAGTAGTCCATATTTAAATTGTATGCCAGTGTTTTACTGTAGTTTTTCACATTCATGAAGTTGGGGTGACTCACAACGGACAGATTACCCAAAAACTATCAGCAGTGGCCAATATATCCTGTCTTTAAGTCTTTGAAATGCTGGATCCTGTATTTCCTATAATGCACCTCTTTCATTTAACACTGATGTCTTTAAGACTCTACTCCCCCAGGTTCTAACATAGGCTTTGTAGTCTCCAAGCCCACGCCAACATTAACAGTTTTTTGTTTTTTGTGTTTTTTTGCAAAAATTAGTTGATCATGCCTCCAGTTGAGGTCAATTTACTTGATCAGCGGTAATTATGCCTTCTCACAGTTTGAGGAAATGATAGGCTCCAGACTGTGTTCACACTGTAGGCAGATCATGTTTTCCAATTCCAATGTAAGGACTGTCTTCCCAGGGTGTTGCGCTTGAGCTCGTCTTTCAGGCATCTTTTAACTATCTGCAATGGTTGCTGTGGTAACGACCTAGATGTGTGTATGTATGCTAACCAGTGGTGTGATACTCCAACATAGAACGAAAACAACAAGCTGCCATCCCAGTGGAAATGTGTCCTCAGTCTATGTCACACTCACAGCAATATGTTGCACAGTACAATCTTCCACAGAAGATCACTGAGACTGGTACTGCCCCCAACAAAATTTTTCTAGTCCACTGGTAGTCGTTAGTTCGAGCTATTACTTGAACAGTTGTCAGATGTTTATGATATGAATTCAATTGTTAAAATATATATTTTGGGGGAAGCAGAGCATGGTTTGAATTCCTGGGCTGAGAAAGAATATTATTGTTATAATATGTAATGTAGAACATACGTAACATTGATAACACTGAATTACAGAGAACTACAAAATCATAAGACTGAGCCTTTAAGGTACTAATTTTAAAAGAGCACACACAAAACAAGCCACCATAGAGTTTGAGTTTTTATCTTTTCTGCAACCAACTGACCAATACTTGGACTACTAGCACTCTTCCCATTGACTTTCACAAGTTATGCAATGAAGGCTGTGAATGAGATTGACTGCCCAGGCTGAGACACATCTCTAGAAATCATCTTTTGATATTCATCATTATTGTTTATGAAATATTATCAATATATTACATTAATGGGGTTTAAATCTAATAGCTGTCACATTTCTGGGAAGCTCATAATTGCATCAAGTTTATGTCCTATTGACAGAACTGTAACCAAGTGGGAAGTATTACTGATTGTAGCCTAATATCAAGCAGGGGAATTCTTGAAAGATATATACATAGGACTTAGTTTCAAAGTATATTGAAACAATGCTTATGATAATGTACTACTTCATGAATTGTGCTTTATTAATCGTGTCATATTACAACCCATTCCCCCTGTTTCTGTACAATCTGCTCTATTTAACTGCATGATGAGATAGGTGGATAGCAGCAGACTGTGGTGTAAAGGCTAGTGGGATTGGAGGTGGCAGGGTGGTGCCCTTCTGATTCAAAATGCAGAACTTTGATGTTGCCGGATGGCAGCCACAGCAGCAAAGGCTCACTGTCTGAAAGCCCTTTAAAAGCTTTAGTTCAGACAGAACACTGTGGAGCACGCATTAAGCCTGGTGCTGTTAGCTGCTTCATTCACGCTTCACAATCACTGGGTCACTCACACGCTGATTGGCTACCACCTGACTTATAACATCCAATTATATTTACATAGGTGAACTGCATGGCCGTAATAACGTGACACTTTAACTCTGCTGGTAAGCCCAAACTAACACTGTTTGCTGCCACAGCTAGTTTTGGTATTGGAATTTTAATGTGTATCTATGTGTTAAGTACTCTCACTCCAATAGCATGATAAGTTCACAACGGGCAGTTTTAAAAAAAAAAAAAAAAAGTTAAATATTGATTCAGCAGAACCAGAAATATCGTCTCTTTTTTCCCTCCAAGTCACATCACTTGAGGCAATTTAGCAGACTTTAAACAGCTGCCTCTGGAGTCACAAAAGACTTAAGATTATTTTTCTCATATATGCCGTAGAACTCACGAAAACTAGACTTGTGTTCTGATTGGCTCCCATTCAGGGCCCAGAACCATTCACCAGCCAAATGCTGGTAAAATAAGCAAGTGGCTGAAAGTGAAAGTGGTGCTTCACCAAAAAAACCTCCAATGATAATATGTTTGTGGCTGGTTAAATTTAAACATTGACTAGCCTTTTGGCCAGTGGACAAAAAAGTTAATTTGGCACCCTGCTCCATTTGCAAAACAATGACTGAAATCCATCCAGTGAAGAGAGTTTGTAGCATTTGAAATAGAAAACCGGTCAACAGTTTTCCTTTATAATTCTTTAATTTCAACTAATTAAATTACATTTCAACTGAGGAATATTAATTTGGAAACTGTTATTTATGATACATTTGAGAACAACATCATGAAAAATGAATGATATGAGACTATAAATGTGGAAGTTAATTTAATCTGATTCTTTCTTGGGGACGAGTAATGCTGGATTTCTTCCTTCCAGGTCTGATTAATAAGGGATTAACTCACATGGCGGTGCAGTTGGATCCAGTTTAGTCATCTCAAATATTCCAATTTGTCATATCAAATGTTATTACTAACTGGATTTGTGCCTTGGCTTCAGGTTAGCTTTTTCAATCTCACTACTTGCATACTGATGTGTCTCAAGTCCATGAGCAGAACGACCAGCAGACTGAGTTCAGATGTTGCTTCTCCGCTACGACCTGTTTATCATAAGTGATGTTTATTGTCATTCAAACTTGGATGGAAGGTTGATAAGATGTGATATGAAATTAAAATGCACTTCATTAAGCTTCATTCATTGAACGAAGCTTTTCATGGCCATACATTTAGAGACGGTCCCTTCACAGAAGGAGCTGAGGGAGAGTGACTATGCTACCTAATTAAAAGTTTCAAGTTGGAGGCACGCTGATTGTAAATGACTTCAGATGATGCTGGTGGGCTTACTGTTGATCTCAAGCTGTTCAAGCAGTTAATTAAAAAAAACGACGTGGCGAACCAAATCGGTTACAGATTGCAATTAATGCACTCTGTGTGTCGGGCCGGGAGAGATCTACCCTGCCTCGTTAGCTACCGCACGCCTGCCAGGGTCAGCCTATAGGAAAGCAAGCGCTTTTATTTGTTTTTCATCTTTTTTCATAAGCCATTATTAACAGCAAACCAAGCGATAAGCAATCATGTGCGAAAGAAATGAAAAAACAAAAGCTAGGGCCCTTGGGAAAAGCCTAACTGTTGCTATGACAACCTACCCGCACACACTTAAATGGGGGAGATTTTATTTTGAAGGACAGTCCTCTCTTTATCTCCCCACTTCGTCCTTTATTCCTCTGTCTGTGAGATGATCAAAGGTACGGCAGGTAGATAAAGCGCAGCAGAGGGAGATGGACAAAGAGGGGGAGAAAAAGGGGAGCGGTTGGAGGTTTGGGGGGGTGTTAAAAAGAGATGTGAAGCTTTAAAGGATAAACTGCTGAGATACTGTGTTAAATCACAGCTGGGTCATTTAACAGCAGCTATATTTTCACTTAAATCTCATCCCTGTGACCTCCTCAAAACATACCTGACTTTGGCATTAATGGCTGGTGTTACTCCTCCATGTACTGTATGACAGATGAGGCTGTGATACAGGGTGCGTTTAAGGTGAAGTGGTCAGAATTAGGTTTGCAGTGCATGGTGGGTTTATTCTGGATGCTTCCTCCCACATCGATGACAGACTTCCTCCCCCGTCCTACCCTGGAAACCGTACGTAGGCAGGAGAAGTGGGTTACACGCAGGAAACAGAAAGCTCCTGAGGGATGACACAGGAAAAAACAACAGCGGCGCCCGACATCACAACGTCAGGGAAGGAAACTTAAACATGAGAGACGCTGCGTCAGTTCAGTTCCACTAGATAACAGCTGTTACTCATCTGAGCAGAGCGTGGAAGAGGAGGATGTTTTGATTCACAGTTACACACAGGCAAAGTGATGTAGTGTTAAAGGGAAAGGTGGGTAGACTGGAAGTTGTCGTCAGTGATCAGCATACTGCAAAACTATTTCATGAGGTGCATGTTACTCATTGGACTTGTACCTTATATGACAAGACAATCCAGTAACTTCACTAAGCATTGAGCATTAGTCTTTAACTAGGAAGATGAGACCTTGGAGCAGCTCCAAGGCTGGATGGTTCATTTTAATGAGACGCACGTCTGGTTAAAAGAATCTGAACAAAAAATGAACCCAGCGACATAACAATGGAATTTTTTAATTGAGTTTGGTGTTGGTTGTTTAACACAGGGCGTTGGAATTGTAAGCTAAAGTTTCTGACTTGTGTTGGACTTCAATAACCATAATGATGCCAATTTTCTTCTTAGAATTAATAAATCTTTAGACCACAGAATGAATAAAACCAAATGGTCGTATGTCTTCATACAGCCTTCTCTTGCATAGATGGATACGTACAGCAGATTGATACCTGCACGATGTGAGCTCTGAGTTTAATTAAAGATGCTGCAAAACAACTTGTGACGTGTTTGCAGTTTACACTCATTTTTATTCCTGTCTTGTTGTGGAGGAAGTATTCAGAGTCTTTAAAGTACTTGTCTCTGTGGCCTAGAAGTCTTGGATGTGTACCATGCAATCCAATGTTCCTGATTTCATTCGGGCTTCTTTTGTTGCATGTCTTCTCCTTTTCTCCTCATCTATCTTGTCAATTATCAAGATGTTTTTTTAGTATAAGTATGGGAGCATTATTTACAGATTGTAATTATGAAAATAGTGTTTTACTGCTCTGTCTGATCAGTGGAGTTGATTGTAATTACTAAACTGCTGGGTAGTGTCATCCACAGCATTATTTTTTCATATTGAAGCTCCTGTGTTATTTCTTGTTCACAAGTAGCTTCTACAGCTTCTACAACAATTAAGCCTCTGAAGATGATGTATAATCATCCGATTCAAATGCGAAGAAGATAATATCACTGTCATACTCCGCCAAATAAATTGTGTTAAGTTTTGATTATAACCAGCCTCCTGTGGTGCTCAGTGACATTGTGATACCTTTTGTGGTGTTTCAGTCAGTTCTGGTGCCCTTTTGTAAATTTTCATTTGGACAGCAACAATTTCTGTTTGAGGGATCAATTTGTGCAACTCCTCAAAACTCAAAAAGGATTATTTTAAAGGGGACATATTATGCTCATTTCTGCTTGTTGACATGGGTCCTTGATGTCTAAATGGAATGATAGTAACATGCTTTGGTCAAAAAACCTGAAGGATTGAGCACAGCAGGGTTGTTTACACACCAGTTTCACAGCCCTGCTCTCAGCGGCCGGATTCAGTGACTTTTTTTTCATTATGTTAATGAGCTACTGCGTGCGCCGCCCACTTCTTCCTGCCGACCGGAAGACGTGAGGACGGCATCGCGGGACCATGGCAACGAGCGACACACAGCAACTTTCAATAAAGTTGAGAGAAAAAAAGAAGAAAAAACAACAACAACAACAACGAGCAATACACAGCGCGACGCAGCTTTTCTGTGTCCGTGCCTGCAAATAACTGATAGTAGCACAGCAGACATGTAGCAGGTAGCCCCTGTCTCCAGCTCCAAAACAAAGTACTGACTGCTTTACTGCAGATAACGTTTTGGTGCTCTCAGGTCTCATGCCAGCAGCTAACGCTACAGGCTGTAGCATTAGCTGTACCGTTAGCTGTAGCCTACGGCTAACGCTACACACGTATTACATGTATACCAACACACTGAAAAACGGTCAGAGGACAGTCTCCCAGAGCCATGACATCTGCCCAACTACAGCAGCTCCTCTGGCTGTCACACAGTCAGCAGTGCATTCAGACAAGACACGCTTCTAGAAGTTTGCTTACACACTGTCCTTTAGCACAACATGCTAATGAATTAACGTAGCTCACTGGCCGTGTCTAACAGAGACCAGTTCATACCGTTTCCTCTGCGTGTTCACCGCGGAACAGCAGCTAAACGTCCGCGAACAACTGACACACACAACTGAGACGATGTCACACCGTCTCCTCTGTTTGTTCACCGCCGAGCAGCAGCTCACTGTCCGCGAACAACTGAGACATTTCACCCCGTCTCCTCCCCATGTTCACGGCCGAGCAGTGGTTCACCGGCCGGTTAGAAGCGATAAAATCTCAATATCCTAATTCATTTTCTCAATTCACCGTCATGTTTTAAAAGAGTGCTGATATGACAAATTAACGTTTCGTATCATTAACATTATCGTGAATCCTACGGCCAGTAAGCCCAACGTTGATAACTTCACATGTAATGTTGGTTCAGCCTCATATTTACACCCATGGTTAGCGTTAGCTCATGTGCTAAACGGCCAAAGTAACACAAACCACACTGTTTTTTAAATACTTACAGTTCCATCACTGACAGCGGGTATGGATCCATCTTTTAAGGGACAATCTCGTTGCCAGTCCAGCGTTATACTGACCCTGGTTGTTGAAACAGTCCGGCGTGAAGTGACTGGCACAGACCGTAACACATCTGCTCACTGAAGCTGGGACCCTGATAAATAAAAAGTAGCCTCTTCGCTCTGATATCCTCTTTGGTAGGGAGGCGATGTAGCGAAACATGAGGATCCGTGCATCCGACGACAGAGCAGCAGTGCTCGGCTTTCGGGTTGTACATGGTAGCGGTCAGGCTGTCACGTACAAGTTAGCGAGGGAAAAAAAATGGCGGATCCTCGTTCAGGTAGCTGGCGTAATGTGGGAGGAGATACGCAAAGAGTATGCAAATCACCCGCACTGTTACGTAACAATCCGGGTGAAATCCAAACGGCTCGTTTAGAGACTCAATTCCTGACTCTGCCAGGTACAAAATATTGACTTAGTTGTCAAAACTCATGCTTAGGGGGTGGGGAGGCACTCCGGATACGCAACTATACATACTAAAGCAAGGAAAAAGTCAGTTTTGCATAATATGTCCCCTTTAAGCTTAGGTTGAAACAGTTTATAAAGAGGGAACAATCATGCATTTATGAATGATGTAGTAGTTGTTATTGAGGTTGTTGGTCATGTCTTTTTGTCATTGCTTGGGTTTTGTGCTGTTTTGTATATACTTTCTTGTTGAATTGTGTGTATATCATCTATTGATGGGCATTTTCAAACTAGCTTACAGGCCGTGAGCAGCACGGGTGCGTGGTAGAACATTTTGCTCTTCATTTTGGCATCCATGTTAACAGGTTAGAGCAGCCACACTGCCGGCGTGAGTCGTGCTTCTCATGCGCGTGCCAAGCGAGGCTGCAACGGTGCATCATCTAGAGATTCGGAGTCTCGCCTATTTTTACCGCGACACACATGGTTCTCGGCAAAAATAGACCTGTGGACAGTCATCTCGACATCATACAGGTGCAGTCTTTTTCCTGTGCACTCTCTTTTTCTTTCTCTCGCTCTCTCCCACTCTTTCCCCCTTTCCCCTTTTCCGCTCATTCACCGGGGTTAAAGGAAAATCACGTCATCTTATCTATCGATAATTATCAAAGGCAAACTCCATGTGAAAAGATAAGGCAGACAGGAGCAGCGCTGCCTATGTGAACACACATGCGCGAGTGAGCTACAGCAGCGCAGCAATGCAGCCGTCACACACTACACAAACAGCCAGTGTGGACAGAGCGTTAGGCTGTGGTATGTGGCATTGATCCATGCCATGTACCCGCAATCTATAGAAATAAACATTTTAGCCATAGTTTTATATACTCATCATGTTTTATTTATATGGCAATTATATACCAAGTATTTTCTCGATGTATTGATTAATTATTTAGTCTATTAACTGTAAGAGAATGCAGATCATATTTTCAGCAGAGTCCAAGGTGTTGTCTTCAAATTTCTTGTTTTATCCAGTACATTTTCAAATACCCAGAAAAAATCAATTAACTACAGGGAGGGGGATTGACTTTTTGGTTAATCGACTAATGATTGCAGCATCATTCTCAAAACTATTTTCCTGTGAAATGTAGTTAAGCAGAAGTCTAAAGTAGCATTAAACAGAAATACTCAAGTACCCTTACCTCAGACCTGTTCTTAAGTACTTGAGAAATTGTACTTTGTTACTTTGTACAAAGTACTGCTGGTATTTGTGTTTCCTCTGACTAATGTATTCTAAAGCATCCTAATCTTTGCTTTACTGTGTAAACATCTTGTAGGCTACTGTAAAAGTCCACTCTTGTAACTCAAGCAGATAATTGCCACACTGCTCTTCGATAAAGAATGTATTGATGCTGCTCTGCTGTATGTTGCGCTGCTCAGCCCATTTTCATTTCATATCTTCTGCAGGCCCTGCGTGAGGCGGCAGAGCATCCCCAGGAAAGGAGAGTTCAGCCTTGCCTTTAACTAATCCAACACTCCCACCGCTCAACTCTGCTTCACCTCACCAATAACGGACCTCCCACTCACCCCGGGGCCTTAACTCCAGTCTCCTGCTCCCCTACACCTCCATCTTCGGCTCATCTCAGCTCCTCCTGATCAATCCTCCATAAAATCTTCCTTGACTCTGGTCCTCATCCTGCCTCATCTCTCTCTCTCTCTGTGAGACATGGCGGTACCTTCAGCCCAAGAATTTCACTGGCAGAGCCTAGCACGACTGCCCAGCGGACGCGTCTACCACACTCTGTCTGAGGTGGGGGGGCAGATGTACATGCTTGGGGGATGTGACGCCGCAGGGAGGCCCTGCCCGACCGTGGAACTCTACTCCCCCGAGGTACAAAACTATCTGATGTTTCATTTTTTTTCCCCACGGTAAAGAACAGGCAGTACATGACAGTACATGTAAAACCGCAAATAAAAGTTTAAGCAACAATTTCTATTTTTTCATAGTGATACACACAATCACACATATGCTCAAATTTGTATGTGTGAAATGTTACATCTCCCACATGCACTGAATAAACTGAGGAGGGAGATAAAGCTGACATATTAAGCTCATAATTTCTTGGCAAATCAACAGCTAAGTACTATCTGCACAGAAGCTGCCGTTCCCACAGTGTAAATGTATCATGATTTAGTTAAATCCCCTGAAGATATTGTCACAAATCAGTTGATTTAAATTTTGAAATAAACTGACTGTATATGAGAAATGAATCCCTGCACTGAGGAGGTGAACCAAATATGAAAAGTAAAAGTGAAACCCAGGAAAAGTTTGTCCAAACCACAGAGAACTTTGGTGGCTGCAACAGAAGCTGAAATGTTCCCTGACATATTGATCTTTGAAAAGTTATGATCTGTCCTGTGCACCACCGATTTATTGAAGTTTGTCACATGTGAGATAGAGATGTCCTGTACTTGGTAATATAACTGTAACACGTTGTTTGTACAGTGATAGATGGGTCTTTTGATGTGGGGTTGTATGAGGTACTTGAGGTACGGCAGGCACAGCTTTGCTTGTGCGTAGGAATACGGAAGCTGTACGGTTGAGGGAATGTAGTGCCAAAGGAAAGGGCTGTCTGATGGCAACGTAAAGCAACAAAAATGTTCAAGATATAGCGTACACTTAACGTACCAGATGTATATTTTTTAGGTGTGCCTTCTTTTAGGTGGCTAAAATATGTCTTGCATTGGTAGCGTTTAGCAGTACAATGCTCTGCTTCCCCATCGGTGCTACGTGCTGCTTCTCCACACAGAGGGAGAGCTGACGGTCATCTACTATACACTGACTAAGGATAAGTACCTCATACAACCCAGCATGAAAAGACTGGAACTATCCCTTTAACAAAGGCTTACTTATTTGAAACATGAAACATCAGCAGATATTTGGACAGCTGAGCTGTTCTTCATCATTCGTGCGTTTGTCTGTAACTGCTTTGCCTGAATGTAGCGGCTTGTCCCTGTTTGCAGGGGGACCGCTGGATAAGCTTGGCCCCCATGCCCACCCCTCGCGCTGGTGCAGCTGTGGCAGTGCTGGGAAAGCAAATCCTGGTCGTGGGAGGAGTGGGGGAGGACCAGAGCCCCCTGAAGGTGGTGGAGATGTACAACACAGAGGAAGGGAGGTGGAGAAAGAGGAGCACTCTGCGGGAGGCCTTGATGGGTGTCTCCATCACTGTGAAAGGTACAGACTATAACATTATAAGTACACATCATTTCCAAAATCACAAAATCTGGTGATGCTGTGCTTCAAAATATCATCAAAGGACAGGACAAACACATAAGAAGTAAAAGATAAAGAACAAAGGAAACCACCAATAATAATAATAATAATAATAATAATGATAATAATAATGATATTATGATGAAATGCTGTCTTTATTCAAACATATATTTAGATATAAAATATACTTTCATCAATCAGTATCTGTGTGTAAAGTGTAGCTAAGATGATTGGTGTAACAGAACTCTGCAGGGAAGTTCAGATTACTTTGAACACACTGTATGAACAACACCTCAAATAGCAGTTCAACACACACAATTCATTTTAACCATTAAATCTAAGGTATGTTTTTCCTTTTGATGTCAGTGGAGCAATTTTGGGGTTCTGACACTCAGATCTATCCACACACTTTTGGGGGAGTTCAGCAGTAGACATGATTACACAGCCCTTTCAGAGAGCGTCTCTTCAGCCTTGGATGAACGAGTTTGTGTTCAGTCCAGCAGTGCATCCGTCAGTGTCTGCTGGAACATAGATAGATGCAGTATGCACACAGACTTATTGGCTACGTGTAGGCTTCATGGTGCTGCCCTCTCCATCTCTCTGACCAATCTTCAATCCTGCTGTTTCATCCTCAAACTCATCCCATGCAGCAGAACAAAAGACAAATAGTCTGGCAAAATGATCGATAGGGCCAATTAAAACAAATATGCTATTATAAATGGACAGTCCATCACAGAATTGACTAAATGATGCCATTTCTATTGACATTTGCAGAATCATTATTTTCCAGATATTAGATAATGAGCCTCAGGTAATGAGCTTTTCTATTCCCTGAAATGAATATAAAGTGTTTGTGAAACTTACTCCTTTTGTTATTTATGATTTTAGAATTGGAAGTAAATGGCTTTATATACAAAAACTTGAGAAATGAATTAAAGAAAACACAATAAAAGCAGCTCTCTTTCTCTTACAGCTAAGGCTGTATTTTCCCTTGTGTCAACAGTAACACTCTCACCCACTTCCATTCTTATGCTGGAGGTGTCATGCCAAAGTGCCAGACGTGGACTCTCTTTTTATTCAGCTGCTGTACTCCCTGTCCTCCCCATGTCTGTCACAGTCTCCTGCCTCATCACAAACTTCTCATCCAACTCTCTGGCTTTGCAGATTTTTAGCACTTCATAAAATGAAGTGCCAATGAGGTGTTTCTGTCGGCTGGGATCAGTCCTTCAAAAGCTGATTATTATTGCGCATGTTGTTCATGATTCACAAATTCACAAATGTTTTGGGAAGGTTGTGATGTACAGATATTTATGCATTTGATGAAAATTGAAGTATCACAACATTACAGCGGGATCCAAAGTCTGGGACGGCATAGAAAATCTCTTATATTGTCATGTAAACCTGGAAAAAATCAGAAAGTTTAAGGATTCGTAAAGTAAGAGATTATTGTTGGTCTTTTGTTGTTATTCTAAGCAAAGAGGGACTTTCTTAGCATCAAATCATGGCTAGACTCAAGGTTTCTAAGGGGGCAGTGAAATGGGACTCTAAAACACCTTACAGATCAGTTGTGTCCAAAGCACAATCAGGCAGAACCAGAGTGAACACACCATCAGAAGATCAATACATCAACCTTAGTTCCCCTAGAGATAGAAAAGCAACTTCCTCACAGATACAACATTTACTAAATAAAGGACTCTAATCAACAAAAGTCCTGTCAACAGAAGGCTGTCATGTGATGGTCTCACAGGATGAGTAGCAGTTTCTAAACCCCTTCTCACGAGGTGGAACAAGTCCAAACTCTTGATGTGGGCTAAGAAACACCAGAATTCACAATAGATGACTGGAACAAAGTCCTGTTTTAGAGAGATTTATGGCAGCAACAGAAGGGTGTATGCAAGGAGATGAACAAGCTGTCATTTAAGCAAAGGTGGACAAGATTAAACTTCCCATGCAAACTGCTGATATTATCATTCGCAATGAAATAATAGTAGTACATTCAAAACAGATGCAAAACAGAAGTATCTTGACAAGTGGTCTCAGACTTTGGACCTACTGTACATACTGTATATTATAAATACATGAAAGCTATGGCTTTGTGTGTGTGTGTGTGTGTGTGTGTGTGTGTGTGTGTGTGTGTGTGTGTGTGTTTGTGTCTGCAGATGGCCGGGCTCTGGCTGTGGGGGGAATGGGTGCTGACCTGCTCCCTCGTAACATCCTTCAGCAGTATGACCTTCGAAAGGACGTGTGGGCGCTACTTCCTCCCATGCCGACCCCTCGCTACGATGCCATTACACATCTGCTTGCCAACAAACTCTATGTTGCAGGTACAAACAGACAGTGTGGGTGTTTTTAGACTTCAGCACATTTTTTCTCACAATTTCATTTACATATATATATATAGTGTAATAATAACTCTAATATATACATATATATGTACACACACATATACATGCAATTAGAGTTATTATTACTCTTTTGTGCATCCTTTTAGGCGGTCGTCAGTGTAAGCGACCAGTGAAGGCATTCGAGGTGTATGACACAGAGACACGTTCTTGGACTACTCTACCCATGATGCCGTGTAAACGTTCGTATGGGGGCGTGATATGGGATCCAACTGGGAGGTTGTGTCTACTTGGAGGGCTGCGGCAGGGAGGAGGACACCAGAGCTCCAAATTCACCAAGAATGTCAACATTTTTGACTCCAACCAAGGTATCAAATCACATTCATTTTTTGGGGGGGTAATTTATCAGTAGTTCCTTTTTGTATTATAAACTTAAAAGGTTTTAAATGGAGTTACGACACAGACAGAAGTTTGAACCCTGCCACTCCTTTTAGAACACATACACATGCACCACATGCTATGAGTTAAAGGGTTATTCAAACCCTCTGAACTTCAATCTAATTCTAAATTTCCAAATATGTCAGAAAAAATTGCACAGAAATGTGTATAAAAGAATCCAGTTAAAACTGCAGATGCACAGAATGCCATCTTGACTTTGAATAATTCACTTATTTTAGGAAAGGATGTAACTTCAGTGAAAAGTTAGAAAGAGGAGTATACGTAATACTGCTTTATATGCAGCTCAGTATCCAAAACTATAAACGATCAGTTTTGTTGACTTGTTGGGAAGGTGAAGTCTGTATTGTATATCGGATTTTAAAGGAATAGTTCGACATTTTAACATAATTCTAATCATATTCAATAGGAAAATATTAGCACCTAATAACCTTGTAAACACTCCATATAAAATATATGATGAGGTGACGTTGCTTCCAGGAGGGACAGGAAAATGACGGTAGCAAAACCTTAAAAATTATTTAAGGTTGTTGGATACCTTGATGATCGAAAGGCATTAAACAGTTTTTTAAGTGTTTGAAAAGATGAACAAAGCCAGAATCTACCTTAAACCAGAAACACAAATATTGGATCCATCTTATTTCGTATTAACAGGTGGAGTGGACGAATAAATGAATGAGTTGAATTTTCTCAATAAAGTTGGAAAAAAATCTTCCTCTTCCTCTTTTGTTATATTCAGGTGGAACCACTGTAAGCATGTCAAAAAAAGTTATATTCTGATTAAACGCTTCTGGCCATGTAACAGCAGATCTTAATCGGATCACTTTATTCAGCGTCCATATAAACAGTTCAGTTGGAATCTCTAATAGGAAGGATTACAGTAGGGCTGAATTAATATTGTCTGTGTAACTGCAGCTAATGTTACAGAGCTGAGTGCAATGCTGAAATGGTGGAGTAGCAGTAAGAGCAAGGCAAGATGTTTCTCTCTGTTTGTAGTCTCATTGCTAAGCTAGGCTAAATACCTCCTGACTTCAGCTCCATATTTAATGCACAGACATGAGATATATATCTATTCTATCATAAATAATAAAATGCACATTTTTTAAAACCTTAAACCATTCCTTTAACATGTTTTAATTAATAAAAGATCCACATAGATCTTAGATCTATCACATCTGCAATCCAAAAATATCAAAATAACAGCTTAGTTTAGCTCATGTTAGAGTTGGTTATTTGGTATTTTATTTTTTGGTATGAACAAATGTTCATAACAACATCCATATTAAATTTTGACTTAACTGTCATTCAAAGTATCCATTATCATCAACCTCACCATGAGGAGAAACAGTTTTCCTTTCAAACAGGCTCATTCCTCTCTTCATTCTGTGCACACTCTGTATCCCGTAACACAATGAAATGACTTCTCCTTCTATCCAGCAAGGACACCCCAGAGTAACAGGTGAACAAATTGAGGAGGGACCGGAAGGAGAAATGGGAGAGCAAAAATCGATAAGTCATTTTAGACAGCTGGGTATACGGTCACACATCGGGATTGGTCGAATGAAAGCCAAGTAAAGCAGAACATGGGAGTGATAATGTTAATGTATGATAATGGAGAGAAAGTTTACCTTGTGTGTGAGAGATAGGGAAAGAAAGAAGGAAAGAAAACGCCTTCACACACAAACACAAGCGTTCATGTGCATGTGCTGATGGCTATCCACGTGCTCATGCACACACATACTGGGGAGGCAGCCGTACCCCGTTTCTCCAATCTAATTTTGGTGGAGATGAGATGGGAGATGAGCTGTGGGGGAGGGCTGGGGGTGAGGAGCGCTTTAAATTACAAGATTCAGAAACAGATTGCTTTATTATCCATCTGCAGCAATATCTCTGCACACACACACGCTCATGCAATCTGCTGTCACACAGTGATATTCTATTACTGTTCCATTCCATATCGCCAGTATTAAGACACATGCCTGTTAGGTGATGTTTCGCCATTGTAGGCAAGCTGCAACAAGTACGATGCAAAACACAAAGAGTGAAGTCGTGAAAGAAAATTTACACAGAGAATGAAAAATCCAAGGGGGGTCAGTTCACCCATTCCGAAAAATATATTTCCTCAGTTGCCTCTTTTGGTGTCCAGCCATGCAGATACTTTTAGGATGACAGTCCCTGAAATGTCTGCCTCCAACACAATACGATGCGGGTTTCAGTGCTGTGAGCACCACAAGCAAAATTCCATTTACCACCATTATACTGTGGTGAAGTCTTAGCGATGGATACCTGTGAACCAGGACATAAAGCAGGGTTTGCAGCGCTGGGTGCCACTACTACCAATATTAGGAGGACATTTCTTGGAATGCTTGATGGAACTGAAAACATATAGTTTTACTTTCTGACAGGTCTAAAAGCAGGTTAACCAGAGAAAGCGTCTGTGACAGGGCTTGAGACTGATGGCTTCCTGTCATCCTGGGGACGATAGAAAATATGTTTGGGAAGAATAGAGTTGGGCCTGGCTGGGTTTTGACAAAGAATTTGAAATAATGTCTGTGTTGGGTCAGATTCGCTCACATCAAAAATGTAAATTATATGTATATTTTTTTCATTTTGTATCTAGAACATATCTATGTGCCTAGAACAGTGCATTTTCACTGTAATCTACACCGTACATTAGGGTAAACAGGGAGGCAGTAACCATTGTTACTATGTGACTTGTGAAATTTGAATGTACTGCTAAACGGGTGAATTCACTGTTTTTCCTCTGCTTTGCTCACATACATCTTCATTCTCTCTCACTCACTACAGCGCACACCTTTATTTTACCTGTTTCATCAACACTAGAGCTGCAACTGTAATAAGTTATCACTATGCTCATTCATACATTTAAGAAGCTACGAATTACATTCAGCTATCAAAAAGCTGGACAAGTCAGCAACGAAGTAAATTGAGTCATTGCAGTTGAGATAATTCATCATCTCGTCTAGTCACATTGGTGTAAACTGACAGGTTTTTAAAACAGTTAATTGAGATAAACCTACAGAAGAACCGAGACTTTCTGTTCAGAGGAATATTACATCAAGAGAAAGCATGAGCGAGAGACAAATATCACCGTCTGGATCAAGAAAACAAGAGTTTAAAAAAATATTAAAAAATTAAGATTAATTAGCTTTTTGATTCAGTTTGACCACGTATTAACTTATTACTGACTGGTGTGTTTCCTAAGAATTATGAGGAAAATTCAATAATAATTAGAAATGTTCTGTAAATTGCAGCATTATTAATGTGCTAACTCTATATTCTCTTTTAACTCTCTGATGAAGATCTTTACTGCATCGGGCCCTGTGCATTACTGCCTTATCCTTGTTAGATAATCATTCTATCTTCTTTTTAGGAGAATATGTATTGTAAATAAAATCATGGATGATATTATTTTTATTTTGACTGAAAAATATGCCCTCTAATAATACCTGCAGACTTCCTCACAGGCTGTATAGAGTCTCAACAGCCTCTAACAATAAGACAGGGCACACTCTATGTTGCCTGAGAGGCAAAATCTGGGGCAAAAATAAAACAAATCACTCCCTGCTGCTCATAAATGTTCATTGCTGACTGTATGCTAATAACTGAAGGCAACTCAGATGTGTTTGTATGTTTATCAACTTCTGTATTCTCTCATCTGGAACAAGGAATTATCCCCCTGCCTACTAAGGCAGAAATAGTATCCATGTGTGAAAATTGCATCTCACTGCATTTGATTTTTCATCTGTTGTGTTGGAATAATTTGCCTCATATTCATGGTTTTTCAGATGCTGTGAAAACTGGAATTCACAAAGAGCACCTCTAGCTCCTCACTTAGTTCCTGACTTTATATCCTGTGGCTCCTTAGTATCTGGAACTATTTGAAAAAGCCTTAAAAAGAAAAGAAAAATCTTTTTGTGAATTGGGTGAACTGACCCTTTAAAGTTTCTATTTCATTTGTTTTAATGTTAAAGATGCTCAGCTTAAACTATGAATTATACTTCTTGTACTTTATCAAACAAAGAATCACTTTGATCATAATCGTCTGTGAAGCATGTAGCACTTAAGCTACAGTAACAAAAAACATACACGATGCAGACCTCCGAGGGCCAACTACTGACAAATGTATTCCATGTTGTCTATATTCGATCTATGTCCTGCTTGAGATGGCAAAACTACCCAAAAGACTACAAAGCAGTTAGAGAGAAGCAAAAATGACAGTAAAGCCATGACTCTGGGTCGAGATGTAATTACCGTATTAAAACAGCCACAACATAATGGAGAGATTCTGTCCCAAAGGTCAGCTGCATCTGAGATTTCACACGTGACAGACAGACAGAATCCATCAAAGGCCGAGAACCAATCAACATCCTTTTCTAGTTTTAATCACGACGGACAATTACAGAGGAGAGCTGTGGACGAAATTACTCCCACACAGACTACAAAGCCCAGTCTTCAGAGAATCGCCTCATCTCCCCTCATTCTATTGTCACTCTCTCTCTCTCTCTGTCTGTATCCTTCCTCTCTGTATTTTCTCTGTCTCTCCATCTTTTCATTCTCCTCTGCCGTCTCCCTCCAGAGCAGAATAATGCATGCTGGTGTTTTCCCTGCATCCTACAAAGGAAATCTTGGCACGAAGGCTTGTGTAATCCCTCCAAAGCAAATAAGAATAAGGTCTGCAGTTGAAAGTCTCAGAGGATTGGATCGTAAGTCTGTAGTATGATGTGTTGACACAACTGTAATTTAAAGAGGAAAATCCAGCCTGTAACACTTTAAGCACTGTTTAAAAAAGAATTACAAGTGTTGTAGCAGGCATTCTGCATCGACTTTGTGATGGATGTTGTATCTTATAATCCATTAGTTCATAAATGGAAAAACTAGATGATATCACAGTATATTTCCCGTGTCCAGTACAAAGTCAAACATCAGAAAGAATAAAATAGTGGTTTCAAAATCAAAGTGCAAGATTTCTTGAAAATCCACCACGTTGCATTAACATCGAACAACCATTAACAGACAAATCCATTAAAGTAAAGGAAGTTATTCTAATGTCTCAATCAGTAGTACCCTCAAATGACCAGAATGCTTTTTAAACAAAAGTATGAGTCAAATTTAAATCCTGACCTGATGATGGCGCTAGATAAAAAGACAAGGGATCACAAAAGCTGGTATAATTCAGCCTGAAGGGAACATGAATCTGTGCGCCACATTTCATGGCAATCCATCCAGTTACTAGTTTTAGACAGGCAGTTGGATTTGCGGGATCACATAACCATGTGATTATGGGGCTCTGCTAGTGGTAGCGTTCTCCCAACTGTAACCTGTAACCTGTGATATATGGTGATATATATATGGTTCATCCAATTGAATGCCAAGTTAATTTTTGAAAGTAAATGCCCTTTCCCAAACAGTTTCTCGCAGGTCCTTTCCAGATGGTTAGTGTAACAAACCATCTGACACATGAGATTACCTGCATACATGAATGGCATAATATGATTTAATGCTACAGTTATTCGAAACTTTCCAAATTTTATTGGACTCAATGGATAGTGCAAAAAGTCATGTCAGTTAAAGAGAGGATGGGGGGAAAGAAGAAAGATAACTGGAGTCTCTGGTGAGTGCTGTGAGAGGATGACCTGAATTCAAACACTCAGTGCCTGCAGTCGCTCGCTGCTTTATGACTAAGGTACAGTAATCTGGCTGCTTGGGGCAATTAAACGCCTGCGTCATTAAAGTGAATAATACAAATGATCCTGCGATCAAACTCGTCCGAGTAACGTCTCGCACTGATCTCAGCACTCACCAGACACTCTTCTTATCCCTGACCTCTCTTTAACCTCTCCGGCATCAGTGTACGAATGTGTGTGTGAATGGGTGAATGTGGCATGTGTTGTAAAGCGCTTTGAGCTGTCCGAGAGGACTGGAAAAGCGCTATATAAATGCAGACCATTTACCATTTACCATTTTAATGTTAGATCCAAGAAGCCAAAAAACATTTTCCCTCCAGTTACAGTTGGCAGCCATCACTGCAGTACCTAAACACCTAACAGTGGAGGTCACCTCTAGAGATTGCTGCTGCAGTCAGGTTGATAAACGGATCCCAAAAGTTTAAAGTAATCTCTGAACTGTCCTCCCCTGGTGGTCAACACACCATCAAACAACCACCACTGATGACGAATACCGATCTGATGTGACTCAGACACAAATGTTCACGGACAAAGTAATGTTTTAAAGTTTTATTAACATTACATTAGCCTCATTCGCCAACTTCCTCTCTCACTCTGTACCTGAAGTTATTGCTTCAGGAAACAGACTGTTACCTTGGGTAATTTGTGGATTTCTGTGGGGTTGAACATTTACAATTTTAGTACACAATTTAACAAGATATATAACAAAGATCTAATGTTTTTTTAACGTATTACTGATGACTTCTCATGTATTCAATTTTTAACACAAAAGCAAACATTCAATGTCAACTTTTGGTCCATCATAGTTTCCAATACAGACACAGATTAGCCTTATGCCTGACCACAATATAAATGCTGGAATCTATTCAACATCTCAGGCTTGTATTACACACCAGTGTGAAATATCTGACAGGAGGATTTTCCTCTGAGAGAACAGAGTGGACAGCCAGCTGTGATCTCTATTCTGTTCTCTTCTGTAATTTAGCCAGGCTGGAAAGGAAAACACAGCTCTTCATTACACACTGCTGCAACATGCAGGAAGCCTCACCATCTGGCTACTTATCTCCCTTTCATTCTCTCTGCCTCTATTTGTTTCTCTCCACCTTGTTGTTCCTGCCTCTTGTTTAAGCAAAAGATTGATGATAAATAAAAACGAGAGGGAGAAATAGCAAGGCAAAAGAAAAAAGGGGGAGGAAAGGAATGAAAAGAGAATAGGAAGACACTGAGAGAGAGAATGAGGAAGAGGAAGAGAAGGAAGATAGAAGGAAGATAATGGAAAAATAAGTATGAGAGAAGATAAGAGAAAGAGAGAAATCCAGAAAAAGAAATAGCAGAGACACAAAGATAAAGAGCACGGTATTTGTTGTTTCTTTTCCCTTGTTCTGTCTCTATCTTTCTTTATACCTCTATCCTCACCCTCCCTCGCTCCCTAATGAAGTTATCTTTCTTCCTCTGTCACGATTCTCTCCAGTCTGGGTTTCCTTCAGATAAACAAGTCTTGGCAGCAACAAAACCTAAAAGTAAAAAAAGAAAACTTCTGCAGACTCTGCTGGGGAAAGGAGAAAGATTATTTTGATGGCTATGTTTTCATTTCCTCCCCTCTCAAGTTCACTTTTTATCATCTGGAGTGCTTCAGCTTTGAAATGTCACCTCTTCTCAGTCCACATAAGGGTTGTAGAAAAACTTTCTTCATTGTCAGTTTTAAGTGTTAGATAGATTAAATACAAGTTTTAATGACCTCCACACTTGTGAATTGACTTTTTGACTTCTTTTATTGTCCTTTCAAATATTTTGGTATTAAAGGTCCCAATAAATGTCTCAGTGGTGGATTAAAAGAAGCACCTGCTCACAGCTGCACCTGCAACCATCCTTTTGTACTGAATCTAACTCTGCGTTGTCGTATAGTGAGCAAGGACCACACTTCCCTGGTCTCTTACTACCTAATTGCAAGACACCAGATATTGCCACATACTACTCTTCTAATTAACAGTGTAATGAAAATGAATAACACAAAGTAAAAATATCCATACACTCACTTTATCCTCTATTGAAGTAATTTAGCGTCACATATATGGCAAAAACATCCAAAAGCAAAAGTGAGAAAATGAAAAGCATACCTTCCCAGGTAAAGTCCAGAAGGAAAAGAGGAAGTAAAGCTAGGAGAAGCTCTGAACTTCCTGTATAACGCATAACATTACCTTTTGATCGGACATTGTATAAATTCTAAATTACAGCCTTTTACTCTCATGGAAATACATCCAAATCCCACACAGGATTTGCAACAATGCCATGGTCTTCATTTAGTGCAGTATCACACTCACAGTTTGACTATAACCTGGTGTCCCTGAAGGTTTTCAGATTAACTGTAGCTTGCAGGTGGCTAGCTGACTTTGTTGGGGGACTTTGTCAAACTTCAGAGGTCAGAATAACCATGTTGGACCCAGAGCCCACTCCTTACCCCTTTGCTTTCCTACATAGAAAGCAATCCCAGCAAACGATTCAAAGCTTTCATGAAAAGAATCTGCCCACAGGCTAACAACAGTATCCTCAATTTCTCTCCCTAGTAGCAGTCTGACCCTAACTGCAACACTCCTGTCCCATCTCTGTCTCTGTTTGTAGTCTGTGTTTATTATAACCTTTCAATGTCCTTGCCAGGTGTATGTGTGTGTATGTGCTGTACATGTCCTGGCCACAGCTGGTTTGTGTGTGACCTGTTTGTGCAGGTCACAGTCTGAAAACAAGCTCAGCAGCATCCTGTCCAGCCAAAGGGTGACTACAGTGCCTCTGACTTCACCTTCAGCTAGTTCATAGGCTTGTGCACACACAAGCACACACATCTCCTCACTTCAGCTGGCGTTTCCTTGTCTTCTTTAGGAGTCTGGTTGAAGTCGGAGGAGACGGTGGCGATGAAAACAAAGAGAGCTGACTTTGCTGCTGCTTTCCTGCGTGGCCGGATGGTGGTAGCTGGAGGACTTGGTGAGAGGGATACATTTCTTTGGCTGCAATGTCAATTCAAACTTGATGCATTCATGTTGTTAAATGTCCTATAAAATATAAGAAATACCCTGTTTGCCAATCGGTATACCGAAGTTAAACATGAGGGAATATTCACAGCCTTTGATATGTCTGATATCTTTGGGTGTGGGTTTGTTCTCTAGGTCATGAGCCCTCGGCCCTGGACACAGTGGAGGCTTTTCATCCTCAGAGAAAGAAGTGGGAGAGGTTGGCTCCCATGACCTTCCCCCGATGCTCCACCTCCTCCATCATCATCAGAGATCGCCTCCTGGTGGTGGGAGGAGTCAACCAGGTACACTTGTGCTACATGTTGTACATTTACACATACATAAACAAGTGTGTCCAGCAGTTTACTCGATGCAGTGAAGAACTGGTAAGTAGGATCGCATTTGGAAAAAGGTCTTTATCTGTAGTGACTACCTGCTCATCAGGACCACGCCGAAGCAGATCCGTCCCTACCTTACTCACAGCACATGACACTGTTGGACAGTTGAATAACTGACACGTGTAGCACACTTTCCTAGTAATGAACATCCTACAGACAGTCACAGTCTCAGATCAGATTCCTCCTCCTCCGAGAATAATTATCTTATCATTGTGGAGGGGTTCGTGTGTCCCTGTGACCCTGTGTTATTGGGGCTCCTGGTAGGGTGACCTAAGCCAACTTTGTCTCAAGGTAGGTGGCAGACTATGTGTAATTCACAGTCAATAATACGGTACAGACCAAAAGTTTGGACACACCTTCTCATTCAATGAGTTTCCTTTCTTTTCATGACTATTGACATTGTAGATTCACACTGAAGGCATCAAAACTATGAATTAACACATGTGGAAATATGTACTTAACAAAAAAGTGTAAAACAACTGAAAATACGCCTTATATTCTAGTTTCTTCAAAGTAGCCACCTTTTGCTCTGATTACTGCTTTGCACACACTCTGCATTCTCTTGATGAGCTTCAAGAGGTAGTCACCTGAAATGGTTTTCACTTCACAGGTGTGCCCTGTCAGGTTTAATAAGTGGGATTTCTTGCCTTATAAATGGGGTTGGGACCATCAGTTGTGTTGTGCAGAAGTCAGGTGGATACACAGCTGATAGTCCTACTGAATAGACTGTTAGAATTTGTATTATGGCAAGAAAAAAGCAGCTAAGTAAAGAAAAACGAGTGGCCATCATTACTTTAAGAAATGAAGGTCAGTCAGTCCGAAAAATTGGGAAAACTTTGAAAGTGTCCCCAAGTGCAGTCGCAAAAACCATCAAGCGCTACAAAGAAACTGGCTCACATGAGGACCACCCCAGGAAAGGAAGACCAAGAGTCACCTCTGCTGCGGAGGATAAGTTCATCCGAGTCACCAGCCTCAGAAATCGCAGGTTAACAGCAGCTCAGATTAGAGACCAGGTCAATGCCACACAGAGTTCTAGCAGCAGACACATCTCTAGAACAACTGTTAAGAGGAGACTGTGTGAATCAGGCCTTCATGGTAGAATAGCTGCTAGGAAACCACTGCTAAGGACAGGCAACAAGCAGAAGAGACTTGTTTGGGCTAAAGAACACAAGGAATGGACATTAGACCAGTGGAAATCTGTGCTTTGGTCTGATGAGTCCAAATTTGAGATCTTTGGTTCCAACCACCGTGTCTTTGTGCGACGCAGAAAAGGTGAACGGATGGACTATACATGCCTGGTTCCCACCGTGAAGCATGGAGGAGGAGGTGTGATGGTGTGGGGGTGCTTTGCTGGTGACACTGTTGGGGATTTATTCAAAATTGAAGGCATACTGAACCAGCATGGCTACCACAGCATCTTGCAGCGGCATGCTATTCCATCCGGTTTGCGTTTAGTTGGACCATCATTTATTTTTCAACAGGACAATGACCCCAAACACACCTCCAGGCTGTGTAAGGGCTATTTGACCAAGAAGGAGAGTGATGGGGTGCTGCGCCAGATGACCTGGCCTCCACAGTCACCGGACCTGAACCCAATCGAGATGGTTTGGGGTGAGCTGGACCGCAGAGTGAAGGCAAAAGGGCCAACAAGTGCTAAGCATCTCTGGGAACTCCTTCAAGACTGTTGGAAGACCATTTCAGGTGACTACCTCTTGAAGCTCATCAAGAGAATGCCAAGAGTGTGCAAGGCAGTAATCAAAGCAAAAGGTGGCTACTTTGAAGAAACTAGAATATAAGACATATTTTCAGTTGTTTCACACTTTTTTGTTAAGTATATAATTCCACATGTGTTAATTCATAGTTTTGATGCCTTCAGTGTGAATCTACAATTTTCATAGTCATGAAAATAAAGAAAACTCTTTGAATGAGAAGGTGTGTCCAAACTTTTGGTCTGTACTGTATGTCAAGAAGGAGCTGCAGCAACTCGCCCAGAAGAGTGACACAGGGGCTCCTTCCTGGTTCCAGACTTGGCAGGGGAGATTTCTGGCCAGTGTCTGGTGGCCAGGCCTTGACCCATGATCCTGGGTGGGGCCAGCCCAAAAGAACCCTTCATGGGCCTACCACTCGTAGTGCATTATCAGGTGAGAAGCAGGCAATTGATTAGGAGCAATGGTCTACCTGATCTGAACCTGAATGGTGCTTTGTTATTGGACCTCTGTGCTAGTCATGGTTTGGCCAGAACAAACACCATATTCAAGCATACGGTGATTCATAAGTACACTTCGTACCAGAACACCTTTGATCAATGGTTGACTTTGTGGTTGTATCATCAGATCCACAGCCGTGTATCTTGGACAATGTTAATCACTACCTGGTGAGGAGGTGGATCAGTGGTGGGGGACACCAATGAGCATAACTGGTAAACACAAACCTGTCGTGAAATGGGTGAACTGGGAATGTCTGGCGGAGGCCCCTGTCCACTCCCACCTCAAGAAGAATTTCTAATGCATCCGAGAGGAGGCTGGGGACACAGAATCCAAGTTGGTCGTCTTCAAACCCGCCATTGTGGAGTGGCTGGTCCAGTTGTGGTAAGAAGGTCGTCTATGCTTTTCATGGCGAAAACCTGAGGTTCCACCAGCGGACACCAATGTGAGGGAGCCCATCAAGCAGTAGAAGGGCAGCTTGGTTGTTACAAGGGTCTCCTGAAGCCACAGACAGGTACCAGGAGGCCAGAAGGGTTGCAGCTTCAGCGGTCGCATAAACCTGTGTTTGGGATGTGAGAGGTTAGGTTTCGGTTGACCTCCAGCAAGTTCTGTTGGCAACAGTTGGTTGACCCAGGAAGGGAAAGCAGGGCTTGGCTCAGACAGGCAGGAGAACTACTGACCCTGACTGGGGATATTGTTGAGCGATAGAAAGAGTACTTTGTGGAACTCCTGAAAGCCACCACATCCTCTGTGGCGGAGGCAGAGTTTGAAGACTCGGGGGAATCCTCACCCATATCCCTGGCAGAGGTCTTTTGAGCACCAGGTATTGACTAGATTCACCCTCAGAAGCTGAAGCCTCAGGATATTGCTGGGCTGTCTTGGCTGACACACCTCTTAAATTTCACGCAGGGGTCAATGAAAATGCCTGTGGAATTGCAGACTGTGGTGATGGTTCCCATTTCTACACAGGAGGACCGGAGGGTGTGCTCCAATTATCGTGATATCACACTGTTCAGTCTCCCTGGAAGAGCTTATCACAGGGTGCTGGAAAATGTTGCAGGGGAGAAGGATGTCTGGACCACTTTGCTTAGGCTGCTGCCACGGAGGCCCATGATAAGCAGCAGGACATGGATGGATCGGTGGAGCTTCCTCCTCCACTAAACATAAAAACAAGACACAGCTTTTATTATCATAACTATTAAATATGATTCAACATGAATTATCTCAAGGCTTCACCCAACCCTGATATTTTACAGGACAAGGATTGAGAATACCAGCGTGAAGATTTTATACTGTAATAATTTATGATAATAAGTGAAATATAAATTTGGGTTCAGTTTTAGTTTAGTTTTAAAATGTCATATCATATCCTTCTCCAGCTGTAACTGTATTAATTTAATGTAAAGCAGTATTTTTTATTTCTAATCTTAAAGTCTCTCTGAGAGATGTCGATATCAGTCGAGGATCAGCTGTCATATACTGCCTGATATGTAGAGCTTGATATCAGAACATTCTTGCTGGAATTGTACCAGTTTTAGATCTGTATATCAGTGTGATTGTAAGAAGTCGATCAGAATTGGAAAATTTCCCATTGAAATCAATTTCTATGTTGTTTCAACCAATTTATTTCCATGTTGTATGAAAGAAAAAGTATTTGGGCATTCGTGCACTGAAAGCTGAGAGCGACTGATAGAAATAAAGTTGCCTAATGGGTACATTAAGCGAGTGGTACTGTTGGACGCTGTGTCTCAAGAGAAGAAAACAAGGACACACTGTCATTAATGCAAAGCAGCTGAAACCAAGCCCAAACAACATCATCCAGTGACAGAGCCACAGTGTCAGCAGTTTCAGACCTGCAGTTCTGGACCTAATGTTTCAGTCCAACCTGCACCACCTGTGGGCAACAAAGGCAACAGCAGCAGAAGTGCAGAAGTAGGAGATCGGATTTGTGCCATGAAAAGGAAAAATTTAAAGAAAACCTGTGTCTGTTTCAATGTTTCTGTTTTGAACATTTCAGCCATAAACTGGCTGTTGCTGAGGTCAATCACATATCATTTAAAGCTCATCAGGAAATTGAGGTAGCTCAGTTGCCAAGAAACTGCAGATGTTCAAACTTTCATAAGTCAATCAAGAACAAGTGTTTTTAAAGAGACATTAAAGTTTTTTTTTTACTTTACATGCTCAAACAAATTATACTCACATGTGACTATTTAAAGTCCCTGAAAACTTGATTTTGAATGTTAATTATTTCTCTTTAATGAGACTGGCAACACCACACAACTGTCATCACATTTTGATTCTGTTTATTCAATATTGCCAAATCCTGTTTGGGGTACATAAGTATGTGATATCAGCTTTTTCTACCCGAGCCCCACCCACTTCAAACCAGTGAAATAATCAATATTAATCCAACTTTAGCATTAAACTGTTGGTTTCACAGCACCCCATGACCTTTAATATTTATTGAAGCTCAGTGTAACACAACAATGTTAAACCCTGAAACATACACACAAAGAAAACAACAGCCAGAACAAACAAAAATGATCCTGCAGTGTTGAACATTTCTCACCTGTAGGTGGCAACAAAATTAATAAAACTGATCAGAGAATGAATGAATAGCAAACAGACTATACACTTGTGGGATGATCTGCGGGGAGGGTTTCTCTGTCTGTATGTCTGTGTGTGTCTGCTCATCTCAGGAATAAATATGTGCAAACACAATAAGAAATAGCAGTGACACTATTTCTAATAGATCATCAGTGTTTTCAGGGTAAATAGAACAGATGCTGAAACTATTGCTGCAGATTGCGAGCCATAGAGCACCACGTTGGGTTACAGCGTGCTCTGTCTGAACGGGCCAGTTGATTTACACGGGTGCCAAAAGGAAGCATTAGGTGTGCTTCGTGGCGATTCTGCCTCGTGTGTCTGCCTGTCGTGATATAGACAGGGTGGAAAAGAGTTACTTGCAGCTTGTGAGAAGTGCCGGTACGCAAGAAGAAGTAACAATAAGTGTAAGAGTAAAATGTAAAAGCGTCGGTACTGCATGCCGGTCAGTACCAGCATAACGTGCATGCTCAAGCACTGGGTTCTATGGTCAACAGTTTAAAATTGAATACCTGACACACTGATTTAAAACAGTAGTATTTAATACAGTAGTAGACTATATGAGATATGATGACATATCTCCCAGCCAAGAATTTTCATTTATTTACGGAGATGATATGGAAGATTTCTGCATCAAATATCTAAAACCAACTACATCTTAGTTATATATTTAGTTGTGTACTTGCTTTATCCCAGATGTTTCCCACAATGTTCAAACTCAGAGAAATCCACAAGCTAACTCAAGGTCACAGTGAGTTTCACTTTAACTTCCAGGAGAGAGTCAGAGAGCGAGGACGGAAACATAATGTGATCAATTTTAATACATTACCTCACCTGTGAACATTTCTGCCAGAGTCACGTAGCAACTCCCATGATCCCATGCTACTTATGTCTTCTGTTTTGTATTGACAGAGAGACCCCTAGCAGCATGAATCCAGTATTGTGTGTCTAAGGTATCAGTATAGAATTAAAGTCGGGAAATACTACCAACTTTTGACCAACAGTCTTTTCTTTATTTCTCTCTGTGTCTCTCTCTGTCTCAGGTTCCCAGCTCTGCCCATGAGATCCTGTATGTAAAAGAAGAAGAGTATCTGTAGCCTGTAGTAACTGACACCAGGTGAATGCAGCACATCAGTGATTCCACTTCCTCTTCTCTGTACAACCCTCCTGAATCTGACTGCGGTGCAATATGTAGAAACACCAGAGAAATGGAGTCAGAGTGAAAGGGCCTGTTTTTGTGATGTAATGTTACAGATAACAGTGCCCCCTGCTGGGCTTTACTGACACTGAGACCCACATGTAAGCACACACATGCACAATGGAGGAGCTGGCTCTTTCTTTCTTTCTACCGAGTTCTGTTTCTTGATACTTTTAGTATGTGACACTTCTGCGTTGTATGTTGTCGTGCATACATGGAGAAGAACTTTTGTAGCTTCTATGTCTAGTAATGTAGACAGAAAATATATTGATGACCTATTTTATGGCATATATGCATTTCATGTTTGGTTTTATGTCTTTGTGCGTGTGTTTATTTGTGTGCTTGCTAAGTGAGCATTTGTAGGTAGTGGGATTTTAATTTAACAACATGAGTGCAATAATTGTATATTATTTAATATCATCTAGCAAAAATATACAAAAACCCACTAGGGGGTGGGTAATATTTAACCCAATTGCCAGAGTAAATGACAAGGACAATGTATGTTTCTGCAAAACACAGATATGTTGAAACATTTCTTTAGGTTCCATTTTCAATTTCTTGTTGGGACACTGCTGTGCTTGTGCTCTGGTTAGGTTTAGCCACAAAAACCACTTGGTAAGGTTAGGAAAAGATCATGTTTTAGTCACCACAAACATGTTTGGAGACATCACAAAGTGTCGTTAAACACACCCGGTTTTGTCGCCGCAGACATGGCTGGAAATTCTCCTGAGGTCTACTTAAAAATACCCGGTGGTTTCACACTGACAAATGTTGAAACAGTCTCAAACTGTGGTCACTGGCTTCACAGCCCTGTCGCCTGTAACTCCAGCACCAGCCCCTCCCCCTGCTGATATGACAGTCAGATCATAAACATCTTCTGAACATGATAGTACACATTTTGTGGAAACGTCAGTATGCTACGAGCCTGTGTCACATACAAATATGAACGCATCAGTGGTTTGCAGAAAGGTTTGCTGCCAACATTTCATTTTGGCGACTGGGCTGTAATGTATGTTAAACTGTACTGTAACAAGATTTGCACTAAAGCAATTAACACTGAGTGGGAGTTGACTTAAACATCAATAATTTCTAGTGTATTGTATTGCAGTAATTACACTGAGAATGCTGTACTATCACTCATCCGTGCTGTTACATTGCACATTTGTGGGTATGATCATACATATTATTTAATACATTGCATATATGAAAAGAAACTGTTAAATGACGATATGGTGTTTGTTGAAGTAATTAGCAGACTTCTGTTGAAGACAAAGAAGTGGATCCAGATTGACTTTAAGCGACTACACGTTATTCCTGCAGCAATACAACCTCTTTATGTTAGTGTTTCATTTGTGCAACATGTGCAGTGCTGTAGTAATCATCAGTTAATGACACCGCACTCAGGTTGTGATGGTACTTGACTTGTTGTTTTGACTTCAGAGATGCTGACTGACCATTATGTTTGCTTTCATTATAGTCAAGGCAATCTCTTGTCTGCTGTTGTTCAACAGGCACCAAGCTGTGAAATATTTCATTGTATGAAATTTCTCCTCTGAAGATTTTATTTAATGTTGCAACATGATCGATACCTGATCTGCCCTACAGTCAATCATGTCATGTGATGCTGAGGATATGCGTAGTCATATTCAGTGGAATAAATTGGATTTGTGGTTTGTATTGCACTTCTTGTCCACTAGATGGCAGTGATTGCACATATGAATCCAAACAAGAGCCTGTCATACCTTCACTGACTCATCACAAGGTATCGTGAGATTCTCTAGAGTGACACAGTATAAAGTGAGGAGATGACACTTTCTCAAGTTAAATCTAAGTATTCATAAACTTGAATAGGGCTTGATAATTAATGCAGCCATAGGGGGAGACGGAATAATTATGTTATACTTTTGTTCGTGCATGCAGCTGTTACAATGATTGCTGACAGTGGATCATGCCTTTACCATAGATAGGTGTGTTTTCTTTTTATTAGATTGATTTCAGTGGTTATGAACTAAACAAGCTGTTTCTGTGCCATAAAGTGCACAAACTGCAAAAGTAATGCATGGAAATATTCAGTTTCACAAGCCAAATGTGCAGTCTGTTCGGCTATCTTAGACTGCAGTAGCACACATTAATCTGGTCACAGCCGTGGATTAGGTTGTAGTTTTGCACACTAACGTCAGTAAAGAAATAAAATGCCTGTTATATGTTTAAACAGCTCACACTGTGTGTTTGTGGCTTTTAATGTAAATTACATCATCCAGCTTTCTGATTAATGCTTTTGTGTTTAGAATTTATTGTGGGACTTGGTGATAGCTAACAGAGGTGCAGACTGATGGCATCACTTTTATTCATTATTTTTAAAAGATCACTGTCTCCTTTTATAAGTCCTGCAACTGTTAACCATACATGTTAAACTCATTACCATCTTGAGATGGGATGACACCAGCCACACGCCCTCATCACGCCCACATTCACATTCAACTACACACCTGAAAAGTTTCCTGGCCGTATTTCGCACAGATGTGATGCTGCCGCACTGACAAGATCTGTCCACAGACAGACAAACAGACAAGCTGACAACATACCAGCTGCGCTAGAAAGGACAGGAATGATTGGAGCTGTGATACAGTGATCGGCAACTTAAAAACGAGTGATAAATATCTGAAAATGCTTAAAAGCTGCAGGTTAATTGCCACTAAAAGGTCGTTGACCATCAGAAGTGATTGATAGGCTGCACTAATGTTTTATATAATGTAGTATAGCAATATCCCTGCACTCATAATGTACAGCCAGCTGCCAAGCTAATGGTCGCTAGGCTCGTTAGGTACTGCTTACTCAACATCTCTGTTGATTTCCTCTGTGAGCCTCTCTGCCCACTAAGGATTGACATTTGCTCCATAAATGACTCAAGCCCCCACACACAAACCCTTTTTAGACATCGGCCGGTCTAAAATGGGTTGATTGCATTCAGGTGAGGCTGGCTGCATGTTTGTGACTGCTCTCTGTGGCCGCTGTATTCCACTCTGGGTTTTTTCCACATTACCAAAGTAATGGTCCTGACAGAGCAGCAGAGAGACGAAACGGGGACGGATATTAGCTCCAACTAGCAACCCTCAGAATTAACAGTACAGATCATGACCTGAACTGTTACACAAAGAAAATAAACTCATCTTTTATGTGTCCAGTGGAAACAAATGGAATGGCAAGACATAACGCAACACAAGATGATGGTTAGGCATATGGAATACATCTGATGCTGATCTTTGCCGTTATGACTGGTGTTATCCCTTAGCATGATGGTCATTGTTTATCTTTTTAAGTTGGAGTATCATGCCCTGATCACCAGACTACCTCTGGAATAACTGTTTCGTTCTCAGAAAACCAGAAATTCATTCATTATCCGAAATCACTCATCCTTTGCAGGGTTGCGGGGGGCTGGCGTCGTTCCCAGCTGACATTGGGCGAGCGGCGGGGTACAAGTCACCAGTTCATCACAGGGCTGACATACAGGGACAAACACCCATTCACACTCACATTTGCTCCTACGGGCAATTAAGAATTACCAGTTTACCTAACGTGCATGTTTTTGGAGTGTTGGAGCAAGCACACTGGGAGAACATGCAAACTGCAGGGTCTCGATCTCAGGGCCTCCTCGAGGTGATACAAGGCAACAGCACTAACCACTGTGCACCGCGCTGCCTAGGAAGAAAGAAAGAAAGACTGCATGGACATTCACTCCTTCAAAAAACATATTGAAAAAAAAACTATTTGTTTTTGTCACTTGTTTAAGAGTAAAACATTATTACTTTGTGAGTTAATAATTTATGCATGAAAGGGCTCGTCTCACCTGCTGGCACTTGGAATTGAGGTAATCAGGTCATTCAAAATATATTTTATTAAGTTAACTCTCACTGTTCATTGTTTGTATCCGGGGTTGGAAGTAACTGATTACAGCTACTCAAATTACTCTCATTGAGTCATTTTTTGGGTACTTTTATGAGTAATTTTTCAAGTCTGTAACTTAACTCATATGTAAGCATGCGTTACACCATATAATCTACTTAGTTACTACATACTTGAGTAATTAGTATAATTTTAACTTATATCTAAACATTTCATCTGCTTTTTTGTCGCCACTGAGGCTATCCAATCACAAAGGGGCCAATGAAAACCCTGACATACGGACAGAAAGCACTGAACTCTTACAGCAGGCCATGACCTCTGAGCAGCACAGAGCAGGAGCTGGGAGTAATTCAGACCAAAGATGTGTAGAAACAGAAACCCCCTTTTGATTGAATGCCTGCTGTTGGTAATGCATTAAACATTAATGTTCAAAAAGTAACTAATACTCTGAGTATTGTTTTAATTCACGTCTTTTTGTGTTTTCTTGGACACTTCAGCCTCTGCGTACTGCAATCTCTGCTTCCTATCGGCTCTGAGTATCTGAAACACACCTGTGTGCATTATAGTGAGCACGCAGGAGGAATCTGAATAAATGACCTGCACTGGTACAGTGTGGCTGTCTGCTAACAGGTCATATTTGATCTGAACATGGGGTTTCCTAACACGTTACATAATCTGTGGCTGTCGCACATTCAACTTTTTTCACTTTAGCAGGAAAGTCCCATTGTGTGTGTGTGTGTGTGTGTGTGTGTGTGAGAGAGAGAGAGAGAGAGTGAGGGGATGGGTGCATGGTGGTGGGCGTAAGGGTAATGTGGTTAGGTAGTCTGGTCAAAGTACAGGATGAACGCTGCCTGCCTCACTTCACTCATCATTTATAATAAAGAAATAAGCAAAAAATATAGTTTAAAAATCAAAAGCAAACCTATAAAATACTGTAATAGTCTGAGGTAATGGCTACTGCTAACATGAATGCATCTGAGTGCCTCCCATCACAGATGTTGTGCAGAAGGCCTGAACTTAAGTTCAGGGGATTTTTTTGACAAACAAGTAGAGAACATCCTGCCCACGTGGAACAACTGAAGATACACACAGCAAACAAATCTTAAATGTGCACAGGACACTGGTGACAGAACTAATCAGGCTCTGAACTCAAGTCAAAGGAAACTAGAAATTCTCTATTCCAAAAAAAAATAAAAGTAGAGAAACATTTTTCAACAAAGTGAAAGTAGTCATTACACAAAAATAATGGCCCATGTCAGAATATAGCATTATAAATACCGACACATTAAAGCAGGTGGGACAATCATTGCAACAGAGCAACTGTAACCTACAGTGACACAAGCAAGTCCCTGCATATTGACTTGACTGCTGTAACTGAATGAATGAAAACACAGTAGATCCGTAGCAGCTGAGCCTCACACTCCTCTCTGACCTGAAACTCATTATTTTTGTCTCCATTGTCCAATTTTCCATCCGTCCATGATGGGATGTTTTCTTTAATGGGTGAACCATGTGCTGCCTGCAGGAGGTTACTCTTCACCCACCCATACACACACACACACAGATACACACACACATACAGACGCCCTCACACACTCATATACCAGCAAACATATGAGTACAAGGCAGTTAATGGGTAAGACCGCTGGTTATTCTCTAACACCTCACAGGTCGAATTTTCTTCAACTTACACCGGGTCTCGATGTCGCAGAGTTCCTGTTTGAATAAGTAACTTTTTTTAATCGCCATTCTTGTTTTTCCACGTTTTAAACCTTTCACCATGAACTCTGGCAGTGTGTTGTACTTGCTCGTACAGCCATTTCAAAGGTCACAGCTCATTCATCACAAGAGCCCGGGGTCAGAGGTCACGACATCCGTTTTTCATCTGCTCTCGTTGAACAGTGTTCAGGAGTTCTGAGGTACTGTATTTTCTGTTGCTTAATGAGAACATGCAACTCTCCAGACACGTGCAGAGTTGAAGGATGAGACAAGGTGCACAAACATGAGCTTGAGGTCAACCGCGCAAAGCTGATATCAGCTGAATGCCGTGTATTTAAAGGAAAATCCAACTTTATGACAATTCGGATAATATTTTTGTAGTTCGGGTCAATCATTTCTGTTGGTCATCATAATATTATAGCCACCAAAGTAGTCACTCAGATCTGGGAATAGAGTGGCATTACACAAGTAGGTCCAACAGGGAAAGAAAAAGCAGTCAGACAATCAAACAGGTGATAAATAAGTTTAGCTAAATCATTTACATGGAAGTAAAAAAGTTAGCACACCCCAATCGTGACAATGATCCATTGCACAGAAACACTGCAACACATAACTTCAGTAAGTCGGCTTCGTCGGTCTGTAAACCCGACCGCGATGATCCGCAAGGTGAGGGTCATGGGGATAGCCGAGACAGCACGTCTGCTATTGAGCTAATCTGTTAGCACATTAACTGCCAGCGGACAGCTATTGGCTGTGACCGACAATCTGAACAGATCTGCTAAAATACAAGGTGACAGTCAAACACCTTAAAGAATTTCCTGTATTAATAGAGCTGTAAAACAAAAATCAGAAAGTAATATGTATTGAAGGGATCCTTAAATGTTGTTATGTTTGCATGAATATTCATCATGGTGGTAGGCTGGCTTGCTACAAGTCATGTGTTTATCGCTTAATGATTGTTTTTATATTTGGAATTTTGTGTTATGGGCGTCTTCACTGCTCGAGTTCATCTACAGGTAATTAAGAAGACAGTAGTTTTATAGCAAGGCTATGAAACATAAGCCTCCTGATGCCTTCAGCTGTCACCTTCACTCATGTAACTCTCACAGCAGTGTGTTGAGTCTCCCATGACAAGGTCACATGACATACATGACAGACGAAGGCATCAGTGCGCTACCTTATGGCACCCTATACCCCGCCCAGAGGGATTTTTTTAATTGGATTTTGGATTATTGCAGAAAATAACCTCTGTGGCAAACACAAGTTTATGATGCCTGATGTTAAATGTCCCTGACAACCTCCGTAGTCTAATTTAGCCTCATGTCAGCATCCTCTTTTATGGCATGTAAACCATTTATAATTCAAACATGGGGTGTTTACTGACGTAATTTATGTCCTAAAACAAAGCGTGAAATTCTCAGAGGCTTGTGTTGGGCACAGATCTTATTTCAGGCATCTAACCAAAACCCATTCATTGAACCCACTGACTTCGAGACGAGGGAACTGGAAGTGCAAAAATGCTAAAATACTTCCAGGTTTTAGGACACTATTGGAAGTTCACAGGAAAGGTAAAAAGGCATCATTTGTATTTGAGCCTAGTTTTGACAAAGTTGTACTAATACCAAACAAAGACTTGTAGCAAGCCAACATCTTTCTACAATATATATATATATATATAAAACAATTATGGATCCATTCCATAAATGTATTACCTAATTATATCTGTATCACGGTTCCATTATTACAAAATGAATGGTGCCAAACAAGGACAACTGCCAACCCAGTGCCAGGCTAATGACATCTGAGCTTCAAAAGGTCTCAGTGCTTTTAACAACCCTACCACCATTATGGGCTATAAGTTAGCACCATATTAGCGCTGCCATTGGTGGTTGCCTGACAGTAAATTTGCTGGCAGATTAGCCCGCTAATGATAGTGCTAGCTTGGCATGTTATCCGTTGCTTGCAGGTCAAAACAGCCCCTCGAGAGTTTCACAAAATTTACACCCTTACAACAGTTTGGGTGATAAGTTTACAGTTTGCCTTCAGTTTTTCTAACGTGTGTTTAACTGTCTGAATTCTTGAGTTCCCTGCTCAGTCTTATTCTTTGGTGATTTTGCTTTGTCTCAGTAATTAACTTGGTGAGCAGAAGATCACAACTACAATAATAAGACCCAGAAAGCTTCTTTATCTCATAGATGAAGTGACTGGATGATGTTGGTAACAGCACTCTCCCCGGGCGATGTGATGACCGTCTGGAGAATGAGGAGAAGTGAAAACTCAAACTCAGGCCTGTCGCAGTGTTCTGCCTCTCCTCTGTGTGTAGACCAGAGAGGTTGGAGGCGATGGGAGAGAGCGTGGGGGAGTGTGTTCGGTGGACAGCCATTCATCCTGAGCTAAGGGAACGTTTCCAAATCTCCCCCCTGACATTCTTCTGGGCTCAAAGAAGCCCCGGGACAGAAGTGGCCCAAAACTGGCACAGACCGCCCCGACGTTGCCAGGGACAGCCACTCTGCCGAGGCGTTGCTGGGGCCCAACGCTGTTTTGTCTTCCGTTCTCACCTCACTTCCTGGTTTGGAAAAGGAGGCTGGCTGATCATTAACCACCAGAAGGACCCCATACTACACTGTATGTCCACACGTAACCAGGCCTCAGCACAGGCTTACATATCTTTATTCAGTTAGCTATTTCTGTCTTCACTCAGTGGCACAGGTTTTCTTTTTTTCCACTCTGCAGCAAACATCCATCCAGTGTGTCGTCAGGCAGGTTTCTTCACCTAAAGGAAGGATTATTCATACCTGAAGTGATTACACAGGCTGGCTGCCAAATGAGTGGGGTCACAGTGTTCCATGTCCTGTCACGACAGCTTACAGTGTAGCTTAAAAAAGTTCAATTATATCTCATAGCTGGATTGATACTGTCATATGGACCTGATGGTAAATGGACAGCACCTGCCCAATTCCATTCCATTCCAGTCAGTTGAAGGGTTCAGCTGTCTTTACACCAAATCCGGGTTCACAGAGTTTAGCCTAAGGGTGGCGTGGCGGTGTGGGAGTGTCGCTCCATGACGTGTTGTGAACTATAAATCCCCGCCGATCAGTTTGCCGAAAGGTGAAGCTGCTATGTTGTTATGCTTCTAGCATGCTGGTCCTACCAGTGATTGTCCTCATGGACAAATTAAAAATCATAGTAAACAAGCAGGACGCAAAGCATTCCGTCTTTTAAACTGGGGCACAAGACCAAACCGAGTGATCACAAGTGAAACATAATGCTACACAAAGAAATGTCTGCTGTGTTCCTTCTGTAGCATTCATCCATACTGAATAGCACTGACCCGGTCTACCTTGTCTGAGATCTGCGGTCTCTGCCAGAGTAGGTAAAGCATGCAGGGCTTAGAGATCATCGGCATGCACAGATGAAAACAAAGGTGTTATAAACTGGTGCACAATGCCAACCTGAGTGAATACACATGATACACTATGTTACACTCCACTGTGGTTTGATCACCAGCTATGTGATTGACCACCACAATGTGACGTGTGTCTCTAAAAGCTGGGTCTGTTTCAACATTTGCCACAGCCAGCTGCGTTTTTTTGTTTTTTTATGTAACCCCCTACGATCCGTTCCACTGCAGCGAAAGCACGCTACACTTATTAAAATGAATGGGTGGAATTGAGTTTTTTTCGCTGAAACACCTACATGACATAAAACACTTCTCCTATTTATCTGATGGCTCAGTAGCTAACTAGCTAGCTAGCTAACGTTACTATGTTATTGGTGATTTAAAGGTACAGTGTGTAGTATATCAAGTATTTAGTGCCATCTAGTGGTGAGGTTCTAGATTGCAACACTCCCTCGCTCACCCCTCCTGTTCCGAAGACGTTGGAGAGGTTCCCGAAGCTACGGTGGCCCTGACGGACAAGAAACAAACTTTATAAATATGGACTCATCGCTCTACTGTTGACTATTTTCTACTAATTCAAGTGATGAGGTAAAGATGTATTTCGTTATTAAGGCTATAAAACTCACACAAAAAAACATTAGGATCATACAAAGAAATGATGGAGCACTGAATATTTTTCACAGAGCTCCATCATTTCTTTGTATGATTAAACTCGTTGTCAATCTACTATTTCAACTGACTTCCTCCTTTGCTGTGGTAATAATTACTACTGCTCTATTAGTTATACTAATACAGATATTTTGCTAAATCAATATTTGAAACTAAATGCTGCTCAAATATTACAGAGCAGGATGTCACTTTAAGGCCTTCACTTTGTCAAATTGAATTTGAATTTGAATTTACAGTTAGATGGAACATCGTGTATTGATATGTGCCGACTTACAGGAGATCACAGGTCTGTCTGCAGGCTTTGTCTGTATCCATGAGATATTTAGGTTATAAAAACAAGAACATTTTAGATTAACAGCTCTAATAGTAATACTAATACTGTTCTAATAGTCCTGGTGGTTGGTCTTAATGTGTTGCTATTTTTCTGTTTAGTGTCTTAATACGATCCATTTTTTCATTGAATTTACAGCAGAGGCTCATCAGGTACACTATCACTCACAATCCATCCATTTTCTTTAATATACTGTAAGTGCTTATAGTGCGACCAGCTGGTTTTTCAAAATAATACTTTCAATAAAATATGAACTGCTGCAACAGAAAGTGAGCTAGTGGTAAGCTAAGTTTGGGGCCAGTAAAGGTAGTCAGTATATTGCATCAAAATCATCTTTTTTAATCTGATATCTGTGGTTTATGTAGTGTTGTCAGGTCATATCACCTCCTCATGAATGTGTGTGTTCAACTTTTGCCAGCTGGTAGTTAGAGACAAAACTGCAAACAAACGACAAACACAAGAGGGCCGCATAAAGCTAATAAGTGTCAAATTTGTATGTATTTCTTAATAGCTGCAATATTTTTTTAATCTAAATTAAGACTGAGAACCATTAAAATACAACTGATTACATCATGTGTTTTTTTTTTGTTAAACCCTTGAAAGTGTTTTATTTTGCCCAGGTTTGTAGGCAGCTGTCCCAGTGGTGTCCCAGGAAATCAGTGGAAAACACTGAACTGCCCAGTTTTCATGCTTTCAACTGGAAATGAGCATTGTCCGAGGATTCTTTAGTGGTTTTGGAAACTATTTAACTTCCATGAACGACGCCAGAGCAACAACAAAGTGTGCCTGCCATGAATCCATGTGTACACGCAAGCACAAGAACAGCGTCTTGGTACAAGCCTGAAAACTCTTGTTATATTTATAGTTAAGCATATTCCAGGACACGTCTTTTACACTCTGCAGTATCCAATCTTACTTCAATTACACAGATATGAAGAATATTTTATAAGAAATAACACAATGAGTGTGATAGGACTCATTTAGAGACACCTCAGTTATTAAATAAGGTATCATGTGTACTGAATCCAAGAATGAATCCTCTTAGCTCCTGAATCCTCTTAAGGACAACCCGTGAGTTTCCACTCAACCTGCCTGCATTCCTGCAGGAGTGCGACCGTGTGCAGCACTACAATGAATCAGCTCCTGTAAGATAATAACGTGATTAAAGTAGTAATTTCATTCCGTTTTTTAGTCAAGAAAATCTGGGGAATTCCATACTTACAACAAGGACCACCACCAAGAGAAAACTTTTAATTTATTCTTTGACATTTCGAGGGTGCCATTTCCCAGAAATCATGCCATGACATCATCAAAGTAAATAGGGCATTTTCACATGTCACAGGGGGAAAAGCAGAGGTCTAAATAATAAAATGAATGATGGCGGAATTCCATTTAGTTGCTTCAGAGTTGCTTCGTACACACTGAGCAGACAAAGGGCAACACTGGCAATTTTTTATTTTTTTTTTAAAGTTCGGTTTTGGTTTCCATTAAAGATATATAGCTCTTTAGCTGCTAAATGCTCCACTATGTTCACCAGCTGGACCCCAGTCTAATCTAGACTTTAAGCTAAAAGAAAGGAAAAATAATTTTGTGCTCATTTAGCCCGTCCTCATCAGAAAAATGATGATAGAGGTTGACTGTGAAAGTAGCGTATTGCGACATATATTTAGATTTATTGTTAAGTGTCGACCTCTAGTGGCAGTAATAATTATTACCACAGCAAAGGAGGAAGTCAGGTGAAATAGTAGATTGACAACAGTGAGTTGTTTTAAGCTAGTAGCATGGTTAACTTACTTAACGTACATGACTTAGCTTACGTATGTAAAGTAAGTATATACATAGTTAAACAGGCTCTGCGAAACTTCTGAGTTGTGCTGGAAGCTGGCTGTTAGTTTATGATAGACTCAATTTCTAAACTAATGAAGCTATTGTTGCTCTCTGTTAACAGAGCAGAGACAGCGCGCTGAGACGAGGCACTTGAGAATATGTCACATGTCGTGGAGAATCTAACCCAAGTTTTTCACAAAGAAATCCAGCAGCGTTAAACAACTTCAACAAATGGTCCACAGGAAAGAGACGGGGAAGGTCTTATTTTTCTTGTCACGTTAAATCCGGTCACACATGGCAAATTAAAAAGATTATACATGTAGATTGATACAAATGGTTACATAGACCCTCTTAAAGTTACATGAATAATGGATAAAATTAAGTTTTCCTAAACCTAACCAAACTGACACTGTATGATGAAGGTCTGGTACACCTGTTGCTGGTACTCTGCCAGTGCATGTGGTTTTGGGAACATTGATGTGTGTCATTTTTGGGAGTAACTGGCAATCAACCCATTCAGTCATATCAGTATGAAAGTGTTTTGGTTTATCACGTACAGGTATACAAAGCATTAATTAGTACACTTAAAAGACTTTTCCCAGATCACCCTGCACATCTTATGTAAAGGTTACGTGTAAGACATGCAGTCTGGCAGATCACATCTGTTTTAGTTACACATTTATTCAGCACTCAAAAGGAAACAAGAAAGACATAAAACTTCAGTTAGACGGCTGCCAGTGAATGTCTGTACGTTTTGGTTAAATAATACATTTTTTAGCTGATATGCTGCCAGAACCATATCCTGTCCAATCAATGAATGACAGAGTTTGTCTAGACTTTTTATTTATACTCGTTCAATGATTGTGAATGTGGAGGGGTGTCTGTGCGTGTGACAGAGAGATAGAGACACAGGAACATTATCAGACGGATGAAACATCTTTGCTATTCTTAGATCCTTATAATCCGATTTTTACCTGGATGTTGGATTATTCTATATTTACTCTGTTTTTGAACTGAACTCTACTACGTAGATATTTTGTTAAATCAATATTTGAAACTAAATGCTGCTCATATTACAGAGCAGGATGTCACTTTAAGGCCTTCACTTTGTCAAATTGAACTTGAATTTGAATTTACAGTTAGATGGAACATCGTGTATTGGTATGTGCCGACTTACAGGAGATCACAGGTCTGTCTGCAGGCTTTGTCTGTATCCATGAGATATTTAGGTTATAAAAACAAGAACATTTTAGATTAACAGCAGTAAGACGGCCCCTCATGTCTCGACTCAGCTCCTGTGCTGTTCTTCACAAATATTGAAAAGTGAAAAATGAAGAAATGGTCCTTTAAGATGTCCTCATTATACTTTATATGGCTTGTAACTGCTTAATTGACAGCGACAGACAGAATATGAAATGCACTGGTTTACTATTTCCTGTTGCAGCGATTTATCATGTTTAAAACCAAATTATAAGTGTTTCTTTTGCTGAGAGTGAAATGAACCTACAGCCACCAGTAAGCTTGGCTTAGCATAAGGACTGGAAACAGCGAGCCTGGCTGGGTGCAAAGGTGACAAAATCCACCTACCAGCACCTGGATGTTCTATACTAAGTTAGCTGTCTGCTGCTATAGGTATATGAGACTGGTATATGAAAATGCAACTCTGCAAGAAAGTGATTATTTCCCAAAATGTCGGACTATTTCTTTAAATTGAATTGCCAATATAAAATCATTCGATCCCTGTTAGTGACTCAGAATATTCACTAACAGGAAGGACCAGTGCTCATTCCCTGCCTTAGCAACAAGAGACATGCATTAATGTCTAAAAGTCCCTGAGTAAAAACACTGCACTCCAGTCTGCTCCAGAAGAACATCCTCTCCCTTTCACTCCTCTTGTCCAACACATATTTGTATGCGTGAGTCAGAGGAATATGCAAATGCTTAATTGCAGTGTAGTTATATGGGTACAGACTGGAAGCAAGTCACAACCTCCAGTCACCTACGCGTCTCGGTAAAAGTACCCAACAAAACCACCCAGAGACCACAGTGTGACTGACTCTCATTCCCCTGTCATTACTGGGTGTTTGCGCTGCGTGCAAGCTGCCTCAGCTCACCAATTTGCCAGCTTCAGGGGGATGTGGATGGATTGTGACCCTCTGCTCTCTGAATGATGCCGGTGCCGCTGATACTGAGCCGAGCGGCTGTATGGCAACAGGCAAACAGCACAACAAAGCTGCAGGTTCTCCGGGGACGTTGTTAGAGCTGCTGCTCTCCTCGGAGGCTGAAACACACCACACACACACACACACATACACACACACACACACACACACACTGCAATCCCTTACTGAAAAACAGCTCCAGTAGTACATAATATTATGCAAATATTAAAGCTCATCAAGCACTGTAACATTATGGAAATAATTGTCGGGACTACAGGAGATGTAAAAAAGCAATAAAACCATATTATGATAATAAAAAAAAATTAAAAATAGGTTGGCAAGGCAGGACCAATTTTATGTACTGTGAGAGGAATACATATGAGATAGGTCAAGATGTACGGTGACAATAATAAGGGCTTAAAGCTGCTACAGTTAGCAATGTTAACAATAGATCAAATGAGTGTAATGTGAAATATATTGCCTCGAACAAACCCAAAGAAAATTTAACACACAACTCTATGGAGCGCTTTAGCATCTTTCAGCAGCTGCAGCTTTACTGTTTTTCTTCAATCTCAGTGCTCTCTAATGGTGCGTTTAGACCAAACGTGATATTTGCCTCACATTATACGTTCGAGTTTGATCGCGGAATTGTTAATTGTTATTCGCATTACTCACGCAGCACCCAGCTCAGTGACTTTCACCGTCTGGAGCTGCGCCTGCACCGCTGAGTCTTGATCGACCAATTAATCGATAATAATAATGACGCCGAAATAACAACATCATAATACTACCTTGTAAAAAGCCTGAATTCATGCTTTGTCAGGTCTGTTGGCTTGACAACAAGCGAACAACTTAAAATCAAATCAAATCAAATCAAATCAAATTTTATTTGTATAGCCCAAATTCACAAATCACAGTTTGCCTCAGAGGGCTTTACAATCTGTACAGAGACGACACCCTCTGTCCTTCGACCCTCGATTCGAGTGAGGAAAAACTTGCCCCAAAAAAGGCCCTTTTAACAGGGAAAAAATGCGGAAGAAACCTCAGGGAGAGCCACAGAGGAGGGATCCCTCTCCCAGGACGGACAGACGTGCAATAGATGTCGCATGTACAGAGCAGATCAACGAGATCACAATGTATTCAATTATAAGCGATGGTTGACAGGAGTGAAAGTACACAAAGATGTATTACAGCAATAATGATGAAATGCACATGGAAATGTGATTACTAGTGATAACAGTAGTAATGATCAATGGCAAGGATGGTATGTAGCAATGCAGTATGATAATAGTAGTGGAACGTATGTAACAGAGATGTGACTAATATTAGCGACAGTAGTGGTGGGTGTCAGGCAGGGTCATGGCAGTAGGTGCATCCACGATCAGGCAGGGCCATAGCAGTAGGCGCATCCACGATCAGGCAGGGCCATAGCAGTGGGCGCATCCACGATCAGGCAGGGCCATAGCAGTGGGCGCATCCACGATCCACGACCCGGGCGCGGCCAGGATCCAAGGGAGCCTGTAGGACTAGAAAGCACAAGGACTCCGGGGAAGAAGCAAGTCAGTGACATGCAGAGATGGGGCATGTATACAGGCATAATGTATACAGATGGAGAGGAGAGGAGAGGAGAGGAGAGGGGAGGAGAGAGAAGCTCAGTGTGTCATTGTCCCCCGGACTAGGCCTATAGCAGCATAACTAAGAGCCTGTCCTGGACCAGCCCTAACTATAAGCTCTATCGAAGAGGAAGGTCTTAAGTCTACTCTTAAAGGTAGAGAGGGTGTCCGCCTCCCGGACCAAAACAGGAAGATGGTTCCACAGAAGAGGAGCTTGATAACTGAAGGCTCTGGCTCCCATTCTACTTTTGGAGACTTTAGGAACTACAAGTAATCCTGCGTTCTGGGAGCGTAATGCTCTAGTTGGGTGATAGGGTAATATGAGCTCCTGGAGATATGATGGTGCCTGACCATTAACAGCTTTGTAAGTGAGGAGAAGGATTTTAAACTCTATTCTTGATTTTACAGGGAGCCAGTGCAGAGAGGCCAGTACAGGAGTAATATGATCTCTTTTCTTAGTTCCTGTCAGTACACGTGCTGCAGCATTCTGGACCAGCTGGAGACTCTTTAGAGACTTGTTAGGGCAGCCTGATAATAGAGAATTACAATAGTCCAGTCTGGAAGTAACAAATGCATGGACTAGCTTTTCTGCGTCTTTTTGAGACAGGATGGGCCTGATTTTTGCAATGTTACGTAGATGAAAAAATGCAGACCTTGAAATTTGTTTTATGTGGGAGTTGAAGGACATATCTTGATCAAAGATAACTCCCAGATTCCTGACGGTGGTGCTGGAGGCCAAGTTAATGCCATCCAAACTCGCTATATCATTAGATAATGCATCTCTAAGGTGTTTAGGACCAAGTACTATAACTTCGGTTTTATCTGAGTTTAACAGCAGAAAATTGCAGGTCATCCAGGTCTTGATGTCCTTGAGACATGCATGGAGTTTAGTAAGCTGATTAGTTTCATTTGGCTTTATTGATAGGTATAACTGTGTATCATCTGCATAACAATGAAAGTTTATGGAGTGTTTCCGAATTATATTTCCTAGAGGGAGCATATATAAGGTGAATAGTATGGGTCCAAGCACGGAGCCTTGAGGAACACCATGACTAACCTTGGTATACAGGGATGACTCATCATTAACATGTACAAACTGAAATCGATCCGATAAATAGGACTTAAACCAGTTTAATGCGGGTCCTTTAATGCCAATTAAGTGTTCCAGTCTCTGTAGTAGAATGTGATGATCAATGGTATCAAATGCAGCACTAAGATCTAGTAAGACCAGGACAGAGACAAGTCCTTTGTCAGAGGCGATTAGGAGGTCATTTGTAACTTTCACCAGTGCCGTCTCTGTGCTATGATGTGCTCTAAAACCTGATTGAAAATCCTCATATAAACTATTTTTATGAAGAAAGTCACATAGCTGGTTGGCGACTGCTTTCTCAAGGATCTTGGAGAGGAAAGGGAGGTTGGATATAGGTCTATAGTTGGCTAAAGTTTCTGGATCAAGATTAGGCTTTTTAAGGAGCGGTCTAATTACAGCTAGTTTAAAGGATTGTGGTACGTATCCTGTTAATAGAGACAGGTTGATCATTTCTAGTAAAGATGTGCTAATTAAAGGTAAAGTTTCTTTCAGCAGCCTAGTTGGGATGGGGTCTAGGAGACAAGTTGTTGGCCTAGATGAAGAAACCATCGAAGTTAGTTGGTGGAGGTCAATGGGAGAGAAGCAGTCTAAATATAAGTCAGAATTTACAACTGTTTCTGAGGTTCCTGTGTTTAAAGATACAATAGTGCCAGTTGAGGGCAAGCGATGATGGATTTTGTCTCTAATAGTTAAAATTTTATCATTGAAGAAGCTCATGAAGTCATTACTACTGAGCGTTGTAGGAATACATGGTTCAGTAGAGCTGTGACTTTCTGTCAGCCTGGCTACAGTGCTGAAAAGAAACCTGGTGTTGTTTTTGTTTTCCTCTATTAATGACGAGTAATAGCTTGCTCTGGCATTGCGGAGGGCCTTCCTATATGTTTTAAGGCTATCTTTCCAGGCTAAGCGGGATTCTTCCAAGTTGGTGGAACGCCATTTCCTTTCAAATTTCCGTGATGTTTGCTTCAATTTGCGGGTATCCGAGTTATACCAGGGTGCTAACCTCCTGTGCTTTATAGGTTTCCTTTTCAGGGGGGCAATAGAGTCCAGTGTTGTTCGCAATGAGCCTGCAGTGCTATCAACAAGATGATCGATTTGTGAGGAACTGAGGTTAGTGGAGGAGTCCTCTATTATATTGAGACATGGCATTGAGTTTAGTGCCAGCGGTATAATTTCCTTAAATTTAGCTACAGCACTATCAGATAGACATCTAGTGAAGGAGTTTTTGCCTAATGGTGTGTAGTCCAGTAATGTAAATGCTTGTTCCCTGAGTTTGGATCTGTCAGGGCTATGCTGTGCTGAGACATATTTCCATGACTTACCAGGTAGTCCGACTTCCTCGCTCACTCTCACCTTCTTTGTCCTGTCTCCGTACGAGTAGATGTGATATCGTACAGCTCTGGGTATTTGCAAACAGCCATGGGGTTAGGGTTAGGGTTAGGGTTAGGGTTGCTAACGTCATGACATCAGTGTGAATGTCAACACCAACAGGCCCTCGTGACATGTCAGCCTTGCTTGAGTTTAATATTTTCAACTCACACAATGCGCAAATGATGTGAATTTTGCATGTTCTTGTCATTCGTGCCGCCCGGTGCCAATACACACAATTTACGTCTTTTCATTGACTTTGTATGTAATCTAGATGCTGAATAGTTCACCTCATGTTTGGTCTAAATGTGCCATAAGGAAAAAGGGTGTTACATGTTGTGCAGATAGTGAAGCCCATTGAGGACAATTTGTGTTTTGTGATATTGGGCTGTATAAATAAAATTTGCCTTGACTTGACGCTCATTAATCAGTTTCCAGCAGCAGTTGGCAGCTGTTGTCTGGAAAAAACAGCTCTGAAAAAACCCACTGTACACCTACTCTGCAACGCAGACAGATACCTCTTTTCCACCAGATTAGCTCTGGTGGTTGAACCGGCTCAAACCAGTTAGTGAGATATGTTAGGGTTCGTTAGATATGTGAAAGTGACAAATTTGTTTATTTCTGCCGTCATTGTAACATTTAAAGATATACGGTTAAGCAAAGTGGCCTGAACTATATGTGATGTTTCTGCTGTTATTTTATGTATTGTGCTGCTTTGCTAGTGTCTTTGATATCGACCCAACAGTAACATCTCGGACTAACTGCTAATTTTGGGTAGACTCAAACTCAAGTTAAGTATCTGAGCACTTGCACATTTGTCACTAGGGCTTGGCCTATCTATCTTGATCTTGAAGAAGGCCTGATGGCTGAAACGTCACGTTTGTCATTTTCATTTTCATTTTTGGTCCGTGGCTGAACAGGCCAATTAGGTCTTCAACCTCACGTCAAAGGGGCGATTTGTAAGGATTTAGTTAAAAACATTCAAAAATGTACTAAAGGCCATCAACAGAATGTGAAGAGATAAAGTTTTGATGTTATGACGTGTATTTATTGTGTTGCAAGCCCAAGCCTGTCCTGGTCTGAAGCCCCTGTGCTGGCGGTGTAAACTGCAAACTGCAACTTGCTGCATGGCAAACTGAGCTAGCTAGCTAATGGCAGCTGCAGTTAGAAGCAGCTGATGGTTGCTCAGGTGATACTGTACACTGCTCCGTAATTTGTTTTCAGTATGAATTTGACAGGTTGTCAATTCTTACATATTGCTCCTTTAAGTGTTGTTATTAATGAGATATGAAAGCATGATTATTTATTCTGTGAATTTTTATTTTGTGTTGTGTGAATATTTTTGGTCCCCAGAAATAATGTGACACATGTAATTAGACATTTATTGAATATCCATGCAGATATGCACCCATATCCCAGCATCCCTAACTGATTTTGAGTAGTGAAAAATGACATTTCACTTGTATGTAAACTAGTGACCCAGAAGTTAAACATGCATCGGTTCTGGAATTCAATGTTGAATATGGGGAAACAGTATCAGTCCACAAAGAATTATTGTATTTTTTTTCAATTTTCAATATTTTTTTCTTTTCACTTCTCTTCTGTCATTTTAAAAATAACATTTTATTCAGAACCCATGTCTCTCTCTTGTGTTTTCAAGTCATTTCAAAACTTTTCCTTATGTAAGACTCGCGTTCATCCATTTTCAGTGTCTGTGGATCAGTGACTAAACCCACCACAGCTCAGTTACACTGTACTGATATGCGTGTGTACCCATTCATTCGGGGAGCCTGGTCTATTGTTAAATTAAAACTTGTATCTCAGCCCCCTGGTAGTAAATTAGTAGGCTTGTGGAGGAGACTGGCACCAATCGGGCACGAATTTCCACACACGGTGGTGGAGGGAGGGGACGAGCCTGTGCTCTCTGGAGGGGAGGGGAAGGGAGGGGAAGGGGGGGTCTGTATCGTTAGCTCCGAGTGTGGAGGGAGGGCCCGCCTTGTGGCTTCCTGGCCCCCTGCACCGGACGGGTGTATTATAGATGCGCATCCAAGCAGCCGGGCGGCGGGGGCCACTGGACGGGTGCAATGTGACGGGGCAGGGAGAGACTGGGACACAGCCTTAACCGCGCGGGAGGGAGGGTTTAACCATTAACCACCATTAACCATTAAGGCAGCTGTGCAGAGCCGGTACCATACATAAGGCGTGCGCACCGGCGTCCACGCCTCAGCCTGAGCGCGTTACCAAGAGGTGGAGGATTCATCCGGCCGGCCAGCCGCACCGATCCTTGTGTTACTGCTCATCACCCGGCTCTGACCGCTTCTCCTCTCCGGACCGCTCTCTGAAAGGTAACCACCGCCGTGGAGCTTTGTATCTGACTACCTGCTGGACACTTTAGCCTCTATTTCATAAAACAGAGCGAGCGACCGGCTGAGAGTCACGCAGCGCCTTTATCTAACGGAATGTGCCACTTTGGCGACTCGAGCTGCAAACCCCCCCCCGGCTTGTACCCTAGGTGTACACGCACGGTGATGATAGAGAATGGGGGAAATTGATGCGCCTTTGCATTCATGTTCATGAGTTAAATACTCGTGGTGATAGTGGCAGTGACATGGGGCTCCAGCCCGGTGTTGGAACAGAGAGCCCTCTGCCCTTGTTTAAGTGAGCAGCAGAATAGAAAAGGAGGGCTAGTCTATTCAGTCCTGACCAGGGGAGCACTAATTTACGCCTTTGCCATGTTGGGTTCGGGTGGTATTGGTCCTGACTACTAAACAGAGGATTGTTTCAGCGGGGAAAGCCAAAGTCTGTGTGCGGATGTCGCAACATGCAGGCGGAGGAAAGCTGCGTCAAGCCCGCAACAATCAGACTGGAAGCAAACAGGCTGGCCTTCAAAATAAAAGTGCTTATTTATTTGGTTATGTGGGCTACAGTGTAAGTTATGGACGAATGTTGTGTCATGTTGTCTGTGTCAGCTGTGTGTTGTCGGGGTGGATACATGGGGAACCTCTCATACTGTGGATAAATTGATCTTTAAGTTGATCCTGTAACTGTGCTCACCATGTAGACCACACCGGAGATCATCAAGGCTTATTACAATCTCTGAAAAAAGGCCTTCATTCACTTATTTTGTCTGTGGTCGCTGCCTTCGTCTCCAAACTGAAGATTCATGTGTTTAGTGGTGATGTGCCGTGTTTTTCTTTTCTGTAGCTTATGAATGAAAACAAGGGAAGACACGTGCTGGACTCCCTGCTGGCTCTCTCTGGGCCGTTAAAATAATATTTTCCCACATGTGTTTCCATAACAAGGTGAAACATTTTCCTTCGTTTGACACTTCTGCTGCTTTGTGGTTAAAAATGGCTCTCTAAATGTAATGAGGTTTCTATTGTTGGGCCTTTTTATTAGGCTACTAAAATTACTAAAGACATTTACATAAAGGTGCAAATGTAAGAATCAGCCACCCGTCAGATTCTTACATTAAACCATTAATCCCTAGCTGCTCATCCTGTGAAGGGTTGCAGGGCGACTCAAAAGCAAATGGTTTGCAGCATTTCACCAGAGCAGCCGCTAACTGCTGCTAGCAAGTTAGCTCAGTTAGCTGTGCAGTTAGCGTTCGGACCAGGACGGGTACAGGGTAAGCCGGTCAGCGTCCCAAACTTCAGTAGACAGCATCAGAGACTGAAACTTCCTCACATTCTGTTGATATTAGGTAACTTTAAAATGCTTTGAACTAAACTTCTGACATGACTGAACCTTTTATCTTCCTGTTGTGTTCTACCCAAGGCAAGGCACGTTTATTTGTACAGCACACTTCAGATACAAGGCAACTCAAAGTGCTTTATGGGGGCATAAAAATGACATTGAAACCCTTTAAAAAATGCATTTAAAATACATTAAAAACAAGTAGGACGACATCAAGAAACAAACATTAAAACAAGTTAAATAGGATAGTAGGCTAAAATAGAGTAGGTTTAAAAAAGATGAGACTAAAGAATAGAAGTCAAAGCCTTGAAATCGCTTCAGTGAAAGTCTGTGGCTAACAGAACGGTTTAACTCAGTAAAGTGTCTGCTGTTCTCCTGGTCGGGTGTGGGGGCGTTTACTTTGAAAGGTGTGACAGGAAACGCTGTCTCTGCCTTGAGGTGGAGCTGACGCTGGGGTGACACTGGGTTCCAGAGGATGTACGCAGCACCTCTGGTAATACTAGAATATTTTTAGCCTCCGGGAGGAAATTTGGCGCTGGATGAAACTGTTTTTAAACTCACTGTTACTTCTGCCATAGTGTCAGTGCAGGGGGAGGGAGGTGTGTTTGCCGGACTGAGATATGGAGTAGTAGTGCTCCTTTACGTGGGACAGCATTATGATACTGAAACTCAAGTTAGAAGTTGACTCGTTTTTATCCTCCATTGAATATTTATTTTCAATATTCTGTAATGAATGTATTGTATTGTATGTATTGTAGCCTGTTAATAAGGTGTGATTGTGGTGACATTTCTATAGTCATCTACGGTTGGTGTTGCAATAAGAACAATGAAACTGACTCATATCTACAATACCTCATGAAAAAGTATTTTCCCAGAAATGAAAGTCTGAACACAGCTGTACTGTCAGCTCTTACTGTACATGTTGCTCTCAGCTAAGCATTCAGAGCTGAATGGAAAGATATTCATTTAGCTGTTAGATAGATGATATGGAAACAGCCTCGGTCTACCAGCTTCTCATATCTGGAAATAAACCTAGCATTGGGCGGGAGAATGTTTACATTTCTGACTGAATATACAATCAATGAATCTGTTCTTTTCCCAGGTGACTGTCCGCACTGCTTGGAGCTACTTTTCTGCAGCCGGTAATTCAATCCTCACACTGCAGACCTTTAAATATCTCCTGCCGGCAGCCACGTGGTGTAAGGTGAGACATCCCGGTACACCGACCAGTTTCACATGATCAGTGGACTGAGAGCAAGACCAGTCTGTGCTGCAGTCTGCCCACTTCAGACCTCTGATTCTCCTGTAGCTTACACTGAACTTTAAGGGACAGTTTTACAAGTGACTGCAGGGGGTTTCTGTGGTGAGTCCCCAAGCCTCTTGTTTTCCCTTCTCTACTGTTTTGCACTAGTATGCTTTCTTCTTTTTTTTGCCTGCCCACCCTGAGCACCTTGCAGTGAATGGAGAACATACTGGTTCTGCTCCCGAAGCACCGACAGGAACACGGGCTCTGCAGACGCACGGCTGCATGTGCCTTGCTGCAGGTTTCCTCCTACAGAGCAGTTTTCTCCTGGTCTTTAATAGCGACCCCCACTCCCTGTAAGCCTCTTTAATGGGATAAATCAATTGGACTGATCAGGTTTAAAGCCAGATCAGGTGGCTAATTCCATTCTGAGTTCCCCAAAACTGTTAGGCCAAGGCAACCTGATCTTTTCTTGTCAAGCCCACTGTCATCCAAAGGCTTCCGCATGGTACTTTGGTCGAAAGAACAAGACAAACTCCCCGACATCGACATGTCCTCCGGGGCCATTGAGATGAAGAAGGAGGGAGGTCCCCCGACCCCGGCCTTCCTCAACTCCAACTGCTCCGTCCCCCCGGTGATCCTCACCAAGGGGCCCGAGGAGGTGCCTCCAGGGACCGGGGGCGAGTTCGAGCTCACAGAGGTCACATCCTTCACGGAGAGGCCCGGTGAGACCGGGGAGGATGAGGAGAGGTCGGAAATTGTGGTGGCGTTGGACTGCCGGGCCAATGCCAAAGGTCAGCGAGAGGAGGACGCTCTCCTGGAGAACGCGAGCCAGAGCAACGAGAGTGACGACACCAGCACCAACCAGAGCCCAGAACCACCAGCGCCCCTCAAGGAGACCTCCTTCTCCATTGGCCTGCAGGTGGTCTTCCCCTTCCTGCTGGCCGGGTTCGGGACAGTGGCAGCGGGAATGGTGCTAGACATTGTCCAGGTCAGTGATCCCCACATGTTCTACACTGTACACGTACACACTACATGTATTTATGGAAAACGTTAGGGATGCTTGATATGGATTTTTTTCAACATTGTAATAGAAACTCATTAAGTGTGTTTTAATGTATCACTCACAGCAAGTTCTTTGGAGGACCTAATGGAAAGTAGGGCTGATCTCACCATTATTTCATTTGTCTGTTGATTATCTTATTATTCGTAGTGTGGTCCATAAAATGTCAGAAAATGTGGAAAAATGTTGATCAATGGTTCCCAAAACCAGAGAAGATGTCTTCAAATGTCCCGTTTTCTCCAGGACCCAAAATGTTCAGTCTACTGTAATAGATAACAGCATAGTTAACAACTAATCCCTTGACGCAGCTCTAATGGAAGGGTTGGGGTTAAGTGTGGAACAAAACAAATGTACTTTTCTCTCCTTTGGAAAACAATATGACTCATTCAGACTCTTTTTCTTACAATCCAGTTACCTGTGGATCAGGATCTCCCTCGTATTCAAACATCCATTAAAGTTCATTCAGTTGTGTTTCTGAGCAGAGCCGGTGCTCAGGGCAGAACATGTGCTCAGAGTCACACTATGGGGTGGGTTTGCCCCCGGATCATTAGAATAAACTGGTTTAGCGAGCCCTGTTTGCCTTGGCATGTGTCTGTCATTGTGCGGCTGGCCTATGTGATGCCTTTGAGGATGGGTGGATGGGACAGTTGTGACACTCCATGGGGGTATTTACATAACCTTGTACTCCTCTAAGGCCTGCCTGTCTGTCCCCAGGGCTGGTACATACTGGTAGGCTTCTAATGACCTGTCACACAGCCTTCTATTTGAAATCGGACACACTTGGACAGTAGAGACCAAGAATAGAAGGTGTTTATTGTTGTACAGTGTGTATCCACAGAGCCTCTGCCTCCAAGGATATAACTCAATTTGTAATTCCTCTCCTTCCCTCTTCTTCTTTTCCTGTTGGCCCGCTGAACTTGCTGTCTCACTCTCTCTGAGTATATCAAAGTGTGCATGTGCAGTGTAGAAATGCAGGCCAAAGTCATGCTGACAGGTCACATATTTCTTTAAAGTCAGCTTGTGATGCAGATAAAGCTGGAGGCGTCAGGCTGCCAGGAGACCAGTCCGGGCACACTGTGTACACGCATACTGATGCAAACATGGTGGACCCCAGGAAGTCAGCGCAGAGAGGAGGGGAAGGGGGAACAGTGTGCTTTCTTTGAGCACCTGAAATGGCAGCACGCTTGAGTCGGGCCGGAGTCAGAATGAAAACACAATGCGGTGTCAAAGCCTTCATTACCGTGCGGTTAGGTATCCTCACTAAACCAGGAATGCAGAAGTCTGAGGTCGAAAAGTTTTCATGCTGCCTCAACTTAGGCACCATGCTGCTGCGGTCTCTCCAGTTTCCAAAACACTCTGAGCACCATTCCTTCAGAGGTGAGGCTGAGAGAGAGGACACATAGAAGGTACAGGGCCCTGTCTTTCCCCTTACAGTCAGCCATGCTTGCTTACCTGCAGGCAAACCTCGCAGGTGAGGCTGGACGCTCAGTCTTAACTGTCCGTTCCACTGAGTTCGTCTGAGCACCTAGCAGGTTGTCTGGCTGCCTAATTCCCACTCCATGACACCGTGAAATGATAACTCAGCTAATCCCTCCTGTCCTTGCAGGAAGGTAATTGTCTAACTCTCTCTCGGCCTCTCCCTCTTGCTCTCTCTGGTTTGGTCGGACTGAAAGAGTTCTCTGCTAAAAGTAAGCTTGACAATTGTAAAGTGGTGCAGCCTGGGCCGAGGTTAGAAGTTGCGGCTTGACTTGGCTTTATGCTCCACTCTCTATAAGACTTCTTTGAAATCTGACCTCCTTTAAGGTTGGTCACTTTGAGTATGTAATGCACACACGCAGAAAGCTTATGGCCTCATTCCCACTCGAGGTTGGCCCAGAAAGGACTGTCCAGGCTGGTATAGAGGAGTGAGACGTCTGCATAGTTTTGCTGAGTGACTTGGCAGCAGAATGACCCAAAACTGTCACTCTCTCACAGCTGGGGCCCGAAAATTAGGACTCAGAGGGTGACAAGCTCGCTCGGACTGAAGGTCACACATGCTTTATAAAGGTCATGTAGTGCTAGTTTTCCTGAGAATGCCAATGTCAAAGGCCAAATGGGTGATTTGCCGTCATAAGACAGTTTCATAATGTAAAATCTTTCCTTCCTCTGCGCGGTCAAATTACAAACCAAGAATAAAAAGAAAACTTGTTTGTTCACTGAATTGCCATTATGATCTATGTTCCTGCCTGCCACTGTCTAGCTGTCTGTCCCGCGCTGTGGTGTCCGTAGACTTATACAACAAAATAAAGCAAATAAGTGGGACACAGCTTGAGCCTCAAAAACAAACAGTCTAAAAATACAGGCACCAGTAAACAGGAAATCGTAGTCAACACAATGGTTTAACACCAGCCAGGCTCTCGCTGCCCACCAGACACCATTTTGGTCCGACCACATCCACTTGCCTTGGTTTTCACACAGGAGCCACTGGGAAACCAGAGCGTGGGCTTATTCCCTCACACTGAATCGTCATTCCAACTAGTGGCTTCCAGCTCTGGCTCTGTTTGCTGGACAGAGTTGATGCTTGTCATTAGTATTCTGTTCCCAACAGGTTTTGCTTGAATAATGCCGGCAAAAAACGAGCAAAGTGCCAAACCAAGCATGTTTTTAAAAACTTTTAATGCTGTTGACTATTTCCTATCACACTGATTGACTGCTTGTGTTAGACCTTCTATTTATATTGGTCAGTGCTCTCCGACAGCCAAAGACATTACGTCCTGAGAATTATTAACAACGTATCAGCTCACAGCTATTAACACCTGACAGTGTCCCAGACAGTTGCTTTATCAGGATCTAAGTGATAGAGATTGAAAGGATTAGTAGGTGAGAATGCCTTTGTGTTGCCACAAACCCTGGCTAATCTTTCACTTTGTCCAGGATCCTCAGGAATCCTGGTCCCAGGCTGCTTATTTGCACTCCCTTTGGTCAGATAGTGCAGGCTTTATCCACCTTAGTCTGGTCTTTGGACGACACATCTCAGACAACTTCAGGACTTAAAGCCGGATCATTCTTTTTTGAACATGTGTGGTAGCTCCGTAGCTTCTTATGACAACTTTGAGCCTGAAAACTCTTTTGCGTTTGTGATACTGGAAAAATGTAATCTTTCATTTCTCTCTTACTCTCCCGACCACAAAACAACCCAACTGAAAGTCAGTGAATCTGGTTATTTAATGTCCATACAGGGCTCCACGCTAACATTGTACACTGGTTGCACTGGTGCGCCTCACTTTTTCATTGAGGTGCACCATTACATAATTGACATGCACCCAATAATACATTTTAATTTCATTTCTTAACACAATATGTAAATGATTGTAATAGGAATAAATGTGCAGATAAATGTTTTTCTTCATTTAAATCACAACACATGCAAAAAACTTTCAATAACCTCACTTGTTTTAAAAAATAAAGTTACAAAGTGCTGATGTTTAAAGTGACAAACTCATTATGTAAATGATTGTGAACCTGAATAAAGGTGCAAGCTCATGTTTTTAAATCACAGCACATGCGACAAAAAATTGTGATGACCTCAATTTTTGAAAAAATAATCGGCTAAATTTCAGGCGCACCAGTGCGATCAATGAAAATGTTGGACTTGATAGATTTTTGGACCAAGATAGTCGCACCCTGGAGCCCTACTATTAATTATTATACTATTAATTGGTATAAAAGTGTACAAAACAATCTACAGAAAGTATGTTTAGAGGCTAATAGTTGATCAAAAAGACAAATCTACACACCCAAAAAAATTTTTGTATCATTTTTTTGGCATATCCAGTATCGATAATCAGCCAATAAAAATGATAGATAGATTTGATAGATTTTTGGCCGCATGTGTGACCAAACCCTGCAATAAGGTCTCAATGTATAGCTCATGTTCATCTTTTAAGTTGACTCCAATATGCCCAACATGTTACCATCCATGTCATGTGTTTGCACATGTGATTGAAACTGTACTCCATGAAACAGACCCCACCTGATGTAGTGTTCGTGATGCGGTCGGAGTTGTGTTTACATTGCATTCCATCAGGTTCAGCGTCCCCACTTAGTACAGCAAGTACAGTGATCACAAATAAAATGGGGCCATGTTACTCAACTGGGCAACCCGACCCATGTGGGGCTTGCATGCATACCAGAGCTCCTATAGGTCTGTATACAGAGGTACTGGGGTTGTCCAGTAGAGTTCCTAGAACCGAGGAGGTGGCCATGAGGAGGGAGGGCTTGTTTGGCTCCGAGCCAGTGTTCCATGGAGACAACAACATATATCACCACAGGGGAGGCAAAGAGGGAGATAGGGGAGTGAGACAGAAGTAGAGAAGGAGAGGGAGAAAGCTTGAAAACATGCAGCAGTGAAAGAAGAGAGGAGTGCTCACAGAGGTGCTCACAAGGCTGCTGGGTTGGCAGAAGGCAGTGAGCCAAGCTAAGGGGCTGGCTGTTGGAAAGGAGCTCGGCTTGGCTCGATGACAGCGAGGGGATAGACAGGGAGTTTAACCCACACTGCGGTTTTAGTGCCACACCTACTGATACAAAGTGTACTGAAGATGACAACACATATCAGCTCTTTACATCTGGATGCACAGTGGGAGCAGCATACTGAAACAGACATGTTGATTGCGTAGCGTGAGAAATGTGGGCCAACGCTGTTTGTACATAGCTTCGACGTCAGCTCCTCTATTTTCCTCCACTTGTCTGTTTTCTCCTCTCCTCTTTTCTTTTCTGTCTCAGCCTCAGTGAATATTGATCCAGCTCTGGGCAGACTGGACTGTAAGTGCTGAGGGGCCTTTGGGTCCAGCTCTGAAGATAAGCACTTTTACTGGAGATAGATCGATGGCCTCAGCCTCAGCAATAGCTTTGAATCTGGCCACAGCAAACCACAAACCTGCTATCACTGCATGAACTGTAATGGAGGCACAGCAGAGAGAGGCACTTCACCACAGTGACAAGCCCAGGGACTCGCAGGGAACCCACCTCTCAAGGGCTGGCTGGCAGCCAGGGAGGAGGTTATCGTGGGTCAGCTCTAATGACTCCAACTATAAATTTCATTACAGGCCATCCACCAGGATGTGGATGCACAGCTGAGCAGACACGTTGTCTTGCACGTGCTAAGCCAGCACACCACCTGCCCAAGTTGTCCTTTAGATTTAGCTGGCCTAGCTCCTGGCTGACTTTGTTTCACACTATGTCTTTGGGTCTGTAGGTAATGCTTACTGCGAAATGTAGCTTTTATATGCTAATGTAGGAGCTGTGTAGCAAGGCCATGTAGGGGGATGATAGTTGTTGAATCACTCTTTATGTTTTAAATGGCTTGCTAATAAAGTATCTAATGATGGGTGGTGGTACAGTACTGGGTTCTCTGCCGTCATGGTACCATATTGCCACTTCGTCTCACTTCATTCATTCAGCCTGACATTTTGGTACTGTATGTTAGCCAATTTCAGTTTTGGAGAGGGGTTCATTTTCAGTCTACACGGTAGCGGTTTCTGTAAATCACCTCCATACTGCATACTCCAGCCGTGTTCCCTGTTGACCACGATGACTCCCCCCATCATCTGAGGTTACGATGCTGGCAGACTCCATTTAGTTAATAGGGCCACTTGCTATTGGTAGCTAGCTGCTACAGCCAAAGTCCTGTATAGTGAGCAGCAGTTAGTTGTTGCGCTGCCCCGTATAGTTTTGGGGCCACCTTTGAATTCTGGACATTTCTTACAAGTTACACCTTTAAGTTGACTTAAATCAATCAATCGATCGATCTTTATTTGTATAGCGCCAATTCACAACAAATACTGTCTCATGACACTTTCCAATTGGAGCAGATCTCGACCATACTCTTTCCCAAGTTCGTAAGTACTTGGCGACAGTAGCGAGAAAAAAATACCTACCAACTAAATGTGCAGTTCAGTCTGTCTCATCCAAGCTTTATTCCATTTTTCTTCTGATGTCATGGAAGGAAGATGATGTTCCCGTTCTTTTGTTTGTCTCTGATTGGTTGGGAGAAACAGCCGGACAATATCTTGTACAGCAGACCTTTGAATCACTGAGCAAATCAAATGTGTAGGCACCTGCCTGGACACTCTACACAAGTCTAAAATATCACGTGAAATGAACTTCTTATTTACGGGAAGGGTTCCTCCGACAGAGAAGATGATCTGATATGGATTCCGAATGCCATCCTGTATAAATTTAAGTTTTAATTGTGAAGATAGATTTTTACATTGCTAATTTGTAATGTAGTTTTGTAATGATATTAAGATATGAGGCAGCCCGGTCTTCTTGTGTTTAAGCTGCAGTAAAGGTGAAAGAGGAATCACAAGGGAAAGGGGAAAGTGGAAGCCAAAAGAGGACGATGATAAATCATTTCAGCATGAAGTCCCAGTGACCTTGTTCCTGTAAAGGAGAGCAGAGAGCTGATATGATACAGAGTGTCAGGGGTCTGTACAGACAGAATATCTGGTCCTACGGGTCTGGTTTCACCAATAAATCAATTTTAAAGAACAAGGTCACAGAGACATTCTGCTCCCAAACAAGAATAAATTATATCTATAGGTGACATTGTGCCATGTCTCTGTAAGTGTGTGTCCCATTTCAATACAGCAGTGTGTTCATTATGTTGATGTTGTGTTACTGATATTACGTGGTGGTCGTTGCAGCACTGGACGGTGTTCACGGAGGTGTCAGAGGTGTTCATCCTGGTTCCAGCACTGTTGGGGCTTAAAGGCAACCTGGAGATGACGCTGGCCTCTCGGCTTTCCACAGCGGTAAGAAATTTGTGTGTTTGTGTGAGAATGTGAGTCTGAGTGTGGATCCTGAAGTACCATAGGTTGTATGCTATTCCATTATTCTATAAAACAATCACCTTATCAATAAGCAGCCACCTCTAGGGATGTGTGGGGCTCTTTGTCTTTGTATAACAAAGCCTGGGGAAGTGATTTAGCGAAGTTGATGATGGGTATGAAAAGTGTTTCTCCCTCACAACTTCCCAATCTATCTCACTGCCTGGCAACCCTTGTCAAACCCATTAAAACTGATTGTTCTTGGAGTCAGAGGTCAAATTGCTAAATGTGACCTGAGTATCAGACAAACAGATAGTAACATTCCTGTCCCACTGACCCTGCCCAGCCTGTTTACCTGAGCACAGGTTGGTTTGCTGTTTGTAGCTGAATGTAAAGGATATGTCCAAAACTTTTTGTTTCTAAAACTTTTAAACATCCAGAGTGTAAAAATTTATGTTTAATATAGTCACTTAAACTTGTGACTACAGGAATTAGCATGTTATTTCCTACCAAGAGTATATATACACAACTGACATAAAATAAGAGTGCTTCTGTGTGAGTTCCTGCTACAGTACGTTTCTCCAGGACCACATTTTGCCACGATGACACACACAGACTCACAAGGTGAAAACATTACATTGCTAACGGGGTCACAGCTAGTAAAAAGTCTGGATTATGGTGCATCATTTTAGCTAGCTATCCTGCTGTCTATCAAAATCCACATTTTAGACAGTTCAATTTTATTGTGTTCTTGCTGCATTGTTTCTACAACTAGCATTTATGCTAGATCTACGTCTCTTATCTGTGACATAAAGCCCCCCTGAGCTCTGGGCTACAGTGCTGCTCTCTGAGCTAACATTGTCCATTGTATAGTCTGAGGGGTCAGTGACCTAGCCGCATTGCTAACCAGAGGTCAGCAGAACACCCCTGAGTTATGAAGGCAAAGACTTAGCCCAGTATTGCTCTTAAGCACACCAATCCTCACATTCTTTCCACTACAATGTGGGAAACGTGACGAAGCTGAATAGCATAGCTAGCAGCGACCCACCCAGCATGGAGAGCTCAACTCGGTCAAGCTGTAAAAATAATCTTTTCTAACAAGACAGAATTAGAACTAGTCTGACAGTTTTCAAGCGAGCACATATTGTACATTCGTGTATTCCCAAATTTGTCTTAAATTTTTCTGTCAAAAGCTAATCTGTTTGGCTACAAGCTACGACATATTGGTCAATAGAAGATGCAGCAAAAACTCAAATATTCAAAAAGAAGAGAATTTAATTGTGTTTCTTATATAGAACATGCACATCAGCCATGACACAACTCGGCCTGCCAGTACTATGTTCCTTTAAGGTGCACCTGATAGACATACATGAAGCTCAAATGTATAATTCTAACTTGTTTTTCACAATTGTCTCCAAATCCTGGCTGTAGATGAAACAGAACAGGTAGTGACAGTAGTTTCTGAAAAGTTGACTATTTAAGGAGACACAACTGTTAACTTTCCATTCAGTTTCAATATTAAATCAGAGTACAGATGTAATGGTGAATCAGTGTCAGAGTGGAAAGTCGATTCAACAATGTTTCATCAGCGCTTCAAAACCGATTCAACAATTTGTCAATGGTTGTTGATATGTGGCTACAATATTACATCTGATATTGTGTGGCTCTTTTCAAAGTGATGACAACATCTCTTCTGTAACATACAACACACATTACACAAATTACATCAGACTGTTTGAAATAACTTGTGTTTGAAGGAAATTAGATTTTGAGGCTTATTAGCAGATAGAACGACTTTTCTCTCATTCTCTTATATTAATTTATTTTACATTGGTCCCATTTTTCAATCTGCGTAGTTTTCAGTTAGATATGAAAGGATTCTTACGTTCATCATGACAAAGTAGGCCAGAGTCTGGTGCCTGTCCTGAGACATTACTGTTAGCTCTCTGCTGGCTGGCCCCAGCGGGGACCACGTTTCTTTCCACGCCGCCGCTAATTATGAGCAGATTAAGACCACTGTAAGTTTCCTAATGCGCTTATTACTGAAAAAAATAATGTAATCCCTCCTACTGGCTGGCTGTTGGAGTTTTCAAATTCACATGACCATGTTTCCTTTTTGATTTTTTCCATTTTGTCTTTTTAACCTCTCTGTCTTAAAGTATTACACTGAAATGAGGCTCTGCTTTCTACTTTCTCACCATAACTCATCTGGCTAAGCGGCTGTTTTATCACTTCTGTCTCATCTCTTCTCGTGTTATTGAGCCTAATTGATTGTACGTATTTGGATCATGATATTTTGTGGATTACTGGGACTTGGCAGCACCTGGGTTGCAACTTTTTCCGAATTGCAACAAAATCACACTTTAATCAGAGATTACAACCACTACAAAAGCCGACTTTGTCCTCATTTTATGTGTATTAGATGTTTCAACACTCCGTTCACGTATGATCGTGTTCCAAGCTTGTAAACACCAGATTTTCTCCACAGTTAACGAGTCGAAAATGAACGGGATCGTTATTGAACTGGTGCGTTTGAAATGGAGAGTTTTTCGGCTTCTCGTGGATGTTATGTCACCCATGAATCTCTTTCACAGGATTCACTGCGCTCCATCTCTGATCATCCAAACCCCAGTAATCCAGCCACCCACACACAAACACAACCAAAGCTGAAGACTTGGCAGCATCGTCACACATCATCACATAACACCAGGCGACGCTTCTGCGAATTTCTGAGCTTCATCTGTGTACTGAATCGCTTTGCATACTGATGTTCTAAAAGAACGTCTCGAAAGCTTTTCAACTCTAACTGCATACAATTATATAAAACTAAGGCTTCTTATCTGAGAGGTTGTGCAGATAAAAGTTCTGTCTGAAAGAAACAATATAGGTTTTGTTGCATGTGCAGTTGTCAGTGATTCCCACAGTGCTCCGCTCAGATGTTTGGCTCTCTCTTCTCTTTCCACCTTAAACCGTCTTAGCAGTATTTGTGGCAGTCTGCTGCCTCTGAGCGACAGCATCACTGTCATCCACACACAGGTTCACATGGAACAGATGGGCAGGGAGTGTGTTTTGCGTGGCTGTAATCTGTCTGATACACAAGTTATAATGACGTACGGTCCTACACGCATAATCGTCATGTCAGTCAGGCTTGCGAGTTCGTGCTGTCACGCTGCCAGACATATTCAGCAAGTAGGAACGGTGCGAGATCGTGAGAAACCTGAGAGGGAGAGAAAAGCCTCACACACACACACACACACTCACGGAGAAACACTGATATGAACCCTGAGCTAGTGGGACCATCTCACAATGGCTCTTCATTATTTATCAGTTCAGTAACCTCATTTTTATATTGGTTTATCATTTTTTATAATAATGATGATGGAGTTAATTCTCATTGTGTCTCAGCAATTTAAAAAAGCTTGAATTGCGCTTTTTCACTAATCAATCGCTTTTATGTTTTGTCCTGTCTTAGTGTCAGTGATCCTTTTCATGTTTCTTGTGTTTATTGTGTTTTTTTGTTTATTACTTGCATTTGTAATTTTGGATTATAAAGAACAAAAAATGAATAACTAATGTGAAAAAATGAAAAAAAAACAAGACAAATGTACCCACAATTTCAGTGTACACAAGTTTTAGCAAAGATTCACTAAAACGTTATATATATATATATATGTATATATATATATATATATATATATATATATAATCAGGAGCTGTACCATGTCGCAGATGCAGGGCAACAGCAGCACTTGTTTAGAGATGTGTTTCTAGCTTCACTTCAGTATTCTCTTTCCTTACTCACTTCCTTGGTCTGTGTTCTGTATCTGCTGGATGTCTGATGTTCTTCCCCAGCTATTTGCTCACTTCTTCTGTCTGTCTGGTGCTGTGCAGAGTACTTTTTTTGTATTTTTTAAACAGCTGGGGTTGTAGTGTCTTTACAGCTGTATAAAAACAGGCTAAGCTGATGACTAGGGTGTTAATGTGCATTGATTTTGCTGTTATAAGTGTTTCCTTAAAGCAACACTATGTACCTTTTTTTTCTTAAAATAACAGCTTCAAGATTGTTCTAATGGTTCAGTGTGTTGTAATAGACTATCATTGTTTCTGAACTATGTAACTTTCTACAATTTTCTACCAATTTCTACATAATGTAGTAAATTATTGTACAAATTTAAGCAAAGCCATGTGAGTTTGTGGCACAGAACCATCATGGACAGTCAGGCACCTTAAAAAAATACTTGGCAGGTGATTGGACAAACCATCTGTCCATCACCGTCTATCGCGGGCTAACTTCAACCACTCAGATTAAATGTAGGAGAGCGCCACCAGCAGCAGAACCAGTTGGTAAATCAAACTCTTACCAAAGCCAGTAGAGAGAAGAGTGAAACATGTTTTCCTTTGAGAAAAGCCTTTGGTGCCGTTCGCTGCTCTTCTTCCTATGACATATACTCTCCAGTTCTGATATAACTGAAGTTCTAGCAGCAGCTAACCTCTTGAGGAGCCACCACTGTGGTGTTTAAAGACCAGTCACTGTCTCTCGCTGGTCGTGACATCCAAACCACACCTGTAGCTGCCACTAGTTCCTCAAACAACACTGATTGGTTGAGTGCCTGTAGCAAGTAGCAAGAAATGATTAGACTAATGCAGGTATAACTGTTGTGTTGCTTTTTTTTTTTTTTTTTTAGAATATATTTATATTTATAGAGAATACAAGAATAATTCCAGTTTATTGTAACTTCTTATTTAAAATATGATTCCTGTCAATATGAATAAGATTGCACTCATCAAGTGAAATACTGACACCACTGAAAAAGGTCAAACTGGTCAGAAACATTCACAGTCAGACCGTCAGACATGAGTCATACAAGCACCCAAACGTGCCAAATATACTGTCAAATGAAACAAAGGTGAACAGGAAACTTATAAACTTTTTGTGAACATCCTTCACAGTTCACAGAATGACTTTGTGCAGCTGTGAACTACTCTATTATGTGCACATAGTTTTAGCAACATTTTGGGTGCAGTTCTGTGGTAAGGATTTAGATTACTGGGCTAAACAAGCTAACCAGCTTGTTTACAAAGTGCCTGACCCCGATCTTAAATTGGTGAGTACAGTGTTATCATACCTTATAAAAAATGAATCTAAGAAAATAAGACCGACATTTTAATTAACTGGAATAATGCATGAAGCTGTGAAGCCAGTGTGTTAATACATATTTACACATTTAAACCTACACACCTCGCCTCTGTCTTGTTGGTATCACTCCTCACGGTGCTTTATGAAAGTCCTTCATGAGGCGGATTCTCTCACACCCAGACTTGTATGTGTTTTGATGTGTCCAGATGTTTCCCTTCCCTCTGCATTATGTAAATGTTGGAAGAGAAAGAGGAAGAGGAGACGCTCTGTTTGTGTCCTCTCAGTGTGGATGGGCATCAGGATCATTGCTCTGGGCACACAGTAGCCCACTGTAGCCACAGCCACTTGACACTTGAGACCATCAGTGCGTGTGTGTGTGTGTGTGCGTGTGTGTGTGTGTGTGTGAACGAGGGGAGATGAGATAAGTGGAGTCGGCCGCAGGGTGGGGGAGATCGGATCAGAGTGTCTTTGTCCAGAGAACTGACATCTGATTGTTCTGATGGGACCAAGAGGCAACAGCATGTACACGCTCTGTACACTGTCACACACACACACACACACACACACACACACACACACATACAGATGATAATGTGTTGACCTTGTGTGCTCTTGTCTGTCTTTCAGGCTAATATTGGTCATATGGACACAGCCAAGGACATGTGGAAGATGATCATGGGGAACTTGGCCCTCATCCAGGTAAATGAAACACTGTAGAGGAGGATGATGAAGTGGGCTCCAGCATCATGGAGCATCAGTGACCGCACCTACATCCACTTTACAAACCAGGTTACAGGGAGAAATTGAGTTAAGGCAAGAAAACAGGTAATGAGTTTATGTGCCGTGCAGATTGCTCTAAAACTCAGTTTACATACAGGTAGTCAGTAATCAGATTTCTTTCCAACACAGTAGTTATGCTTTTTAATTTGAATTTGGACTCACGCCACAGAGAGAACAGTCTTCTTTTGCTTTTATTTCCAGTTCAAAGTGTGATTAGCATTGATTTATTTTAGATATGAAGATGCACAGCTACTAGTTTTCATGTTTCCTTTCATGTGACTCTGCTTGAAAACCTGATTACGGTTGGACGTGACCAATTGAACCGTTTTGTTCAGCAGAAACTGAAACCTGATTTCTCCAGAACCCTAAACTGATAAAGGAACGGCCATTTCCGATTTGCATGACATTCCAGGAATCAAATTACTCTCGGACCTCGGACCAGTCTGTGTGCTTTGTGTACAGTAAACGATTACAGCACACACAAATAACACATGCTCACTGTGTAGGGCATCCCATACTGACACACACAGATATTGTATGTGCTTAACTAACAAAAGTATTTTTCTGAAAAAAAAAAAGGCAAGGTGAAATTAAACATTTATCTACATGTATGTACAGTTGATCCGATATTCAGCACTTTTCTGATCATTTTTACCAGTGTTTGATTCATCTGATTGCCAATAAAATAAATTAATTGCACTTTGGCTCTGATGCAGCATGTAATCTGCAAAGTAACTAGTAACTAAATAAATGTAGTGAGTGCAAAGTACAGTGTTTCCCTCCAAAATACAGTGGAGTGGAAGTATAGAGTGACAGAAAATGGAACTCAACTAAAGTACAAGAACCTCAACATTAGAGTTGAGTACTTGTAACTAAATGTCCTTAGTTACACACCATTGTTATACACAATTTGAAGGGAAGCACATAATGAAAGCCTCTACACACACATGCTACACCAGCACAGTGTGTTTCCACTAATGGTCCAGTCTGACTGCACATTCACAATGATATAGGTGTGAGTTTGTGTCAAAACAAGGATATATACAAACAGAGTGAGAGGATTCCCCCTCCCTGCTTGTCAAACTATACATGTATTGATATATATTTATATATTAGATCTTCTATTTTAAACATTCAACCAATATTTTATTCCCCAAACTGAACTCTTCTGGTCGGTGAGTCAGTCACCTCTCCTGATGGTCTGCTATTTGAAGACTTGTGGTTATGTAATATTTGAGTCCATAGTTCCTGGAACACTTTTACACTGGTGCTGTACGTCTGGATTTACATGTACAGTAGACTGCAATCGATAGCCACGTGAACCAATGTGTGTGTGTGTGTGTGTGTGTGTGTGCGTTCAGGTCCAGGCCACAGTGGTAGGGTTCCTGGCCTCCATAGCTGCTGTGATCTTCGGCTGGATCCCAGAGGGACACTTCAGGCTGGGCCACGCGGTGCTGCTGTGTGCCTCCAGTGTGGCGACTGCCTTCATCGCCTCCCTGCTGCTAGGTACGACCAGCACACAGGATGTGAGGCATATTCACAGTGTAAACAGCCACTCATCATGTCTGGGTTACATTCGACTCTCTGTGCCAGTGTTAAAGGTCTGCTCTCAGCTACTGTTTCAGCTGAATGCCACCTAATCTAACTGAGGAACCTGACTGCACTCATGAATGTTTAGTTACACAGCTAGTTAGGTTAGAGTAGTGGCATTCAACTAGCCAAGTTACACAGGCAAAAGGACTTGATGGCATAGCTGTATTACTGTTAAGTGGAGTAAAATAGATATGTTATAGCCACAACCACATGTTATCTGTGTATATCCTGTCATTAGTTTCAGTGTTCCTTTTGAATGTGACAATTTTAACAAGAGTGTATGGCTATGCTAGCTGCACTGTCAGGCTATACACCCAGTGGAGCCTCGAGCTAAATGCTAATGTCAGCAGGCTAACATGTTCATAGTGACAAAGCTAACAAGCTGATGTTGATAGGTAATGTTTATCATTGTCCACCATCATAGTTTAGCATGTTAGCATTCTGACATTTGCTAATTAGCGCAAAACACAAAGTACAGCTGTGGCTGATGGGAATGTTATTAGTTTTGCAGTTATTTGATCCCAAACACTTAAAATTGTCCCTGACGGTATTGTTAGACATTGTAATCATGGTATCGTCAAAGTTGTTGCTGATCCTGACACATAAATGTCCTTAAACCAAATTTCTATAGAAATCTCCCCAGCTAAAAACACAAAGGTGAACCTCATTGTGGGTCGAGAAAAAGTCCAGGGATCACCAAAACATGAGGATTCATGAATGTCTGTACCAAATATACTGGCGTGCCAATCCATTCAGTAGCTATCCAGTTGAGATATTTCAGGATTACATTACCATGCTAAAGCCATGCTAGCAAGGTTAAAGACTGATCCTACAAACTTTCAGGTGAAAATCAGATGAGAAAAATACCATTTACAGTCCAAACATAATGTAGCTTCAGCATTTATTGTGTGTAATGTCTTCCGTTAACTCCATTCCAAACCAACCTATTCATTTTAAAATATCATAAAAAAGGTCTTCTCACAGTTTTCAACCCAGCCCTTAGGTTGGTTTTCGCCAGCTGCACCCTGAAAGTCATCATCTTGGACTCTGTGTTTTTGCTCCTCTCGTTTAAAGTTAACAGCCAATGAGAGCCCTGATGACAGATGGTTACACTGATTACACATATTAGATAGTGCGACATGTCTTCCACATCGTGACATCTCTGACATAAACCCCCCAGGCCTCGTCATGATCGGCGTAATCATCGCATCCAGGAAAGTCGGCATCAACCCTGACAACGTGGCCACGCCCATCGCTGCTAGCCTGGGAGACCTGATCACCCTGTCCCTGCTGGCGGGCATCTCGACAGGACTGTACAAAGAACTAGGTAATAAACACACACACACACACACACACACACACACGGGTCACAGATACATTTAATATTTAATGTAATTGTCAGTTAATGATGCTTCTTAGTGCTCACGTCTGTGTTTGACATCCGGCTAGCTTCACATATCATTCAGCTGTACAGCGCTCACTCGTTTGCTAATTGCAAATACAATTTTATTAATTTAATTGTTCCTTTGTGGCTGGAAAGAAAAGAAAACTGTAACACATTCTCTAATGAGGAGAAGATTGCTTCTGCAGAACCAATCTCGATGGCAAAAAAACCACAGTTGCTACACATGAGATACAACTTCAAAGCTTCTAATTAAAGAAAAGGGTGCAGTGTGTAGAAATGTGTTGACTCTGGCTGTGCACGGTAAATAAGGATGAAAGCCACCCACACTCAACCTCACTGTGTTTTAGGGCAAGAAACTCTGCAGCTGTTTGGCTCTATTGTTAGCTCTGTGATGGTGTCTGCACCACGGACAAACCCCTCGTCCCCACAGACACACAGACACACAGACAGACAGACAGTGACACACACAGGAGCAATGAACCCGTCCTGACCGCGGTGTGAAGTAATCCCATAACTCCTCCTTCGTCTGACAGTCTTTACAGTCTAACTCACTTTCAACACCAACGTCAGACACTATTTTGAGCTTATTTGGGTTGTTTTGGCTCAGTCACACAAAAACACAGTCTGGGTCCTGTGTACATAAGTGGTCCGTCTACTTAAATGTTGTGATTGTGGTTGTTGTGTCCTGTTGCGCCAATTTAGCAGTAACACTGCCTCCTAGAGCCGACAACAGGAACTACTGCCAGCCCAGATCTACAGTAGTCCTCACAAGCTCAGTTTTAGTTAAATGTCAAACTCACTTTTTGTTTTATTATCGTCCAGCTTGAATAAGTTGTACATGGTGCTTATAGATTTAACTTACATATACTGTAATGTAATTTGATGCAGTCTTACAAAAACTATAATTTTCCTGTTTCTTTGAAGTGATTTGCATTTTCATGAGGTCTGAGGCGCTTTAAATGACAACAACAATTATTTCTAATCAACGTTTGGTAGAATCACACTTGTTCGGCACACAAATGAGACTATTGCTTTTAACCTTTAACCTCATTGAATCAGCTCTGTTGTTCAATCAAATCCAGATGATAGAATATAAATAAAGCTGATTCTACACGTACTTTAGTATTATTAACATAGAATATAAGAAAAAAAAAAAAACAATCAAATAGTGATTGAGATCTCAGCTAAAGAAATGATCCACAGATTTGGTGGTGCCTGATGTGTGACTCCTCCTTCTCTTCTTCACACACAGAGTTCAATGACTATGCCAATCCGCTGGTGTGTGCGGTGTTTGTGGCGATGTGCCCCCTGTGGGTGCTGATAGCCAGAAGGATCCCCTCCACCAGAGAACTCCTCTACTCCGGCTGGGAGCCGGTCATCATCGCCATGGCCATCAGCAGGTAGAGCACACAGGGATCAAGTTGCGTTATTTAACAACAGAATACTCATAATGTAGCTATGGTTTAAGGTTTTCACAACGTATTCCGCTGCTCCTCATTCATGCAGTCTCCTGCTTTGAAATATCACAGTTAAAATAATCACTTTTCATTGGAGCACTGTATTGTTATCTTTCAGTTGATTAGGAAATTCAGCACGTTTTGAGATCCACGGACCACTTATCACCACCTACAGATGTCCCAGATTCTTCATCGTGTGACGGACACTGTGTGGTCATGCAGTGACAAACAATGTTTTTATTAAATCCCTCTGGTCTGTCTTTCAGCGTTGGTGGTTTGATCCTGGACAAGACTGTGACCAACCCAAACTTTGCTGGCATGGCCGTCTTCACCCCAGTCATCAACGGTGAGGAGTCATGAAAACCTAAGAGAAAAAAACTTTACTGGCTTCTTTGGGGAAAGTGTGTGTCCACAGCAGCAGAGGATAAGATAAGGAGACAAGTGGGTGGTGAAGATAACAGCAGCCAATAACTGAATCAGTCAAATAAGGAACAAGCGGTGATAAAGATAGAGGGTGACATGCATGCTTCAGCCCCGGAGGTGGAGAACAAATATAGAAAAACCTGTTCGAGCATTAAAATGTGTATTTAAAGGCGTTGATGTCGCCACCTCCGCCTGCTTTAATAACAGACCAATGTGCAAATATGACGAGCCTTTAAAACTGACAGATGGAGGCAGCATATTGCTCGTACTGGGTGATAAACCTTCTGTCTCCATGATGCCAGAACGAATTCATCTTTTATTTCATATGGAAAATATTCACCTTAATATTGAGCTGTGTTTCGCTCTGTTTCCACCCTGTGTGTATGTGTGTGTGTGTGTGTATCAGGAGTCGGAGGTAACCTGGTCGCAGTTCAGGCCAGTCGAATCTCCACCTATCTGCACATGAACGGTTTACCCATGGGGGATCCCAACCCCACCCCCAGGAAGTGCCCCACACCCTGCACCTCCTTCTTCGGCTCCTGTAAGTTGACGGGCGTTTGTGGAACGTTCCACGGTTTTATCTCATGAAAACAGATTTTTCCATGGCGGCTTGTCATTGTGTTTGGTGGAGGTCCGCCCGTGTCCTACATTTTAGTTCCAACATCCGTCCCAAAAGAACAGCCATAGTTTTTTATATATATATATATATATATATATATATATACAGTATATATATATATATGACAGGTTTAAAAGTAGTTCCTCTCTCTCTTCCAGCTGTGAACTCCCGTTCGGCCCGTGTGCTCTTCCTCTTGGTTGCCCCGGGTCACCTTGTCTTCCTCTACACCATCAACTCCCTGAGGGCGGGACATACCACCCTAACACCCATCTTTATTACCTTCTACCTGGCTGCTGCACTACTACAGGTACACACACACACACACACAAACACACACACTCAACCGCACATTAAAAAAACACTCTCTTTGCTGAGGAGCATGAATCATGAATATCTGTAAAAATATAACCGGATGCATTGTGTGTACAGTATGTGTGTGTATGTGTGCAGTGTGAAGATGTATAACTGCATTTGTGTGCTGTTACAGAAGTGCACTGAATTCACCAGGTAGAGAATCACTGGGGACCTGATCTCATAATTAAGACTTACTTTATAATATAATTAGATAACAGAAGATTACATGTCCGTAATTATGGGTGAAAAATGTTTTAATTACAAAGCAGGGTTTCATAATTACACAGCGTGTTCTGTGCTGCAGCACATCCTGTGACCTGATTAGGAATTTCAGCTGTAATGCAGTGAAAACATTTTTATCATTTATCTTCATTGCATTCTTTATTTTGATAGCTGTATCTTATGGTATGTTATTTAGACGGGGTTAGAAATGTCAATAATGTAGATGCATTTCAGATGCATCACTTTGTATCCGTGTAGCATCTCGCACTGGTATAGCTGCTCCACAGTGTCGACTGCTCATGTCACTAGTAACCACGAAGCTAGTAAAAAAATTTAAATCAGCACCTCCCGGGTGAAACACAATGAGACCATGAATGAGAGTGTAGTGGAACAGATGGCTGTAGCTACATTTCAAGTGTGTATGGGAACCTCGAGTCGATCAGTTTTCCACAAGTTCCCGCAAATGTTTCACAATAAAAGCCTTGTTAAGTATTAATAAGTTCCTGTCCACTTAAACACTTGAGGGCTTTTAATTTTAAACAGACACAGGAAGTGTTGAGTTTGTATTAACTGCAGTAAGTTTAACAGGGCAAAGGAGATCAAAACAAGGCTTTGTACTAAAGTATTGTAGCAGGTGACATAGACTGCATAATGTGCAATGCCTCGTCACTGAGAGTTGTACAGCAGCACTTTGTGCAAACTCTCAACACATGCTGCTCTCTCCACCTACACCTGCCCTGATGGTTCAGTCGGTTCATATACATCAAACCAGTTTAAAAAAGAACCGGCAAAACCAGAAAGCTAAACAACCCCAGTAGCCTCTGTCTTGTATTAGTGGAAAAGTGTCACAATTTCTTCTCCCTGAATTGACTCTTAAAGGTGAGTTCAGTGCTTCCTACTGTGCCATAGGACTGCTAACAAGCTCCACGAACCAAAAATCATTCTTCCAGTATGATAAGTTTATGTGGAAATATAGCCGCATTTATGAACTCCAGGAAGAACTGCATCCACATATTTACAAAATGTGACAGGTTATCCCGTTACTGACCTGTCGACACGGTCAATCAGATTTCCTGCTGTTGCATTTTAAGAATGGCAAAGTAGAAAAAAATAATCATCGCCTCTGCTTTGTCTTCCTCCAGGTGATAATCCTTCTCTACCTGGCAGACTGGATGGTCCACTGGATGTGGGGCCGAGGCATGGATCCCGACAACTTCTCCATCCCCTACCTGACAGCTCTGGGTGACCTGCTGGGGACCGGCTTCCTCGCCCTCTGCTTCCACATGCGTTGGTTCATCGGAGACAGAGACACAAGCAAGGGCAACTGAATGCATACACGGACCCACACAGCAAAAAAACCAGTCACATACTGTACGCTTGCACGCACGGACAGTGACGAACATCACCCGTATGCCTGAACTGTATCTGGAAGTGGACGTTGTCTACGATAAAAGGGCTAATCTCCTGTAGGGCTTGGATTGAAGGTATAGTGCACTTGCAGGGCAGTTTGATCTTCAGGATATCAGGACACAGACGCACCCCAGCAGCAGCCCAGAATCTGGACAGTATCAGTGTTTCACCTTAGAAACAATGTAAACAAACATATCTCCACCTCAGCCATCAAACAAACTCCTGATGGATCGCCACACTACTGCTCTATTTCACTTAACAACTGAGTCCTACTACTTTTGCTTTTATTAGACTATCGACAATGATTGTCGTTGTTGATAAATAATGCATTTGATATGAATCGATATCTCTTCTATGTGCAGGGCCAGTTCTCATTATTTTCAATGGGGACGCTAGCCCTCCTCTTTTTAAAGATCAAGTTCTAACACTTGAAACCAACAAAAGACAGCAAAAAATATATACAAACAAGCCTAGAATGCTTAATCACCAAGTGCTATGTCATAAACAGAATGAATATTGTATGAAATGCAAATCTAATGTGTCTCTTCTCTGATTTAGTAGAGCGCACAGGGCTAGGTCTTCTATGTTCTTCTTTGGCCTTGTGACAGTAGGGAACAGGGTTAGAGATTTTTACCACAGGGGACTGGACCACAAACATAACAAGATAAATCCCTTTTGGTGTCGCTCCCACCAGCGTAATTTGAGTCAGAACAGGAGCAGGACTGTAATTCCTGCACTCACTGCCCTTCAATTCTGGGCTCAAGAATTAGCGATATAAAGATCTGAAGTCAGATCACAGTCCAACAAACACTTCCCTCATTCACAGCCAGAATTGATTTACCTTTAACTCTGAGAATCATCTAATTAATGCCTACTGTGTGTTCATTCACACAGCAGCCTGTGTTTTATTCCTCAGAGGTTACACTAATTCCTTTTTGGGGCCAAATCTACTTAAAACTGCCATTATGCACCGTCCTGAATAAGAATCTTTTTTGTTTGAGCAAACGCACAGAAACAGTGGGAAACAGTATGTGGAAAACGGCAGCATAAAAAAAAAAAACATACCTCACTGTTTGTTGCAGCTCACGATGGGGTTTTTGGGTTTGTTTTTCTTTTTTTTTTCTTTTCGTGGATGCCAGGAGGTCAGAGAGGTCTTAATGTGCAGCGAGCTGTTCCAGTGAGAATAGCACCAGTCCCCCTGTCTGAAACCATCTGCCAACTCTCTACTGGAGCAGGCTAGTTGTTGTTGTTACCCAAGTCAGGCTTACAGTAAGTGACAAGAGGCTCAACATGCTGCAGCGCACTGGAAACAGCCTGCAGAGCTCGTCCAACTGAATGACATTGGTGCAGAGTGTGAAAGTGTGTGAAGGTGCTTTTGCCAGGATGTGCTTACAGATGACAGGTACTGATTGCTGATTGTCTGTGTTGATATTTGATATCTATAGATCTTTTATTGACAGTGTTGATTCCCACAAAGTGTTTAGACTTTGGACTGCTGGAGCTCTGAATCACTGAAAGGCCGACCAATTAAGTTTTAGGTCAACAGTTAGATCACAGTGGCTGCAGGAAGCTGTGGCAAACCTTTTTAATTTTTTTGCTAGTTATCATTCTGTAGCCTTTAAGTTCAGACTGGCCAGAAGATCAGCACAGTTCTTACAGCTGTCTGAGGGCCCAGTCAAACCAGCGCCCACTCACACTAGTATGTAAAACACCAAAATTTAGCCTCACTTCAGTGGAATCACTGTGATCAGTGATCCTCACCAACCAGGAGAATCCAAAATGGAGGTGCTTATGAGCTGTGTCGCACCATCTGCTTTTATTTGTCCCTCCTCTGTCGGGCTATAAATTGCTCCACAGAAGATGATATGTGGACAGTAGCGAGACAGAAGCTGTTAGTAGAAATACACGTTTTGAATGAATTGAATGTCCCATGAGAAATCAAAAGTTTTCTAAGCTAACAAGGTTGCTGTCATTAGCTGAGAGAACTTTTTTTTCCCTCGTGAGTAACTCTTTATTGAATGAAATGATGTACAATCTTGAAAACAAAATGCCCGGGGCAGTTTAAATAACAGTACATAGAAGTTTGAAACAAAACTCGGAGCACTGTTGTGACTGAGTTTCTGAGGAAGATGTCCCCAGTTTTTTTTTTCAGATTCTGTATTTTGTGTTGAAGTCAGATTTTGTCAAAATTTAAATCAGAGGGCAAAATCGTTGTCACATGGTTAACCTTATTGCGGACGCACACATGGGTTTCATCGCTTTTGGGGACATTACATAGACTTACATTTGTTTCTTGGAGATTTACAATAACCATAGCCATAGCCTGGTCACACCCTAACCTTAGCCTTAACCTAAACCTAAACCTGACCTTACCCTAACCTTAAACCAAGACTTCATCCTTAAATTGAATGATTAACCTTATTGGGACTTGGTTTTGTCCCCATTAGGAAAGCGGTCCCCACAAGTGTGTTAATAGATTTATGTCCCCACAACGTGACTAATAAGCACACGCACACATACACACGCTCACACACACAGCTATCCGTCACCTGACTTTGAGACTCAGCTGACCTGAGCTGACTCTCTCTCTGAGGGCTTACAGGTGAAGAGGAGAATGCGTAAAGGAAGTCGTGAGCCATTCTGACAGACTGTACCGAGTACAGATGTTGGCCCAGAGGAGAAGCACCAGTGTCTTAGAAGAGACTAGCATGTGATGCTTGACTTATCTGGCGCTTGTCAGACTTCTGTGCTGTTTCAAAGGGGCCAGCAGAATGCATGTGCAGGGCACAAAGTGTGAATGTGCAAAACTTGATTATTTTGATTGTTACTTTTTTTTTTTTCTTTTGGTCTGACTGATTGTTTTTTTAAATGTGTTGATTACGTTAAAATTGTGATTTTTTTTTTCTATTCCTTTTCTCCTTTCCCTAATCTTTTTAACTCTTCACGATTATTGTTTTGTGTCATGGATTTTAATCAAACAAACAACCACTGTAAAGATGAAGCAACTTCTCCACGCTGCACAAAGTACTGTAATCTGCAACATGGACAGCAGAGGGCACTGCAGGGATTCTCTTAACTGTATCATCTCTGTGTCCTCTGGATTCAAACCCACATATGTCTACCCACAGTGAACATTTCTTTTGTCTTCTTTTCTACAGTGTTGTGAAAGTTTGCATCCTTCCATCTGTTCACCTTCAGTCTGTATCCTCCACTCTCTTACTGAGCAGGTGCCAGCGTTCTGCCTCTGTGTCAATGGAAAGTTGTGAATACTTCTATAAGGGGGCAAGTAATGCTTTGTCTATTTATTTTTAGAAGCACACAAAGCAAATTGTACATACTATATTTATTCTATATATAAGGTTGTTTATTTTGTCATTTCATTTTGGCTCCGTTTCGTTGTCACCATGTTGATGTCATTATTTTCTTCTTTCTTTTATGTTTTTTTTCCCCCCTTCTTTTCGCAAAAGGCCAGTAGAGCTTTTTTTTGGTGCATGCCGCAATAGGAGGGCGGTGAGGCTAACGAATAGCACAGTGCCTAATACCAGTCTTTACACACCTCACACACATGCGCACACACCCTGTCTCCACACGGGGAAAGCATACTTACACGACATAGAATGGCCTTAACCTATCAGAGCCAAGGTCAACTCAGAGTAACCAATCAGGAGCTAGGTTCGCCACAGAGTAGCGTCTCTTTAATTAGCTTGGATTAATAAAAGATGTACAGTAAGTTGATTATGATGTGTAATGTAATAATGAGTTTATATGATGCAGCAGTGGAGAGGAGGGCTTGGTCACTTGAAATTGGCAACAATTAGGAAGTTGGAGGTTGGAAATCTCCAACAGGCCGGTTGTACAGGGCATCTAAAAAGTCTGGAGTTAAGTTAAACACCAACAGAAGTGAGATTTGAACCCACGAACACCAGAAAAGCAGAAAAAAACAAGTGCGACATGACAAAATGCACAGTGTTACTTCTCCTTTTGATTCCAGATGTTTCTCCCTGTGTATAAAATGTCCGGCCTTTAAAACCCTTCACCCACCCACTGCCTTGTTGACCTCAGTGCTTCAAACCCTCGAGCCCCTGAACCCACACGGAACCACACTGATCCTCAGGCTGCAAGCATCCACGTCAAGATTGAGCCTTTTAAAATCAAACTTCCACCCGTCTCTGTCAGCTCTGATCTGAAAACGTACAGTCTTACTGGGGCTGAGATCTTTGTGTCCTCTGTGTGTTCCTCTTGTAAAAGCCCTCCCTCTGTGAGGCTGGAGGAAGGCTTTCTCCCTGCAGGACTTTGTAAATTGCTGGAAATAAAGGATTATATTATTTCATACCATTCCTCCGTCTTGCTGTCTGTTCATGTCTGCTTTTACTGTAGATGTATCAGGATCAATGCACACAAGTCTGCTCGTCCTTTCTCAGCACAGATGTTGTTGGACAGAAGCAGGGGTGAAGCTCAAGCTAAAGTTAATTGAGAACATCTACACGTCTACATTCTACTCTGCCTTTTAGAGTTCTTTGATAAAAGATGCTTCATTGATCCTTGTGTGAAAAGTTCATAAATTCGTATCTTAGATAGACCACTGTGATCAGGGTCAGGGTAGTCCATCCACCAGCATCACATCCACAACTTCAACACCACATCAGTCAAACAATGTCAGTATGACATCTACTGTAGAAAGCAACAGTTAATGTACAGTAAGTTTCATTTGTCAGCAAACATTTCTTGGTGCAAGCTGTTTTTGACAAATTTGAATAAATTTTACTACTGGCAAAATCAGCCATTCAAAAAAGTGCTGTGCTCTGAGGGTTTGTTTTCCTGTCTCTCAGCTGTAACCTGACCTCAGTTTCACTCCTCCTTCTTTCAATGGGAATATTTGTAATAGTAAAGTTTTAAGCACAGTTAAAAGAAATTAAAATCTCGGACAATGCGTTACAACTTGGAGTTACCTGCAGCTTCCTCGGTTGCAGTGCAGCTGGACATAATTAAATCACTGACGATTCTTCATGTTATACCTTAAAGTCGATTCACTTCGATAGATTCTATTAATTACAATATGAGTGTTTTTCAGATCCAGCAGTAAGCGACCTTGTAAACATGAAATATTGCTTAGTCTGCATAGGGCCGTGCGATAAATCAATATTATAATGTTAGCGTGATGTGAGACTATGTATCGTTTCATTATTTTGTCATAACTGTTCTTTTCCTTGTTTTAAAGGCTGCATCACAGTAAAGTGATGTCATTTTCTGAATTTACCAGCTTGTTCAACTTGTTCTAATAGTTGTATTTACCCACTTAGTCATTATATCCACATAACTGATCATTATTTATCAAAGATCTCATTGTATTAATATTTTGTTGAAGTACCAATAGTCATCCCGACAATATTGTCACAGTATCAATATTGAGGTACTTGGTCTAAAATAGGGCTGAACAATTAATCAAAATATATTCGAAACTGCAATATGACTAAGTACAATATAATATGTTAATAATGTGTAACAAACAGCATTATACTGAAGTGCTGTGCTGCTGCAGAGATGCCTTGGCCTCCAAATCTTGTTCTCCAGGTGTAAGAAAACATATTTGTTTAGTACAGACCCCAACAAATGTCACATCATCATGAGTTCCTTTTTCACCAAAATAAAAAATGTGATGCAAATGATGTGATCATTCCCATATCACAACATGTCAGAATAATTTCAATGTCATATTGTGTAGTCTCAGTCAGAAATATAGTGACATTAAATTGTGTTGCTCAGTCCGAGCATTTATAAAGTGCTTTTGATGAGACATCAAAATATTGAGATATATATCGTATATCACTTTATATCCCGAATATGTTGCAATATTCTCTGACCTGCAACTATGATCCTGAACACAAGACTGTGTTTCATCATGTCAGAGCTCTCTGTAATAAATCTTACACAAGGAACACAAGGTTGGATAAAAACATTTAATTATTAAAATTAAGTTAAAAAAAGGACACAGAGAGATATTAAGTAAATAAAATTAATCTTTAAATACACTGAATCAGTTTCATAATCTGGGATACACTAGTGGAAAACGTACACGGGTGCAAACAAGTCGAATATAAACAGGATACGCTAAAGGATAAGTACCACAGTAGGAGCTTAATTAACAGGAGATGAGCAGAGGGTTCACGCTGCTGGTCTGACGCCCTGAAGATGGAACCAGGAGTTTCTCTCTGCTCTCTCCTGCTTCATCATCACCACCGCCTCCGAGGAGATCCCTGGAGGACAGCCGGGCACAGAGGGCGTCGGCCACCTGCAGGACGTGAGACGGGCCTGGGTGGGGAAATTGCAGAGGACCAAGGAAAAATATCAGCGATGAGCAACACTTACACATGAATAGCTGCACAACAGAAAGATGTAGAATGACCTACCATCCCCACTCCTACTGCACACATCCAGAGTGTCCATCACGAGCTTCTCCAGGGCCCTGCGGGACACGTTCTGCAAAGAGAGGGATCATGTTTTATTCTACTTTTCGTTTTTTTTTTAGTTAAACATTGACACATACAAACAAAAAAACCCATACAAAAATACAGCATTTTGCAAGATTGGAGGAACAGCAGGACTGAATGAACACTAGATGGCACAGAAGAGGTGTGTGTGTGTGTGTGTGTGTGTGTGTGTGTGTGTGTGTACGCCTGAGGTGAAGTCCCTGATGTGTGTATTGTGTGTGAACCTTGTTGCGTAGCTGCAGCAGCAGTGTGAGGGCGTCTGTGAGCTTCTCCTCCATCAAAGACAGACGTGTCTTTTCTTTCTCCTCCAGCCTTGTCTTGTCCTCCTCGTCCTCAGGAAGAGGAACAAATTCATTCAAACAAGTCCCTGAACTATTTCTACAGTATGTCAGATAGATCAGATGAAGTCACTCCCTAAGATTTTCTAGAAAGTTGAGTTTCTGGAGTTTCTGAGGGAGGACACTTATACACAGAGGCAGGAAGCTGGTTTGTGTTACCCCAGCAATTAAGATTTGATTCAAATAAAAGAAGGTTTTTCTATTTTGACACATACACTGTCGGTTAATGGTCGGTTCTCTCCTTGTTTGACTTGATCAGTTGAACCTCAAATAAAGTGCAAGGGAATTAAAGTACAATTCCAATATTTTCTGTTGAAAATAAAACATAATCAAGAGAATTAGAATGAGTTTTATTTCAATAACCATTTCTCTGTGTCAGAACTGCTCTGGAGGCAGAAACATAATGTTCCTTCTCTTTGGGCAACAGTCTAACTTGAAGTTTTCCAGCTAAATTCAACGTGATATATCATTAAAGGAGACATATTATGCTCATTTCTGCTTGTTGACATGGGTCCTTGATGTCTAAATGGACTGATAGTAACATGCTTTGGTCGAAAAAACCGAAGGATTGAGCACAGCAGGGTTGTTTACACACCAGTTTCACAGCCCTGCTCTCAGCGGCCGGATTCTGACTTTTTTTTCATTATGTTAATGAGCTACTGCGTGCGCCGCCCACTTCTTCCTGCCGACCGGAAGACGTGAGGACGGCATCGCGGGACCATGGCAACGAGCGACACACAGCAACTTTCAATAAAGTTGAGAGAAAAAAAAAAGAAAAAAAAAAAAAAACAACAACAACAACGAGCAATACACAGCGCGGCGCAGCTTTTCAGTGTCCGTGCCTGCATATAACTGATAGTAGCACAGCAGACATGTAGCAGGTAGCCCCTGTCTCCGGCTCCAAAACAAAGTAGTGATTGCTTTACTGCAGATAACGTTTTGGTGCTCTCAGGTCTCTCATGTCAGCAGCTAACGCTACAGGCTGTAGCATTAGCTGTACCGTTAGCTGTAGCCTACAGCTAACGCTACGGCTAACGCTACACACGTATTACATGTATACCAACACACAGAAAAACGGTCAGAGGACAGTCTCCCAGAGCCATGACATCTGCCAAACTACAGCAGCTCCTCGGGCTGTCACACAGTCAGCAGTGCATTCAGACAAGACACTCTTCTAGAAGTTTGCTTACACACTGTCCTTTAGCACAACATGCTAATGAATGAACGTAGCTCACTAGCTGTGAATAACAGACCAGTTCATACCGTTTCCTCTGCGTGTTCACCGCGGAACAGCAGCTAAACGTCCGCGAACAACTGACACACACAACTGAGACGATGTCACCCCGTCTCCTCTGTTTGTTCACCGCCGAGCAGCAGCTCACTGTCCGCGAACAACTGAGACATTTCACCCCGTCTCCTCCCCATGTTCACGGCCGAGCAGTGGCTCACCGGCCGGTTAGAAGCGATAAAATTTCAATATCCTAATTCATTGTCTCAATTCACCGTCATGTTTTAAAAGAGTGCTGATATGACAAATAAACGTTTCGTATCATTAACATTATCGTGAATCCTACGGCCAGTAAGCCCAACGTTGATAACTTCACATGTAATGTTGGCTCAGCCTCATATTTACACCCACGGTTAGCGTTAGCTCATGTGCTAAACGGCCAAAGTAACACAAACTACACTGTTTTTTAAATACTTACAGTTCCATCACTGACAGCGGGTATGGATCCATCTTTCAAGGGACAATCTCGTTGCCAGTCCAGCGTTGTACTGACCCTGGCTGCTGAAACAGTCCGGGGTGAAGTGACTGGCACAGACCATAACGCTTCTGCTCACTGAAGCTGGGACCCTGATAAATAAAAAGTAGCCTCTTCGCTCTGATATCCTCTTTGGTAGGAGCGATGTAGCGAAACATGAGGATCCGTGCATCCGACGACAGAGCAGCAGCGCTTGGCTTTCGGGTTGTACATGGTGGCGGTCAGGCTGTCGCGTACAAGTTAGCGAGGGAAAAAAAATGGCGGATCCTCGTTCAGGTAGCTGGCGTAATGTGGGAGGAGATACGCAAAGAGTATGCAAAAGACCGGATTGTGACGTCACAATCCGGTCGAAATCCAAACGGCTCGTTTAGAGACTCAATTCCTGACTCTGCCAGGTACAAAATATTGACTTAGTTGTCAAAACTCATGCTTAGGGGGTGGGGAGGCACTCCGGATACGCAACTATACATACTAAAGCAAGGAAAAAGTCAGTTTTGCATAATATGTCCCCTTTAAAGGAGATATGCTCCTTTTTCAGGTTCATAATTCTATTTTGTTACTACTAGAACAGGTTTTACATTTAGTCTCAAAACACATCACTTTTCTCATACTATCCAGTGCTGCAGCTCTGTATTCCCGCTCTGTCTGAACTGCTATCTTAGCTCCTGTCTCTTTAAGGGTCCCAACTGCCAAATACCCACTCTCCTCTGATTCGTCAGCTCACACATGCCTGGCCCAGCACTGCTGACAACGACAGAGAAGCTGTGTGAAATCAAGCCTTACAATGTATGCAACTGTGTGACATGGAAAAAAAGCAGATAAGGTCTCCTTTATAAATAATGGTGATATATAATCTGACATTATGCCTCCAGAGCTTTCAAACTCTTTAGTCTGCACTAGTCAATCCATTGAACTAGTCATTTTAAGTAAGTGTCTGACATCATGTGTCTCTTCTACCTTTTCTCTGCTTCCCTCTGGCTGCTCTTGGTTTTGTCCCTTCCAGCTGCAGCGCCCCCTGCTGTCCTTCAAAGTGCTGATGATGTTTTTCTCATGCAGGTGGCTCTGAGAGGGAAGTTGGTGGACTGCATGCGTCTGACATCTGGAGGAAAAAAGAGTCACATCTGATCAGTCTTTGTGGTGGAGAAACGTGTGCACAGTGGTGTGTGTGTGTTGGATGGAAGCTGACCCTTTGCCACAGCCGTGCAGTCGGCTGATGTGCTTCTTCACCTCCGTCAGGCTGCATTGTCCTTCCTCCCTCGTCTCCCTGTCCTCCTCCTCTTCATCAGAGGCAGCTCTCCCCTCCACCGCTCTCTGCAGACACTCTGCACCTGCAGACAGGAGATGTTCATTTGCATCCGAGTTTGTTTTTTAAAATTCTAATGAATAGTGTTCTGTCTGCCCTAAATAGACACTGATGGAACTGAGCAATCGTTTATGATATTTGAGTGTCAGAGTGTTTCTTCTCTGTTATGACAGGTCAAAATGTCTGCCATGATAAAGGTCAGCTGCAAAGCTTTAAATATATCAATACCCACTGACAAAGATGCCACACAGGAGCAAAGGCTGCTTCAAAATGTTGGTGACCATTAGAGGGAAAACTTTGCCTCAGGTCCACTTCCAACTTTTAACTTTATCCCTTGTTTTTGAAAATGAGAGTTCCCATGACCCTCAGTTTGCGGACGGTGTGCCTCTGAAAAACCTCACCCTACCCTTCAATCCCAACAAAAATGGGAACACCCTACCCTTAAACATTAACATGCAAAACGGAGGGATAGGGATAAATGGTAGGGGACCGATTGGGATTGGGCCTATAGTTCGGTAAGAACACACTGCTGATGGCTTAATGATTCATTACATTTCCAGTCACTCACCTGTCTTGTTGCAGGCGTCTTCTGCTGTGCCTGGGTAAGTTTGTTGATGGGTGGGGTCAGGGATGCATGTGCAGCGGGATCTGAGGGTGATAAAGGTAAAGAGCGTATCTCAAATATACATCCAATCAGCCTATACTGTGGACAGAAGCTCTGACATCTGTACATTTGAAAGTGTGTTATTGAACTTGCTATGTTTCTTCACTGGCCTTTCCATTCCAATCAGTTTTTATTCTATACATCCCAACTTCATACTTTCTGCTGGGTGCCACCTACTGCCTGCACACATCTATAGCCTGTCACAGAGAGCCATGCCAGCATCTGACTACAAGGCATGTATGTCTTTTGAGATTCAGATTATCCTGTCACTATGACTGGGAGACATTTGCATGATGTGAAAATGTCATCAGGCTCCTGTGCAGGCTCTGAGGTCATAGAGAGACTCGTTAGTCAACAAATAAGTCAGCAGCATGGTGCCTGAGATGAGGAGGTCCTGGACACCGTATAACCAGGAGGTTTGCTGCAGCAAAACAGTAAAGCCTCTACTGAGCTGTAGAGATGAGGGGAACTGAAGAGGAGGATTCTCTGAGGGTTCATCACTACAGTAGGTGATTGTGGAGGGGGATGAGGGGGGATGCCATCCCCTCTTATCAGCAGAATGACCCTAAATGCATCCCCCCTGTTAGCCTCTCCCTCCCCTAGATGCAGAGAGAGGAGAGTACAAGGGCAGAGGGGTTGTTTAGTTGTTAGTCTAGTCTGTCTGACTCTGATACTTCTACTACTATACTATCTTATATTGTATATAGCCTATATACTTTATAGAGTCGTGTCACCCTCATGATCAAAGTGAAAGTAGCAATGTGTAGTTGAGGAAGAGCGAGAGGATCATATAGACACACTGCTGCCTGTAGTAGTCCTATAATATTCCTATGATGTTTCAGTAGAGAGAACAATCTGCTGCTCAACGTCAGCAAAACCAAATAAAAAGAGGCAAAGAAGACACACACCCCTGTCTACATCAGTGGAACTGAGGTGGAGCAAGTGAACAGTTCCTTGGAATTACATCACTGAGAACCTATCTTGGTCAACACACATCAACACCCTGGTTACTAAGGCACAGACAACTTAGGAAACTAAGGAGACGGAAACATGGAGCCAGGTTCTTGTCAACTTTTACACAGGAGCATTAGAAAGAATTCTGACTGGAAACATGAGAATCTGGCATGGTTCATCATGGCCCAGGACAGGAAGGCTCTGCCGCAGGTGATTAAAACTGCCCAGAACATCACTGGTACCATCTACAGAGCATCAGTGACATCAGTGAAGTGAGCTGTGTGCACAGAGCCGAAGGGATACTAACAGATAACACCCACCCAGCCACAGGCTATTCACCCTGCTGCCATCTGACAACAGATACAGAAGTATCTGCTGCCGTACCACCAGACCAGATTTTCCAAAACACATGTAGCAAGACTCAAAGTACTCTAACACTGTTTCATTTTTTCAAACGCTTGTGATTTAAAACATGACAATACTTTACTTTGTACCTTGTAATTTACCTTGTAGTGTTTTGTAGAGAAGACATGACGACAGATATGAGAACTAGTGCTTTTACTGTGGGTTAGGATTAGCATTCATTTGGGATTTAAAATGTAACAAATCTCCAACTGATTACAAGTGATCCCTTCACATTAAACATAATCAGTTGATTCATTTATGATACAAAAAACATGTCAAATGTTTCTTGAGCGAGCCATCAGAGCAGGTTTGATCTATCTCTGATGCATTGTGGGTGTGAATGAAATGAATCTGACAACAATCTGGTCCCTGTGGAGGGTTAGAGAAAGAGTCTTTGTTAAACATTAACGCTGTGGTTTCTGCTGGAAGTTAACGCTTCTACTTTGGCCCAACACTAATTCAGAGTGAGCGTAACTTAAGCTGTTGGCTTTAGTGCATTCATTGAATTTCAAATCAGCAGAGCGCACAGGCAAATGATGTGTAAATGGATGCACGAACATGCCCGTGCACTCTTCTCCGCTCACTCACGACCACACACAGTGTTCGTACCTGTACTGCTGTAGTTCTGTCTCCAGCTGGGTGATCCTGGACTGGAGCTGTGGCACAGACTGAGCCTGCTCCTGGATCATCCGAACCCTCTGAAGCCCCAAACTCAGAGCCTCCCTGGCCTCCTCGGCTCGTCTCCTGATGGAGAAAATCCAAGATCATTGATATGTTAACATCTCAATGAGGGATTATATATAAAATATATACTTTTATATTAGCTGCCACATTAGTTAAAAGAAAATCTAACTGACAACATGTGATGGTGGTTAGCCGATGTGCAGCACCAGCCCTGCTAGCGCTGTCAGGAGCCCGGCTCAGATAAACTAAAAGTGGTTTGTTTCTATGTTTTAAGCAGACAAGTCTGCAACGCACTACCTTGACATAACATCAACATTGCTGTGTCTTCACACAGTTGATAATATTAAATTTTCAGGACGATTTAAACTAAAAAGTGGCCATATCCTACGTATCGACCTTTTAAAAAACTCCAACCTGATGTGGGCGTTCTCCTTCCTCAGTGCAGACTCCACCCCCTGGAGCTTGCGCACCTCCTGGTACGCCCACCGCAGCTCCTCCTCCAGGCGCTCATTAAATTTGATGGCCTCCTCCAGCTGCCCATCACGTGAGGAGCGTATCAGCTTCAGCTCCCTCAGAAGGGGGTCCCTGATGTCCCGTCTCCTCGCCGCCCTCCTCGCCCCTTCTCCTCCAGCAACACTGCTCTGTCCTTTAATTCTCAGGGTTGGTACCAGTTTTCCCTGTTTGAGGGTGATGGAGGTCGTGGGTTGAGTTGGAACTGTGGAGTTGAAGCTTGACGGGGAAGGGAGGGTGCGGCTCCTCTCCCGTCTGAGTGCCACCTCCAGGGCCAGGCAGCGAGCGTCGCTCCCCTGCAGCGCCGAGCGGAGGTCCTCCACCAGCTCCCTCAGAGCTGCTACCTCATCTGGAGAAGAAGAAGAAGAAAACTGTTAAACTCATTCTGAGGATTTATGGCTCGTTTGTTTTGTTTTAATTAAAATCTGAATCAGTTCTCTGACTAGTGCCTCTGTCTTCACTGGGATTGTCTTGTTTCTGTCATATCACGTTCCACACTGTTTAAACTGTATATTCAGGGAAACTATTGTACATTTACTCAAGAACTGTATTGTAAATTTGAAGTACATGTACTTTACTTGAGTATTTCCACTTTATTCTACTTTATATAACACTATAGATACTAGTTACTATATAAATTTTGATATTTCACACAAAACATATCATGAGCTCATAAATCTGATAAACTAAACTGAAACTACCTGTCAGTGTATAACAGTTGAAGTGACCACCACCTGTACCACCTACAACAGTAAAACGCAGCTTACTCTGACATTAACTATAATAATCCATACATACATGCAATACTAAAGCTAACACATAATTACTTTTACTGAAAGGTCCAGTGTGTAGGATTTAGGATGATCTATTGGCAGAAATGGAAAATATTCACAATTATGTTTTCATAAGTGTACAATCAGCTGAAACTAAGAATCTTTGTGTATTCGTTACCTCAGAACGAGCCTTTTTATATCTACACAGCGAGTGAGCCCTCTTTCATGAAGTCCAACACAATGTGCAGCCATGTTTCTACAGTAGCCCACAACGGACAAACCAAACACTGACTCTAGAGATGGCCTTTCATGTTTTTATTGCAGGGAAGGGTGAGAGGAGGAGGGTTCAGGTGGTTGAGATAGAGTGCAGCAAGACTGAGTCCTTCAACCTGGAGGTCAATGGGTTTTTTGAATGGGTTTGTGGTTATATATCTGTGGTAAATACGAGCTTAAGATATTTGAATGGTTTGTTCAATGACATAAAACATGTCATCAAACACTCCACATTTGAATTATAAAGCGTTTACAGGTCTTAAAAATGTCTAACAAGTGGCTAAATGAGACTGCAGGCTGTCGGGGGCATTAAACATCTACGTGCAGAAGAGACTCATCTGCTCACTAGTCCGTCTTTACAAGCCGCTTAGTTACAAGCTATTCTAACTGACTTTACTTAGTAGATTGATCAATTTATAGTCAAGTGTGTGTAGTATAGTGTAGCAAGATGCCTGGTGGTGGTGACGTTTAAGTCATGGGACCGTAGTGTAGTTTGTTTATAGCCATTAGCCTTTTAGTTCTGGCGACTGCATTTACACTTCTCGCTGAACAAAACGTGTAAGTATCATACACTTTTTACGCAATATTCCCAAATCCAATTAGAAAACTCCACAGGCTTCTGGCAGGGAGAATCAGAGCGGTGCTAAATTGTTTGTTAGACTACAAAGATACGTCAGTCCTGCAGCACTTTATCAGCAAGATGCCACTTCATCCTATACTGGACCTTTAATTAACCCTTTGAAATGTGTTCAGTGTGGTATTGCCACTTTTTCTAACTAAGTAACTAAGTACAGTCACTCAAGTACTAGGCTTAAGTACAATTTTGAGGTACTTGTACTTTAGTTGAGTTTTTTCATGCTATATGCTACTCTATACTTTTACTCCACTACATGTATCCTCTAATAGTCACTAAACACATTAAGAATTTACATTAAATACAACACTGCTGATGCTTATTACTCTGCCATGGTGCAGATCTGTGAGTTGTTCACAATCCCCTCTGCCTCACAGGTTTCATTTAAATAACAAGATCAGGAAATATGGAGGAGATCTCTCCTCTGTAGACCAGAGAAAAGCCTAAAAACATCACTATCAGAACTTTGTTTTTTGTTGGGAACCACTGGACTGTGGAGCTGCCACAGAAGTGAAATACTGATTGCATATTGATGCATTAGTATAGCAATCTAATAATGTCATATACAGTATGATAATACATCAGTCTCAGGGGGTGGAGTGGGCAGCCTACCTTTACTTTGATACTTGAAGTACATTTAGCTGATAATACCTCTGGACTTTTAGTCTTGAAAGCAGGACTTTTACTCGTCATGGAGTATTTTTACATTTACATACACACTGACTCTCACCCACTGTAGGGGAATGAGAATGAGGGGACAGATGGTGCTTGGATGCCATGTGTGCTATGTGCACAACTATATCTAGTTGTAAGTTAGCTATTGTTGAATATTTTCCTATGAAGTGCATTAATGTGACGTACGTGCAACAGTAATGAAGTAAAGTTTTTAAATCCTCTGGAAGCCCTCAGTGATCACAGGGGGCATCAGATGTAATGACACAAGGAACAGAGACATCCTGTCACAGTACCTGGCTCACGTTCCTCTGCGGTTCGAGCTTTAATTTTTCCGGCTCCATTCTGATCCCTCGTCAGGTCAAAGCTCACACATTTCCTCCGTCTGACACGCGGCCACCGGACCCGGATCTGCCGCTCCACCAGCTCGGTGTCCTCAGTGACGGGCAGGCGCCCGGCACACTCCCCGGTGCCTCGACGCGCACTGCGCACTCGGAAATACCCACAGAGCCGCGAGTGGAAGTCTTTAAAGGAGATCTGGCCGGGCAGCCCAGAACATATATCCCCGAACTCTTCATCCTCCTCATCGTTTTCTCCATCTCCAGTTCCTCCTTTGGTCGCCTTCTTCCTTTTCTCCGTGAGTCCCAGCACGGAGCACAGCGCAGTGAAATCCTCCGCCGACATCGTATCATTCCTGTTGGAGTAGGTGAGGTGGTGGAAGACCTCCTGCATGTATTGGTCTATCCCAGTGGCCAGGACGACGATTTCGTTATCCACGCCCGGATCAGGACAGTGATGGTGGGCCAGGGCGCTCCGGAGCCACTCGCTTTTACGCGCTGCTCGAGGCGAGGGCTGGACGCGCGGCCGGGCCAATGCGGTTCGCTCCATGACTGCACATAAACTAAACTTTGTGTCTGGATGTTACCAAATGAAAGTCAGACCACGGGATTAGAATCGGATGCGATTCCAAACCAGAAATAGGCGTAAACACATTGCGTTGTGGTTTGACGCTGCGTAATTCCCTCGAAACCTCACCTTGGATTCCTTCCTGGCGCATCAAGTCAAAAGATGATCCCCTCTGGCGAGAAAAAAGAAGTCCCAGTGTTCCGACTCCACCCTCCTGTGTGCGCACTGACCGCTTGTGTCTGCGACTGTGCCAGAAAGGTGCTTTTCAGCGCTTACAGTTAAGTTGGCAAGACAGTGAGTTCAGATTTAGTTAAGTCCCCATTACAAATGTGAATCACATATCAAGTATCGCCGATGTTTTCAAGGTAAATGATATCATTTTGCAGAGACTCAGGGGTAATTTGTGGCATCTATCATCCAGTGACAAGACCAAACCACAACAATCCAGAGAAAAGCTCGGGTTTCAAATTGCACCTGAATGAATCTTAAGTGGATCTGACTCACTGCGTGTGTGGCAGCAACAACAAAACAAGTCAAATGACTCCGATATTCTCTAACACCGGCCACACATGCCTTCACTTGGGAGCCAACTGTGGGTTTGTTTCCAGGGAACTTAGCAAATACCTTTCCCCGCCCTGACCACCACTTGTCACACACCTGACAGCCAAAACAAAGAGGGCGCCTTGATTACACTCACCCAGGCATGAGTACACATACCACATGAGTTACACATGAATTACACTCCACTGCAGCATTAAACTAGCATTACACACCGGAAATCATGTAAGTACATCAGCACCAGCGCAAACACGAGACAGAAAATTAGCCAATTGAACAGTGAAGTAAAAACTCTAAGTTCCTTCTGCCTCTCCACTTTAAAGTGACAATACACTAACTCAGTATCTTTGGGTTTTGGATTGTTACCCACACAGATGTTCTCTTTGTCTCTGGGAATTTGAGATATTTAAAAAAAAAAAAAAAGTATTTTAACACTTTATCACTTTATGTCCAAACATGACATTTAACCAAAGACAAAAAGAGAGCTGTACCACATTTTAACTATAGTCTAAGTCCAGCAAAGCACAAAAAGGATGTGCACACTCATATATTTTAGAAAAGCTCTTTTTAATCCCATTGTCTCTAGCTGTATGCTGAAGAAGGCGGAGCTGGAATGTCCATTTTTCTCCACGGCTGAACATGGAAACCATTAAAAGCATCCTGACAGATTTGGGTGTGCAACACTTTTGTACATACTTTTGTAAATATCCAAAATCTGGAAAACAAATAGTTTTACAGACATTTTTGGTGGTAAATTAAGGTGTGTCCAGAGTTGGGGCATTAGGACTCATGATGGCTTAATTAATTCAGACATTTCCAACTATTCTAATGAAAACAAGCAAAGTGTGAAGGCCAGCTATGAAGAAAGACGCGTACTGAACTTGTCTCGCCTCTACCAGCAAACATATAGAAATATAATTCAAATGAATCACCAGTACTACTGAAGATATGAGTGTCCACAGTTGAAGACCAAACTTTTTTACCTTTGCATACCTCATACTAATGTACAGCAGCGGCTAGCAGATGAGTCATCTAAGCCACCTTGAGCTCACAGAAGAAAACCTCTGGTATTGTTTAGTCTTTGTTTTGGTTTCCAGCACTGATCTGAATATGGCTGAACTGCAGCGCTGGCGGTGACTCATGTTGGGCTTTTACCTTTGGAAAGGTGTGTGAGTGTACTGTTTCAGTCAGTGCTACTTAAGGCTATAAATATTGTAAGGCAAATATATTTCTTTTAAAACACATACACATTGTCCTGAGGACAGAAAAAGACACCAATCACCTGTGGTTGGACGTGTGGAGGCAGGCAGAGCTTGTGATGGCAATCAGTTCAGGTCGTCCTGATTCTCATGGAAACTATGTTTTTCCTTCCAGGCTTCTTCCAAGGAAAGATCTGTGAGATCACGGTCAAGGTCAAGGTTTACTCTGCGAATACACACACGCATTATTTTTTTTATTTAAGACATCAATGTACGGGTAAATAAATTAACTGTATACCACATAGTGTGTGTCCATCACAGCAAACACAAGCATTCAACTTCATTTTCATGTAAATTTGTATAGATTTAAAAAAAACTTCACTTCATTTTACAGGTCTGTAAATTTCATGGTAATTAGGAGGTAATTATCAAGTAACATGTTATACATTCCTTTGACATTATTCACAAATTATCACAATAATTCCCTCAAAATGTATTGAAAATGACCCCTGATCACAATGTGCTGCTATTTCCAAAAAAGCAGTTAATACATAGCTGGTAATTTCTTAAATACCTTTCCAGGAAATTTCCAAATAGTTGCTGATCATGCCAAGTAATTTCTGGTTAACTTCCTCTCACCAGGCAACTAAACTGAAGTGAGTTGTTAAAAGGAAAGGGAAAAAAAATGAAAATTGTTCCAAAGTTGTGCTGATCAGCTGAAATGATTTCAGTGGGTGAAAATGGACACATTTGTACTTTAATTTACGGACCTGGTTGGAAATTAAGCTGCAACAACTCACTTCAATCAAACGGCCTGCTGAGGGGAAATAGGACAGGAAGTAGCAGAAAAATAAAATGACACGATCAGCAGAAGTTAAGCGGAAACCAGGCGGAAGTTTCCTGGAAATGTATTAAAGAAAACAACATTTCAATGTGTTTTCAGGTCATTATTGTGGTACGTGGGGGTAATTTCAAAGAAGATTTTATCATTTTACCACAGACTGCACTTAAAACCTTCACCCACACACATTGCCCACCCACAGGGAGTACGTACAAACTCTCTGGTGCTGTTAGATAAGTGTCAGCTGTCAGAGGGACAGTGAAACCTGCAGCCACACATCCATACCCTGCAGCCGCAAACACCTAAAATATAGGTTGTGCAGATTACTCATCACTTCAGGCTTTTCATAAAGATCATTCCAGTAGCAGTTTCAGAGACCCTCCCTCAGTCCTGCCTGCTATTTCCTCAGAATTAAAGCTTTTGTTTCTTCATCAAGATGCATCCAAAAGGAGCACAGGCTTACATAAATCACATAATAGGTGTTTTGGTGAAGGTAAATGCTCACTTTATCTCTTCTTCCTATATATGTAGTATGGGTGTGTGTGTGTGTATGTGTGTGTTTGTGTGGGGTAACTGGTAGTTAATGTGTGGCTCGGCACTAGTGCCCTCAGTCCTGCTGTCTCCTCCAGCTGCTGCCTGCTCCGAGTGAAAGGACCTGATCTGAAAATGAAAGGATGGGTAGGAAGAAGAGGGGGCTGTAAATAAAAAGGGGTGGAGGGTCTGGAGCTCTGTCTGTGTGTGTGTGTGTGTGTGTGTGTGTGTGTGTGTGTGTGTGTGTGTGTGTGTGTGTGTGTGTGTGTGTGTGCTCATACATGCATGCCCGAGTGTCCTGTTGTTCACCTTTGAGAGGAGGAGTGAGGCAGTATCAGTATTGATAGGCGATGGGTTGAGGCTTTGTGTTGGCTGCCATATGCTCCTCTGAGGGTCAACAAAAAGACAACACGCACACACACACTCACACATGCAGCGCCTCTTTGAAGTGGTGACACTGACCGATATGCTGTGTCAGTTCGCCGAGGGCCCGTCCCGGTCAAACCCTGCAGGGATGTGAAGGTCTCTAAACATGAGGTCACACATGTTCACCTATTCTCCAGCTTTTGGTTGTTCTCTCACTGCTTTATTGATCCGTGACCATTTCCTGTCGCAGCGTGCGTGTGTCAGGACTGAGCCACATGTCAAGGACAGAATGAGGGTTGCACCAAGTCGGCTGAATAGTTTCTGTACTGTATCATATGTGGCTGTGTAAAGGCACACTGTTACATAGTGAAGCTAACTGCGAGCCGCTAAATGTAGCTTTCCACAAATTGACCAAAAAATGTAGGCATGTGATAAACTTCCTAATTCTAATTTGGGGAATGTTTTAATACTTTCAGATTAGCTATAGGAAGAAAGAAAGAAAGAAAGAAAGAAAGAAAGAAAGGGAAAATAATATCCATCAGATAAATCTACTGGGGTAATAACAAGTTTGTTAAACAGTTTAAACATCAAGCAGATGCCGAGCGACACTAGCCAGGGGCGTAGCACTAAATTGGGGACCCTGGTCATTGGGCATTCACTATGGGCCCCTCCCCAAATCCACTATGACCCATTGTAGTACCTGTGTGGCTCTCCTCACATGAAGGGCCCAGTTCAAAGCCCCTGACATTGTCCACAGGACAAATATAAGTCCAATATTCACTTTCCTTTTAGCTGTTTCATCTCCATCTCCTGAGGGACATAACAGGCTCTTAAGCTGCTAATGGTCCACTATGCACCAGCTTGTCACTAGCTTTGCCTGTCTACTGATGAGAGTGGTGAAGTGAACCAAGACAGTAAAGTTGCTGGCTGAAAAAACACAGCAATTAGCTGAAAGTCGCTAATATGCTCTGTAGAATTGAGCTGAGTGTAGAATTACAGAGTCGGTCGATACATTTTTGGGGATTCATCACTATAAGCGAGCCCTTTCACGTACAAGTAGTCATGAGATCCGTTGTTAATATAAAAATATTGCTTATAGACCCTTTAAGTAGCGCTACCTCGACATGCAAAATGGCACTTAATTACTGTAAACTTCCTCAGCTGTTCTACATCGTGTGTCATGGAGTTTACCCCTGGGTTTGAAAGATTAATTCCAGAGTATAGTCTTTGAACAATGATGACCTTTGTCTTCACTGTATTTACTGTATTTCAGAAGTTACTTTGTACTTTGTACAGGAAAGTCAGCAGCCATTTTTCAGAGCTTAATCCAGCTTTATGTTGTGATAGAACAAACAATCCTTTGTCAGCTTCGAGTGCTTTAGTGATCTCACTACTTTGTGTGCTCAGGTGTGGCTATCTAAAGTATCTGGAGTGGGACAATCGCTGACCTAAATCTCTGACAAAAACTCTGAAATGTCATGGAGGCTTCAAGGCAGCTAACGGGGGGAGCGGTTTTGGATGAAAAGAGAAAGTGAAGGGGAAGATTGAAGGAAATAGTGCAGAGAAGGGGGAAGGCTGTGATGACAAAAGAAACACCGGAGGCAGAGGAGTTTACAACATAACAAGTTTGGAGGAAACAACAATTTTACACTACAGGTTTTAAGCTGTGTGGGTTTCTGACCCACTGTGAATGAAAAAGAGCCTGACAGTGAAGCAGCTTTTAATCTTTGTTTGAAGAAACAAACAGCCACGCAGGACTGCAATCTTTTGCTTGTCCTGTAAGAGAGAAATACTGTAAAAAGATATAAAATATGATGAAAAATGGGTGAATTATCCAACAATTCACATTTTTTATATTTTCACCGAAACAAATGACTTCATATAAAGTGAAAATTGTCTCTCACAGTGAGAAACTCACTGCCACTGAGCTTTTGCCTCCTTTAGCTCGCTAACTAGTTTTGGATATGGCACATGTAGCCTACAAGCCTACTGTTGGTGGAGTCAAACATTTCTTATCAACCCTGTCATCAGCTGCGGCAGGCAGATGCTTTAAGCAAAAAAGAACCTCTGCTAAACCCACGACACTTCAGTACCAATCCAGCACCAAATGGCTGAAAGAAGACTTCACTAGCTAGTGAGGACCTATAGCAGGCTAAAGACCCGAGCATTTTTCAAGACTTTATGGACACTATAATAGAGCCAATAGGAAAGTAAATATCTGGTTTACATTTGTTTGGTGGCTGGAAACATAACCCCAAGAGTGCCCCCCAACCTGAAATGAGTTAGCATTTTTTGGTTCTGGTTCCCTCACCTTGAAGTCAATGGGTTCTTTGATTAAGTTTAATGAGCTGAAATAAGGTTGGTGGTTAACAAAAGCGTTAGAGATTAGAAAGTCGTGTTCATTTGTGAAGATTATCTTGTTGAACAAACCATCTAAGTATCAGCTTTTTGTCAGTAATAATCTAAAATCTAGTTGAAAAATGCCATGGGCTTTTTGTCGAGGCTACATTATCCCTATGTTGGTTATGAGTAAATAGCTAGTTGCCAATCGTTAGCCAACTTATGGCAGGGCTGTGTGTCAACTTGTAGCAACAGGATTTATACATTAAAAGAGAGAATTGGAAGGTTTGTTCAACTGTTTTCAGTTTATAATAATTCTAATCAAAGTGAAAGTGAAAATCAGTCATTATTTACAATGTTTTTAACATATTGAAGGGCCTGCGACAGTATCACATGTAGCCTTAGTTTGACAACTGGCACTTTAAACAGTGGTAAAAGGTGACAATGAGAACAATCACAAGGACATCACAGCAGTCAAACATTAGAGTTTATAAGAGTCCTTCATTCTAGGGACCTCTAAACTGTCCAGATGGTCTGACGACGTCCTTCAATGACCTTCCATTCACTTATTTTGTTGTGGATCATAAACTGTGCACATTGTTCAGGCACTCAAAGGACATCTATCAACTTTCAAACCAATCCATTTCCTCTGTGGGTTTGTGTAAATATTATGTAGTTGTGTGTGAAAGTAAACACTCCTCATATGGAACGGTCTCGCTTCCCAAACACCCCAATTCATTCTAATCATGCAATCTGTGATAGATGAGTGTGAGCGTGTCAACATGAGCCCTGACATGAGTAATTAAGTTAGACAAGAAGCAGGCCCAGGGTTCACTCTTTCAGTGGAGATGTGATTTATGATCTCTCTCTCTCTCTCTCTGTGTGTGTGTGTGTGTGCATGTCAGATTGCAAACAGCACTCCACAGCGTGACAATGTAAACATTTCCTCATTCCTGAGCTATGGAAGGAGCACCGGCCTACCTTTGAGCTGTCCCACCTGTGGACAAGTTCATGGCCGAGACGCATGCACGTGCATTCACACTGAGCCACCTACTCACTGACACATCCACACCCACACTACACACACCTTTTATGCATTCCTGAGAGCCAGTGAAGAGTCTGGATCAAGAGAGCAGATGAGGCGTGTGGCTACAGGTCGAGCTCGGCTCTGAGCTGCTCCAATCAAACACACTGTCTGGGTGTGAGTACACACACCAACACATCCCACTGTGGCCTGTAAAACTAAAAGTAGTCATTAGTCATTTGTAAACATGTGCAAAGTTAAGACGCTCCCACACATACAAAATGATGTAATTCTTGCTGTTCCTTTGTTGTAATCCCTACACCCACAATGCACTGCTCCCTTGTCTCACACACACACACACACACACACACACACACACACACTGACACAAACACACATCACATATGTACAATTACTTTCTAGTTTTGAATGGGTCTATGATGATGTCTATAATGTATTATAATGGTTTATGAGCATACTTATGTGGTGTAATGCACCTATAGTGCTGTATTGTCATAGTTTTTATGATTCATGAATATTCATGAATCTGTATAACAATATGCATAACTCATTAACACACCAATGTCTATAATGCATTATAAACAGCATTTTGTGTGCTGTTCTCGACATTTAAGCAAACAATGATCACACACAGTGAATTATAACCAGCTTGTAATGTATTACATCTGCCTCCAACACAACGATTCCATTACTTTACTTAAAGTCCCCAATGGCTACTTCCAGTAACTTACAATCACATTATAATGCTTTTTTATAGTTGTTATAATGTGCTCGAAAATGTTCAGAATGTATTACAACTATGACAATTTTATAAACACTATGATCCTGGCCTAAATAGTGAGTGACCAGCAATTATGAAGTATTGATACCTGACCTTATACTCCTCTCTGCTAAAACTCAAATTCATGACTGTCTGACATCATAAAACAATAACAGAATACAACAAACTTATAAACCAATGGCCATTGCTGATAATAGTATTGTTATTATAAGATTATCTAATTTTTCCTACTGTATGTCATAAAAATTCTCTCATTAAAATAAGACATCAGAGACAGATTTTATTACATTGTATAGAGCAGCCATTCCCAAACTTAAGAAAGATGAAGCCCTATATGTTATTGGAAAATCTTCTGGGGCCCACCCAAACTTTTAATTACACCTCTGATCAAACAGAACAACTTTATGTGAACAGAAGGCTTAGGCAATGCAGTGTAAATTAATAATCCATCCTGATACGTGTAACAATTTGTAAACTTACATAACTTTCAACACATGCAAACACTTGTAGTTACAATTCCCTGTCATTGACACAATGTAGGACATGTTCCAATGTCTGTTCCCCAGTCAGATAATACTGCCCTCCTGTTACAGTTGTGCTGCCTGCAATGCCACCCAGTGGAAACAGAGTTTAACATCACCACCTGATGAAAATAGGTCAGATAAATGAAGATAGCATGTAATTTAAACCTCTTGTTTAATCAGTTCTGATTACTTTTTTATTTGCAAATATTATTTATTTTATGGTAATTTCAAACTTAATGACAAATTAAACAATTATAAACTCTCACTGCCCTCCTGCAGCACCTTCATGGCGGCCCACACTTTGGGAATCAAGGGTACAGAGGCAGACAGGTCAATTGTATTTATATAGCACATTTTACTACAAGTTAACTTCATAGCCTTTATATTACAATGCAAACAACAAGGAGCATGTAGGGTAGATTCAATATATCAGATGTACTCAATTAATGTGTCGATTCAATGAGAAGATTTTCATGAAAAAACAACCATGAAAATGTAATGACGAATCCTGGAGCTGGATCTTAATGTAGGTCCAGTTACCACCACCAGAGGTCTGACTGGATTGTCAGAGAGCAGGTTGGAAATGTGCAGGGAGGCCCCAACCATGAAGCACACTGGGAGCCAAGGAAGGGATGTGAGTGCAGTTGTAATATGTTTGGCATTGGACGATTAAACAGATTTTTCATCTTTGTAGCCCCAACTCTGCTCCCAAAGCAGTAAACACCACAAAATGAAAATCCCCTAAACTTCCTGTAGACTTGTTTATGCTTTCTGGTTTAACACGCACACACACACATACACACACCAGTGACATGAAGTGGTTGCCTCTAGCAGTGTACTGTAGGCAACAAGCTTGGCAGCCAGACGTCCGGCTGGTTGTTTGTCTCATTGATCAAATGTTCACTGGCTGTTTGACTCTCCAGTGACAGACAGCAGAGTCAAGGCATGGACGCCAGAAGAAGTTAGATCCACAGCACAGTAAAAACTCTTGCTGTGCACTTAGTAAGATTCTGACAACTTGAGCATTAAATATTTGGCCCTCCATAATCCCAAGATTACAATATGACACAGTGTGCTGTATGTTCAGAGCTGTGTTGGACCCATAGGTTTTACTTACCAGGGTTGATTCATGTTCAGCCCTTATAAACTCATATGAAGATATAATCATATATGAGACCATCATCACTGACAACCAAAGAGTCCACAGAGGAGGCACCTGAGATGTAACCAGTGATAGAGTTAGTATTACCTACCTTCATGTCCCTCTGTTTGCAATACTTGGCACATTTTTATTACTATACTGCCACCATTTGGCTGAGAGTTGGTACTGCTATAGAGACAGTCTTGTAGAGTGTAATCATTGCATGTATTTGCTGGCTGTACTTCTTCTGTGCTGGTAAATATTTCCATGCAGACGTTACACAACAGTAGTGAGACCAAACGTTTAGACCAGCTGCAATATTAAATATTTAAACAATCATAAATCTCTACTTTCTCTTTTGATAAAGGGTTTACTGTCAGGTGCTACTAGTGTGCATATGTTACATCAATCCACATAAAGCACATTGATGTACACATACTTTCTTATTTCAATTTAATCTAAAATGAGTTGTACTGAATGCATCATTTCCTGTACATATGTTATAGCTTTGATTCAATGTATCTTTATTGTGTAACCCACATGTTTTATTTCCATTGCTGTATGTTTCTATTTTGATCTTGTGTAATTTAGCCTCTCGTGCTGCTGTAACACCATTCATTCCCATGGGAATGCATACATGTGATCTTATCACATCTTATCTAATCTCATTTATAGGACACTTTGCTGCTGTCACTTCTAAACTTGATTCAAATCATTAGTTCAGGACTTTTTGATTTAAAGCATGACATGCATTATATTACATTCACAGCTTATAATGAGCCTAACTATTTTTTCAATGTGATATTTTTTGTAAAAGATGTGAAAAAAATTATAATTATTAGAGTAATATCTGTAATATCTGTGCCACACACACACACACACCTGTATATAGTACGTGTTAATTAAATTGTGTGTTTTCATCTTTGTGTTAAATAAAATACATGAAAAATGCATCAAGCACTACATCTGCTAGTTGTCCTTTCAAATTAAAATAAAGTTAAAAGATACAGAAACTGACTGGTGGTCATTTTGCCACTTGTAACCAATCCCAGACATAGCCTAGGTTTTTTGCTGTGTAGTAAATGTGCATTTATTATGCTAGTCCTTTCTGGCAAACGGCCTAAGTTGGATTGGCAAAACTTCTCTAAATGACTCTTCAAATCAAATCAAATCAAATTTTATTTGTATAGCCCAAATTCACAAATCACAGTTTGCCTCAGAGGGCTTTACAATCTGTACAGAGACGACACCCTCTGTCCTTCGACCCTCGATTCGAGTGAGGAAAAATTTGCCCCCAAAAAAGGCCCTTTTAACAGGGAAAAAAAATGTGGAAGAAACCTCAGGGAGAGCCACAGAGGAGGGATCCCTCTCCCAGGACGGACAGACGTGCAATAGATGTCGCATGTACAGAGCAGATCAACGAGATCACAATGTATTCAATTATAAGCGATGGTTGACAGGAGTGAAAGTACATAAAGATGTATTACTTGTCCACAAAACACCCTAATTCCATAATAAATGTGGCTAGTGGCAAAATAATATACGGAGATGACATTAATACAATTAGGTCAATGGAAAGACACAAAGAAAAGACAAACCTACGGGTCAAATACACACACAGATCTGTGTCTCTGCCAATGTTTAAAACCTTTTTACTTGGTCTAAAAATTGAGACTATGTTGAGTTGTATTAGTCATGACTTCTCAGTGCCAGGAGCAGAAGGACAGGTTTTTAGAGGAAAACAATGGAAACAGAACTTCCTTGTTAGGTCACATCTCCAGGATGTGTGCTCGTTGTCACTGAAAATGCCTCAAAGGGTCATGGAACTGTTTTGTTGCTTGAGGTTCAAAGATGAACTGCAGAATGAGTCTTGCCAAACGCAGTTTCAAAGAGATCACTACCAGTCTGAATAATAATTAATAATAATTATTAACAATTAAAAATTATCTCTAAAAATCATTCATTATTATTGATAGCTAAATTTAACCCCAAACCCTTATTAATGTTGCATGAAGCACTACATCTGCCCGTTGTCCTTTGAAATAAAAAAAAAAGGATAAAAGATACAGACACTGACTGGTGGTCGTTTTGTTTTCTGCTGTTTAGTAAATTAGCAAATGATGCATTCCTTTCTTCACCTTCATTCACCTTTTTGGCCATCAGACTAGACACTGTGTTTGGCAGACACCAAACACTGCACATCACCACAAACACACCATCCCCACCGTGAAGCATGGTGGTGGCAGCGTCATGCTGTGGGGATGCCTCTCAGCAGCAGGCCCTGGAAGGCTTGTAAAGGTAGAGGGTGAAATGAATGCAGCAAAATATACAGAAATCCTGGAGGACAACCTGATTCAGTCTGCAAGAGAAGAATGACTTGGGAGAAGATTTATTTTCCAGCAAGACAATGACCCGAAGCGTGCAGCCAGAGCTACACAGAAATGGTTTAAAGACAACAAGGGGAATGTTCTGGAGTCCAAAAGATAATTTGTGGCTGGACTTGGAAAGGGCTGTTCACGACTGATCCCTGTGCAACCTGAGAGAGGTTGAGCAGTTCTGCAAAGAAGAATGGAGTAAAATTGCAGTGTCCAGATGTGCAGGCCTGACTGAGACCTATCCACACAGACTCAGTGAGTTCAGTGTGATTGCAGCCAAAGGTGCATCTACTAAATACTGACTTGAAGGGGGTGAATGCTTATGCAGTCACCTATTTTACATTATATATTTTTAATTAATTGACATTACTTTGATAAAAAAGCTTTTTTTTATATTGTTTGTATATTGACCATGATTCCATTTATAAAAGCAATAAAAGGGGAAAACATCCACGGGGGTGAACACTTTATTTATGGGCACTGTATATTAATAGCAGTAGGGCCTACATTAACTTTGAATTATTATTTTTTTTAAAACACATTACGACCGAAAGACAACTTCTTATTTCATCAGGTGCAGGTTTCATACTATTGGCCTTGTCTTCGCAGTTAACATGTACAGTAACTTTAGACTGCAGTTAAATAGAAAGAAAACCTCTAAGAAACAGAAAAGAAGTAAAATGTGTCCAGTAAATTGGAGTTTAGTCTGTCTCCATGAAATACAACCTGGCATACTGATGATACAGGCGACCTCTTAACCAGTCGTTCTTGTTGAAAGAGCTGTGTTTAGTCTCCCTCAGCCGGCAGCACACGGCAGCTTGTCGCGTGTCTCCTCCTCCGGCTCAACTCGGCCTCCACTCGGACACACTCGGTTTAAATGGGCGTGCTCGTTTGTGGTGCGTCTCAACCGGCGGTACAATCGGATGATCCCGGGCGGGCGGAGCCAAGTACGAGGAAATGGTACCGTTGGTTGACTGCTCCCAAGAAAACCGGCGACGAGCATCAGTACCCGGTAGTTTGACCGTACATCTTCACTGCTTTCAGCCCATCACCACTGCTACAGCAAGCCAGGCAAGATAACGCTCTCAGGCAAAACTTCAGTCATTCACCAGAACACGTCAACGTTTATCTGCTTACAAACCAAGCAACACCTTGTATGCTGCATTTTCCAGAAATATCTGTGAAGGGCTCGGAGATTAGCGTTACAGACACACGGCTGTAGGATGGAGACGCAGATACATGTGCCCGTCGGGTCGCCGGTAATTAGAAAAATTCCCATTTTCGTGGACGAACACAACGTGACGGAGGGCGCGATGAAGCTCATCAAAGAGCTGAGACCGGCGTGGGACACGAGCCATGTCAAGACGAAGGTAACGTTAGCCGCTAAGCTAGCTGCCCAGAGTATGCTAGGCTAGGCTACGATAGGCAGTTCCGCAGCATCACCAAGCACTACCAGCCAGCTAGGATGAGGGCCGAGGAAACATTATCTACCGGCTAAGTCAAAATTTCTTTTAGCAAATGACAACACGGCTGGCTCCATTCTCTTCACAATTGATGAATGAAGACGTCTTATCTGACGCTACTCTGTTGTAGTCTTTGTATGGAAATAATAACGTTCACGAAGCTAGCAAGACGCTCCTAAACTCTAACTAAAGTTAAGCTAGCAAACGAACGTCAGCAAGTAAGTTCAATTGAAAAGCTAGAAGGATAATATTGGAGTGACGCACAACTGTTCAAAGTACACAACATGTAACCAAATACAGCATGAGAGGGAAGTCATTTAGTCAGTGACGTGATGGCCAGTTGTATGATGGTAATTAAGAGCTTGCTCAAGGAAGCAAACACACCTTATGGTTATGGTTATGACCTGATGTTCAGTCTTATTATGTCTGTTTGCTCCCTTGTCAGATGTTTTAAATCCTGTGTGACTGATGGTTAATGGGAGTAGAAACATTAGCTGTAGAGGACGGCACTGATGCTGAGAGACATTTCCAGGATAACACTTGGCTTTTACTTCCACTACTGATGCCTGTACTAATAGATGGTAGGGCTGTAGTGGTCATGTAAAACAATGTCAAGTATAAACTTAGTTGCACTCAGTGTTTTTAACAAAAAATGGACATACTGTTCACAGTTTTTCAGTTCTACTTTTTTATGCACCATAGTACAGTACGTAATGCAAATAATACATGCTTGAATAAAGACATTTTAATTCAAGGAAAATTAGTGACTACAAAAATGCCTACATGAGAATGTTCCCATTTAGATCAAGAGCAAATGGCCTAAGTTGGATTGGCAAAACTTCTCTAAATGACTCTTGTCCACAAAAAACCCTAATTTCCATAATAAATGTGGCTAGTGGCAAAATAATATACAGAGATGACATTAATACAAATAGGTCAATGGAAAGACACAAAGAAAAGACAAACCTACGGGTCAAATACACACACTGTGTCTCTGCCAAAGTTTAAAACCTTTTAACTTGGTCTAATAATTGAGGCTATGTCGAGTTGTATTAGTCATGACTTCTCAGTGCCAGGAGCAGAAGGACAGGTTTTAGTGGAAAACAATGGAAACAGAACTTTCTTGTTCGGTCACATCTCCAGGATGTTTCCCTCTTGTCACTGAAACATGCCTCAAAGGGTCATGGAACTGTTTTGTTGCTTGGGGTTCAAAGATAAACTGCAGAATAAGTCTCGCAACACAGTTTCAAAGAGATCACTACCAGTCTGAGCTTGCACTGTTCAAATAGTAAGATACTGTGACACAGTGTGTAGTTACACCCTTATATCCATGTTGCAATTGTATCAGATGTAGGGCTGCAGCTAACGTTTAGTTTCATTGCCGATTAATCTGTCACTTATTGTCTTGATTAATCAATTAATTGTTGTGTCATAAAATGGTTCCCAAAGCCTAAAAGATGACATCCGTTTTTGTCTTGTTTTCTCCACAACCCAAAGATACTCACTTTAGTGTCATAGGGCTGGAATCAGATCATTTTTACTTTCTTTTTCTTTAAAAAATAACCCAAACTGAATAATCAGTTATAAGGATGGTTGGCAATTAATTTAATTGGTGCAGCTCTTATCAGATGGTGTTCATAGTCTAATCTGTATGACGTTCAAAATTTCACTGCTAATGATAATAACCATGATAATACCCTGATACCCTGAATTTAATTTCTATGTTATTATGCATGAAAAATGGTAACTCTAACTGCGGCTGCATCTAACAATTACATGAATGATTTATCTGCCTATTATTCTCTGGACTAATCATTTGGCCTCTATCACATTAGAGAACATTTATAAATGCACTTTACAATTTCCTGGATTCCAAGTGTTCAACCGTCTGTGGTCCAAAAGGCCACACCCCAGAGATATTTAATATAATGATTAGATAATGAAAAGAAGCTAATTTTTACCTTTGAGGGGCTTAAACATGAGAATATTTTACAAGAGAAAGACGTAATTGACTAATTGTTACATAAAATTGGATACAAATTATTTTAAAGTACTTAAACAGATAAATAAAACGGTTTTAAATACAGTCTTTTAGAAAGAAAAGAGTTTGATTAAAAATGTAAAAGTAAGATTCAATAATGTACAATATTCTTTCTAAGGCAGTATATTAATCCAGGTTTGTACCCCTCAGCACTCCTGTTAAATATTTTAGTCCGTTTATCTAATATGAAAGAGCCACTTTAAATCTATGAAGTTTTGGGATGCCACGGATCACAAAAGTCATGGTTCAGATCACATCACAGTACTGAGTCACAGATTAGCAAAGAGAAAAAAAAGATATTTAAAACTACACAACTCTGGCTCTGATGTAGCTGCCTCTCTGGCTGGAGTCTCAACCATAGATGTATTATAAGTAGGGCCGGGACTTTAACGCGTTAATTAAGATTAATTAATTACACAAAAATTAACGCGTTAAAAAAATTTACGCATTTTAATCGCACTTATTTTTGCAACGCGGAACGTTTCTCACTGGATGAGTTTCAGGCGTACCGATTATACTGGAGCACAATTATTTAACGAGTTAAAAAGCCGCCGACACTGATCACTGCCCATGGATCTATAAAGTTTTAATGTAGCCTGAACGCAGCTTAAACCGACCCGGTGCCTCAGCACTGCGACCAAGCTTTGATAAACACACCGGATCTGTGCCGGTTTACAGTATCCTCCCGTAGTTTAGCCGGTCGCTACTGTTTAAAAAGCGCTCGTCACAGTGGAGCTGAGAACAGCGGAGTTTCCTCTGCTGCAGCTGAACAGCTGACATGTGATCAAGACGTAGGTAGCCTACAGACCTGTCACTGTCTCACGGTGCACATCACACAGGGAAAACATAGAGCTGCCTGTGTTTATTAATGTTTACATTAGGCTGAGTTCAACAAATCAGTTTATGCTACTGTGATTTAAGTAGTTAAATACAGTAGTCATCATAGTGTAGTGGCAGGAAAGGCCATTTACCAAGTAACGTGTTACTTAAACATGTTTCATTGTGCTGTGCTCTAAAAATAAACTAACAAACTAGTGTAGAGTCCTGTATAAGGAATGTTCAGCTTAAATTTTCCCCTTAAATTTAGGTTCTCAGGAAAATCGCATCTTATCAGGTAATCGTTAATCGATCGATAAGGTCCATCAACTAACGATTAATGAATTAATCGATAATTTGCATCCCTAGTCTGTTGGTCTTGGTTAAGTACCACCTTGAAAAAAAATAAACAATGTTTTGTTGCTTAAGCTTATGTATTCAGTCATTATTCAATGGTATACTAAAACCCATATGAAAAAAATTGCTTCTCACTGTTCTCAGGTCAAATATTTATATGCGATTAAAAATGCGATTAATTTTGATTAATTAATTACAAAGCCTCTAATAAATTAGATAAATTTTTTTAATCGAGTCCCGGCCCTAATTATAAGTATTATTATTGTATTCATTTATTCATTTATTAATATTCAAGTATTATATTTTAGGCTCTTATAATACATCCATGGCCACCATTCTGTAGCCTCACTCAATGTCCCACCCACAGCACTACCTGATTGGTTACACATCACGAGTAATGGGCTCAACACTGTAGGCCACTGTGCCTGACCGGCCGAGAGCAACTGGAGCTGCCCTGATGAGAGCAGAGCTGTGTGTCAAAGGGAACGCTGCAGATATTGCTCAACTCCCTTGATGATGATGATGATGATGATGATGATGATTTCCTTCTATGATGACAAACATTACACTTGGAAGTAAAGCACAGCACGCATTGGCCTTGTCTTTTCACTGCAACTCTACATTGGGATTTAGGCAATTACTACTGTACAAAGTAACGCAGTAGTAAAACTTTGTTTCACACTGTGATGGTTCAATTTTGCAATGAAGTGCTTCTCACGCAGATTTGTAGTCCTGCCTCCTTTATACTGTGGCACACATCATACCAGTGTTTCACTCCAGTTTTAACGTCTCTATCTGTAGAATATGTCACAGACATAAGAGAATACACTCAACAGGTGTAGGGCAGTGTTTTTGCTGTGCACTCTGTTTTACTTCTCTCCCTCCCTCCATCTCTGTCTCCCTCTGGCATTCTTGCTCTTTCAAAGGGGGGTAAAGGAAAATCATATCATCATGTTTATTGATAGTTATCAAAGGCAAACTTTGTAAAAAAAAAAAAAAAAAAAGATGGGGCTGGAGCAGCATTGCTCTTTGTGTTGCAAGCAGTACTTTTATTTAATAACTGAATAATAACCATTGTGAGACAAACCCCCTAGAGCTCACTGCCGGACCTCTTATTTTGTTAGCCACATACAGTCATTGTCTTTCATATTGTATTTCAGCAGATTAAATACACCAGTGATGGTTTGGCACACAGTATACTGGAACAAAAGACTGAAAATTGTGCCCCTTTTTTTATTTATTTGATTCTCGATATAAAATCGATAATCGTTTTGAGTTGAAAAAAACATTCTGAATCGAATCACAATTGAATCATGAGATTGCCAAAGATTCACACTCCTACCCTCTTGTTCCATGACTGCCACAGACTGTATAAAACCGCTCCCTGATGTATTTCAAATTGATCTGCTGTCAACAAATGCCAAAAATAACCGTTGTTTTGCTCTGTAGATGCTTTTTTGATGAACAATGGTGGTGCTAGCTGAACACATTTCCTCTGACTAGCCTACTTCAAAATAAAAGTTCTGTGTTTTACCAGTTAAATGCTTTGAAAGTGAAGCTACAGCTGGATGAAATGTTCAGTTTGCATTAACAGTAAATTGACACAGCACTCTAGAGATAGTATCTTTTCCTATTTTAAAAAAAAAAAGTATAATGCCTTTGATAGAGACCACCAATCAAACTATTTAGGATATTAGCCAATAACAATCAGTGGCTGATCTATTGGAGCACCCTTAGCTTTATTTGGCTCTTTGAGTCATTCTGTCAGTTCTCCAAATGAATGTTTCTAAAGTGAAAAACCCAACAGAACAAGGCGTTCGTTTGACAGATGTGAAGGGTCTAGTCTGATGTAATGCTTAATAGTGGAACATAGTTAATTTCATGTTTGGTTCGGCTTTGGCAATATTGTGAGGACATTGCAATGGGAATCACACCAGCCCGTCAACATGTTCATGTTCCAAGCCATGACTGCTCGGTAGTCATTTCTACATTGTTACTTGTGTACTCAATACTCATGGGTTGGATCACACCCATCGTCGAAAGTGGCCTTCATTTTTATATCAGCTAAACACCTGTAAAGTTTTATGACAGTATCTTGCGTGGATAGGACGCTATAGCACTGTCTAAAAAAATCTGTTAACAGACTGACAGACACCTGGCAAAATACTCAAGACCGCCTCTGTCGTAGTCCCCGCCCCAAAAGGTGTCTTCAGGACCACATTTTGCCATGATCACACACACACACACACACTCAGGAGGTGAAAACCAGCCGATGCTGTCACAGCTGGTAAAAAGTCCTAAACTTATTCCATCATTGTCCCAGCTGTTCTCACAGTCCACCAACCTGTATGAATGCACTTTTTTCAGGAAACAGATAAGGTAATTTGGTAATCCCAAACAGAGTTTATTATTAATGATTATTAATGAATCCATTATTGTATCCATGCCTAGTATACATACAGTCTATGTGCAGTATGTTTTCACCACAACTTAACACACACAAGTGTGTTGTTGAGCGATCCTTTTTAGAGACCTGCCTTGAGAGAAAATGCATAATTGATTAATTGTAAAAGGATCAGGTGGCTGATGTGTCATGGCAGGGTCAGATTATGTTGAGTAGCTCTGAAAGTGGGCACCTTAACACCATTTAATGCTCCTACTCTAGCTTTGACAACCATGTGTTTGCTTCCTGCTGGTTAATCTCTCTGAAGCTAATACCCTATCCATTCACACACCTGTAGCCGAGACCATGACAGTGTTTACCTCAATCACTACAGTCCAGACTAGCTGAGCTTTTTTCATTGACCACTACCCAAGCAAGCCTTTTGTTCCATTGGACTCATATGGAGTGGCACAGCCGTACAACTGGCAAGTGTACATATGAACCAGGTCACTGCCGAAAATGGGAGGATGAAGAGGGTGAGATTAATGTTTAAAAAAATGTTATTCTGTCAAGTCGGGGAGGATGTTCTCGAGCAGCAGGGCCATTGTTTTGATGAGAGCGGGAAGCACTAAATGTGGCAAAGAGCAGCAGGGCAACACTGTTGACAGAAACACCTGATTAGCCCTGCCACCTGGACAGGAAGACTTTTACTGTAAATACACACTGTCCACTTCCAAACATCCCACACACACGCTGAGTTCCTGCAAACAGCAGATCGAGCCAACAGCAACAGAGCAACAGTGTCCTCTTACATCTTTCTCAGGCTGGAGATGGCTTTGCATAAGAAGGACTGCCCCAGTGGCCATGCAGTCACACCACAGAACGTGGACTCACATTTGTGAAAAAAAAATGAAACGTCAGGCAGTATATGGCTGAATGTTTACCTCTGTCTGGGTCCAAGCTTATCGCTGTCTGTCGATGTATTGATCGCCGGTCTTAGCGGTGTATTGTGTGGTGGGTAGAAGGGATCAGTCATGTGGTAGCAAAGGCGTGTATGCTTGTGTATGTACCGTCATAACAGGGATGCCTGCACGCCCATCTTTGTGGCCAGCCACGTGTGGAATGCCAGATATGTATGAGTGAGCGTCTGGGCCGGGGGAGATGCAGGCAGTGTGTATGTTGTTATTGTGTTCACTGCAGTGGGATGGACTGGCCCACTGGTTTCCAGTGGAGTGATGTCACTCAGATATTAAAGGCCTAGCCTCAGACATGGAAGACTTTTTTGCTTACTCTTTACTTTAGAAGAGTTTGACGTAACTTGTTGGCTCACTGATGCAACACCATCACCACCCTGCAGAAGAGTCATCAGGTCTGATGCAAGAGCTCCTGGTACAAACAGCTGTTTTGAAGCGGCAAGTACAAGTGATTTGTGCCTGTATGCAAATTAATATACAAAACCATTCAAAAATATTGACATTGACATCCCTAGTTGAAAGACCAACATTAGACACCTTGAACAGACTTTCTTTTTGTTTCGATGTGTTTTATTTTGATGCGCTTTATTTTTTAACCAACATAAACTTCCTCAAAGAAAAAAGGGGACGGATATCCTGTTTCAGACTGCCATCATAATGTGACCCATAAGCACGAATTAACAACGCTTACTTCTTCAAAGTTTCTAATTAAAACTATCACAATTTGCCCAATGTGGTAAGCAGTCCTGTTTCATATCTTTTGCCCTGCTGGCCACATCACGTGACCTTGTGAGGCAGGAAGATTCCCAAGATCATGCAAAATTCCAGCCCTGATAGCACCATGTGGAAGCAGTACTGCCAAATCTCTGCAGGCAGACACATTTCTACTGTTGCATGGTATACATGTGAATGCATATGTGACTGTGATTCAGTTGGGAAAGATGATCTGTGATGCATTTATTATATGTAGGTCAGAGCTGCATGGTGCCTGCACTGCTGATCCTGACCCGAGGACAGCTGAATGCCTCATAAAATCACTAGTACTACTGAAATTTGAGATTTTGTTTTGGAACACTACGTAGCTCTAAAGTCAGCAGGTTGGAGGTATTTATCTGTATCTCCGTGAGAGGTTATATCATTTCTTTTCTTCCTCTTCCAGCTCTTCACTGATGGAACCACCAACAAATTAGTGGGCTGCTATGTGGACGACAGTCCAGAGGATGTGGTCCTGGTCCGAGTATACGGGAACAAGACAGAGCTGATTGTGGACAGAGACAATGAGCTCAAAAGCTTTCAGGTGTGTGTCAAAAGCAAATACATTTTTCAGTCACATCCCAATAAATCAATAAGTGCTATAGATTAGTTTCTTCTGTTTAATTCTTGTGTTTTGTATTATTGTGTCTCTACTCTAGGTGCTACATGCTAATGGTTGCGCTCCTCGCCTCTACTGCACCTTTCAGAATGGCATCTGCTATGAATTCATGCAGGGGGACGCTCTTGGGACGCAGGATGTCAGGGATCCATCCTTACTCAGGTCAGGACATGGTAGAGTCATGGGACCACTAGGAATCCTTACTGACTTAACTGCGAGATGTTTGAAGTAGCATTGTATTGTGCCCATAATATTCTCAGGTTTGTTCTCCTACTGCTCAAAAGTTTTGGGTCACTTTAAAATTTCCTTTCCATTTGTGCTAATTAAAGTTAATTATGTGGCGCATCAGCATTTGTGGGTTAATTTTTTGTCTCAAATGGTCAGAAAATAAAACCTTTTTCTATTGAAACTCATCAGTGTGCTCTTGTTCTGAAAAAATAGATTAATAAATAAGGCTATTCTATGTGAGAAATTGCCAAAAAAATAAAGATGTCATTCAACGAATGGAAGAAAAAGCAAAGTCAAAAAATAAAATAAAAAAAATTCAGTAAAAATCATTATTTCTGATCTTATCAATGTCTTGACTATTTTTTTTTTATTCGTTTGACAACTCATTTGATGAATTGACGGGGCTCTGTGTTGTCTGTGTTGTGCTGGAGGCTGGTCCTTAGCTTATGTTAGCAGAGTCCATTTCTAGACTAACGTTAGCTGCTGTTGCTCTGTTGGTGGAGTGGAGAGAGGCACTGAGACGAGGCAGTTGAGAATGTGCATAAAGTCACATCCTTGGGATTGTCGATGAAAATCTGCTCCAAGTCTTTAACAAAAAAATCCCCAGTTCAGCAGCATTAAACAACATAAACGAATTCCTAGTAATTGTTACATTGAGCCCCTTTTTAAAATGCAAGTTTTCATGGAAAATATACATTTTTTTAAGTGACCCCAAACGTTTGAGCGGTAGTGTATACTAGGGATGGACTGATATATTGGTCAAATATCAGTATCAGTCAATATTTGCCTCCTTGAGCCTATTGGCTGATGAGATGACATTGAGTGATGCCAGTGGCCAATCTTTATCTGATGTGTCACATCCATTTAACGCCTGCACATTCATGAGCTACTGACTTGTGGAATCCTACTTAAAATTATTATCAGTGAGTAGGTCTATAAAGGCTTTTGAAGCTATTTTTTTGAATAATCTTTTTCATATGAAAGAAGGATAACTTTAAAGGTCGTTTCATAGATGTTAATGATTGCATTTTGTGTTCTTTCAAATGAAAGCCTGAATGACTTTAAAAGCATCTTGTTATTTTTTTACAGTGAAAATTCCTTTGTTTCTCTACCACAAAAGGGCTAAACAACATCAACAAAAACCCATTTATATTGGCATCAACTATTGTCCAAATAGTTAATTTAAACATTGGTATCGGTTTCTGTTTCAGAATTTTATAATTGGTGGGTCCCTACCCTACACAGCACACACAACTAGTAACAATGCAGAAAGCCCTCGATGACACACGCAAAGGCAAATGAAGCAGGCACATTTGAGTCACATGCAAATGATAGCTGGCGGACAATCCATACTGCAGCAACAATGGAACAATGGCCAATTCCAAAGTCCATGCTCAAACCAGTCAGTGATAATACTTAATAATCAGGTAATGCACATTGTCCTAAGTGGCTTTTAAACACTATTTGTCTACATCACCTCAGTGGGGTCACATGATATCTTCGGATGTTTTCAATGGGCCTTTTCCAGGAACTCTGCAATAGACACTTGTCCTCCTATTGTTCTAAGTATGTTAATCCTGTAGCAGGGCATTGGACCGTTGGGTTCCCTCATAGCAGGAGATGAATACAGTAAAGTTAGTAATGTGCTTCATGTTGAAATCTAGTCATGATGTTAACGTTATCTTTTTGTGTGTGTTTCATAGACTGATAGCCGGGGAGATGGCTCGTATCCATGCCATCCATGCACACAATGGCTGCATCCCCAAACCTAACCTCTGGATCAAGATGCGGAAATACTTTTCCCTTGTAGCCACAGAGTTCACCGACCAAGCATCCAACATCAGGTGAGATCTACCTTCTCAGTAGTTTTTAGCTGGTTCCCTGACTCATGGCTCAGCACACATGCAGCAATATTGATGCAAATAGCTCTTGAAACTGCCTGATTTGCCTGTAACATTAGTTATGAACAGGGGCAATTTCCCTGAGCCTGATATCATCTGAGAGCACTTAATGAAGTACTTTTATCAAATGTTTATGCACCAGGAAGCAACAATTGCCCCCGTTTAATATTCTAAGTACCATAGGTGTCTGTCACATGATTTTAGAAAGCTTACATTGGAGTCTTATTATACTATACTCTTTAGTGATAAAACATTTTTTAGTCTCGGACTGTCAGTCTGTCCACCACTGAAATATCTCTACAACTTTTTGCCAGATTGCCATTCAATTTTTCACAAACTTTCATGGTCCCAGATGAGCATCATCAAGTTAACATTTAAGTTTGTCCAATATTTTGGTTTGAAAAAAAAAACTGATGTCTTTTCTTTTTGCCCTGTTTTCAGTCGGAAAGCAACTGAGTGATCATGAAGGAAGTTAGAGATGAAAAATGTCTTCTTAACTTTCCTGGCACTGGGCATGCAATAACATTAACATTTCATGTTATGATTATCTGATCATCCTGTCCAACATAATTGCGATTCACAAAGTTATCCCAATACTCATCAAAATATTTGTAACTTGAAACAAAAAAAAATGAAATTGCATACTGGAATCACTTTAACCTTATTTTGGTTGGAAAATTATCCAGACAATGAAAATTCACTATAATCAACTGTTTGTGATTTGAACTGTGTTTTTATTGTGATCCGTGATTAACAAAAAAAAAAAAAAAAAAAATTACATTTTTTTATTTAATGTATTTTCTTTTATCGTCCATATCCCTAGCTGCCACACAGTCTAATGTGAGAAAACAGCCACAGTTGGTTACTCAGCAGCCTGTTAAATCTTTGTTCAGTCTCCCCTGCTCTTTATCATCCCTTATATTGTGTTTTAATCCAACCAGATGCACAATATATTTCTCATTTACGTATTTTTCTGTTTCTGTTGTCAGACAACTGAACAATTAGGAAATAGTGATTTATTTGCATGTGATTAAAACCTACCGGCAGTTATTCCCAAACTGCTGCATTTTTCTGTGATAACATCATTATTTTATAATCACAACTTCATTACAAAGCTGCATAAACCTGTCTTAATGACAACAGATATGCTGTGTATTTAGCTACAGCAACATTTAAAATAATGATATTTAGTGGCACACAGCCCTTGACATCACTGGGCAACTTGCTTACCCGTAAACACCAATCCAGCATTTTACAATTCAACACACCATTTTTGAAAGGCAAAGAACAGTGCAAGTCTGGACTGAGTGCTGAAACCGAAAGAAAGAGATTCATTTTCAAATTTAACCAGCTCCGTGTGGACACCCCTTTACATCGTGAACATGGTGAATATTACCTGACAAGCATTAGTTGGAATTTATTATGAAGAAGTCTACATTCAACCTAAAGGAGCTGCTAGCATGGCTGTGGACCCACAAGTTTGTTATTTAGAAAGGTGTTCAAACGTGATATGAATATTAGTTACAACAAAATTATTCCTGTATGGCTAAGCATAAGATTTAACACTCATTTCAGAGATTACAGGCATACAAATGCCTTGTTGAAAAAATGTTCATTATGGCAGATAAAGATACTGTAAAACCAGAGATTGTAACTGAGAGCTTGTCCAGACAGCTTTTGACTTCTGGGCCTACACACACATCCAGCTGGAGAATTTTACGTTGAGAAATGCATTTACACTATTAACAGAACTGCATTTTCATCTCTGGGAAAGAGGAAGGAGCAACCAAAAAGTCAGAGTGAAGATGGCTTGGTTTGCATCTTGACACTGGACCTGCAGGGACGACAAAGGTTTCATAACCAGGCCAGCTGCTCAGTCCCAGCTGATATCTCTGTTCTGATGGCTGTTAGATTAAGTCCAGCATGTGGCTTATATAACTGTAACAATAATAGCCAACTGGATTAGGGAGTCTGAGGCATGCAGACGGCCAGCAGATGTTTGCTCAGCTCAGTGTATCAGGTTACTTTACTCTCTTCCTTGGTTACGCAGACAGCTGGAGTGTCCTGGTCCTGGACAGCAGACACTTGTTGCTCTTAGGTCTCAAGCACACGATATAGAAGGTCAGATGTTAACATATACAGAGTGATTTCAGTAGAGAGACGAAGAATACAGGCCACTTCCTCTAGATGAGCAGTGGGATATGTGTGCTATACACAAGGCAGGGAAGGAACAGTCGAGACTCAGGCCGCAGGAGAGAGAGGCAGCAAACCAGGTAGAAACCTCCAAGGAGAGGGTGTGTGTGCCTCCCTCCCTCCCAGCTTGCTATCAGGCTGACTGTGGATTAAGCACTCATAAGCCCATTACGGTTAGCACAGGGGTCTCTGCTCAGCACACCAGTCTGCTTGGCTGAGACGCTAACTCACGACTTAACCCTTTCCCCACAAGCAAAGAATACCACTTTGAGACGGACACTCTGAAGCAGTCCGTGTATGTCATGTGTGGCTGAACACAGGTTGGATGCATGATGTCGAAAAGGCCTGCATCATATTCACAGAGATCGAAAAGGGCAGACGTTAAAATAAGTACAGCTGCAGATGATGCATGAGTTTTTAAGCATAGTATGTACACACAGTGATTAAATAACTCCCAAATGTTCAGAATCAGATCTCATTTCAGAAGAGACAGAGCGGCGTAGCCATAGGGACTGCAGCACCATGAGTTTCCACTGAGAGCTTGTTTCTGTGTAACTTTGCTCCCAGGAGCCGGCAGGCGCCAGCTCCACAGAGCCTGTGTGCTGTCTGTGCATGTTGCTCTCAGTTGTTTTCATTGCACATATGGTCCCATTTTGTGATAATACAAAAACAAGGAAAAACTCTTTGTTTTGGCCAATAACAATTAGTAAAAGTAAGCATAGTTGTCACTACAGTCAGAGCTTTCCTTATGTCTCTCTCTCTCTGTGTCTCTGTCCAGAATCCAGCAGGAGGTTCCCAGCAAGGCGGTGTTGGAGCAGGAGATGGTGTGGATGAAGGAGCATCTCTCCACACTGGGCTCCCCTGTGGTGCTCTGCCACAACGACCTGCTCTGCAAGAACATCATCCACAACAGCAAAGAGGGTCAGTACCTTTGACTTACATGGTCCATGGTCAGTTTGATTGTCATCCTCTGCCCAAATGACCAGTCCCACACACTTTGACCATCCAGTGGCTGATCTTAGTCACCTGATTGCTGAATGCTTTATATTGACATATGTGATGTGGTGTGATGTGGTGTATTACATATTTTTAGACCGTGGCTGCAACTATTAATTGTTTTGTTACCTAATCATTGGTGCATAAAATGTCAGAAAATAGAAAAAAATTAGAAAATAGAAACACAATTTCCCAGAGCATTCCAAAACCCCAAGATGCAAACACTGTAACAGGCAGCAAGAGCTGCACTCTGCTTAGATACATGTTATATTCTCATTGTGTCCTCTTGTTGTCTGTCAGGTCATGTTCGCTTCATAGACTATGAATACTCCAGCTACAACTACCAGGCCTTTGACATCGGCAACCACTTCAATGAGTTTGCAGGTTTGTTGAACCACAGTGTGATTTGTATTTTGGAGTTAATGTTCATCCTGTGTCGTACAGTATGGCTCATTATACAACCATGTTTCCATGTGTGTGGTATCAGGAATGGCCGAGCTGGACTACGGGCTGTACCCCAGTCGGGAGATGCAGATGGACTGGCTCAGAGTGTACCTGCAGGCGTACAAGCTCTTCACCAAGAAAACGGGGGAGGTCAGCCCGCGAGAGCTGGAGACACTCTATGTACAGGTCAACAAGTTTGCACTGGTGAGGAGGAATTTGTTGACACACACACACACAATCACACACAATCACGCACTCACACCCACATCGTCTCATATTACTTTAATCTGATATCTAATTTGTTTCTCTTAAGGCTTCTCACTTCTTTTGGGGTTTCTGGGCACTCATCCAGGCCAAATACTCCTCTATCGACTTTGACTTCCTCGGGTAAGTTGCTATGTGAGTGTGTGAAAGGTTCAGAGCAGTGTGTGGTGACCCCCTGGGTACGTATTGCATAAGTGACCGCTCGGACCACGCGTGTGTGTCAAGACAATCTGTCAGCGTGGGTTGAACGGAACATTATGAAAGACTGAAACCAAAAACCCAAAACCCAGCATGTCTCTCTTTTCTTTTGTGAGCATCCATACCACTTGACACTTCCTGCCCACACACCTGTGACACACACGGACACCAGGTTTGGCTCCCATAATGGTGTACATGGAGGAAGTAGACCTAAGGAGGTTAATGGATGACAACCTAATCTCTCCTGCCTCACTCACAGGAAGGCAGTGCTATAGTGAATATCTCCCTACTTTGCATGTTTGACTGTAAAAAGATTCTGTCTGCTAATTAGACTCACACTCCATGTAAATGCACTATGCAACATAACTGGCAGTCAAGCTAACTGGCCTTAATGAGCGTCACTGTCTGACCGAACAGGAAAATACAGAGGACAGTGTGAGTATAGAGTTGTTTTATGTAAAATAACTGCACCTTCTATCTGTATGAGAATATATATAAAATGTCATTAACTGACCAACATCACTGGTTTAATGTTCTGTAAAACAGACGTTCGACATTCACTAGTACCAGTGAACTTCATCATGATCCAACACACTGTACAGAAACAGGCCTGTTGAAATGAAGCAGACTGTGGACAGTTATTTTCTTCATCTGATCAGAGGTGGCTGAAAGTTTTGTAAAGTGCTGTAGTGTGTGTTGGTCAGTCGACTCATTTACCGACTCACCAAAGTTGCATAGTGCAGAAACAAGCAAAACAAGGTGGAGTGGCTGAGACAAACAGACCCTGCATTTACCCTATCACTATACACTGTACCATCAAAATGATTTTTGAAGCTTCTATTTTACGGTAAAATAGTTACATAATGTTGCTTTAATATTTGGGGAAAGTACCAATAGTCATCCCTACAACATTATATTGAATCGATATTAAATATTGAATATCGATATGGAGGTATTTGGTCACAAATATCTATTTTCTCGCCCGGTCCTATCATTAATGAAGTGCTTTTGAGAAGATTTTAAAATATCAAGATATACACCGATCAGACACAACATTGATCATCTCCTTAAAATGCCATGTTCTGCTGAGAATCCTTGGGTCCTGACATCTATGCAGATGCCACTTGACACACACCACCAAACCAAACACTGTTGTGGATCGAGTACATCCCCTCATGGCCACTGCACTCCCTGATGGCAGTGGCCCCCTCCAGCAGGACAATGCACCCTGCCATACAGTTTACTATGTCCCCTTACACAAAAAGTAAGTTCCTCCTTCTGTGCCATCACCACCTTTTTACTCTTCTGTCTTGCAGGTACGCTGTGCTGCGTTTCAACCAGTACTTCAAGACCAAACCTGCAGTGATGGCCCTGCAGGTCCCAGAATGAGCGGAGAAAGGAAGACAGAATGCAGAGAGAAGACCAGAGGAAGTGGGAGCAGGTTTAATGCTGGGACTTCCTGTAGGGTGGGAGCTCTTCTCTGTGAGTCAGCTGTCGATGGACCAGTGCTTGGTCTACATGACATCCTTTTCTGCAACAAGCGCCATTACTCTTTCATTCCTCCAGCCTAGCTCCACGCCTGTCACAACTCTAGCTCAAGAATTCTAAAACTTCCACGAGTTCTGTGTGTATGTATGCAAAAGAGTGCTTGCGTGTGTTCTTAATTTATCTTGAAACCCAACGTCTTGCTTTCCCTCTTAGGGCAGCTGAACAAGGCGTAGTAAGCACAGCAGTCACAGAGTTTAAAGTAGATATCGTGAGTTAAAACCTGCTTTGTTGTCACACCGGAGCTGAAATGTTCCACAACGCTAGTGATGAAGGTCAAAAGAGGGACAAGACTGCTGAGGAAGGTTTGTCAGATAGTTTGTCCAGTTCTCTGCGCTGTATCAATGCCTCAATGCCATAGCCTCATTATAGTTAGAAACTGACTACAGAGGCATTTCACCTGGGTTCCTCAGATTTTGCATGTGGTGTGCACGGTGAGACCATTCCTCCTTCTGTCCGCAGATATTTTAACACTTAAACTTTAATTTGTGCGCTCTTCCTCTTTTATCCCCATCTTTGGTGCTAAATGCTCGTAGATGCGGTATTTCTGCTCTGCACTTCCCAGAGATCACCTGTGCAGCAAACACTGGGCGGTACTGTGTCTCCTCTCTTTCCTCTGATCTTTTTTCTGTTGCAGTTTGAGCTTCTGTCAGTTTCTCTTCTAGTTATTCCAAGAAAACTGCTGCTGCTGCTGCTAGAAAGTAAAATACACTTTTCTGTGTGCTAGTGGACTTTTCCCCTGGAAGAACCTACCAGACACTGAGTGTGTAGAAGAGCAAATGGAAAAGCTTTTCATGGACTGGCTGTAGGTTTAATCACTATTGTGTTATAGCAATCAGTGATAGAAAGTAGCTAAATGTGCATTAATTTATTTATGTGAAGAAATGTGTGGATTATTTAACATCTCAGGTGAAACGTGTGGAATTGGGAAGTGATGCTAAAGGAGGAGGGGAGGATAGAGGGGACCTCAGTAAATGTCACTTTAAACTCTGTGTGCATTTCTGTCCTCAAACCTTTTCCACCTTTTTGACTTTTATGGTTACAGCGAATCGCTCTGTTAGACTTTCCATTTAAACTCTCCAGACCTCTCGGAAAATCACAACCCAGGTCATCCCCCCCTCCCCTCTTTAATGCCCTCCTGTGTCTGCTCCCTCCTCACATTACCAACTTTGATCTCCTCCCACCCCAGTTTTGTTTCAAACTGAGGCGGTAGCACCTGTTCCACAAGCCATCCTAACACCAGAGACTGCTCTCAGCCCCACACTGTAATCCATTCCCATTCACATCCTAGATTTGGAGCAAAAATTCTGTTACATCAGCAGACATTGCATAAGTTATGGGTGGGGTCAAATCAAGTGTAGCTGCGAAAAGAGTCAGGAATGGGTTATCTGGGGCTGTGTTGCTGTCATGAGATCAGCTCGCACTTAGGTGGAAAAAGATGGCGTTTGACACAGTCAGTCACAGTCTAGAAGGAAACCCACAGGCACACACAGTATCTGTGAACGTTAACTTACTCTTAATGGGGGATTCCAGCAATTTCACACATCAAGGTCTGTTTACAAGTGTTGAGAAGTACTGCTGCATATGTGGAAAAAGTTGAAGCCATTTGTGATTCCAGAGGGAGCGATGTGACGATATATGGCCTCAAGTGATGTCACTTGAGTCAGCATCAGTTGGGGCTGAAGACTACAAGTTTTTTTTTTTTAAATGAAAACAATCTGGAGGTGTGAAGTGAGGTGCTCTGGTGCTCCTCACATCTGTATTAGCCGCTACTAGCATAACACACCTGAACTTCCAACAAACTGTTTTGGTTGAGTTGCATCGTGGGTCAGTTGTTTGGTACCTACGTGTGTTGTCTATCTTTGACCCCAGCAGTTTGGTGTTGCATTTCCATAAATGGGGGACTTGCGAGAGACACATTTTAAAAAAGAACGTTCCTACACTTACCACAATGCAACTCAATGGCCTTCAGGCTCCAAGGATAAGTGAAATGACTCAAGTGATGTCATTTTCATCATTTTGTAATCTGCAGTTATTTATTTTTGATTGTTTAATATAAAAAATTCCCTCTTTGTGGCATTTTAAAACAAAGCAGCAAACCTCCACATTGGACGAGCTACAACCAGAAAGAAGTTGTTTTTTTTCCACAAGTTTTGCTTTAACAACACTCCAATGATTAAGTAATTATGAACAATAGTTGTTGAGCTGTATAAACCATGACCAGTAAACTGAACTTAATGTGTCAAATCAGCAGATTGCCCATTTAATAATACAGTTGTTCTTAATGACTCTTCATTCATTCATTTCCCATGGTCCTTTTCTCTCTTTCTGGCCATTCGTAGTGTAAGAACCTTCTTCACCAACTTAGATTTAGTCAGACATTGGCAGCTTTCTTACTTTGATTCATTGGCCTTAAATTAAACTCAGCAAACATTTTAATACAGTCTTACATACTTCTGTATTTGGCTTTAAGAACCCTGCAGATACTTTGACACCTTCACATGATGAACAGGATTCACTGAGCTTCAGATGATATATTCTGAAGCTGTTTATTTATACTTGGCTCCAGAGAAGAGATATGTCCTCTCTCCTCCAAATTCTTCAGGATAATTAGCCCCTCATAGGCCCAGCAGGGGGAGACACTGAGCTCTGACCTTTGTCCTCCACTGCAGGTCTCATGTAACTGACGGGCTTAATAATTTACCAAGTGAGCAGCACATCGGACAGAGACTGACTGATATTAATGGTTTCCAGTGAAGACAGTTAACCCGAGGAATGACAGAGTGCTCACAGAGGGATCACATTTATATTAGAAATGTGTGAGTGCTTCTTAGCAGTGATGATCAGAGCCTTCTGAATTTTTATTTTAACTCAGGGGCTGTGTGAGGCTAATTGAGTTCAAAAGCAACTTAATGGAAGAGTACTCATATGATGGCACATATCTGGGAGCAGAAACTCAACGATGACATGGTCTTGAAAAAGCTTGAATCAGCCATGTCAGTAGTGCATTTTAATTAATGAATAATCAAGACACCCTTACTTTAGGCAACTAATGGTGGAGTAATCTGCTTAGTAGATTTGCAGACAAAGACCAAATTAGTGAGCTTGCTGCTTGAACGCACAATCCTAATGCCCTGGTAGGAATTTAGCCTGGATAAAAAGGGCATTTGCACTCAATGAGCACTGAATTAATGTCTCCATTCACTCGTTAGAGGACACTGAGCCCGAGTTGACCTCATCTGCAGCAGAGACACAGTTTGATTTTTAAAGATAAAGTCATAGTCGGGTTTATTTAGTTTCTTCTGAGATTAAATCTAACACTCCAGCAATCACTGATGTTGAAGCCTAGAGATAAATGTAGGCTTTAACTGAAAACACTAAAAACTCTGCACCCACTCAGGAGCGTGCTCATGTTTTATCAGTTGTTTGGTCTGTTGGTCACCTTACCCACCTGTTGTATGGCATCAGAAATCACCAAAATCATCTCGGTGTTACTCCAGTCCAGTGTGTAGAACAAAGGCTTCATCATGCTTTACGCACCACTGAAGTAAAGTTATCCCTGCTGTGTCTCAGGGAAAAACATCCTCCTCTGAAAACAAGTCTGACACTCAACTGTACAGTTTATTAAAGGCACAATCCACGATCAAATGTGGACCCCACCATCAAAAATCAACACCTAAGCTTGGAACCCACTGTACTGTAAATATGACAGACAGTCCAGACTGGGAGTGTTGGCGTCAACACCGCTAGGGTGACGGGCCAGGCTTAGCTGGTTAGCATGCTAACTTCAGTAGATATCTCTGCAACGCCATGTCATCAAAACTGTTATTTATTCACATTCTGTTGATAATTTGAATTATTTCAATGTCGTCAACTAAAATTCTTATTGCATTGCACCTCTAAAGAGTAAACTGAATACCATGCTGAAAAGCGGTGTTTTCAACTCCATCATCGTCACAGTGTACTGACACACCCTGGAGTACACATCTACATTACTGCAGCAGGGTGAGAAGGTGAACCAAACCAAAACTAGCATTGGACAATAACTTAAACTTTGCTACGGATTGGGGAGAGATTTCATCTCAGGTTCACTTACTAGCTTTTTCAGGAGCTTTCAGCTGCATCATGTGTTCTTCAGCAGATGGAGTTTGCTCAGTTGGATCTGTTAGGATCACTTTGTCAACACATCTCTTTCTAAACGTCTTAGTTTTAACTTATTTTGTTTACCAAAAAGTTAGCTCAAATTAGCCAAAGGTTTTTTCACTGTTGACTGAACTGACAATGGACTTGCTGTGAGTCTACAGATCAAAGATGATACTGTTGGTAACTTTCTCATTACATTCCACACTGGGTAAGGTGAAAATAAGCCAAACAAGAAGTTGTTGTGGAGATTCAATAAAGTTATTGAACATGTTCCTGTTTGACGACCAATACATACATTTGATTTGTTTCTGTGGCCACGACTAGTATCCCGGACAGGCCGTCTGAATTTCCTGTTTCATGCTGGTTGTCAAATACTTCACTGTCTCTACATTTCAAACAGGGTTTATTTATTGAGTGAATTTAACATTATAGTTCACACCTTTTCTTTTGTTGTTTTCTAATCATACCAAAATGGTTCGCTTCAGAGGGTTTGCATTGCAGTTCATTTGAGAATAACTATTTTTGTGTGTGAATGTACTAACTTAATTTTAAGAAACACTGTACAGATAACTGTTTTTTTTCTTTGTACGCTGATATTTACTTTTTGTAAATGCTATGAGCGCTGTGTAAAAGGAGCCAGCAATTGGCTTGCAGATGTGACTTTGTAAATGTACTCATCCACTGCTAAAGGAGATGCTGCGTCGGCCAGCGGAGATGGAGGATGTAAATACTGTAAGAAATACTGTGAAAAAGCTTACTGTACAGCGATCCTTCACACCTCTGTAGGAGTGGCAAGAAGAATTATTTAACAGTCGTCAGTAAATATTTCCATTAAAATGTATAAAATATTACAAATGTCTGTGTGATTTTGATTTGTCTGCTCTGAAAATCTGTGAAACTGCGTGCCAGCTGACCAGGTGCCTCGGCCCTGACGGGAGGAAGGATGTGGGACATCCTGCCAACACACACACACAAACCACACACTGAAACAGATCATGGTGATAACACCTAACATCCTCAGCATGGAGCTTTTTATGTCTCTTCTCCAGTCCAAACTGAGGAAGCTGCCATTAAATTTCAAACAATAATTTCAAAGAGGGAGAAATATGTTTTCATCCAGGGGTGAGATGTGGCATAAAGCACCTGATTCCCTGCATTCAAGTCGGCAAAAAAAATCAAAAACATAACAATACCCCATGAACTGACAGACTGACTCAGAGCTGCTCTGTGAGCCTGTACTTAGTATTTAGCTTAAAGCAGTGCTGTGCCCTAACATCAGCATGCTAACATTGTCGGAATGAGAATGCTAACATGCTGATGTTAAGCAGGTATAATGTTTACCATGAATGCAGGCATTTGGTCATGAAGTAATGTATTGAAAAAGGAAAAACTGGACCTGATGAAGATGCTAGATAATGTTCAAGGATCACCAAGGTCATTATCCTGAGTTGTTGTTGTTGTACCAAATGTAATGGCAATCCATCCAGTAATTGTCAGGACACTTCATTTAGCGTCATGGTGGCAACAAAATAAAGGAGTCACCAAAGTCAGTTGGATACATCTTCTGGGAACCGCGTCTGTCTGCAGTATATTCTGAGATATGTCAGTATCACAAGATACAAGTCAAAACATTGATCATTGCAAAGAGTTAAGGTCTCATCAAATTCAATATGGGTTTGTCTTCTGGGGACCATGAACACATAATTCACTCTGGACCAAAGGGATGAACAACTGGCAGACTGGCATTGCCATCCCTCGAACTGTGCTACATGTGGCTAAAAGTACAAGAGTGAAGCAGAAACCTTCATCTCACAGATGATGGTGGCACTGATGCTACAGGACAGACCCTGAGAGACTGACAGACGTCTGCAGATGGTTGACTGTATGTTCAGATCCCTGCAGCCAGAAACACTGCTGTCATGAGCGTCTTCAGTGTTACCCTGAAATGTAACTAAACTGAAAGGCACTTACTATTATTTGATAATGTCTGTTTCAGTTGGTTAATTGTTTGCTTTTAATTTATGTGATGTTTTATCCAAGTGAAATAAAGAAAGTTGAATTGATCTTTTCCTTCCTGGTGTGAAGGATTCACCTTTTTCAGTGTGCCAATCAGAATTTTAGCAACATTTGAATCAGAATCTGATGACATTAGTGCCGAGATAATGACGATCAAATACATTAAGCCACACTCACATTATCCCTGTAAGTTCACTTCATTTTGTTGTTGCCCTGTGAAGAGCCGTCACGTGTCCCTGCGTGGTTCATAGTATGTTCCGTGACTAAGCAAACGGCCATCGCATGCAATCTGCTTCCTGTTTACAGCGGCACACGCACGCACATTGTATGTGAACAGAGTTCTGCAGAGATGACATTTTTGTTTGCTAACCTGGATGTTAGCCTCTGGTTGCCTCGACACAAAGCCAGTGGGAGTTTTGAATTTGATTTTGGATTAAAGCCCAAAATAAGCCGTGTAAATGGTGTGGTAACCACAGACCTTATTTCAGGCATTAAACCAAAAACCCATTCAAAAAACTCGACTTTGAGACAGAGGAACCGGAAGTGCAAATATGCAAATCAATTTCCAGGTTCAAGGACTCATTACTACACCACTCTATGACCATGGGATATGCATTTGCAGGTGTGTTATATGGACGGAGATTATTTCTGAAACGGTGCTAAAACACTCGTCTGGACCCTGTTTATACAATACCTGTGTACGCGTGGGCTAGGCCTGAGTTGAGCGAAACCAAATGTAGACTATAGAAGTTTTAATAACTTCTATTTGTGGCGTGAATGTTTGTTTTTGTTTCATTTTCTACAACAGCTATGACTCAAGAGAAAGCCTCCCTTGAACATTTTTTTAAGCTCCCTCAACCTGTTCAAGGCTGACAGTTGAATCTGTCACAGGTACGACTCATAACGCTAATGACAGCTGTCATGCACAACACTAGGCACCTGGAACTGGACCATCTGAATGAAGCGCGGCTCTTATTAGTGTTGCTACTTACAGCTGCTTGACAAGTTAAATATCTTATTTTTAAAGTCCCTTGTGATGAGTGACAGGAAATTATTACATGTTGAAGACTTTTCCAATGCGATTAATCAGTGTGAATGACACGCTAACTTGCAATGGGTGTTTTTTCTTCTCTTTTTCTTTTATTTTACCGGCTGAGATATATAAGGCAAAAATGTATATAAGGGAAACCATGGAAGAATATGCTGATACAACAGGTAAAGAGCTGAGGTGGTGAGTAACCCTGGGAACGACCTCTGGGAGAAGTGACTCATGGAGCAGTAATTATACTGAACCTGCCAGGGCCTGCGGGGAGAGATCCACACACGCACACTTACTAAATAAATAATAAAACAAACACAATTAACACAACCAATTTATTGTCTTTCAAGAAAAAAAAAAAAGAACAACAACACAAAACTCTGAAAACATAGAGAAACGTACACCTTTAAATTACACAGGCTCTTATAAACAAAATAAAGTCTCTTTCTATATTTACATCAGCAGGGGTAACGACAGGTGACTCCTCAGCGTGTCTCCACTAAAATAAGATAAACATTTTCCTCTGATATCCATCTGTGTGCACGGAAGCCAGCATGTTATCTCTACACAGCCCTGACCATGATTGTATATAAGCCCCCCCCCCCCCAGGTCTGAAATGAGTCTTTTCCCGCCATTTTGATTTGTCAACCTGACAGTTAGCTACAGGTGGATTGACCCCAGTGTTGTTAGCTACACTTTGTATTTTAGTAGTCGTTGAGTGTTGAGGACAAAGACACCAAAACTATCCATGTGCTGCTTAGAAGCGTTAGCCGCAGATTCCCACAGCTAACAGCAACAGGCTATTAGCTTAACATACTGAGGAGGATGTAACGGGTTTATTTCTGGCGCTGTATTATCCGATGCAACCACATGTCCATCAGTTGAGCAGATATTTTGAGATGCATACAACCCCAGCATCATCTATACTTGAGATGGAGAAAGGTATGCAAGCTAGTTTACGACTCAGCGCGCCACAGGAACGAGACCTTACACCTGAACATAAGTTAGCATTTTTGCAATACTGGTTCACTTCTCTTGAAATCAATGGGTTTTGAGTTAAATGCCTGAAATAAGGTCTGTGGTTAACAGCTTTAAGAGGTTTTTTAACATAAAATACATAAGTGATTGACTTGCGAATTTTAAAGGGTTGATGTGTCTTTGAAAGACGGCTGCTAACAAGTGGATGAATGAGTTTGCGGGGACATTACACATCATGACGGCGAACGCTCATTAGTCCGTCTTTACAGTCCGACTTTAGTTACAAACTATTGCAAGTTGCAAGTGTTAAGTATTAAGTATAAGTGTGTATAGTGTAGTGTAGTAAGAAGCCTAGTGGTCATGACTTTAGCGTTTTACTTCTGGCAGTTGCATTTACGCTTTAAAAATCAGTAAGTGTCATTCCTTTTTAAATAAAACGTCTAAGTGTCATAAACTTGTGTTTGCCACAGATCTTATTTTCTTCAATAATCCAAAATCCAATTTAAACATCCCATAGGCTCTGTGTTGAGGGCACCAGGGGGATGCTAACTTCAGGGTTAGCCTACAAAAACATGTCAGTCCTGCAGCACTTTATTAACACTTTTTTGTCTTACAATTTGTATAAACTGTACTCCTTACATGAGACTCCAAATTAAGCTACTAAAGCTAGCCATTTAAAATTACTTAGCATGTATTTACTCAGCATTATTTAACTTACTCAAAATCAATTCTTGAACGTACAGCCGCTGAAGTCGTTGAATGCTAAGCAGTAGCATAACTAGCATAGAGCTAAGCTTACCATGTTGTATTTTTAGAACTCAGGATTTCCTATTCCTATTAAACATACCATACCTTTCAGCCTACCTCTAAAGCAATCACAACTCCAATGTCAGTGAACGCAGCCTTACTATCAAAGAACATAGTTGAGGCTTATGCTAAGTGCTAACATGGGGCCTAATATCGCGAGCTAGCTGATTGTAAGCATTGAGCACCACAGCTGATAACAAACTGAGGACTCGTGGATGATTTTGGTGTCAGGGTCCTCATCAAGTCGACCAGTGGTTCAGTCACGACTCGGTCACTCAAGACTTTTGTATATTTCTGTCACTGTGAGCAGTTCATAAACATTAATTGACCTTTTTTCTCCATTTCTGTCTCCACTGTCAGAGAATGGGTTTACAAGTAGATCCCACCAATGAATGGCAGCTTTCGCTCCCATGTGAGATGTGACCTGGGAATTGATTTGCGTCTCTGTGGAACAGGAAAATAAAAAGATGCGATAAGAAGACAACAGTTAGCCCATCTAGATGGAACTTTACCTTAACTCTAATATAAGGACAGTTGATGTGTCACTGCAAAAATTTTATATAGTTTCATTTTCAGTCTTCACATCTGAAACTAATTTAAGTGCAGCTTCAGGAAATTCAAGAAAAAACCTCAGAATGTCAACAAGAAAATGACAATTCCTGAAAGATCCTAAGAGTCATTCTGTGGTCAACAGTTAAGGTTAGAGAACCTGTACGATGTTAAGATGGATATTTTCTGGGTGCTGTGGGAGGCTGTATCTCGAAAAGCAGCAAAAAAAATAAAAGTAGAAATAAAAAACAGCAGACATCGGGGTACACAGATAGGAGGTCCTCAACACGACAATCAATTAACACTCAAAGAAGCAAACACAGAGGTATAAAAGAACAGGCGAGGCTGAGGTCAACCCACCAAGCTACTGAGGGAACTGATAGACACACAGCTACAGCATATACAGCACAGCTCAACTGAACAGTGGGACGTGGGAGGGCGAGGAAGAGGAGGGCTTGATTGTTAATTTACTGGATGCTATTTGAGACGCAGCTTCTTGCAGATAATTGAATTGATGGTGTGATTTAAAACTATTAGGCACAATGAGCAAATCCCTGAACTAAAACATTTACTTCATTGGTTGTGACAAACACTGTAAATCCTTTCTTATCTCAGTTTAAGATGAGTTTAAGAGATTTCTTTTCCCTAATATAAACATGTTTCCTAACTGCATTTGAGGAAAAAAGTATTTGTTAAGTTAGAATGGCACAGACCCTGTCCTAAATTGACAAAAAAAAAGAATAGCGCCACCTCTGTTGTGAGGTCTGCATGGCAATGACAATGAAGCGGGGAAACAACATGAACACTGATATATTATGATTGAAAGTCTACAGACTATTGGAGAAGCTGACACTGATGTTAGTCTGCTGGAGGAGCTAACACCGATATGAGAAGCTAACATCAACATTAGCCTGTTGGAAAAGCTATCATCCATGTTAAACTGTTTGAGCAGCTAACATTGATGTTAGCCTGTTGGGAAAGCCAACACTGAAGTTAGTCTGTTGGAGATACTAATGCTTACAGTATGTTAGCCTATTAGCTTTAACTTTTACTAGCTAAAACTGAAGGCCCGTCCTCTCTTGTCCATTACAGCTAGCTAGCTAGCAGTGACAAGTTAAGTGAGACAGCTGTTTTCATGGACTCTGGCAGTCTCATGCTAAACACATGCATTACAGGACAGGTGTCACTTGAATGGAGTTTACAGTGCTAATTAGGATTTCTTAAGATAACATACAAGGTCTGATAGGACAGGACACAGCCATGAGTTTAGGATTTGGCTCTGTAATAGCAAGATGGGACTTTTTCTATCTTCTAAACTGAAGGTAGGACATTTTTCTGTAACGAGGTCTCTAAAAAGTATAGTCTCTCGTAAATCAACTAAACTTGTCCAGCAGCATTGGAAAGGAGTAAACTGCATATTTCAGCAGGTTTTACCAGCATTCACAAGACCTCCATGTATTTTTGCATACAAATGATAATAGCGGGCTGTTACAAGGGAGGGAGTGTCTCCTGAAAGAAAAACATCTGACTATCTCAGCCTCTGCTCCTCTGCTCCACTGTTTCTTCTTCATGGAAGTGCAATGATAAATTGCTGGAATACACCTTTAATCTGACAATTTTTCTTCTTTCTCTCAATCTTTTTTTTCCTGTCAAGATCAAATATGATGGATGATGGAGTTTTTTATGACTTGGGAACTCCTAGGCGTCTTCATTGAGTAATGATCAGCCTCCACCAGCAGGGGGCAGTACTGACATACTGATCACACACAGCTCTGCCACAGGCCTGTTGCTCTAACCAGAGAAGTTACTCAGCTGTCTGACAGGTGAAAACATGGATTCTGTTGAACCTGCACGGTTTGTTTTTACACTTTTCCTCCAATGAATGTGATCCCCGTGAGGCGTTTAGTCTGCCAGGAGTCACGTGGGAGGAAACAAGAAGCAGAAGGGATTAAACGATAAAACTTCTGCATTATAACTTCACTATACCTTCTTTATTCTCAAACAAAGCAGCTGATGACATGTCTATGAAGGGAAATGAGTAAGATAAGAGCTTGCCTTAATGTGTGTGTGTGTGTGTGTGTGTGTGCGTGTGTGTAGGTTTTCACTGAAATGTACAAGGCAGTGAGTGTGACGTATTACATCTCTTCACTGTTGCCTTACAGAGGCGCAGTTTTCTCTTTCAGTGACAACCCAACCCCTCTCTCCGTCTCCCCTGTTCATCCTCCATCCTTCTTTTCTGACTGTCAGTCAACAAAGAGCACACTTCCTCCTCAGCTCCCCTCCCCTCTCATCCCTCACCTCCATTTTCTTTTCCCGTCCCTCCCCCCCTCCTTCAGTCTGTCAGGAGCACCAGTTCCCCCTCGCTCCTCTCTCCCCCGTCGCTTTCCTCTCCTTCGCTGTATGGAGGTCGCTCCCTCTGTCTCTCCCTCTCTCGCTCCCTCTCACTTTCTCTGGGCAGCGCGGTGGGCGCGGCCTGGCCCTCCGGTCGGCGTGATGCGGGCGGGACCTGCGGCAGGTAATGCTCCAGTAACGCAGGGTGAAAGGGCATGGTGGCCACTGAGACCGAGCCGGCGCCTCCGGGCGGGTACTGGCCCTCACTGTGGGAGTAGTGCATCTGCTGTGGCTCCGTTTGACTGAAAGGACAGGAAGTGACACGCGTGAGGTCAGCATGAATTCACTTCAGTTTGTTTCTGCTGATTCAGCAGTTAGATGATATTCACAGGTCCCAGTTGAATCATTTGCGCAAAGATTTACAAAATGTAGTGAGTTCTGGTATAAGCTTGTGGGTATTAAATCTTGCAGGGGAAAATACAATTCCCAAGGTGCATTTAGGCAAGAAATATTGAATTATTTATAGTTATTTTCCTGTTGAGTCGAGGTTGGAAATTCCCAGTTGAAATTTCCAAATTCTGACCTCCAGGGGACGGAGGTGAGGGACGCCAGAAGTTAAAAAGAAACTTGGCTGACTTTAAACAAACTGACGTCTCTTTGGCTAGTGTACATGTGACCTCTCAGCAGTGTGGCCTCTTTACATATATAGAAGAAAAAGAGAAGGGGAAATAACACCTGAGGTAACGGACGCCATTATACACCATTTCCTGTACGGTGCTTTCATTCACTCGCCTGATACAAATACTGTAGTCTACATGTACATCCTACACCCTCCACATGGGTGCTGCCATCGTTGTGTGCATCAGACAGCTGCTCTCTCATGGAGTTGGGGTGCCCAGAGTTAGCAAGCAGGGGTCGACCCGTATGGCTTTTTAAGGGCCGATACCGATACTTGGGACTGACTTTCATTTGCAGTGAAAATGTAACTCTTCGTCAAATTTCCAATACTCAGTGATGGAATTACAGTTAGTACCGTTTACTCAAGTTCTGTTCTTGAGTACAGTTTTGAGGTACCATTTAGCTACTAGTTACATTGCAGATTCTGTGTTGGCGTTGCTATTAAATATGACGTGTTACCAATCAGGTAGCGTCCTGGGCAGGACATTGTGTGAGAGGACGCTCGTCAGAGCCAAAGTAGCACATTTTTAAATTAGTTTATTTCATCGGCAATCTGGCAGAAAAATCACAGAAGCGATAATCGGAAAAATGCTGAATATCATCTATCCGATAATCGGTCTACCCCTATTTACAAGTACTTTGAGAGGTTCCGTTGTTCTTTTTGTGGTAGGAGGACGGAAATCTTTGAGTTACGAGCTGTCTGGAAAGCAGCGTGACCTGACAGTCGTGTCACACGTGTCTCTAACGACAGGTAGAGGCTTCAGATCACAGTGATGAGGAAACAACACGAACACTATCTGCTGCCTCCATCAGCCTCAGAGATGAAACTGAAATAACTGATTTTGCCTGTCAGATGTTTCTAGTGGAAAAAAACTAAAGAAATTGTGGTAGATATCATTGTTGATGCTATTTTATTTCTTTGTGAGGTTAAATGCTCTGTAGACATGTGGGATCCCTAGTTCTTAAGTATTTTTCAGACACTTAGGAACGCAGGTAGTCGATCAATTAAGAAAACTTGGATTCCCGTGGACCACCATTAGGTCTCAGTTTTGGACCTCCAAAGGAAAAGTTTGGGCACCCTGACCTGTCTGATCATGATATTATCTGGGAAGTCGTGTGTTTTCGTGTTCAGTAACATTTTGGAGATTGTGCCAGTATTTCTCTCTGAAAGTGAAAAGCAGTTGCGCTAGCTGACCGACAGTCCTACAGTGGGCCTGTGTAGCGTACCAATGTTGATACAAGATATCTTTTCCCCTTTTTCAACATGGCAGCTGTGAGCATCCTGTTGGTTAACTGCATGTGAGGTCGTGATTGAACTTAGGAACTACTTTAAATGCCTGTCCACAGCAAGACTGCACCGAACTGATATGTGCAGTATAAACAGTGTATGGTAAACATAATTACAGTGTGACATTTAATGTTTCTTCTACCGTGAGTATATGAAAAATCCATCAAACTGACATTCTAATACTGATTTTTTTTATTTCTCAAAATAGTGAGAAAAAGGACAAATGTGTTACGTGTATCTGTGAAACATGCAAAAACACCACTCAAACAGAAAAACACCCAAACCCGACCGCTGTTAGCAGTTTCCTCCAACTCCTCCAGCTTAACTAGTTGGAGGAGTTGGAGGAGACAATGCTGAGGGATGCTATTCAGCATCGAGGACAAACTGAAAAACAGCCTGGCTCAATACTCCACTTTTGTTTGTGTCTTCATGAATAAAGAGCTTTGGGAGCTGCAGACATTGTCTCCACTGTGTGGAGGTGCAGAGCAAACTCTTGTCAATGGAGTGAATTGTCAGCGCCGCCTGCCAAGGACAAACTCTGGGCTTATGCAAAGTCGTGTGAAGCATGTTGGTCTGCGAGCGCGCGCTCGGCTTCTACCTGTGTGTGTAGGTCGCTCTCTGCTCCTGACGACGGCTCTTCATCATGGCCTTGTACTCGCCCACCCTCAGCCTCCTCCCCTCCACAATGCAGGTCCGTTTGGGCCGAGGTTTGTACTTGTAGTCGGGGTAGCGCTCCAGATGCTGCCTGCTCAGCCTCGCCTGCTCTTCATAGTAAGGCTGCTTCTCCTGGTTGGACATGCCCTTCCACCTGGAGCCTGAACACAACGACATAACGGCACAAGGAGGATGAGGACAGTGGAGACGACTTAATTCACAGAGGAGGAAGAAGAGAGCATGCTTAAAATATTTATTTTAGCATTTTAGTTTTGCTTTAAATTAGTGTGTGTTAGCTTTAGTCTTAGGCATTCAAAGATTTTGTAGGTTATTATTTAATTTAATTTTTCCCTTTTTAGTTCAAATAAGTCATTTTGAAGGGTGTCCTGGTGGCTGTAAAAAAAGTCTGCATTTTCAAGTCGATCCATGAATCCTTGTTGCATGTTGACTTTAATGTGGTCGTGAATAAGCATGGGATCATGGCAGTTGTTGTGGTTGTTGTTACACAACCACCACTGCTGACGTGACTCAGGCAGAGCCGCTCACAGACGGGGTGATGTGTTAAAGTCACGTTCTTCACTTCAACTTCCTGCCTCACTCTCTGATGTATCATCTGACGTTTCCCCAGAAGTTATAGTGAACCAGTTAAAGACAAACGTTTCTCATCAGGGCTTTCTCATTACAAAGCATGTGAGACTGCATTCGTGTTCTCAGGAATTTGAAGTGAACTCGAGTCCGAACTCTCAAAATATGCAGTCAGTTTGTAATCGATTTCAAATGTTAATAACATTGTACAAATGTTCTGCTGTGTCAGCTGCCCAGTGAAAACACCAACTTTTGCTCTCAACGTCAGAAAAAAACAACTTGGTCAGCGAGAAATATTAGATTTTGAGTGGGAGACTGAAGTTTATCTTTTAAAAGGAATCCTATCTTCTGTGGAGCCACTCGGGGATCAGCACAGACACCGACCAGCTGCTTGTGTGAGGAGCTGCTAGCTGCACTCAGCTCGCCATGTGAGCAGGCCTTTATATCTCAGGATAAGTGTGAACACATAATAAATTAACATCTGAACTAAAGAAATACATTTAAACTAGATTTGGTGACAGCTTAAGTATGAAAATGACCCCAAGTTCACACAAGTCAAGAACACTTTGTGGCATTAAGACCTTTTGGCTAAAGTCAGACTTTGAACTGGGCAGGTTATTGGCCCATAAGTGACGATGGTTCACATGTATAGTGAGACGCAGACTGAGTGAGCCTCAGCAGAGCTGCCTGGTGAGATTTTACATATTAAATTCTTATTAAACTTTTGTGAGAGAGCTGCTGGAAGGTAAGTAGTGAAGAGTCGAGGCTGTGGCAGAGTGGATTCACCTGAGCAGAACTGTGTTTCATTCTTCTAAATTCATCTTTTCATTTGTAAAAGGAACATTGTGTCATTTCTTCTTTCAAAAGTTACACAGATAGAATTTCCCGTTCTTATTAATGACCACTACATTTGGATTCATTTCACTTTATCGCGGTGTCAATTAGAAGTTTTTATTACCATGGTGGCACATGAGAAGGCAGATCTTTTTTAATTATTTTCAGAAGACCAAAAGACACTTTGATGGATCAAGTCCTTCTCTCTGGGTGAAGGTGTGGTTCACACGTCTTCAGTCAGAAGGTGTGAGATTAGCTGCTGCAGTAATTGGTGTGAAAACCGGCAGAAACATGATCTCAGAGTTTGAAAAAATATTCTTTGTTGATTGAGATGATGTATTAATGTCGCAATTAGTTACTCATTTGCATGCGTGCTAGCGTGCGTGCGTGCGTGCGTGCGTGCGTGCATGCATGTGTGTGTCTGTGTTAAGGGTGGTTGCTCACAACAACAATCTCTCCACAATAGACAGGAATGTAAATGTTTGGGCCAAGGAAAGGGATTCAAGCCAGTGCCTGTGTCTGCTTTGTGTGTGTGTGTGTGTGTGTGTGTGTGTGTGTGTGTGTGTGTGTGTGTGTGTGTGTCTGGTGGGAGAAGCAGGTGGCTGTTCGTGCCCTCTCATGTGCCAGGCAGCGTCTCAGAATAGAGGCACAGAGTGAAACCCACCCCTGCCCAGTGCTAGGCTCACCCAGGATCTTGCTGATGGAGGAGTTGTGCATGTCGGGGAAGGCCTGCAGGATCCTCCTGCGCTCGTCCTTGGCCCACACCATGAAGGCATTCATGGGTCTCTTGATGTGGCCTGAGGAGGGAGGGGGCCGGGCCTCGGCGTAGCTGCCTGGGACCGCGCTGGGCAGGGCACCTACAGGAAAGAGGACTACAGTTAGAGAACCACACCAAACTGCTGGGCTTGGAACATGTTACTCACTCCTCCTTAAATATCTCTTTTAACATTTTCTGTCATGGCGCTTAAGTGGGGAACACCTTTAACCTTTCCCCATTGAAGGAAGTTTTGCTTCACCCACAAACATCCGATTACACACGTAGCTATGATTCACTTTCCCCACCCACGGTCTGTACCAGAAACTTTTGTTCCACGTCTCATTAGAGCTTCAAGGAGATGATGATGTGTGGTTGATACAGCTGAATCTGGAGGTGGTGGAGGTTATTTTTAGATATCTAAATGTCAATCTGGTACTCTGAGGGACAACAATAAGTGATTTTTGATCGTATCTAGAATGGTAAACTCAGTAGGCGATTTGTAAGGGGATAAGGGTGGGCCGCTGTCTGACCTTATAACTGATACTGATATTGATATAGTTATAGAGAATTAGTACATTTTGACTGAGTGTTTCTATTAAAACTGGCACAGCTGTGCTAGCCTTTACAGCACCGGCAGCTCAGGAAACTCACTGACCAATTGCATGTCTTGTAAATCACTCAGGTGACTCTACTCAGCCAATCAAATCAGTGTGTATCAGAGTCATAGGAGAGAATCAACAGCACAAACAGCTTTAAATCAAGAATGGACTCTCAGACGTTGATTCTTCCCACAGGCAGTTCGGTATGACTCATTTCTGAGACTGGAGCAATTACTAAAAGTGGTATTGTGATGTGCACTACTCGTGTTTGGAGCAAATGCCCACTCAAATCAGGACTGAGGGCACAAGAAAAAACATCCTAACGGCAGTTAGAAATGACGTAGAACTTTCCCTGAGGAAACGGTTTGAGTTTCTCTGAAACCCCCCTTAGCTGTAAGTTCAGTCTGTAGTGGAGGGGCGAGGTTGCCCCCCTGTAATAAACACATTACCTTCTAAGTACACTGCCATTACAATACACTAGTCACGTATGGACACACATTTGATAATCATGTTTATGTTAGTGAAGATAGGGCCATCATTATTTAAACAGGCTCCTCCAGGGACGCTCACCCTCCGAGTCGCTGCTCAGGTGGTCCTCAGTGGACGGCAGGCCGTGTCTGTCCTCGCCCTGCTCGGGGTGAGAAATTCTCTCTCTGCGGGGAGACTCTTTATACTCCTGCAGACATAAAGAAGATAAAGACAGATGAGCCACGAAAGTCACACAAATATTCACACCGGAGCACAAAGGGACGATTTGAATTTCCACTGCAGTTAAAAGATGACCCGATGTTCAAGGGGGTGTGTTCGAGGCACGCATGTGCTACACTGAGAGCTATTTAAGGTAAAGAAACTGCACGCTCGCCATATCAGCTGCTGTTTAAATGCAGAGCTGTAAATGCAAAGAAAGGAAATGACAACGCCACGGAGGAGGAAGAATGGTGTTTATTGTTTGAGGGAGGAAAGGTGAAGGAGAAAAGCCAGAGTTGGGAATGTAACAACTGTGAATTTGCAAAACTATCACACCATCCATCCTTGTGCTGTAAAACATTATTTATCCCCGCGCAGTGCAGTGTAAGACCAAAATAGGTCAGTCATCCGTGTTGGTGTTAAAGCAGCAGCGGCGGCGAGATGGAGCAGGATAATGGAGGAGAGGAGGAGGAGAGCCACAGTACAGTATTACTGTGGACAAAGAGAGAGGGCAGGTGGCTCACTCAATGCCACACTGAGGCCTTTGTGGTATTGTGAGGCTGCAACAGCTGTTGCTCCAGGACGAGACCAAAGCTTCAGCCACCTCAAAGAATCAAAAACCAAGACCAGAATAGAAGACAATTTTTACAAGAACCAAAACAAAAAATAACACAGTTTTTACTGCCGGGTCCTCGAAGACATACGTGAGGTTAAGATGCTTCAAAACTATTTAATTTACACTGATGCAAAGGTGAGTTTTGTGACTACAAAGTTCATCATTTGCTTCAATTAAAGTCACGTGTGTAATTAAAACAACATTTTGTACTTTTTCACTGCAGAATAAGAGCAGTTAAAACCATCTGTCAGTCACTAATCATGGAAACAGCAGAGACAACACTGCTTTATCCTTTCCATACTGTGTTTACTTAACAGCATTTTCCAGAAGGCAACAGCTAAAATACCGAGCTGTTAAAATGTGCTCCTGTGTGTGGTTACACTACAGCTGGGCTATTCTTCAGCGGGTTTAACCCCTCAGGCTCCTCAAGCTCATGACTCCTGTAACCCTAAACCTGACTCTGACCCCCGATCAGACCTCTAGGTCTCGGTCAGAGAAAGAGACGGACTTATGTCCAGTTAGTTACGGCATTACAAACCCCAGCTGTTCACATTTAAAGTTTGGCAGATTTCTCATCAGAAAGTAATTCAATTATGAAATGAAATGTCAATATGCAGTTTCCAAGGCTTTCAATTCTGTGAGTGGTTAAATATAAAAATGGGAATTTTAGACATAAAATACTTAATATTGCCCGATCACCTATCTGTTAAAGGTCCAGTGTGCAGGATTTAGGAGGATCTATTGGCAGAGATGGAAGATAATATTCAGACAGGATATTTTCATCAGTGTATAATCACCTGAAACTAAGAGCTGTTGTGTTTTGGTGACCTTAGAATGAGCCTTTTGTATCTACACAGGGAGCAGGTCCCGAGCGCCCGGCTTTGAAGCCAACGTTTGTAGTGGCCAAACTGTGTAATTACAGCGTCACATGATGCACTGTGGCTTTTTCCTCCTCAAGCTTACACTGTGAAAGAAGCAGCTGTACGGTGGATACATTTTTTTTAGCGTCACAACCCCCCCCGAGAAATGACTTGACTCGATTATCAGAATTTCAGTCATTATGTCCGATAAATTTAAGAAAGTAGAGAAGAGCTGTGAGAGAGATGAAATCATTTTATCTCTGTTAAAGTCTCTAATGCACGCGCTCTACCGGCCCAGCAACATGAAAGATCCAGGATTTGTTTTATACCCGGGGAGTCGGGGGGACTCGGCTTCATGCACAAAGACAAAGAAGCTTGACTTCCCGGCACCGCCTCCGTATCCAGTTTCTAAATGTAACATCCTTGGCAGGTGGACTTTTCTGTTTTAGTGCCTCAGGTGAATATTTCAATGCAAATTTGCCATCATGTTTACGCAATGAGATGCACATCTGACTCTGGACACACACAAACCATGTGAGTGTGTGTGGACTGTGTAGTTCAGCTCACCATCTTTCTGCCACCATCTCTCTCTCTCTCCCTGTCTCTGTCCCTCTCTCGCCCTCCGGTGTTGTGGCTCCTCAGGAGCAGCTGAGCATCATGGATGGCCTGGGTGACCACATCGCCGTCTCCCAGGAAACCTGAAGACGACAACACGGGACAAACAAAATGAGGCTGAGGAGGTCAAAGCGTTAGAGACAGCTAACATCTAAAGTCCTCCTATAGACACATCAAAGATATTAACAGTCTTCCCTCTCCTAACTCTCCTAAAAGTTTGAATATAAACTACAACTACCGCTGTTCTGAAGTCATGGTGTTGAATAATGATGTGGAGCAGTGTTTCTGCTGTTTCACTTCATCATTTATACTATTGGACAGCTGCATGCTTTGTCATAATAAGTGGAGAAATTCTAGTCTATAAAAATGTGTTTTGTGAGATTAAAGTGAACTTGACTTCCAAAACCTGATCATTTCATCCTCGAGTTCAAGTGAAAGTTCAAAGAAAGTCCCTACACGTGATCAGAAATCATGTTCTCAAGAATTTAACAGATGGACAACCCGAAAACTAATCCCTCCGGCCACGGCTGGTGCTGGTGGGTCGGCATATTTTCAAATGTACTATATATTTTGTGTTTTGCTCCATGTCATTCTTGGGAAAGTCAATGTCTTTGTGCTTTTCACATACAAAAAACAAAAATCAACATCTGTATATCATCTGTATTTCCTTTTCCCCTTCTTTTTCTCTTTTCATTACGTCTATGAAGAGCAACTCATTGAAAATAATTTAATAAAATAATAAATTCATATTTAAACAGGTCCAAATAGCCTCTTTCTGTTTCCTAAGCACATCTAAAGCGATAACCCACATGTCCTGCTTTGAATCTAACTACTGTACATGTTTGTTAGAGGTTTTTACTGTAGTACTGTGTTTTCTCCTTGGACTTGGAAGCACTCTCATCTGTCTATTGTTGCTCTGCTGTGTCTGCGTGGCAGCAGCAGCAGCAGCAGCAGCAGCAGCCCCGCAAATACAGAAATGCAATTACATTTAGAACATTTTTTAATAAATGGGAAGAAATTCTACACATTGTGACTTGAAATGTACCCAGTGGAGACGTTTACATCAGTGTTTCTCATCAAATTGAAATGTATGTAACCTTGAGGTCTATTCAACATGCTGAATGCTTTTCCCTCTTCAGAAAACATCTTCAGAGACAATTTGTGGAAGAATTTGAAAGCTTCTTCTCTGATTTTGGTGGCAACTTGGCATATTTGATACAGTTGTTGGTGTGTTACTGCCGTTATTAAACAGTGAAATGTCCAGTGGAATGTTAAAGGGCAACCTTTAAGTGTGTTCACAGGTCCTGGAGAGCACTGCGTTAGTGAAAAAGCAGTACAAAGCCTTTTTGTGGGTTCAGAGGAAGCTGCATGTCATCTGATAAATTGCCTCCAGTGATATCACTCAGTGGCCAGGTTGCATTGTGGGTTATGTAGGCACCAGCTTTTTGTATTCCACACATTCTTCTTCGTGCTCAACACCTGGTCACTGAGCCACCTGTACCACACACTTTATTGTGTACAATTGATGGAGTTACCCTTTAAAATGTCAGCAGGACTGGGTACAAAATGGCACCGAGATACTAACAAATTGGGGCCAGACTCTCAAAGCATTTCTCTAAAGCACTCCTAGTGGTAAGAAACTGCACAGGAACCTTTAAGAAACATTTTTACGGGCCTGAAGAAGGCCTTTCTTTTACCCAAAGTGAGCACTTAACAGTTTTTCCCCTTTCAGGATCACAAATTCCCACTTTCTATCACAGCAGTGTAAGCGTCAGTATAACTCACTGAGGGCAGATCGTGGCGGGCTGCGGGACACCTCTCTGTGGAGATCTCTGGGCCTGTAGGCCCCCTGCAGCGCCAGCGCTCCCAGCTCCAGGCTCTGCGGACTAGGTGTTTTCCCCAGCTCCAGCCCCTTTGGCTTGGAGGTCAGGTTCAAGGGCTGACTGGCTTCCTAAACACACAGTGAGAGCAGATGAGCAGGGGTGGGGCCACTTACACACATTCAGGCTTAACCACACAGGGCAAGGGTGTGTTATGCACGGAAGATTTGGCATGTCCGAGCGCATCTGTCACACCTTTGTGGCGTCTCTGGTCTTTTGTCTTCTTGTTCAGCTCATCTTCTCTTCCCTTTTGTTTATTTTAAACTGTGTTGGTCTATCTCTGCTTAAAACCATACACACACAGGCAAGAACAACCTCACACACACACACACACCTATAACACACACATTAAGTCTTTGAACAGAGGGTGTGGTGTGTTCAAGAAGCTTTTTTAGCCTCTCATGTACAGGAAAAGTACATTATGTGTTTAATCTGGAGGGAATCACTTTCCTTAAAAGTACACACTACACACACACACTGTACAGTAAACAGACACAGTGATGTTCGGAGCTATAATCTCTATAATGTAGGAGTAGGCCCATGCATTAGAAATGTTTGTATTCAAAGGACATGGGAAATGAGTTTGTTACACTGGGATGGCTGACGCACACAACACACATGCTGTATGATGTCTTACCTGTCGGAAGGAACCACTGCTCCTCTTGACGGGGGTGGAGTGAGGGTTCTGCAGCAGCTGCATGGGATAGTCCACGGCTGTGGAAGGTGTACAATTTTCAGTATGAAAAACATTTTCATCGAAAGATACTCACACTTGATACAAATGTACTGAATATACACTGTGGCTACGCTGCACACCAGTCGGATCAAAGAGAGCGAGGGTCAGAGGCCATTAGCCTCATCTCTACAGTTTACACTTTAACTTTTAATTGTGTTTATTTTGACCTAGTGTTCAACACAATAATAATGTATTTGGTGTTTATTTATAAAAGCATACGTATAAACGATATGTCACATTTGTTTCAAAAAGCTCACAAGCTTTTCCTGAGGCAGCAATGCTAAATACAGTAAGTACAATTTAAAACATCACCCAGCTGTGACAGTGTCAGCTGGTAAAGTTGTCACATCCAGAGTCTGAGTGTCATCATGACAAACAGTGTTCCTGGAGACACCTATTGTAGTGGGAAAGACTTGGTGCTTTGCCAGGTGTTTTTATGACGTCTGTCTGCTGACAGATTTTGTTAACTTGACAGCTTGATTATCATGCAAGATACAGTCAGGAGGCTTTACAGGTGTGGAGCTGAGACCAAAACGCATGCCAAGTTCCAACATGGGTGTGGTCCAAACCATGCTACCTGACGTGCCGGATGATATGTTTAACAGAACCAACACAAAGTGAGCCAAAACTGTTTGGAAGACGCTTTCAAAAAATAATAGACAGGTGATTGGATGAATCATCCGTCTATCACGGGCTAACTTCAACCAATCAGATCAACAGAAGGAGAACACTCCCACCAGTGGCGCCAGCTGGTTTATCAGTCGGTCGAGAGAAGCCTTAAAATTTCCATGGACAAAAGCTTTCAGAGCCGCTCTTTGCTCTTGTGGCATATTATATATATAATATAATATAACATATTTTGTTTGTTTTTATCATTATGTTTTTATTTTGATATAATGGATAGTTACCACAGTATAAGCTGCATTGCAACATCTTTAATGAGAGACATAACTGATTTTTGTTTCTACCCTGTCATTGTATATCATCAGCCCAACCCTAATTCACAGTATAAGCACAACAGGCCTTGACTTGCTAATTTAACAGTGAATTAAGCTACTATTGTTCCCTTTATTAGCGCAAAATGGAGGACAATAGTGAGTCATGTTGGACACCAAACCCTCTGGAAGAAATGCGTGGAAGACGTATCTGAGACTGGACTGCATGGATGGCAAAATCATGGGTGAAGATGTGGCTGCGTTCTGACTTTGTGGGCTAAAATGTAACATTAGCGCGACAGCAAAAAGAGCAGGCTACACTGGAAATGAATGGAACAACGTCAGTGCCACAATGCAGTTTAAGATGAGGCTTGGACTGCGTTGAAAAAAAATAATAAATTGAACAAATTACATGTAAATTCTCCTTCATTTGAACTTGATTTCTTCAGAGTGCCAGCCATGAAGTCCCTTCTGGTGTGGAAAATATTTCACCATAGCGTTAGCGATAGCATTAACTTAAATTGCTGAGGTGCACTAAGTTTTGACTTCCAGGGAGGCTTCCCATAAAAATGTCCAGTTAACAGTGAAACTACATACTGTACAGTATACGAAAGCAAACAAACAGAAGACACCACCCAAATCAAATGACAGCTCCCGACTCCGTCCACATCTTCAAGTAAAGGAGAAAATGTCTGTAGCTGGCCTCGCCCACACACCCACACACCCACACCGTCTATCTGCATTTCTTTTACATACATCCGTCAAAAGCACTCACACACACACGGATACACACATTTCTTGAAATAAAGAAAGCAAATGAATGGTTATCCTTAACATCCGCCTACAATGTTTTAAACGCTGGCCTTGTGTCTTTTAGGTTTGAAAAGATAGAGAAGACAAGGTCACCCAGGAGCACAGCTTTTAAGACTCGTGAAAGCAAAACTGCACAAAGCTGTGTCTTTCTAAACGGTGCCCTCTAAAGCCTGCTAACTGTACAAGCAAGCGTGTGAAAGGTACTATCAGCCATATTGTTCAACTCAAGCCTACATTCGTATCTCCTGTATGTCGCTCCAGCACGGCGACTAATGGATCCGCATTGATGGCCACAACATTTTTTTTTGCAGCACAAAATGTCTGTCCTTCAGAGCACACAGTCGCTGTCACATAAGTCGTGTGTTTGTTCCTCCTTTGGTATGTAAGAATCGAGTTTGAAAGGTGTGACAAAACCTTGAACAACTATCAGAACATTATAGGCTCAGTAGAAGGCGGAACATTATTGAGCCCTTTAACAATGGCTACAGGTGTATACAGATGGACAGGACTCCTACAGGACTACCACTCTACAGTAGTGTGTCAAGACATTTCTCTGAGAGTTTTGATTATTCTATCCGTAATGAAAACTTACCTCCAACTAAAATAAGGTCACGCTCAGATGACAGCATTGCCTGAATAAAACGCAGCCCCCTCATCTGCTCCGATGAGGCCGCTGCAGTGGCTCAAGTCGGAGGTTGGTCAATATGCAAGCGTGAACTCCAGGTACATTACTTTGGAGTGTGAATCGGAGTAATTCTACTCTTCACCTCGTATGTTATGACGGAAGACAAAATAATTGCAGCCATTATAACTTTTGGAGTAGAGCACTGGGAAAACCATCTGACCACTGAAAAGACTAGAAACTGGGGCGAGTGAAAACATTAGATCCGTGATGATCGATGACGAGACTTTCACCTTCCGTTTATTACGACATGAATCGAACGGAAATGTGTGGCCATCCTCTGTTAACGTTTAATGCTCAATTCTAATTCTGTATAGGATTCTGATAGTCAATATGTATTGTATGTATACATTTAAGGTTTAATGGGAGCCAGCGACCTCTCTGCTAGCTTCATGACTAACCTGGCTTGCACGGGATTGGTTGCAGCGGCAAAGTCATCTGCGAGTCAGAGGTGACCTGGAGGGGCTGGCTGTTCGGATGGAAAGCCGGGATCATCACGTAGGGCATGTTCACCTGCTGGGACGAGGCAGGACAAATACACCTTACATACAAGTTCTTGCCTCATTTGGTCTGAAACACAGATTTCTGCACCGTGACGTGTGAAAGGTCTTGAGGGCTGACCTGGATCTGCTGCTGAAGCAGGTTGATCTTGTGCTGCTGTTGGATCAGTTGCTGCTGCTGCTTGGCGATCTGAGACACACAAGATATGTTCATTCTCACACGCATTGTATGTGACAGACAGACACAAGTGCACACAGCGTAGCCAGTGGTCTTCGTTCAGGGACTCAACCCACCAACTGTAACTCACTGCAGAGCATATGAATCTAAATATACATTTCAATTCCACACTGTACAATAGGTGGATAGCATATGAATAGTTATACAGTGTGTGTAAAATAACAGCATGGTTCAACTGTTGAGCCAAAAATCTGATATGTGAAATCTTTGGGGCTGAAACATTTCAACTCGTCAAGTCTTATATCATTGTCATTCCAAGTGAAGCCTGTTTTGACCTTTGCAACCACAGAGAGATTTCCAGGGAACACAGAAACCTTTTCACAAAGTCAGAAACTTAGTTCTAGTCTGGCTTAGCTCTAGTTTTGGATCTTCGACTGTCGTTGCTATTTGACAAAATGTCTCCGGTTCTGAGGTGGCTGGGGCTTTTTTTGAGGAGACGTTTTAAAGGGAAACTCCACCAACTTTACACATCAAAGTCTGTTTACACGTCTTATAGACTTCTACTGCATACGTTAAAAACGGTGCATAGAGCAGTGATAGAGAAGTGATGTCACCTGCCACAAGGGTATTTTAAGTTTCTCATTTAGCTTCTAGGAATTCTCAGTTCCCAGGTCTGTTTGATCAGAAAGGCTCATATAATCGTTTATAGTTCTCAATAGACAGCGCAGACACATTAATGTTTTGAAGTGACATAATGTGGGTATGTTTCAATAAAGTTATGGTATGCTTGGAATCTCTGAGTGCTACCTGTTCCTGCTGTTGTCGAGCCAGCTCCATCTGCTGCTGCTGTTTCTCTAGCAGCAAGGCGGCCATGTTCCTCTGCTCGGAGTGGGCTCCAAGCAGCTGCTCCCTCAGACCGCTCAGCTGGTTGATCATCATCAACAACTGGAGCTCCTTCTCTGCCAGAGCCTCTGGGGTACCTGGAGGAGGTCAGAGGGGCAGGTTTCTCAAAAAACTGCTGCTTCACTGAGTGAACTGTGTCAGGATCAGTGTTGGATGGAAAGGGATCTCTATAACGTTTTACAATTTGTGAGCAGTGTTACGAATTACAATTTTAAAGCGGCTATCGTTCATGTTTATATAATATCATTTCATGCTGTGACAATGTGAAAACAATGAGAAAACAATGTGAAAACAATGTGAAAGGTGTGGCTCCTGGTGAAAAACCTACAGAGAGTTTCAGCTCATTGTTTAACTGTTCAGCTGCAACTTTCACTCTCACTGCTCTCATAGCATTGTTTTCGACCACAGAGGGCACCTGTTGTTGGAGAAAAGGCTAAAAAAAACACAACTTGTACACGACCTGTTCAGCACCAAACAGCATAGAGACGCAGTAAAAAGAGTGGCACATCCAGCAGCTAAAGAGCCAAATATTTTCCGGAAGGGTGGGTAGAGACCAGAAATAGAGCCATAAAACTGCCTCTGACTGCTGGATGTGTAATAAAGCAACTGTTTGCTAACAAGTGCACCAAAACAACTTAAAAGGTGACTGACAAGTGTTTGGTTTATAACCGGTTTACGCTGCCAAGTGGCCAAAAATATGTTACTACCGTCTTTATTCACGGTTTTTACTTTTGTTATGTCTACTTCTACATACTGCACGATACATTGGCTAGATGTTAACTTACATTATAGCCACAGTACATAGAAATGATTTATGGGTTTCAGTCAGGTTCGGTCACTTCAATTGACATGGTGCTTTTAAGTTCTTTTAGTGAAATTATGATTATTATGATTATTATTATGATTATTATTATTATTATTATTATTATCATCATCATTATTAAAAGGTAAGCCTGAGAAAGTAAATATAGTGTAAAAATAAGTTGTAAGTGATATTAAGTGATAACTGATAGCGTTGGAGCTAAATGTCCTGTTAAGTACTTGGGTTTGTTATCTATGTGACAGCACTGTTAACGCACCGCAGAGACTATTTTTTAGTTGCTACACAGTACATATCTGTAGTCAGGGTTAACAGGCAAGCTGTAACCATGGTAACGCCTGTGCAACATGGTAACCGCGAACTCAGTGCTGCAGCATCGGGCCGAAGTCGGGGTCCAAAGTAAAAAACAGAACGCCTGTCAAGTTCAGGTTCAGACAGAAAAATGCGGCCCAAGCATCATTAGTGTTGTTCTTGTTGTTGTTGTTATGTATTTCTCATGGTAAAGGCATACATAGGGCAGTAGCAGTAGTAGGTATTACTGTATATAACAGTAATGTGTTGGACATGCTGGTATGTACAGTAAGTGGTGTATAAATGGTATAAAGGTGTTGGTAGTGTCTGAGAGCTGACCTTTCAGTTGTCCTGCCCCCACTGTGCTTTTATCCAGAAGTTTCTCCTTCCAGTCAGCATTCAGCAGCTTCTCAATGGTGGGCATTACTGTTAACAGGACACAACAGGTACTCAGCAGAACCGCACTGGGCTGCACTAGATGGCGTGAAAAATATTTTCTGTCAAATAAAATCCATCTGACACCAAACTACTTTCTCAGCCTCTCCTCTGCCTTCCTAATGGCATTGATTGAAGAAGACATTTGAGGTGCCGAAGGGCAGAGGTTGTTTGTGCGTCTGGGAGAAGTTTTGAGTGTTTGAGTGAATCAATATTTGGACAGAGAACAATCCAAGGTCAGCTAGTGGAGAGAACTTGAGAAAAATTTGAAGGCGAAGAGTGCAGGCTGGTGAAAGACTCGAGGGCAGGGAGAGTCTCGGGAGCAGCTCGGAGAGCAGCCTTTCACTCCGCATGTGAGTGTCGAACAAAATGAGACAAAAAAATAAAAGACCCCGATCCCCCTGAACCCATTCAGAAACCAAAACAACAGCCTCGCTTCGCCAGACAAACCGTCACTTCTATGCATCGATTTTCAGCAGACTGCATTGTTTAACGCTCAATAGCAGCAGAATGCAGTGCACTTAAACACATAAGATATGTAGTCTTCAAAGTCTGGTCAGTGAGAAAATTGTATGGATGTGTGTTTGAGCCAGAAAGAGAGAAAGACTTCCATAGAAGGAAATAAAAAGGGAGCAGAGAGCAGACAGGCTGTGGAGGTGCGCTGACACTGATGTTGTAAATTCAACATTAGTTGAAGAATGGTGAACACTTCTTGTGGTGAATTCAGAAATACAAGTTCATTTCAAGTCTCATGCTACTGAGCGGTACAGAAACAACTTGTTCAAAGGCCTTAAACAGTGTGTCACCTGCGCTTTTCATTTGTTTGATCAAATATTAAAGCTGCCCTGTGGAGTTTTACTCCTCAAGCACCTCAAGCTGTTTTTTTTTTTTTTTTTTATGTTTGTTTCATGCATGAGGATGCTCAGGATAAACATTTCTGCAGTTTCTGAGGTAACTGCAGGCTGGTAAACATGGATGCAAAGATGCAGGCTTCAAACTTTATTACTTTATTTAAAAAAAAAAAAAACTCTAAATGTTTTATAAGGAAAGAAATGGACTGGGTAGTTTTGTTAGACCCTTGAAGATTCACACAATGTGTTGTGGTCAGAATCACTGAATGTAAACAGAACTTTTTGTTTACCAGTAAACTCCACAGGGCACCTTTAGTGAGGCTACGTGCAGTACTGTAGGTAATCCAACTTTTGCTTCCCCGAGTGGTAGTTCCCTAACTCATTCAAAACTTGTTAGAATGCCAACTGTGATAAAGTTTTGCAGGTATTTGTTCATAAATATTGGTCATAATATTTGTTCAAGGTTACGATTTTCTTTCGCTACTAAGATGGCGGCGTGCAAGCATGCAACAGCGTTGAGCTCTTCCAGACAACCAGCCTGTCCTCATCAGAAAAACGGCCATAGGTCGACTCTGACAGAAACTTGTTGTTGTATGTTTCTTGTATGTTTCTTGTTAGGCAGCGACCTCTAGCGGCTGTGGTAATTATCGCGGCTGCAAAGGAGGAAGTCAGGCGAAGTAATATGAAGAGCAAAAAGTCTGCACAGGTTCAAACAAGCACAGGACTTTGATTCAGAGGACTGCTGTTCAGGTCCAGTGTGAAACCAGAAGTCAACAGTGAGTTCTTTTAACGCATTAACGCCGCTTTTCCACCAAAATTAGCTAATTCTTTTGAGCGTCACAACCACCGTGAAATGACTCGTTTCACTTTCATAATTTGAGCCATTCAGTCCAACAACATTTGGAAAGTCTAGAAGAGCCGCACAATTAAATAACTGTGATCGAGGTACTGAGCAGCTTTCATAGGAATGAACGGGTCTCTGCCTCCAACACTGTGTCCAGTAATAAAACGTCTTTAACAGACCGCATCCCAGATTCCTTCTTTATTCACACGCCACCACCAGGTGTTGATAACGCGTCATCACTTCGTGCTTCAGAATTTAGCGTGTTCACCCGGGTCTTACGTTTAGATCAGGTCTACTGCAGAGTCAACTGAGCCGGGTGTAAATGCCAAGTTTATTTGACCAGTGGAAAAGGGGTATAATGTAATACAGTCATGTCCATAATGTAACCCAAGTTACTTACGTAATGTATTAGTGTTTGTAACTGAAGTTACAGAAGTGACAAAGTGATTTTAACCCAAACCATAATGTTTTCCTGAACCTAACCAAGTAGTTTTCTTGCCTGACCCTATTCAAACTGTTATGACAAATATGACATCATAATATGATGAAGTGGCCCTTAATTCACCGATGGATTCTCAAAAAAGTATGTTTAACACAGCTACAGAAAGCGAGTAAGACCTCATGTGCTAATATTTCGTCAAAATCCCGTGTGGTAGGTTAGACTAAATGAAACAGAATTAACATTCTTCTTCTAAATATCAGGAGCTATGCTTTCAACAAAGAGGAGATATTTTTCAGTTTTATATTACACCAAAGTGCAGGTCATTAAATGATCAATACCAGGACTGCTTCTTTTGTCTGTCTGACTACAATTACTTGGCAGCAGAATCATAGAGAGAGACCATATTAAGAGTTCAGACAGACCTTCCTTGAAGTTAGACGGTCCCTCTGGTCTGTCATGTGTCCTGGCCTCCTTCAGTCCCATGGGGCTTTGCCTGTGAGGCAGCTCTTTACCTGGAGAGCCCTCCTGTCAGGACACAGAAAGAGACCATCAGCTGACGAAGCATCAGAGCAGGAGAAGGAAAAGCAGGTTTAACTTTGATATATCATTCTGTGACACTCACTACACCTCCTTCAAAGCCTGTCGACAACCTGCCTGTCATGCCTTTCGTGATATCCTTACCGAAGGTGAGCAGGAGAGTGGTGGTGTCAATTGGCGGGCCTCCAGTTGATGATTTCCTGACCAATCACGTGAGGGAGACGTCTTGGGAGGTTCAGCACTGATAATGACTCCACCTCCTCCGCCGGACTCGTCCTGCTCCACTTTGACACCAACACCCATGCTGACATCCCCGCCAGAGAGGAGGTGCAGCGCTGGAGGGCTGGGCTCAACCATTCTGTTGAAAGACAAGCGCAGCCTTTAAATCCAAATGTCATCTGGGTGTGGTGAGGTTTGGGCACTTGCCAACTTTTATTTAGTAGTTGATATCATTACAGCAAAGATCAAGATAAAAAACAGTTCACATATGAATTTTACATGAGGCAACTGTTGTCTGATTGTTTATTCCACTGACAGAATGATAATGCGGGGTCATTCTGCATGTGTTCATCTCCGTGTCTGTTTCAAGTCAACTTACTCAGGGAGAAATGAGGCTCCCTGCAACATTAACAATGTGAAAGTTAAAACAACTTTTGGAAAAGAGCTGGTTGACACCTCCAGCCAATTAATATGATACTACAGACACACTAGCAGCTCTGTGGGGCTGTATATAGGAGCAGTGGTGCTTTAAGCTAAATGCTATCAGCATACTAATGCTCACAATGACAATGCAAACATGCTGATTTTTGCAGGTATAATGTTTACCATCAGTTTAGCATATTAGTGTGCTAACATTTACTGATTAGCACTAAATATATAGTATAGCTGAGGCTGATGGGAAAGTCATTATTTTTGCAGGTATTTGGTCATAAATGTAAGTATAGGACAAATCGCAATTTGTGTCCTTATTCATCCTCTGGAGAAAATGAATGTCCACAAAAGTTCATGGCAATCAATCAAGCAAATGTTGTGACAATTCAGAGTTAGTAGAAACTTTGGTCTACCAGAAGCATTAAAGGAAAATTCAGGGAATTTTCACCAAAGTCATTAAAACTTATCCTCTGGGGCCACTGAATATCTGTAGCATAATTCATTTTGTTCGGAAAAAAAAGTATATGTATACATGTCCTTAAAGGATAAGTTCACCCAAAAATGTAAATGCAGTCACTGAGGTGGGTGGAACAACATGAACTATTATAAGTCATATTATAAATTCAGCTGTGTTGCTCAATCCAACCCAATTTACTTTTTCAATCAGTGATTCATCCCAATCGGTTTCAGCTTTGCTGTTGTTCTGGCCGATGTAAAGCTGCCATCAATAAAAGAAATTAACCTCAGAACCATCCCAATTAACATTCAGTTGTTACACGGGTGATTCCAATGATGGATTTCACTGTCCCCTCTCACAGTGGACCCTTGTGTCGAGGTGAAGCAGATCAGTTTATGAAAATATGGTCCAAAGCCTCTTCGCATGGGGGGTCTCTGGTGCCTGCTGTGTGTCTGTCAGGGTCTGTTTGATGATAATAATTGAGAACTGCTGTTTTAGGTCACTGCTGAAGTCAAGGTCAAGGGTTAGATGGTGTTTGTTCTACCACCAACTAAAGTCATAGCCAAGGCCTATTGTCTGAGAGTGTGTGGGTGTTCATGCGTGTGTGTGTGTGTGCATGCGCGTGTGTGTGTGTGTCTGTGACAGTGAATAATAGGAGGTTATAGGGGAGGGAGACAGACAACGCCTCAGTGAGGGAGAAAAGGGAGAGAAAGGAAGAGAGGACAGGTTGAGTGAGAGAGGTTTGAACCACAGTGAACCTGAACATATCAACTCAGTTGTGTGTATATGTGTGTTTGTGTGTGGTTGTGTGTGTGTTATTTCCCTGCTCTGCAGCAGGAGGAAAGAAAAACACAGCAGACAGCAGAACAAAACAAACAGAACACACAAGGGCAAAAAGTGCACATATATATTAAGAGGCAGAAAAAAAGCCATTGTTGGAGCCAGGGAACAAAGGAAGCCGGGACAATGGGGGAGAGGCTGACAAAAGCCGCCGGCCGCAGGAAACAGGCCGGATAACAATGCCAGCGGAATGTGCCGACCAACTCGGGAACACAGCAAAAAAATGCGGAGCGCCACCGTTCTGCGGAAAGCATAATAATGATTAGAGCCCCCCCCCTTCACCCAGCTCTCACAGCCTGCATACTGTGATTCTGAACAAAGCCACCTGTCTGCCAGGGTCCAAGGCTCCAAACCTCAGTGATGTATATGTGTGTGTGTGTGTTTAAAGCCACACTGATAAAATACAGTGAGACTAAAACAGTAAAGGCCACCTCATCTTTTACGAAGTGAGACACGATGACTCGACCTCTGTAGTCGTGTGGTCGCTGCTGGAAATCTTCTCCACACAGGAAGTGATGAATCGATGCATCGATATAGTGCAACACAAAAAGTGTCCTCATAACCAGAGTGAGAGTGGCTCTGGCAGTGAAATTTAGGCTAAAGCACCCGCAAGTCACACGAGTTAACGCACTCTGACTGACTGTATTTATGGGTGACGGCTCCACACAATCAACTCATTGTTCTTCTGCACTGAAAACCTTCTCAGAATTAAAGGTGCAGTGTTTTCTTGTAAGTTAAAGGTCATGTTTACATTCTCGGTTTCTCACCAAACCGCAATGTGAGTATCCTTGAGGCCTAACAAACATGTTCAATGCATTTCCTTCCTCAGATGCAAAGCCGATTGTTTACACTGTCTGAAACCTGCATTGTTTACATCCATGTTTGCTTGCTAGAACCTTTTGTTCTTGCCTTTAGCCTTTGTGTCATCTCCATACCCATTCCCTTCATATACAATTCATTGCTTTATACCATATTGCTTACTTTACTGCTATTATACTCTGTTTTGTTTTTGTTTTCTGAATTTTCTTTATACTTTATATTTACTTGTTTACTTACTTGTTTTTATTTCTGCTGTGGAGTCAAAGAATTTCACAAACATCTTGAATCTTGAGTCAGTGAAAGAGCATGAACCATCACCTGTATCCTCGTGCGCTCGATAACAAAACATTGCTCCATAGCATCACTAATGGTCAAAACCCTCCAGAGGGCACCTTTAATTTACACTGAACAGTTGTCCCATACCTAAAAAATCCCTCATCCAGCCAACTAACTGCTGTTGCAGCTACAACCATCAGACACTTTAGGTTATGCTGCGTTCTTGACAACTTGGAACTCGAAAAATTTCCGACCAGAAAAAAGTGCAAGGGAATGCAACTGGAAGTGCTAGTTCCTACTATGGCAGCACCAATGGGGAGGGTGTGGAATGTATTTGTAGATGACAGGACTTGTAAAGGGCTAATGCATAGAATGTTTAGATGCATTAAAGAATATGTAAAGTATAGGAATGCAACACAATTGCATCTGTTACCTTGTGTCATTTTCACTCCTCTGGTTTGTTTATACATGCAAGGAGGCTGCACTGCTGAGGGTTCACGTGTGTGTGCACTTGCCTTAGTGTTTCATGTTAACTTTCGGCATCATGCACCTGTAAAACACTTGGAGATTAGAAGTTGGAGATTTCAACGAGGAAATTCCGACCTCTGACTGGAATGTAGCATTAGTTTTGCTGTTTGTTTCTCTTTTTGTCAGAAGAATAAAGGCCTGTCGGACAAGCCATAAAAAATTAAGGTTCAATGGAGACAAATCTTCTTTGATATCTCTGTCTCTGTCTCTAATATAGTTAGTTAATAGTTAGTCAAAAACAAACTACCCCATCTGGTTATTTTATATATCAGTGGTTTCTCAATTGATTTTTTTCTGAAGATATACTCTGTGATGATATATATGTATCATTATTAGTATGATACACAAAGAAATAAAGAACTTCATGTATAACATTTGCCGAATTAACAAAGAAGCTGAAATAATTAAGAATTTGTCACAGACAGCTTTTTCTTTAGGTTACTCCTCAACAACTCACAAAATTTAGCAATTTTATAAGGGAGTCTGGGGAATTTCTTTCCCTCTTCATCTCCTTCACTTGTTCACTGTGTAGTTGCTGTACAGTACCTGCTTTGAGCTGAACAATGTCGGTTTTCAGGTTTGCTGTCTGCTGAAGTGCAAAATGTTCTCGAGGTATTACATACAGGCTATCCTGGTCATTCAAATAAACAGAAGAAACATGAATGTTGCACACCAGTTACTATGATGTCATTATCAACAGCATCGCTGCACTAGATGCCACTAAGTCCCCTTTAACTACTTAATACAGTTAAATCAATACCACAATATGTATGTAAATATTTTTTTTCTCCAAATAGGACAAAATGGCAAAAAGTATCTGCGCAGTTACAGATAAAATAGCCAAAATGACTGTTTAATGCAATGAACTGTGTTCCGGTGTTATTCATTGCATGAAAGTTCTTTACACATATCGGGCCACCCTTAGTTTTTAATTACATTTTACTTGGAACCATCAACGGTGCAATATGTAAGAACAGACCCTGTCTATTTCTCAAAACAAACGGGAATATCAGAATACAACCAGGATGACCGCAAGCTGTTGCTAACTGTAGCTGCCGTTAGCTAGTTAGCTCGGTTAGCCATTCATCCAGTGGTCCGAACTGGGTGCTCGTTGACCAGGGGAGCGTTAGTGTTTACACTGCTTGCACAGGAGCTTTTCTTTGCTAACTGGTTAGCACAGCTAACTTCAACTAAATATCTCTGCAACACAACACATACAGATCATTAATTACGTGTTATTTCTTCACAGTCTGTAGTTAATGTTTGAGTGTTTTCAACTAAAATTCTTACATATTGCGCCTTCACATAAATCAGGTATTTATAAAACTATAAAAAAGTGTGATCATATCATCACCATTACTGATTCCACTACAATAATCCTGAATTTTCACCCGGCTCACTCAGCTCTCTCTACCTGTTACTCTGCCCGCTGCCTTCTGTTAGAAACCAGCTGTGCACCTTTACCAATGAGCAGAGCCAGCTTCGTGCTTCACGGAGTTTGGCACGGTGTTCTCATAAAATAACTACCAGTGTTCTGCCAAATGCATAACACTGTTGTTACAGCATTTCAACACAAGCCACCTGTCTGCCAAAGCTCTAAACCTGCACAAATTGTTTGTATTCATACCTGTGTGTGAGGGTGTGCATGTGTGTGTGTGTGTGTGTGTGTGTGTGTGTGTGTGTGTGTGTGCGTTCAAACACTGAATCATTTCCCACAGCTGATGGTAACTAAATGTAGCCCTGTAGCACATTAAATACAGCTGCAAGTGGAGGGAGCAGCACCACTCAAACTCATTTGATGCTACCTGCTTGACTACTGTTGACTTTGAACACGATCGCACACTCAGCTATTGGTGTGTGTGAATACGTGTGTGTGATTGGGTCAGAATTTTGTTTTCTGTTATTAGATAGAAATTTCCCTCACAAAAAAATCTATCCCTGCTCTAAAATTGTAGTGTCCCGTGACCCAAATGTTGTGACACTCGTCATCCGTGGTAACTGCTGGGATGAAATATCAGCTAACAGCTTTTAACCCACAGAGCTCTGTATCAGCCTAATCCTGTCTGATTGCTATTTTCAGGTGTGGTGTGTGGTTTTGCTGGGTGTGAGGAATGAATGAGGATTGAGAGGTGGGAAACTGTTTATCCAACACTGCAGCAGCCGCCGTCAATATCGGCAAGGGCTTGATTGCGTGGCGGGGTGATGAGTGGGGGGAGGTTGGGCTGTCAGTGGCAACACACTGAGTTTTGTCCCACGCTGGAAGTTATTCCTGGGTCTCCCCTCCACGTTCCACAGAGGCTCGACTGTGGGGCTGCCACAGGTGGCTTTCACACGCCTGTGTGTGTGTGCATGTGTGTCGCCGCCTGCAGAGGTATGCACAGAATCTCAGGGACCCGTTGAGCCGTTGACAGCGAGGAATGCGTCAAGGTGTGTGTGTGTGTCTATGTGTTTTACAAGCACAAAGGATTCTTTTAAAACAATGCCTTCAGCGTCTTACATAGAACAATGCAAACCAGTCAAGGTTATCGCTTCCCTCCACATCAGTCTCATCTACTTAAACACACACTTAGCCTATCTGCAGCTGTCTGCGCCCATGTGGAACCTGACCTTGTATATGTACAGTATGTATGTAGTGTGTGTGTTGCATGATTCGAATAGCACCGCCTTCCTACGGGGTTATCTGATTGAGGGCTGTTTTCCGACCACCGGCAGTGCTGTTCAGCTTTTATAGGCACTCACCGCATGCCGCCAAGAAATCACAATAAAACAGACCTCAGAGCAGCTGTTGAGGTTGACGAAGTAAAACGCAGACTACTGTTAGAGACTTCTGCAACACTTTTCTCACAATAAACATATATATCTGATTAGATCATCACTGACAGATAAATACACCACCCAAGCAGGTCACATTTCCATATTATTTCAATGCAAATGTATAATGAGTCGGATGCACCATTTTGCATTAACAAACCGACACCTGCGTCCCGGGAATTCCTAAAAGACGAGCCGCGGGGCACTGGAAACACTAATGTCGCTAATCAATACTTTTTATATTTGCATTGGATCAAATGACTAAGTGTGATGTAACGTTGCTTGTAGGGACGGATGCACTGACAATTATCACCAAGTGTTTTCCTGAGCTCTAGCGGAGGCTGCCCAAAGTTGCCCCGCCACAATAATTTATATGCTTTTTATTATTTTATTTTTTTCTGTGATGTAAAAATGATCTTTAAGTATGTAGGACCTCTAATTATTTATTTTACATAAGCTGAGCACAGTGGACAATTTAGGATCTGTGTGCTTTGGATCTGAGTACCTTGTTGCATCCTGACAATATAGTGGCCCATCATTAACTTTCAGGTTTGACCCTTCAAGAAAAAAAGGTCCTAGGACCCCTGCTCTAAGAAGCCTATTAGCCTAATTTAGCTGGTTTAGCTGGTTTTGGTCGTCAGGCATACAAACTCAGCCAAAAAGCTCTGATAACCCCACTGTACACTACCTACACCAGACGAAGTAAGTGACACGTCACATAAAAAACAAGTTAATTTCCTTCTTTAGCTGCTGAAGTTTGTAGGAGACCAAAACAGCTAAAAGGAGAGATTATATTAGTCTGAGTCTACAGAACGTGGTGGGGAGAATTTTCGAGAAACATGACTCGGAAGGACTGACAGTGTTGCTGTCTGTCTGTTAAGATGCGTAACTAGGCAACTGTTTGCTAACATGTTAGCTTTGCCAATTTTACGACTTGATAGAAGTGTTTTAGGCTCGTTCTGTTGCCCTCAAGTGGCCAAAACTGTAAATTACTGCAGCTTTAAAAAGTAAAACCTGAGCCAAGTATCAAATTTAGAATTCGTGTGTTCCAACTCGGACTGTCATGACATCAGATTTTCACTCTTTCAGATTATCGTGGCTGAAAAAGTTCCCCATGATGATATCATTTCAATATCTATCTAGTGGAGAGTCTTTGTCCGTCATTTCGTCCAACACGCAAATAGTTGCGACACACTGGGTATTATGAAAAATACCCCCCGAAAAAACTTTTATATTTGGAAAATAAAGCCTGAACCCATATAAATGGCTTGATACTACTACAGTCAGGGGTTTTTGGTGTGATTTGGGTAAACTGAGCCTTTAAAAGAAGCCCATTGTGGCTCACTGTCAGTCTGACCACAGTAATGGCAGTGCTGTTACAGAGCCACACTTGTCCCGTCCCCCCGCTGTGAACTGAATGCTCCTGTTGCTGCAGAGAGGGAGGCGATGGAGGATGACAGCGGATGGAGGGAACATGCCTCTGCCCTCAGATAAAAATCAGCCCGTCTCCTTTGAGCTCCGACAACACTGAAACCTTACACTTCCCACGACACAAGAATCACTTCACACAAAACCTTCAGTTACCCAACAAGTTGTAACACGTAAAACCCAACATTTCCCCCCCGGGGGATTGGCAATGCAAATCCCTTCTGTTGTTCTCTCTCTCTTTCTTTTCTTGTCTTTTCTTTTCTTCCTTTGTTCCTTTCTCTCTCTCTCAGTGTTTTTCTTCCCCCTCCCGACAGGAGCAGCTTGTTGGGTTTATATCGTCCTTGTCGCTTTCCAACTAGCGCCTGAGGCAGAATAGCAGAGTGCACAATAGACAGAGAGAGAGAGAGTGCCAGTCTCAGCAGTTGAGAGCAGCAGGATAAAGTGTTAGACATCTAAAGAGGTTTACTTGGCGATAAACAAATAAAGACATTCTCATTGTCAACGCCGAGACTGACAGCTGTAATGGCAGAAGGTTCCCCGCAGGAACGTATCAAAGACAGAAAACCACAACACATCTCACTCAGCTGGCTCCGGCACAACAGTCTATTAAACAACAACAACGAGAAAGCTCATGTAAAGTACCTCACAAGCATTTCCACAGCCACTCTCGCCATACTTTGTCCCTGAACGAGAAACATCTGCAAAAGAAATCTCTCACTGATTGTCCCTTTGTCGACTGCGTTTAGTGACAGCGCTCTTACAGTAAGTTTCCAACCCGCTGTGCGGCCGTGCTTGGACAAGTGCGAACCACTGCATAAACAAATGTTATGGGGCGATGCTTCACAGTGAGTTGTATTTGCTTAGGGATGATAAATGAATCCAGATAGTGCTTGTCTGCCCACAGGGCCTGGCTCGGGCTGATTGTGGCAAGAGCACCTGAACACCACTGAAAGACGGCGCACCTTATCTCAAATCTTTAATTTGAAAAAAAAAAATCCATCCATCACTCATCGTTGAAAAACAGTGAGGGATGTTACTTTGCATGAAACCAGCTCAATTATGTTAGTCGGCAACTATTTTTGATCATCAAAGGATTGGTTTGAGGCATCTTTTTAGGAAAAGAAAGTCAAAGTTCTCTGATTTCAGCTTCTTAAACATGAATATTTGCTTCTTTACTCCTCTATGACAGTAAACTGAATATCTGTGGTTTGGGCACGAATGAGACATTTGAGGGCGTCATCTTGTTCTTTAGGAAACACTGATCCACATTTATCTAAATTTTCTTCCATGCATACCTCTTCCAAGGCCCAACAGTCCCCTTTATCACATCAAATTGCACTCACTCATAGATACCAGCAACCTAAATTTTTTTCATCACGATCCATGCATTACTCCCTGCGAAATAAACGGAAACGTGGAAAAAACACCCAGTTAAGTTAAGTTGCAATGTTAAAGAAAGTGAGAAAAAAAATCCTGGATTCGTCTCTTTATCTGCACCAAAAGTTAACGAGGTCTATTCTGAGCTGAGACCGATCCTCCATCCAATTATTGTTGAAATCTTTTGAGTAGTTTTTGTTTAATCCTGCTGACAAACCAGTCAACCAACAAACCGGCATGGGTAAAAACAGGCAGGTAAGGAGGGTATTAGATATCAACAATTATATTAAATGGCAACTATTTTGATAATGGATTTATTGGTTTGGGTACTTTTTAAGAAAAAAAGGCAAAATTCTCTGATTCCAGCTTCTTAAAAGTGAATATTTTCTGGTTTCTTTAACAGTAAACTAAGTATCTTTGGGTTGTGGATGAAACAAGACATTTTGAGGACATCATCTTTGTCTTTGGAATAAACTGATGGACATTATTCACCATTTCTGAACTGATAAACCAAGAAAATAATCAACAGAGTAATTTACATTGAAAACATAACTTGCAGCCCTACATCAGAGACAAGCATGTCATTTTTTATAAAAATTCGAGCCGAGTCAAACTTTGTGCAAAGACTAAAAAACATGTTTCAATGTCTATAAACTCAATTTAAAAGAGTATAGCTGGCACTGCAACCCCTCCATCTACCCTCTCGCCCTCTGTACTGACCTGATAGGGAGGAGTGGACGCGAGGAGATCCAACAGCGCTCCCTGACTGGAACAGAGTTGCGGACACAAGTCATGGTGACTGGCTCTCTCTCACCAGTAATGCCCGTCTTTTCTACTCTTCAGTTACCTCTGACCCCCCCTCCCTCCCTCCTGCCCCTGTCTCTCCTCTCAAGAGGGGAAGTACAAAGAGCCTCTTCAAATCCCACCATACAGAGGCCTCATTTGCATAATTAGCATGCTGTTGCAGGTAACCGTCGCTGTAGTACAGACGTGCATGATACCGATCGAACATCAACAAACAGGTGTGATAGTGTTTCTAACAAATCAGCTTTATCCTCGACTATGATTTCCTGGATATGCCTAGGGAGGGATAATACCAGAGCGGTGGTGTAAAGGCCAGGAAATAACGTGAGACGGGCTCATTGTTTCTGCTGTTCAACAACGTCTTAATTGAAAAGTGAGGAAACTTTAATAAACACGCTTTATTGTTTTTATTAATGCTTTTTCTGCTTCTAATAAATCCTGTTCTTTTTTATTTTTGAGTCAGAAAAGAAACTAAAAACCAGGCTGCAGATGCAGAGGCTGTCATAAACTGGATTTTGTCACAAACCATTCAACATGATTGAATGAAGAAAATAAATAACATTCTTTCCATGCATATGTTGAATGCTGGCTGTTCTCTACTCGTTGTACTTCTGTTAGATGAAGTAGCACCAGCTGCTTATGAGACAATATGACCATGACTGAGTACATGAAAGATGCTACATTCTCATATAACCCTTTATTTTTTGCATCACATTATTTTGGTCAGCCGGTCACATTTTGCTTTTTGACTGCCGTCATTTGTCAACGCAGTGATGTAGAAGAAAGTGCAGCAGGTTTCTGTTGCAAGCGCAACATTGCATTGTGTAATTCTTTTCCGAACTGCTACGCTCTCCCGTAGTGACGCGCTAAATCTGGCTTCCTCCCAGATTTAGTGACGCAAAGTGTTCAGGTTAGTGCTTTTAGCTTAGCAGCTACATTGGATGAGCTGTATGGAGCCATTTTTGAGGGATGTTTTCTACCTTTTAAAACAAGTCCCCATCTACTTAAGGTGTTTAGTAGAATGCTGCAACTCTGTTTCACTGTGAAGCTCCAGAAATGTTTTGCCGACTAAAAAAAGGATTCATATTGTTGACATCGGACACTATATACAGCAATATGGATACATCTGTGAGAGGGCAATACTGGTCGACAGATAAATCAGTAATTGTTTACATGTTCACCATTCATTATGACATGTCATCATAGCTATATGATGTATAGTACAGCAACACTGTCAAACAAAACAACACAAAAATAACCCACAATCAAACGTTCTACCTCTCACAGACTGTATGTGCTTCCTAACCCTAACCCCAAGATATGTAGACTCATTTGCAGACCACACACCGAATACTCAGCATTAATATCTGTATTAATCGTTTCACAAACATCTTTATCAGCTGAACTTGGCTCCAATAGTGGCCGACGGCTGCGCATCCCCCACCAGTCACCTAATTTACATAACTGTTTTACATGGAGGCTTCATACACGAAATCGAGCTAATGTTACTGTGTACCAGAGATAGTTTGTATGTAAATGACGTTTACTCGAAGTAGTAATAAATCATGAGCACGGTTGTTGCTGAGTGCAATGACTATAACTGATCATGTGCATGTGATTAACCCCTGATAATATCAGACCATTAATGTGCCATTTCTTGCTTCAAACTATCATTATTATATTGGCCTTTAAAATCTCCTATTGGCAGCCTTCTAGTTCTAGGGACTGGACATAAATGAGCAAATATGTTTTTTTTTCATCACACTGAACGATGATCTGTGATGTGCTGCCAGCCTGCACAAGGAGACAAGATGGTCCTGTTCTGCTCATAGCAACAGGTGTGAGTTTCAGCAGCAAGAGAAGTGCCGATGCTGTGGTCCATAGGCTGACTAACTGAAAGGAATAAAACGAATCGCTTACTGGTCCTTGCAGTCACACGCATCAAACATAGTATTTCAGTGTTAAAGGTGTTAAAAACACGGCTGACCTACTGTAAGCTGGGCATTTTGTCCAGAACTGTCAATTAACCCAAAGCCCCAGCTGAGTCAGTGTTCTCAGAGCCCCCCGCTAGTGACCTCCAAAACAAAAAAAAACCATACAATTCACACCTGAACTCCATACACAGATTCATGCTTGGTTCACGCACCTTTTCATACTGTAATTTTTTTGCCTTTCAAACACTTTGGCTCGCTTTATTTACCTCCCCCTGACTGACGTTCAGGTAAGTTCAAAAGCAGCTTTTCAGTGAGATTTCAAGGCCTTCGGAGAGAATGCGCACGCTGAATGCGATGAATAAGATCACACCGACTGATGAAGTCTCAAAGACTTGCATGTTTGGGGTCTTGATTTTTCATTTATTTTATTTGAAGAGGTCAATAAGACGTCCACACACACACACACACACACACACACAGCAACAGACACACACAGTGGTGGAACAAAGCTGCCTTGCGTTGCTGACTAGGCCTCATTAGAGAATGAGCTCTCAGGACTGGAGACACAAAAGCCTTGCCCTCTTCTCCTTTCCTTCCCCTCTCTTCCTCTGTTCTCTTGGCCTTTTGATGTCAAGGGTACTGAACCATATAGTGCGTAGTCCAAAGAATAAGCTCATCAAGAATACACACTCGGTTTCCCCCTTTTTTTTTTTTTTGTTATCTGGCGCTGAGTCGGTGTGTGTATGTGTGGCCGAGAAGCGAGCACAGGGAGCTACAAGGCGTGATAAGGTGCTGTTGTTTCGTGGTCGCTGGTCAGCTCATCACACAAAGAGTAGTGTTGGGAATTGAGTGATAGAGACATCACAAAGACTACATTTTACTCCTCTTTTCCTCTTTGGAGTTCAGGGGCTGTCCCATAGACGCCCACCCACTCAGATCCAACACAACACTATCTCACACTTCCAATTTCTCCCATGAGTCCATAAATATTAGATAAACACCAAATAAAGTAGAAGTAGCTGCTAGAAGTTGAAAAATGCCCCATGAGGACTGAAGAAGTAGAGAGTGTGATGCCGTTTTATTCATGCACTTTGACTGTTTGTGGCAGATGAATTGATAAGGACGTGGAACGTTCTGGCGAATGATCACAGAGTTTCTGTGTCTGATGAAAAGATCATCTGTGCAGGCAGCTGTGGTGAATTTGAGCAAGTTATCTAAAAAAGTCATTTCTGATTGGAGTTTCGTGTTTGGGATGAATAAAAGCACATCCACCCGTCGGCACACACACTCACGGACAGACACACACCGGTCTGTTAATGCATGACCACAGGCAAAACAATCAAACAAAAAGTGTATTATGTATCAGACGGACAAGGAAGAGGACATCAACGCAGCCTAGTTAAATTTAATAAAATTAGACACCAGTGCTGAGGAGAGGCAAGTCGAACAATTGCCTCAGCAATTTGGAAACACGACATTTTACGGCGCATTGATGCATATTATGGATGAAGAAGAAATCAGCTGTTAAGGGGATGAATGATGTGCTAGCCACGCTCGTAAAACTCACAAAAGCTAGGCTTTCTGAACAAAGTCGAAATCACAGTCTGTATTCTAATAATACCTTCTGCAACAGATGTGTGTTTACTTTAGAATACGGACAATAAACCCCCAGAACACATTTCGCTGCGTTATTAAAGTCCCACTCCAGCCAGCGTTACTTCCTGTCTAATGGTTGTAACCAGACTGCCGTTCTAGCAAGCTCGAAACTGTTAGCGTGGATAGCGATAGCAACGATATTGGCATGGACATTAGCGTGAATAGCGATAGCTGTCACTCAAACATAAGGTCATCTTGGGTACTGAGGAGCTGCAGAGTTTATTCATGGTCACACTGTAACCTGCACTGTACCTGTTAACTATTTCTGTCTGCTCTGAATACAGCCTCCGTCTCTCTCTCACTCATCCATCCCAAAAAAAAAGCTGGGACGCTGTGCAAAACTTAAATAAAACAGATTCATTGACAAACAAGCAGGGTGTGCCGACTAGTTTTAGAATGTGTTACCTGATCCCATGTAGAACCTCGCCCCGTCATTGCTTATGAATGACCGAGCTTTTCGGGGATTGTCCCTTTCTTTCCCAATCGTGATACCATCACCCGTTACAGTTAACCCGTTCGCCTGCAGACTGTCTGTTGTTGCTCCTGTCACAAGTGACAGTTGACATATGTTGGTGGTGTCAAATTCAGAATAAGCAAATATTGACAAGCGTCACAGAATGATGAGGTCAAACATTAAATAACTCGTCTTTGCTGTTGTTAAGCGAGTACACGTCAGAAAGGATCAGCACATGATCACATTGTGTTTTATTTAGGATTTACAGCTTTTTAGTGATTCATTATGAAGCTGCTGCTACTTTTTAAACATACAGACAACAGTGTAATGTGCTGTTCCCTTGTAGTGAAAAATGATTAAAAGCTGGCTCTCCTCATTAATCATTAAGAGGACACTGTTAATAAGGTGCACTGACTCTAATAATCTACAATAGGGCTAAGGATGCTAATGATTAATCAGTGATTGTTTAATTACCCATACAGGCTGGAGACCGGACTGATCAGCAGCTAATCCAGTTAAGTTCATCCAAACTGAAGTCGCCTCGGCTCCTAACTGTGGCTGCTGCCTCTTTCACTTGCAGCATTATCTCCTGCTGAACTGATCTGCTGAAGTTCTAACAAGGACTTTCAGTGAACGAGCGCATATGACTCAACCCTGACCGCGGAGATAGGCTCATTTTCTTAAATAAAACCACCAGGACTTCTTCGCCTGTTGTCAGGAGATCAGAGCAAACAATTTCATGGAGATAAGCTTCTTTGTAGGCTGTGGCGCATTTTTACTGATACGAGAATGAGTCAGGCTTTGTTTGTAGCTCTCTGCGTGGCTTCTGCCAAGCAACTTCAGTTTGGACATTTGTTAAACAGCAAAACTCTTTTCCAAAAGCAGTAAATATTCTAATTTTACAAGACTTTAATGCTGAAACGGTAACTGATTATCTTCATCGCTTACGATCAAAGAAAGACTGCTTCAGATTAGCATCCTAATCAGGACAAAGGGCTGTGGGTGTTGTAGGGGAGGTCTCAATCAGTCATACCCTCTTGACTTGCTCTGAGCACATTACTGCACTTTCTTCTGTGCCGTATTGACTGACGGAGCTGTCAGGGTTGTGGTTTCTGTTTCTCTTTGTGGTGCGGTTAGGTTTCTACAGAAGTGATAAATACAGAAAGCAACATCCTTTATGAAGTGTCAGCTTTGGTTTCCCCTCTGACATTAACCTGGCATCTAGTAACACACAACTAGTGAGGCTGTAACCAGGCACCTACAGCACTACGGAGCACACAGTCAGGTTCTGCTCCGGAACAAGGGGTATTTTTAGGGTTTTGTTACACCACAGTATAAACTGTGCATCCACAGCGTATGAGGCTATATTTTACTGTGGGATGTGTATTTACAAAGTGGCATGCGATTTGGCAGTTCACCTAAAAATAACACAATGGTTTTATTTTCTCCTCTTTGTCTAAAAAAGGACAAGGAGCTGATTTGGAGAGCAGCCCTGTCAGATGGAGCAGAAGGACGGATACATTCAGATGAATGCTAATTGAAAATGAGGGGCATACTCTTTATTTTTTCTACATGCTCGTCCAATACAAGCGGCAAAGCTACTGTATAAGCAACGAGCACAGAAATATGCTGAAGAAAAACAAGGACTTTTTAAGTGATATCTGAAAGATTCTGAGGCGTCCCGTCAGTAATCTTCCAGTCAACAGGTTTAAGACTGGAGGTAAGTGCACAGTTCAGAGTTCACAGCCTCTCCAGACAGCCTGCGCTGTGCTGCCTTAATTTACTGCTTTCAAGCTCAGACTGTTTGTGCTTTTCCTGTAGAATTATTGTTTCAGTGTCAACGAGACAAGAAACAATACGACAGCATACGTTCTCTATGTTACACAGCTCAGTTTTTGTCTCCGCCGTCTCTAAAGCTGTGGGGACATGTTTGGAGTGGAGAGTGTAAACAACCAACCACTAACGTATAGAAAATATATAGTAAAGCAATGGCCACAAAGTGACAATGCATTAACAGCATACTACTTCTACTTATACAGAGGGACACACATCGACACAGACAGACTAATAATAATAATAATAATAATACGGGATACCAAAGAATATTACAGGAAACTATCAGAACAGCTCTGATGAAGGCCCGGGGTTGAAATGATACAACACAAAAACCATTTCAGAAAATAACAGGGTTTCGCGGTATTACAGAATTATTCTTAAGATCATCAGTTACAACGACCCTTAAACACATGAAGACAGAAGGGTTTCTTCGGTTGAATACAGGCTTTATTATAATTCCACAAAATATTATATCCTATATATTCTTTATAACACTAATGCAGGAGAATTCAATATCACAGATAAGTCAATGTACATCAATAAATGTCAGTTTTCGTACACCACGGTATACTTTCACATCAGTATACCGCTGCAACACTATGCAGGTCATATTTTCTTAATATGGAGCTATTCACATGTCAAACATGGTCCCAGTCACATGGTCATTTGTCCTACTGACTGGTTGTTGAGTGTAAAGAATGTAAAGTTGGGTCTCATCTAATAAGGACATGTCAGAGGGCAGAAGCCAAACAGAGCCAAAGAAAGAGATACGAACGCAAAGAAGTTGGCGTGCAGCAGATTCATGACTTGTTTGTCGTCTAAAAACGTAGTATTTGGTTGGTTTTGGTGGACCTAGCAGCGCACACCTCTGACTGTCTTAGCCAGTGCTCTGAGTGCACAATGTTTTTCAGTCATTTGCTTATTTGGCGTCATGTGTATTTGCATGGGAAGCGATCTGTGGCTGCTTTGTTCGACTGTTTTGGCGGTTATATCAGAAGTTTTATGCCACAAAGCCTTTAGGAAGGTGATTTAATACAAACATGGACAACGGTTGAATATATATTTAGTTGAGCTGGATGAATGGATCATGTACAGGAGTTAATAAGGTTTACAGGTTTACGTTGACTTTGCACCCTTAGACTGAGACAAACAACACATTGTTTTCAGGTATTTCAAAAATATATTTCAGTTGCAGGTTGGTTAGGTTTAGGTTCAGGCAACAAAACTACTGAGTAAGGTTCAGGGAACTATCAACTACTGGAATGGGTTCAGGAGAAGATCATGGTTTGGATTAAAATAGTAAGTCAACGTCTACTTTTGGTTTCATACAGAATCTATTCAGTGGTGGTCGCCTAAATTATCTCCGTTGTCCATCCAATGCGCACTCGTCACACAGGGACAGTCTGAGTGAAACGCAAAGATCAGTCTGATCATCCGCTGCTGTAGATCACACTACCTCAGGAGTAAACAAATGTAACATCCCAAAGACACCATTAAAACACAGCTCAATGCATTAGTCAAATATATATAACATTTTGTTAAAGGGCCATTCTACATTATGAACACTTTTACTTCTGATCAGGTTCATTTTACTGATAATTTATCTGTGCTTTTACACTAATGTAAAACTAAATTAACTGTAATTGGACTGCAGGGCTTTTACTTGTAAAAGAGCATCCTATAGTGTTGTACTTTCACTGAATTGAATGATTTGAATACATCTTCTATAAACGCTGTCCTCTGAAAATGTTCTTCAGTTAAAAAAAGCAAGATAAACTCAATAAGTCTACGATAGCTGGTGATTTTGCATTACAGGGCACAGCTCTGACCTCGTGTTTAGATGCATTAGGAGTGATTCCAGTGACATGTTTAACATGTCTGCTGTGTTTCCATCCTGCTCCAACCCTTCATAAGCCTCTCTCTCTCTCTCTCTCTCTCTCTCTCTCCCTGTCTCTGACCACTCTCTCTCTCTCCGAGGCTTTCTAAATAAGATGTATAAATAGGCCGATGACACAACTGCGCCCTTCACAAAGGAGAGAGAAAAGAGAGGAGAACAGGACTCTGGCTTTAGTCACGGCCGCTTTATTCTCCTGCTTTTCAGAAGCACAGGTTAAAAGGCAGCCATTTTTTCTTTTCATGCCTCCCTCCCTCTCATCCCTCTTTCTCTCTCCCTCTCTCCCCCTCTCGTCTCTCTGAAACAGGTCGTCCATTGTGGCGGCTAGCGAAAGGCTACTGTGGCATTTATCAGAGAGGAGGAGGAGGACGAGGGGGGAGAAGACAAAACACACTCCCAATAAAGAGATAGAACAAGAGAAAGGGAAGAAAGGATGTGTATGAAGGCCACTTTTTTTTTTTCTCCTCTCTCTCTTTCTTCACAAAGTCCCCCCCACCCCCACAGCCTTTCCTCCCCCCCGCTCCTTCAGGCTAGCTCAGACAAAGGAGGCCCGACTCTCACAATGTGCTCTCTCCTTTAGCCCGGCACACTTTATATCCTCACTCCATTCACTGCTGCTTCTTGAGAGCACCCACGTGCGCACGACGCATGTGTGTGCGTGCGTGCGTGTGTGTTTTATGGAGTTTGTAATGGTGGTAGTGGGGGTCTATGTTTGCTGAGGGTCTTATAGACCAAGGGGCCAGGGCTCTGAGGTGTTACTATGGAAACGCCTTTGAGCAGTAAGGAGCACAACAGGTGATTCTGCTGAGGGCCTGTTCGTCTCAGCATTGAGAGACCGCAGGAGGTCTTCGCCGTTCCTGTGTGCGTGTGTGCATGTGTCTCACAAGAATAGCTGCTTATGCCGCAAACAACTTAGTGCCGTAGGTCTTAACCAGCTCCAATAAGTCGGAGATCATGTCTGAAGTTGCAGGCTGACCGCCATAATGACACGCTGCCCGGCCCGGCCCACAGACCCGAGCACACAGCTGATGTATGTGGACAGTGTCTGAAAAATACACGGGAGGAACACTGGAGGAAACAGTTTTTTTTAATGCACTGACTCATTGTTAGCACTGACAAAAGAGTCAATGTCAAGAGCAAGTCAATTCAAACATAAATGCCAATTCAAGAGGCGAAAAAGAACAGTGAAGGCTCGGCTGTGGAGTGGAGACAAGAGCTGTGAAACAGAAAATATTTAGGACCTCAGCGGAAACATAGTTAAAGCAGCTATGTTGGATATATTACAGTCATGTACTGGACCGAGTGACAACGTGAAAGGTGTCGCTCAAAGTGAAGAATTATCACCTGAATCTGAAGCTCCCCTCGTCTTTAAGGAGCTCATTGTTGAGCTGTTCACCTGCAACTGTAATGTTCAGTTTTGGCTCAGTCTCACTGGAAACCACACAATTTCTGGCCAGAATAAAAGCTTCTCTTCACGCTGGAGCACTTTCCTCAAAGCTACAAAATCAATACCTTTTTAACGTCAACAGAAGGAAATGTTAAAAACTGTGTTTCCTATTGTTCCTTATGTCTTGGGTGAGGAATGGCTGGAAAGTTAAAGCACTGGTGGAGACCATGAGAGAGATAGGATTAACCAAACACCAGTGAATTGATCCTATTACCAAAAAAGGCCACTGAGCTCCATTGTTCTCCAAAGACTTTTTAAAACATGTCCATGAGTCACATTGTGTTACCTAATGACATGTCCCTTGTCTACCATTAACACACACTATTGTTTATTTTGAGTCAATTCCACACATTCCATAAATACTCACAAGAGCACCAAATGTGGATTAAACTGCATCTGAAAATACTCCTAACAAATGCAGTATTTACTCCTGTTAAGAGTAATATAGTAATATCTGCTAAAAACTACAGTGTCCAGTAGTTTCAGAAAATGACTTCGTTTTTTTTAATTAAAATAAACTATATTTTTGTGCGTTCCTACTGAAGACACAAGTGGTGGGCTTGGGGTTGAGAGCTGCAGGCGAGGTAGAGATGTGTGTTGTTTGCTTGGCTCAGCTGTACATTTAAGGACAAAGAGAAGTGAGGCGGTAGAAGAGAAGTGCATGGCAGTCTGTGACAGTGAGGGCTGCACAGTTTATCAAAATGCTATCAAAATTGCAATGCGGCCTAGTGCAATATCTTAGTCGACAACATTATAATGAAGTACTGTTGTGCTGCAGAGATGCCCTGACCTCCTACAAATGTTGTTCTCCAGATGTAAGAAAACATGTTTGTTTGGTACAGTATCCAAAAAAAAGCCACATCATCACGATACATGATGTTTTCTACCTTGTCCGTTTGGTTGCGAGTTGGCTTGTAGGCAGGATTACACAGAAAAATCTTAACGTTTTCCCACGAAACTTGGATGGAGGACGGGTCTCGGCCCAGAATAGACCTCATTAACTTTTGACGTGGATCCAGACATAGGGACGGATCCAAGAATTTATCTTTTTTTCACTTTCTTTAACATTGAGGATAAACATAGGATGTTTTTCAACATTCTGACTAATTTCTCAGGGAATAATGCGTTGATATTGATGGAAAAAACAGGCATATTTAGGTATCAATGAGTGAGTACTGTGCAGGCGGGGACTGTTGGGTCTTGTCCATTCTAGACTCAATATATATATTTTTTTTATTCCGGAAAAATGAAAATTGTGATCAAAAAGGATTATTTGCACTCAATCACAATCGTAACATCCGTCAAAATAATCTTAAAATGATCCCCCCCCCCCCCTTACCATAACATGCAGCCATACTGACAGCAGTATGTATCGCAGGTCGAACTTTGACTCTGTAGATTGCACAACAACAAGAGTCACCGGAGCGAATGATGTCGTCTTTGTGACTGATTCAACATAAGAGTTTAGAAGTGCATTACATGAGGCTAGCAGTGTATGTCAAACTATATGTAGTAAAGAAAATGTACTTCTAAGTTTGGTGTCTTTTTCTTGTTAAAACACAACTACAGATTTAAAACACGTTTGTGTTTTTTCTATAATCTAAGGAGAGAAAGTTTCCACAGTCTGCAGGTGATGTTTGTTTGTAGAAGCGACGAGCTGATAGAGCAGTTAAACGCTGCATACTGAAATTTATCTGGGTGGTTTTTCCTGCAATTGTGTTACACTTGCAGCAAATGATAAAAGCAAAAAGAATTAAAACATGGGAAAAAAATCCTTATCTGACTGGTGAGGAACAACAGCGAGCTGCAAACAGAGATAGAGGCAGCAGAAGAAAAAGTTTCGGGTTTGTGGCTGACGACGACCGCGACGGTGAATTCGCTCATCAGTGGCTTCGCCGCTGCCACAATATCTAACGGTAATCTCAGCTTTGTTTTGTCTTCTTTCTGACTCAGATATACATCATGCATATGTCTTAATAGGTCTGATCGTGCAGTAAGACTGACATGTAGAAATAAAAGACTGTAAGGACACCTGTTTCTTCCTTTATTGGGTACTAAAAGAGATATCACACCTGAATGATAAGTTATATTGTAGTTTAAAGAAGAGATAGATGTTTTATGTGTTGCACCACAAATGTTAGAGTCAAACAAGTAACCAGCTTATACAAAGCAGGCTCGATACTTCGCTTTAGATTTCTCTGATTTTGAAGGGAGATGCAAATAATGCCACTGTATCATTCTCTGGAGCAAACAAACGGTCACTGGGCATTTGCAAATAACCACACACACGCACACACACACACACATGCACACACAAACACACATAACAAACTGTGAGAGTGGGTCCTGTGTCTTTAAAAAAGAAGCATCTACATATTTCATATGTAATCGTAGTTTTACACGACAACAGAGGCTTGTTGTTGGAGCCCAGGGGAAAGTCATGTAAATGAACCAGGAAACTGCTATGTTTTTATTTGTCCAGGCAGAGCTCATGTGTCAATAGTGCGTTTGTGAAATTCTCAGGATCGGCACAGAAATAAACAAATCGGCTGGAAAGAAGCTGAGAACAAGCTGATCATACCTTTATCTTCAGTCACGGCGAACAAAACAGCGTCTGTTTGTGTGCTCTTCTCTGATGGCAATGCAAATCTGTTGGTTAACGCAGAGAAAGTTGTAAAAAAGGATCATATTAAAAGGAAAGAGCCCTTTTGTGCTTTCATTGTGGTAGTGTAAAATGCCTGACTCCGAGTTAGATACATGTATAAATGTTTATTTATTAATCATAATCATACATTTACTACATCTCACTCAGTCACACATTGTTTCATTAGAGCTCCATGTTCATCAGCTCAGCTCTCAGGAGATTCTGATACGTTTCTCTCCCTAAAGGCTCTTTAGTAACACTGACAACACTCATTTATCATAAATTGAATGAACATTAATTAACTGTTATTTCATCTAACCCTAACCCGTTGCATCTGATGCCTACAATACTTTGCAAATGGTTAATAGATAATACATTTATAGTTAACTGAATTTTAGTAAAAACTCATTTCACTGTTAACAAACAATTAAATATGTTATAAGCCACTGATGAAGCCACTGTAAAGGTTTAAAAGCACCAGTTGTAACTTTAGAATGGCCATCCAAGTGTTTACATTTTTAACAAGAGTGTTATAAACATCAGTTGCGACTTTAGCATAAACATTTGCTTAATAAATGGTTTATAAAGCATTTAATGTTTGCTAACAGTTAATTAACTACTAACTAATGTTTAATTACTATACATTTAGTATCTATTAACCATAAAAAGTATTTTAAACATCAGCTGCAACTTTACAATAAAAATGTGCTTAATAAATGGTTATTAAAGAATGTAACGTTTACTAACAGTTAATTAACTATTACCTAATGTTTAACCAACTCTAAAATGACCATTAATGATGATGATTTTTAAAAGGTAGGCAGATTTCACAGCATTTCACAGTCACACATAAAGCACATAAACCTGCTCATTCATGCCTCGCACGCTAAACAATGCAGGGCCGTTATGTGACGAGCCGAATGGGAACAGTGAGACAAAAGAAACCTGTAGTTATGGCACTTTGACAAAACATCAGAACTGTAAAAAAAAACACACATACTTCCTAACAAAAGCTTCCCTCTCAACTCTATATTTAATGAAACACACCTTGGTCCTGTAGGAGCTTGTATTTTGACATTGCGTGCTGAATGAACACATTCAACGCAGGCGTGCACACACACACACACACACACACACACACGCGCAAGAAAAAGTTCAGAAAACTCAAGTGCTTTTTTTTTTTTTTATTATTGAGGGATTAGAAAGTGTTTGAGAAATGGAAGGCAGCGTTGAAGGATGCTTCCGTTCTTTCTTCTTCAAAACTGATTTACAGCTGTTGATAAATAGCCTGCCACGGCTGAAAGCGCGGGCTTTACTCCGGCATTGTTAGCGCGTTATTATGAGCTTAGGACAGCATTCAGTGCACCTTCAGAGCACAGCTGGCAGAATGCAAATGCACTGTTTGCGATGGCATGTGCAGGATGGAATGAGATCTTACAAATAGTTACTTAAAAGCTGTTTAATCTTCAGCTCTATACTGTAGAATAGAAAAACCTAAACATGTTAATACTACATGACTGCTTTCACACACGCAAAGAGACAAAAAAAAAAAAAAGAATATGAAAAATGTAAAGAGTATGAATCATCTAACCTTGCGAGCAGAGAGGAAAATCAATCTCATTCATATTATTGAGGTTTGTATGCAGCGGTCTTACCTTGAAGGTGTATAGATGCTTACAAGGTTGTGTGTGCGGCTGCTGTTGTCTCTAGGTGTCTCTTGAGAGTGGCCCATCACCAGTGTAAGACTTTATCACCGCCCAGCATGAGCCACAGCGTGCACGCCTGTGTGTGCTTCCTATGAAGTTCCTGTCTTTTTTTTTCTTCCTCTAACAAGGCAACAGGTGGAAAGTGTCTTTAAAAGTCCCGTGAAGAATGATGCGAGGCGGTGTTAAGACGAGGGAAACTGGAATCAAAGAGCCTCTCCACCTTTGTGTTTCCCTCACAAAGAGATGATTCTAAGAGCCTCTCCCGACACGCTTATAATTACTGCTCTCTCTCACCCGGTTTGCCTCAAAGATTAAATAAAAATGAAGACGAGGTGCATCTCGACACTTAGAGGAGGACCAAGACAGGCAGTTCTTATGAAAAGAGGCATTTTCTGAGCACTTGCACTAAATGTACTGGATTCTGTCTTTGTGATACTGATGCACAGAATCACTAAAGGCGGTGTGTTCAGGGGTCATAATGGCTCAACATGGAGAGGAGAGCAGGCTGTTACTCAATGCAAAAGAGGACATTGTGAGGCATGGAAACCGATTGTGATATCACACTCTTATCAAGGATGTAGTGAAGAATTAACCAGAATAATCTCCACTTTCCACTTTATAAGTCACAGATCAGGAGAAAGCACCCTCGCCAGCTATGAAGCCCGACTACAAACATGACACCACAGTAAGTTGAATCAAACTGCTGCCACCTCCGCAGCATCTCTAAGCAATAGACCATTTCAAGTACAGCCCGGATTCCTCAATCGTTTTGCTTTTAAACTATCAGAGGACAGTGGAAAACATCCAGCACACTCTCCCTGAACCCAAGGTGACACATTGAAATTACATGTTTTGTTTTGCCAACAGACCAAAACTCAAAGATATTCTCTGTACCATCATGTAAGATAAAGAAAAGCAGAAAATACTCAAATGTGAAGCTGGAGAACGTCTGCAATTAGTTTTTTGCCTGAAAATGTACTTAACTATGTGTCAGAGTAGTTTCAGATACATGTTCTGTTGGTCAATTTAAACTACAATATGAACATTTCTGGAGAATAGTGTTGCTTTAATCAAGCAGCACTATTACCTCTACAAACAATAGTGTCGCTTTAATCAACTAATCACAATGCATTCACGGTAATGCTGCTAGTCTGCCGTCAGACATGATGTTTCCTAGTTATCAGCAAATGGGCTGACGGGGAGACTGTTTTTTCTATTTTCTCTGTTGTTTTTTTGTTTGTCTTTTGTTTTGTTCTTTATTTTTCTTTATATTTTTTTAAAAAAGAGTCCAATTTGTTAGAAAGCTGATTTATGAGTCTCATTCCCATCTCGTCAAACACTGAAGCTTTGTGTTGAAACATTTTACATTGTAGGTTATAATTTAAACATCTTTCTTTTGCCTGATCCATTTGGGAAACAAACTGGAAATTGGGAGATTACTGGTCAACTCAAGTCAATTTTAAATGATCTATAAGATAATCTCTTCAATGAATTTACTTCTTACTTATTGTTTTTACATTTTTATAAGAGCCAATATTATCGCTCCATATTGGTGTCAACCATTATGAGCCAGTATGAGAACTTTTGCAGGACATGCTTGGGGTAATGTATACTTATTAAATTCTCAGCAAGGTTTACTGATTACTGATTATTAGGAAAAGTCATTTTTGCAGCACAACTTTAATTTTAACTGAAAAAAAACTATTAAAATCATGATGGTGTGACATTTTTGGGGGTCTGTACTAAACAAACAGCGGTTCTCTTACATCTGGAGATCAAGGTTTGTTGGTCAGGAGATCTCTGCAGCACAGCACTACTTCATGGATACTGCACTTGGCCATTAATTAAATTATTGACAATATTGAAATCATCAACATGATATTAACTTTTCAATTACAATATAGCACAATACAGCAAATGCATGTAAAATCAGGGCTAAAACTGACGATTATTTTCATTATTGACTAACTTGTTAATTATTTTCTGGTAAAAATGTCAGAAAACAGGGAAAACTATTGAAAACGTCTTCAGATGTTATGATTTGTCCAAAAACTGAAAAAAGCAGAGAATTCCACACTGGAGAAGAGAGATGTTTGTAATTTTGCTTTGAAAAATGCCTCAAAAAGTCATTTTATCAGTTTTACCTCTTACACTTGGTCATTAGTTTGGACGGCAAACGATGATTCTGACACACCTCCCAGCCCCAATCAGTCTGCGTATCTTATTATACAAGCAGGGAAAAGAATAAAATGCATGCGATTAATGATGAAAAGCGCTGCTGACCCGTCTGAAGCTTGGATAAAACTGTCACCTGTCAGCGTGTTTATCAGTCAGTCAACCAGCTCAGTGTTTTAACTTCACACTTCTTGTGATTCTGTCAAAGGAGACAATGCAGTCAGAGGGTTTTATTTAAAAAGATCATAAGGCTTCCCCTGAACCCAGTATTGTTCTGTGTGATTGGCTTGGCCTCACACTGCGCTAAATGAGAGGCTGAGGAGTACACACACACACACATACAGACACACCATTCTTCTCTATTGTGGTGCTCCTCTGTGGACTCCTGCTTCAATAGGATTCAGAGAACAATGTCCAGAGGATATAGAGGGTCAGGAGGAGAGAGGGAAAAAAAACCTTTGTCTGCTCTGCTGCCCTTACGGAGACGTACCACGTACGGTGCACACATGTGTACACAATCACATTCTCACTTCAAACACTCACACACATGGACGAACTCTTTAGAACGCAATGCAACAAATACAAAAGTATGAAGAATATCTTCACAATAATGCAAGTCTTGGTGTCCTGGTAAAAAAAAAGAACAGGTGTGGCAGCATAGCTCATTCTCACTTTCAGCGCATAAGATACAGCAGCCTGCTCAGCGGTTTAACGCTGTGGGTACCTTCTAGTGTCACTTCTTGAAGCACCCCTCCCATACAGTGGTAGAAAGAATAAGTTAAGGGGTGGCTGGAGCGGTTGGATGGGTCATAGACTGGATTTTACCTCCAGAGACCAGGGTTCACGTCCTGATTGTTTCTAAGTTATTTTACATAGATACGTTAATGTGTGTAAACGACACTAATGATGTAAATGATGTACTTCTGTAGCTTTCGTTACATTGTGCGAGTTATGTAACTCGCGGAAATTTCATTGCATGAGTTATGGGACTGAACCTAGTTAATTTAACCCAAAGTATGATCTTTTCCTAAACCTAACCAAACCACTACAGTTTGACGACTTCATAAGGGTAAATCAATGGCTGGCTGAGTTTGTCATAGCCCAGGTTTATTTAGGTTTATCAGGCCTTTATAGCCAGTCAGATACTGGATTTTGGAGTATAAGAAATCTGCTAACGATATATCGGCTGATTTTTTAAATAACATGAAAAACTATCTTGATATGGATCCTTTACATTAGATTGTTTTGTTTTTCTTAATTGTTAAAGACACATATAAATCAGGACAGGGTAAAAATCATCTCGTCAGTGCTCGTAGTTAGACTGCTCCTAAATCACTTCGAGCCTGGTTACACATGTCTATACCAAAATCTATTTTTTCTTGCTCAGCCAAAATCTATACAATAACGACATACTTGAAATGAGCTGTTGTCAGCCGATATTATGGTCTGATTAAATCAATGGGTCTACTTCTAACTAAAGTTACATTCAAATTACAAAACTAAGTGACCTTTAGTCCTAAAAATAAAACCTGACAAGCTTTGCAAAAACCACAAGGTTGTTTCACAACACCCACTGCTGCTCTGAAGGTATTTTACAGAATAACTCCTTAAACCATACGGATAAAAAAAAAAGATATTCCTATTCAGGTATTCAGGTAAAATAATAGTGCAGTCTTTTTTTGCCATGGTTACCTCGGGACTGCCCGTTGTTTCCACGGCCCATTATTCTGAAACCCCAATAGTCCAAACTAATGTCGCAATGGACTGAAAGCTCATATATTCGAGGTTGTGGTTAGGGTTACTGTACGCCGTGTGGTATATGACCAGAAAGATGGCATATTAAGGTATAAAACCCCCGCGATTCAGCACCATGGACAGGGCTTCGGAAATATTGGACGATTGTAAGAATGGCACGGCCCAGATTACCTGTAGTTTAATACAGTGCAACTGTATTTAATTTACTACATGAACCCATTCACCTGCAAAGACAAAGGTGCAAAAGAGAGAGGGAGGGTCTGAGTTTAAGGGTGAAATGCCAAACTACTCCTGAAGATCATCCTCTGTTTGTGTCAGAGAGAGAGCAGTATATCACACAGTATACAGTGGTGCTGACAGACAGGCTCGTTTCTTTACATCTGCACTGCTCAGGCCTGTTCTCCGCTGTGGAAAGAAAGAAAGAAAGACAGAAAGAAAGAAAGAAAGAAAGAAAGAAAGAAAGAAAAGGAGTGGTGGCAGCAGTAGGGGGTGTGAAGATGGGAGCGAAGAGCGAATGAGGAAAGAAAGGAGATTGATGGAGAGAAAGGTCAGGGACTCCCCACTGACGGACAGCTTTGTATGCAGCCAGCCACTGTAAAGACGAGTGCACACACATACACGCACACACACATACACACACTCCCACACACACACACACACACACCCACAGATCTACAACTCCACAGTTCAGTAGGACCCTCGCTGTGGCAGAATGCCCACGAGCTTTCACAGACTTTGTTCTCGGCGCTGACACCGAGACGTCACCTCTGAACTGGTCCCAGACCTGCTGTTTGTCCATCTGCAACCACACTGAAGCTCTCCTAAACTGGGACAACCTCACTATTGATCCATTTTAAACCACAGACCCTTATTTCTGACCCTTGTCACATGCCTGCAGGACTCCTGGCACCACTGACCTCCCATGATTCTGTATGCAGACTACACGACTGGGTAAATGTACATCAAAGTCACAGTCGACAACTCACAAGATGTCATTCGAGTACTTTTTCTAAAAATGTGACCACTAGAGCAAGTTCTAATTATTCCCTTGCTCTCCCAAACTTTTGCAAATGAGCTGAAGTGAAGAGAAAAAAACAGGGTGTTGAAGTCTTTGGCAAAATGTTAACGCCTGTACCTATTCTCGGTGAACCTGCTGATATCCGCTCATTTGCATCTGCCAACAGACCTGACATCATCACCACCATCATCATCATCATCATCATCATCATCACCAACATCTCTCCTAACTAGATAATTGTGTGAGCTGCGGTGCAGCTTTGTCAGCCAGCCTCTCATTTCAGACACAGTGAGAGGAGAAAATAAAGATGTCAGAGGACAGAGTGAGAGTGGATGGAGTTGCTGGTGGAGGACATGTGGAGAAGGACTTGTCAGAACACACTGGGCGATGTGATGGAGGAAAGCACAAACGGGAAGTTTTGGGAAGTTGTAGATTTTTAGGCTGACAAGTTTGAGCACATTCCGAAAAAAAACACGCAGATCCTCGCCAGAGATTCGAGAGAAGTTTTGAAAGCAAATGTTGCGTGACACAAAGACTTCCACTGAGTTCTCATTTGCATCACATCTAAAGCAGGAGTTCACGACAAAACGTCTTTTTTTTTGCATAAAGCGCATTTGAAGCGTGTTGACGCCGATCAAGCCTTCACTCACCAGTCCCGGTGCGCCCTGAGCTCTCCGCGAGAAAAGACAAACTTCCGTCCTCCCCCTCTTCCTCTCCCGCTTTAATTCCTCACCGCATTCAAAGCACGGCGGTTTGGGACAGAGAGGTGCTCGCTACGTGCGCGGACTTCTCTGCTCCGGTCCTTCAAAAGTGGAGGGAGCCCGGCTGCTGGTGGCGCTGGTGGCGGTGGATGTCTGGTGAGATGAAGACAGAGCGAGAGGGGCGGAATACTGCTGCGGTGCGTAAATGTTGTGGAGACGGAGAGCGCAGCCCTGCTCTCACTCACTCAGTCACTCCCGGTGACTTTCTATCTGCTGGTCTGGGTTTCCAACACTCACCGTCCGCTGCGCCCTGCCGCTCACCTCCCACTTAAAGGGAGAGGGACTGATTTCCAGGTGGCGACACACACGCACGCACGCACACAGACACACACGCACACACACACACACACACACACACACACACACACACACACACACATTATCTGTCTCTTGCTCCTTGTCATCTTAACACACAAATCGATCAGGCTATTGATCACTCTTGATTGGTTAGCTCCTATCAATTGACAGCCTCTCCCCCTCCTTCAGACCTGTATCCAATCCAATTATCTACTCAGGCTGCAGGATTGTTTTGTTTTGTTTTGAGCTCATGTTGTACAACTTCCTGTGTAACCAGTAGGCTCCAGTGAATCAGTGAAGAATTATTTCAATAATGAGTGATTTTTTTAAAAAAGAATTTAAATTGATTGATTAGTTGTTTGAGTTTTAAAATATTAGAACAAAAGTTAGTATACTACACCCACAACTTCCCAGTGCCCATGGGGAAGTCTTAAAATGTCTTAGGGACTGTACGAAAATTGTCAGAGAGGGGAGGAAGTCATATGAGAGTCATTTATAATACTAGCTCAGGTCCCATTCAAAACATGCTGTTCAGAAACCTTACATGACGCCTTATTCACTAAACCCCTGTCTTCAATAGGGGACTCTGCGACCCCTAGGGGGTCCTCAGAGTCACTGCAGTGGGGGCGCTATATTAGTTTAGTTATTTTGAAAGTTTTTATTTGTTTGTGTCTTAAAACACACATTATCATAAATCAAACACAATGCACACAAAGAGCACGATATTGATGACAGTCTACCCATCAGTCCTCATGCGCTCATGTCAGAAAGCCTAACGGAAACATTTGGCACGTTCCGAATCGCATACTTCTTCTTTGTACTTTTAGTACGTACTGCAGCTGCCCTCACATACTGTTTCTTCCAGTATGCGTTGGGACATACTACTTCATCTTTAACTTTGACCCTCTTGCTCCTGTATGCGTACTTACACTTGAACGCACTGTCATCTGTCAATCTGTCAGTGAGCTGTCAATGTTTGTGCTCTCTTGGCTTTGTTTACATTCACCCTGATGCATGTGATGTATCTTCCGCTGCGCAGTGGATTGTGGGTCAGAAAAAGTGTACTGGCTTGCATACTGCGAAATGCGGCCGGGTGTAGTAGGAATTCCTGCTATTTTTGGAATGCTGCATTTCACATACTTCGTATCGGGACATACTAAATCTTTTTCTGGCACAGTAAATAGTATGGTAGTGTGAGTATTGGAAGGCAGGAACAGCTTGGCCTTCAGCTTCTCGTGGATCATTGCTTGCAGGGTGGTGTTGTGGCAGTGGGAAGCTCGGCGTCAGAGCACAACCTTGCTTAGCTCGCTGCCACCACAACCCAGCAGGAAGAGGAAGAAAAAAATGGACAGATCGATGGATAGACGGAGAGATCAACAATCATGTCTCTGGACCAAGGCTTTATGTTCTGATCACAACCACATGAGCAGCTAGACCAATACGTCTGCTTTAAGAAACACAATACTCGTGGGTCAAATCAGTGATTAAATGTTATCTGTGTTTTTCCACTAGCCTACACTCACCCTTTCATTCTGCGTCATAACAGAAAGCAGAAATGCAGTAAAGATAAATAAAATAAACGAATCCTCACAATTGAGACGTTAAACAAAAGTGTATATTTATATGTTTTTATTTTTGTTTAATAAATTACTTTACAAGATCATTTGAGTTCCATCGTTCTATTTTTGGGGGAGCAGCAGCAGCAAATAGTCCAACCCTCAGAGAACTACCAGCGTGGGTAGAAACAACTTTTTTATATAATTTAGGTGGAATTACCCTTTAAAGGGGGAGGGTATGGCCAGAATTCAGAGGTAGCTCAAAATACGGGGTGCATCATATCACCAGAGTAACCGCTAACTGCTGCTCACTTTGCTCTTTGCTTGGTATCTTTGACTGTAGCTAGCTGCTGTAAGCTTATTTGCTCAGTTAGCAGTGGAGCTAAGTTGCCCTGTTAGCTGACTGGAGTCTGCCTCGACTGATCCTCACATCATGGAAGGAGTCATCTTGGACAACAGGGCTCAGTTCAGCCAGGCTCAGCTGCCTCCCACACCAGACTGAACACAGCGGACTGAGGATACAGTATGGAGGTGATTTACAGGACTGTGACTGCAGAGACAGGAAGACATGGCAGGCAGGAATAGGAGAGACATGCAGCAGCAGAGGAGTGAGACAGAGTCAGGCATCAGCAGGGGGCCAAAACGGTGTGTAGAGCCACAATATCTTATCCTAATGTAATCAATTGTGGAGTTATGTTTACCAAAGCAGAGGCAACCAAGGCTGTTTTATTTCTTTAAGTAGACTTTGAATAAAGTGTGTTTTAGAAAGTTATCAAGGCAAAAAACACAAAACCATGCTATGCCAGTTCGTCACTCGTGACAAAAGAAAACAATCACACTTAAAGATCCAAAGAAATGGTCCTAACATGTTGGCCACTGAGGGAGCGACCTTAAGAGTAAAGGCAATTGGACAGGCAGCTTGCCCCACACATGTTGCCAAAAGGATGTAATTCCATTTGCTATGTACAATAACAAACTGTCAATGGAGAATTACAGCGACTGCAGTTTGTTGTTTAGGAGTCTGCTGTGTTATAATGTACTGAATTTCACTTGGTCTCCTTTTACAGATACTGTGTATGCGATCATCAGTGTGTGGACACATTGAATGAGCTGAACAAAAGTGAAATCTTGGGGATAAGCTCGAAACAAGTTTGCACCATGTGTCATCCAACTCTATTGGAAGGCAAATGTGTTTATAGCTGTTCCAAATAGCCAAGCTGGAAGGTGATGGGGAGAGTCAGCCATCGCTGAGAGGCGTGAGATTGGAGATGCAATTACATATGGGTATAACACATTTTCAGACAGCCTCTCCTAAAAAGGCATTCATGGTGTTGCACTCAGTGGTTCACATGAAAATTGACAGAAATATGGTTGTAATTGTTGCAAAAAGAGAGAGCTTCAGAGGTTAGTCTGAGCCCTACTTACTTTCCCAATTCCAAACACCTGACAAGCAGTTCTGATGGACTATACTGGCGCCTTTACTTGCAGGCCTGTAAGAAGATTGCACAGAAACAGGACGTGCATCCTTGAAATCACTGGTTGTGTGGCTTTCAACTGAAGTTAACAGAAGACAAAGCAAATATCTCAGGATGTAAGTATAATGTGCATCTGCTAGTACACCATGATGTCTCTACTGAAGATGCAGTGTGTTTTAGAAAATATGTTTCTGTATGACCAAAGCCCTTTGAGGCAAATGTAGCCACCCAGCAGCCATTTTGGCGACACCCCTAGGCGATGATTTCTGGGGAACAGAGTCACTTTTAATGGTCACCGGGACATAAAAAACGCAGTATAGAATCACCAGTCAAATTTGTTAAAATCTGCTTATAAGGTTTGGTGACTTTGCCTCAAAACAAGGTTTTAAACACGTTTTATCCCCCACAGGTCACACTACACCACGACACCAACTTCTTTTACAGCACAATGCAGAGTGCCGCCACTTGACTCCGTCAGCTCATCCCAACAGATTAAACAAATGTGAGTTTAACACTGTTGGGTAACGCTACTTTTGAAAGTTACTCATTATGTTACAAGATTACTGCCAAAAAGTAAAAAGTAAACTTGCTAAGGTACTGCGTTATCTACTAAGCAAAGTAAGGTGTTAGAGTACTTTAGAGTGACCAAAAATTACGGTAAAACCACTTTGCAACTCGTTGCGCATGTCGGTTATATTGTCCAGGCGGCCTGTAGCCAACTGTGCGTGGGGCTTTGAATTTGTTGACTCTACTGACATTTGCTAGCCTTCTTTACGGCCCACAATCGGTAACTCCACAGAATAATAATAGGAATGACAGACACAATATAACTTTTACAGCTCTGTGACACTCTGACAGCGAGTTGGGCAGAGGCACACAGTATTAGGTACAGCTGTTTCAATGAAAACAATACAACATGGACTGTTAAAAATGCATCTAATGAACCTGTAAACTACAAATGCTGACATAGAAATGATTAAAGCACAAATACCATGAAAGTGCATGGGCTTTTTTTTTTCAACACATACCTAGATACAAATGATTAAACTTGCATTTCACTGTGATGTTGTTCTTGCCCTTTATGCCCAAAAAATTCAAAATAATGGGAATATTTCAGCAGATGTTAATGCTGTCCTCTGCCATTTAGCTACATTGACTTAGCTAGCTACATGCACACTGACACAACTGTAGGTTTAGCAAACGAATGCTTCAGGGATTTTATTTTATTTTTGTGGCGACAAAAGGAAAAGACAGCATTTTTTTTACAGTAGCTACCTAAATGATGGACTACTTGAATTGCAGAACTAATGTGTTACGTTACTCGTTACAACAAAAAAGTAATCAGAGTACTTGGAGTGTTTGAATAGCTTCACTTTTCTTGCTCTGTGCATTAGCGTGATATCCTCCTCTATCCTAGCTATTAAAGATCCATCTGCAGTCAGACAGAATCAGTTAAAGCTGTCGTGAATCTTAATTGTATCGATCGCGTCAGTGCAACAACATGATTGGCTGAGATATTTCCCAGTTCAGCTGTGATAAAGCAGATGATTGGCTTGTGGGGGGAAGGGGCCATCTCTGGCGTTACGGACGTTCCTATCAAAAATGCTTAAAGTGGATTGTCTCGTCTCTTATAACGTCTCTGGTACACCTACTTTGCATCAACAAATACGTTTTGTGGGAAATATAACGCCGACTGAATTACAGTCCAGTACTTTCAATTACTCTCTCACTTCACTTTGAAATTCTTATTTTCTCCTCCTCTTATGGTGGTTATAGGAAAACAACACAATGGCACCTCCGGTACAACTGCAACCATCAGTGGATGAATTGATGGAACATTTCGACAAACATGGCCCATCACTCTGCTTGGTTCTGTCTCCTGCAATCATTTGCTTTGTGCTTCAGTATGTCTGACCAAACAGTAGTTGTTGTCAGTGATGATCCGTCTTTCTGTTTCTGTTCTGTTAGAACCGTTTGCATACGTGAACAGTCATCTCACAACAGAAACAGAGAATTGCAGCATGCAACACCTTATTTCTGAATAACTTCCTGTCATTATTACTGTAATACACTTTTATCATGACAGTGAAAAGTTGACAGTCACACAACAGTGTTTCCAAAAAACTCAGTCTCCTCTGTTGGAAAACGCTGCCTTAGTGATGAGAATCCAAAACTGTGACTAAAAGATCCATTTTTAAATGTATCTGCATTAGTGTGGACATTTTGTACAGTAAGCTTGTCTTATTAGCATCTGTGTGAATAACGCTGGCAATGACGGAGGCAAGGAAGAAAAACACAAGCCCACAGAATGTCAGAAAAAATGTGACTGAAGAAGTGAAGACCTCATATTAAGGAAGAGAGAGAAGGAGAGAACAACTCGGCGAGGTCATGGGAGTGCACACGGTGAGGAGAAGATAAAAGGAGGCGCGGCTCTATGGGGACGGAGAGATAGAGAAAGAAAGAGAGGGACAAAGAGAGGAGGAGAGAGAATGAAAGAGAGGGAGCGAACGCGGTAGAGAGAGCTTGGCTGTGCATTGGGGGAGCTGATGTGCCATTTCTAATCCCTCCTGTTCGTGGCTTTGTGCCGTGGCCCAGCAGGAAGTGGGAGCTGGGCAGACAACAATTAACAAAAGAGCTGTGAAGAATACAATTAGCCATCAATGGCCAACCACAGGCCTTTGTGCCTGTCGCCATGGAGACGGCACAACACCAGTATACTGAGATTACAAAACCCTTTTCTATACTTCTCCTTTTTTTCCTCTCCATCTCCCCCTTTTCTCTTCTTCCCTTTCCTTTTTTTCCACTTTTCTCTTTCTTCCGCTTTCAGACTAATGTCCCTTTTTTTCCCTTTAGTTCATCTTTTCAGTCTTTTTCTCTCAGACACACACAGACACACTTATATGTACTGCTATACATGCAAACACTTGGTGCACACTCCTGTGAGGTTGCATTATGACTGAAAGCCTGGAGATTTAAGCCCTAAAGGAACCCCCCTGCACCCTCCATTAATATAAACTGACCCCCTAACATTAGCAAGCATTCCGGTTGATTTTCTTTAGACTACACAGTGATCTTACATTAACTCGCAGTTAGGTAACACCTGTGGAGGTAAGTGCCTCTGCCACAGAAGTCCATAAAGACTGTTGGATGTCATTTTTATTCCAGCCCTGCAGTTTATCCCCAGTGTTCACATCAACAGAAGGTGTTTTCTGACTTTTCTGCTTTGTGTCAACAAGCTTATACAACTTATAGACTCACACTCAGTTACCCCCAGACTGTTTCCAGGTCATCAAATACTGGTGTTTTGTCACGCACCTCTGCATCTCATGCAGACACACAAGGTACTGTTCAGCGTTCGCCTTTAGAGATGCACAGGGCTTTCAACCAGTGCATCATTACCTGTATCTGTTCAACAAACTGAATGATCTGTATGCATGCTCGCAATGGGTGGGCTATAAACAGGAAGTGAGTAGTGCTTAAACCGGATGTGGGCAGTAGCAACCAGAAACTGATTTTTTAAAGGTGCACTCTGTAGTTTTGGGGATGAAATTTGAATCAGAAGAGAAAGATCACTGATTTTTCATGCCTAAACAAACTGACCTTAAAGGACGACACAACTTCATCCTGTTCTACTTTGTTTATATTTGCTGGACCCTGCCACCTTTCTAAGAGCAGCTTGTTTATTAAGCTATGGAATATATATATATATATATATATTTGAGTTTGTATTATAACCTCATTAATATTGTAAATAATACAATTCTGAGTTTGAATTTCTTCTCAAAAACAACATAGTTCCCCTATAAGCCTGAAATTGATATTTGTTGATCAGAAGTTGTTATATTTACTATTTATTCAAAACAGTAAAGCATTAACCCTTTTTACACTGGACAAAAAGCCCACTAACACACACTGCAGTATACAGTGATGGTACATCTGCCCCAGCTACAGTTGGCACTGGAGTTAAGGATGCTGGCCTGTTGATACTTTTCCATCCATTTCTGTTCAAGAAGCACTCGACATTGTTCAGTCGGCGCTGAGTTTGACAGAAGCAAAGGACATTTAAACATTACAGTGTCAGTGTCACTACACTGTCCTTGCCAGCTGCCTGATTGGCTTTGCATTTGTGTAACTCTCAACAGAGATGAGAAAGAAGCGAGATGTCTCACTCCTCAGCTTGTTCTGTTATCAGCTCAGGAAAAACCCTGTGTCTAATCCAGAATGTTATGGATTAAAACTTTCGATTAACGGCTTCTGGTTTTAGTTTGATGAGGTATGTGATCTGCCGCTTTCTACTGTTCCCTGTTTTTCTGGCATGTTTGTGATGACAAAAAAACAGAAAGGCAAACTTGTCCCCTGGCAACGTGAGTGGCGTCAATCAACTACTTTTAGCGGGTTTACCCGTGGTGAACAAAAACTGCATATGCTCGCTAGCTTTGGTGTAAAAATGGAATATATATATATTTATGACTGAAGAAAGTCTATGGGGTGGAAAAGTTACTAAACTTAAAACGTCATACTGGAAAATGTGTGGCTCTGATCCATACTGTTCCTGCTTGTACGTTATAAAAATATTTCCAACCATACTGTGCAGTGTTTTTAACATTCTTCCCATAACAAATTTTACGTGTGAATCTGTGACTGAAATGTTATCACAAGACTCTTTCATTGTGCTGATTGTGGCGACCCAGGTGGACAAAAGATGATGATGGCGAAACAAAGTAAACTTTGATTTAGTGACGTATCACCAGACTGCAGAGTGACTTGATTCAGCTGCGAGACCAGTTCATCCTCAGCAATCCAACATAAAACATAATTCTAACTTCTAATTAAATAGAATAAATAGCCAATCTTCTTGCTGATGGTTATCTTATGTACAGTATGTCATACATTTTGCAGTCAGTGATCCCCTTCCTCCCGTCTACATCACCACACTTGCATGACTCCTTTCTTTTTGTTCATGCTAGCTCTATTTGCTCCTGTTCTTTGCGTGCTCACGAGCAGTGAGGACCGCCCCTTCATGGAGTGCTCTGTTCTGATTGGATAAAGTCGTCAGGGATACCAGAACAAATCTTTTCTCTTTTACTGCATGAGCAGGGGGAGGCGAGACATGGGTTTCAGTGATTACTGTTGAAATACAGAGCTATTTAACATTCAGATGAAAGTAACGCTTGCAGCAGCTTTAAATTGAGTCTGATTTATAACCAGTTAGAAGTCCCTCGCAGTATGTTTTAGTTCCAGGATATAGCCAATCAGGACCATGTGTAGTATATGGTCCTGCATCATGGCTACACAGTGTGACCTTCCATTAGTCTGTAAAAGAAAATCTATGGTAGGATGTCAGTGATACACACGATAAAGAAAGGTAAACACACTTTCCAAAATGTTTTCTCTGAGTTTTGAAAATGCAGCATTTGTAGCAAAAATTGGCTGCTTTGCAAACTGAAACACTTCTTGTCTTGTTGTTCCTGTCACCTTTCCTCAAAACTGCGCTTTTTGTTTCCAACAAAGCATCCGAACAACAGAAAAAACTGTAGTATGTCAAAATATGGAAGAGGAGGGAGTAGGAGATGCAGCTGTGAGACATGGGGGACCACTGAAGGAGGCATTTCTATGCATATTCTCAACCACTTACTGTATGATGTTCAACGTCAAGCTCAGCAGGTTCCCTCTGACTGTGAGCCAAGTGTCTTTACCTCTGTGAACCGCCAAAAATATTTTTAAATGTCATTTTATTTCACTTCTTTCCGCTGTTTTCTGTTTCTGTTTCTGTTCTGGTCTTCAGTGAGGATTTTTGTGTTGTAGTTTCCACACACCATTATGTGATTTTGTTAATGGTATGAAGAGTTTCAGAACACAATAACATTTCAAGCAGGCATTTACTATTTTACAAACTGAACCACAGTCGTGTTGTTTGTGTCACCTATTCTAAAAAGCACACACCATTGTTTCTGACAATGCATCTGAACAATAGAGAGAAACTGTATTTGCTGAATGCTGAATGACTACCTTCAGCCCGCCAGCAGCGGCACAATGTTTTGATTATTATCTTTTATTATGTGTTTGAATCACATCGGCTTAAGTTCCATCTGCCAATTCTATAGAGCTGATGTTGTGCTCTGCTGTGCACTAGCTTGAGAGGCTTCCCTCTTGTTTAAAGGTCTTGTGTGATGACATTTCATAGCAAAAATGAAATGTCTAGTTTAGCTTCTACAAAATCTGCAGTCTTCATTCTGTGGCAAAATGCATTGTTCATTTACAGGATTTAAGAGACTTTTAATACTTTTACTATATACAGTATATATGTATACTGACGATATAAACTTTTTCCGCTACACTGAAGTTAAATCTTTGTAATTTTTATGCCACAGCAATGTTTTCAGGTGCTGGATGGAAAAGGCCACACGACTGACTCCAGTCCACCAGATTCTGACATTTTCAGTCCATCACTGTTGGATTTGTATATCCTCTGTATTTTAATGGTAATTTGTATTCTCTATGTGCATTAATATTGCCGTGATGTTTGCGTTGTTCATATTAAAAATGTCTGAAATAGCTGAGCTGCTTTTATTAGAAAGGCACGTTAACTCTGGAAAAAATAAACAAAGGCAATAACAGAGTTGTACACGCCACACAATAGCATATTAATATTCACAGAACAACCAGTATTCATAAAAATGTGTCCATCCCACTGGTTTGCACATGCTGGTAGGTATGACAGCAGCATTTCATATAACGCTTTATGCACTCAGGATATGGCCTTTTGTGAAAGATAACAAAAGAAGATTTAGATCAAAAATCAAATCATCATACTCAAGGAAAACATCCTTTGGCACATGATACAGCCACGTGTTGGATAAACTGAAACCCTGTGGGCTCTGTGTCACGGCACCGTGCACCATGGTGTGACTTTGAGGCAGGAAAGTGACATTTTCATAACCGGGTTTATTATTCACTCGCGCCTGTTTGTTGTTTTGGTGACAGACAGTGGAGTAAACCGTGCCAGTGTGGGGGCAGAGGTGTAGTTCCAGCAACAATCAAGCTGTGAAGTGCAATTTTCGTGTCAATTATTACCAGGATTTGCATTTGCTCACACTACGTCGGAGCGCAGGGTGCAAAGCACAGGCAAACATGGATGAGGAGTTCCTATTTGAAGCTGAACTTGTGTTGGTCATCTGATGTCTCAAGCAAGAGAATAAAATGAGCAGCATTCTTCATTTTAACTACACACACATGGCTGTGGTGTGAATGATTGTAATCCAAGAGCTGTCAGTTTTTGCACCATGATGCCGTGGGAACTGTGGAGGTGGACGCATCCATTAAAGATGTTTCCTACACTGGGAAAGGGATCTTGTGAGACTGGAGCAACACAGTAACCAGTGTTTTTCAACACATTGTCACTCCCAACTTGTCAAATATGGCTGCTTGGTCAGTGACCTTAAGCTTTATGACTATGATGCTATATTGATATTTTTGTATTTATATTATTTATATCTATATTTATTCTATATCTATGATGCTCTATCTACCCCTCTAGCATCAGTTTTGCATGTGAAGGGCTTGACTTTAGCATTTATAAATATGCAATGTATGGTTACCCTTTCAAAATAAAGCTTTTCAAGCAAACATTTCACATATTTCGACATATCACTTTTACGTTGTCAGATGGTCGCAGTTTGGTTAGGTTTAGGCACAAAACTACTTGGTTAGGTTTGAGAAATCATCCTGCTTTGTGTTATAAAATTACACTCTGAGTCATCACTTACATAACTACTAAAGTTAACGTACTTACGCAATATAACTTAAAAGCAAATAAATGTTGACTCCTGGACACACACAGGGCGCTTGCTCCCGGGAAGTCCTGCATATTGCCTACCCAACCACCCCAACTGGATTTTCTCACTCTATATACTGCACTGAAGAAATGACACTGGAGGGGTAACTGCAGCGTCAAACGCAGACATGCCAGGCTGCTGTATTTGATGTGTGCCGTGAGAACGGGACAGTTTATCCTTACAAGCAAACCAACTTTTAGTTGTCGTAACGCTCGGTGGCCACTTTATCAGGAACACCTCTATAGTCTATTGTAATTCAATGCAACAGCTCTGCCATAAATTCCAACTATACAAAGTTTGTTCAAATGAAAATATGGAAATTCAAGTGTGCTATTGAAGTCATAGTTAAAAGTATATACTTCACTACATTTTATAGAGAGGTGTTAACTTTTTCTCCTCTGTGTGCTTCATGAGGTCAGCAGAATATTAGAAACACTGACTGTAATGCAGTCCAGTACAACCTCTCACTGTGACCTCAATCCTATAATTTAATGAGCATCTCGATGAATGAGTAAAAAAAAACAACAGTTTTCTGGACTGCATTAGATTGTACAGGTGTACCTAATAAAGTGTTTGCCGAGTGTATTTGCTCTCAGCGATTCTGCACCTACGACGTCAGTTTCCTCTCGGTTTTTCTGTCAAGCGTGTTTTGGACCGTTCTCCCCCACATTGCAGCTATCAGGGCTCTATGGCACACAGGAATTTCATTAGTGGCAAATGACGCCAGACTTGCCACATCTACTGACAATGTATTCCTCCTCGTTGCTGGCTGCAGGTGTACTAAGTGCCTCTGGCCTCAAAACCACCATAAGTCACTCACCTGTTTTCCAGCAGCACACAGAGCCTTACATGCTGCTAGTGGAAAGGCTTGGCATTTGTAACATCCAAATTTCAAACCAGAATAAATTCATTTTAATGAAACACACAGTTGTGGGCCTATCCAGCTCCGGAACCAATTTATTTTGTTCATTCATCAAATTCAACATATTAGTACTGAACTCAGCATAAAAAGCATAAAAGCATCATGTTGCTGATTAAAATTGGCGCCGATACTCTATTATGCACCAATAACATATAATACTGCTTTAAACTGGTGTTGCCATCATGGGGACTTTATAGCAATGTTTTTTCTAAATGTCTTGTTCTATATATGAAAAAACCTTTTGTCTTCTGCCTTGTCACTCTTCCTGCCTTTTCCTTTTTCCAGTCGCCATTCCTCTCGCTCTTCCCTGTGATGTGTCGCTGCTGTGAGGGCACTTAGTGGTCAAAAACCGTTTAGGCTCCTACAGTAACATTACAACAGCACTCAGCACACTCTTAAAGTAATCTCTAGCATGATTGTTCTGACCATGGATAACAGCTCTGGGCTACCTCACAAATGAATTCACAGCATAACGGTAGCCAAAGTAGCTGTATGGGTAGTCGGTTCATCAAATGTCTAACGTTACGTGCAGCATTGGAGTGAAGTGACATAAAGTAAACAAACACGACTATTTGTGACATGAATAAAACGTTATAACATCGCCTCGTCCACGGATATGATTTTAGTGAAGCTGTGCGGCTGCAGCGCTGCATCATCCAGAGATTCAGCTTCTCGCCTAATATATCTGTCAGCAACAATACACAGTGAAAATGATTCATTCATAGTCATCATATGCAAGTGATTCACTACAGTTTCAGTGTCAATATCTGTAGAATATGTGACTAACACAAACCGTGGCATCACTAAATATAAATCATTATCAAAGGCGGTCAATGTGCGAGCGGCACGCAGGCTGTGTGTCCTGGACGCTCTTATCTTCAGCATTAAAGTAATCCAGTGCAATAGCCTCCATCCATGGATACACTGCAAACAGGAACCACTAATAGCTCATTTGGCATATTTTTCATGGTGCCAAAAATTTAAACAAATCCAGGATACAATGCAGGACTCATATTGCAGCTAACTAACTGACTCCTTAGCTGTTTACATCCCTCAAAACCTCAAAATGATGGCGACAGTGGCTCCAAAATCTAGAGCATGCTCATAACCTGCAAATGGAAGTAAGACAAAAGCGTTATCAAAGCAAAAGGCAAAAGCTCCTAATGTTTCTGATCAAACCCGGTGATAATAGGGAACCTGATGACTTTCATGAGTTGGTTTCCTTTCTGATAAGTTAGAGGTGTACAGCCTGTAACCTGCAGCTCTGCATCGAGCAGCTCCTTCTTGTTACATTACTCCAACAGACTGAATAAAACTTCTCCCTGACATGTTTAAAATTGATACCTTGTCAACAAATCGTGTATTACTGGGGTCGACACAGAGTTATTAGTCGGTAGGAAAATTACCAGTCACTTAAATAAGCCTAATGTTTTCATCAGGATCCAGGCATTATTTCCTGAGATGTTAATGTAAATGTTGCACAACACCATACTTCAAAAGAAGTAAGTGAGAAAAATTCCTGGATCCACACCAACAGTTAATGAGGTCTATTCTGGGCAGAGACCCATCCTTCATCTAAATGTCCTGGAAATCCGTACAGTAGTTAGTAGTGCCGACAAACCAACCGACAAACGAACACGTGAAAACATAACCTCCTTGGCAGAGGTCAGGAAGGCGTAACAACCAGTTGTGTCATTTAAGATCAGAAACAGATGATGGGAGCTCCACTCCACGTGTTCTTGCTCAAACTTGTCCGCACTGGAGGAACAACAGCCAACGGTGCTTCTAGATGCCCAATGTGTAATTTTATTCATACAAAGCACACAGTTTTTGTTGAGTAGAAAGAATAGTGCCAGCTCTACAATCTCGTCGCTTTATTCCCCCTCCTGCTTTCAGGTCGTGTACCTTTGTCTGCGCTGATGTAGCCGGCCAAGCCTTGCTGAGCAGTGCCAGCCTGCTCTGTTTGTTCTGCCAGGCTGGGCTATGCTACAGCACCTTCCGCCACCATTAGCTGTAGGTTCTTGCGTAGCATTATATTACCATGGCCTGTGCTATACAGCCTCAACTTCTATTTGTACTCTTGCACACCAGAGTTTCCGTAGTAGTGTGCCAGGTTGTTTAGAAGATGAAACTTTAATGATTCCCGTGAGGATATTGAGCCATTGCAAATAATAGGATACAGAGAAAAGGGGAATATAAATAGGTACAGGGTAAACGACTATTGAACATACAGCAACCTACCAGCTTCATATGACCAGGTTTAGTAGAAATGTAACAGATGACTGTGTAATGTGACAAGTGTTGCTCCTTACATTGTTTCCAGCAGCTGCAGCAGACACGTTTTACACAGCCACACAGCTTTTTTTTGGAATTGTATTAGAGTTTGTTACTGAAACAGAGCTGAGTATTGGACTTATATGAGACTTACATTCAACAGGTTGCCAGAAACACGACTCCACATGAATGTTAATATTCCACAAGCGACTTCAGAAACAAGGTGCACAGAGCACTAACCAACAAAAAGGACTCACGTTTAAGGGAGGTTATTTCAGAGGCGGTGAGTCACTGCATCGCTTGATTCTGATGAAGACACACCTGGAGTCAAAACTGTTAGTGTTAACATTGCCCTTCCTGTCCTCACACGCTGTGTCATCTCTTCCCCAAAGTTTTAGTCCTGTTTAAAGCTGCAGTGGCTGTTGCCAGGCCATGTTCACTGGTGAGCGGCGAGCTGAGCCCCGCCGTCTGCGGTGACTCAACCTGTCATATGAGGCTGCTTTCCAGGCGGCTACCGTCAGCTAATAAGAGCCACGGCTAACTGAGCTATTTTCTAATGGCAGCTAGTTGCTAAAGCCAAAGATAGCTACAGCAAAGACAACTGAGCAGAAGTTAGCAGTTATGCTGCCTCTTGTAATGTTGGAGCTACCTTTGAATTCTGGCCATTTTTTTACATTACATTTTTTTCTTTAAGGGTAAGACTGGTGTTAATTTACATATATTTCTCTTAATGTTGATAAAATCACCAGTTGAGTTGGGGACCTTTGTCGCCTAGCATGTCATTCTCCCTCTTTTCTGTCTTGTCTATACTGTTGTATCTGATAAAAATATATAAAATTCCCCCCAAAAATGATAATACACAAATAGCACAAACCAGCATAAGGAGCACATTTGTTTGATAGCATCTTTAGGGATGAATTTACACACAGATGTTGGGAATGGCTCAAAATAAAGTACATTGTGTGTTCATTGTAATGGGGATCATGTCACTCAGGCCAACAGTGTACAACATATCACATAATACATGTTAGCTGGATCAGGTCACTGTCAGTTTTTGGTCTTTTCATGGGATTGGTTGACAAGAATAAAACACATATAACCAGGCTGAACCAGCGAAGGATTTATTTCCATTATTACTCATTAATACGACAAAAGTATTTCAGCTGGCAGGTTAGAGTTACGTGCACGAATCTGTGAGCAAAATGTTCCGCTCCCCTCAGGATATCCGTCAAAAGTTAGATATGGAACAAATTACACATGATGCACCAACAAATTCAATTTGTCATCATCTGTTTCTCTTTAACATTGTTGCTCCTTCTGCTTAAAGTTTTATTCATGAAGCACCGATACAAATACTAAAAGTATAAATTGGTGACACATTCATCAGAAAGTATACCTAGACACATGTAATGTTCTGATGTGACAGGTGAGAGGTCAAGTGGAAACAACTAAACTTTACATGGTACAACACTATCTAAAAAAAAACAACATTTTAAAGCAACAATATGTAGAAATTGACATTTTGCAAACAAAACTCATTACGTCATAACAATGCTATTTATTTGAAAATGTATGCGCGCTGTGATCCTGTGCACAGATGAGTGCAGAAACAATGATAGGGGTGAAGAGTGGCTGAGACAGAGACACCATTCAGCCTGTTGCAAGACACTGTGCCATTATTTTAAGGTTAAAAAAGTTACATAATGTTGCCTTAACATGTGAAATGTGTAAAAACAGGTGTGCTTTCTTGAATGGAGAAACAGAACCCGTGTAGATGCTTTCAAACAGGGCAACAGGACTCACTGAAGGTTTGATGAGTGCTAAAGTTATGTGAATCATACAGTACGGCCTTCACAGTCGCCAGATCTCAACCCAGTTGAACACCTATGGGAGATTCAGCTGTGAGACAGAGCCGTCCACCACCACCATCATTAGAACAGCAAATGTATCTTACAAAAGAATGCTGTTAATCGCTCTGGGTAAATCTACGACCAGGAACATTTAAGGTGAAATTTGTCTCCAATCTGTGTCTCAGTTGATTTAGAGATATGAATAGATATTTGCAGTATATACAAATGGAAAAAAGTCGCTAATGGGAGAATTTATGTACAGCAGGTTACACAAAATGGTTTCCATAATACATCACTGTAGAAAGGCATCTTAATACATAATTACACATGAGTAAAGTTAATGGCTTCATTTTTCTTAACAACTCATTTTAACTGTTTAATCATACAGTAAGTAACACTTAGTATTATATTATAATCTGTTTGCAATGTCTCATAGTTGATCAGAAATGTCACTGTGGTATATGACAAATAACAGGAAATATGTTATGAGAGCAAATATGAGTGGGTTTAAATATGCACACCAAAACAAGCCCCTGTGGCCATGTGGCAGTTGCTGGAGGCTTGTTGTAAATGAGCAGCCCAACGTAATCTACATGCAACATGTCATAACAACCCCGACCTCAACTGAAGTCAATTACCCACACTGTCTTCCTGTGTCCCACTTTGCCCCTCTTTTCTGGGGTTGTCAGATCCTGATGCTACAGATTGGAATCAGGTCACTCGACTGCTATCTCCACTCAGCCATTAGATAGATATCTGCTCTATCTGAGGGCTGCTGACTGCACAGCCTACCTGCCGCTTCAATCTGCTCCTCGCACACGCATGTACGCACGCTGAACCACTCAAACCAGGCATGTCCAGGATGATACCCCGCAGATATTTAAATATTAAATAGATGCTGAGACGACGGACTGCACCAACAATGAAGTTGAGACACCTGCAGTCGTACGTGGTTTCAGTCTGCATGACATTATGGAATCTGGGTTTGGGAGCTAGTTCAACATGTTGTGAAGTTTGAATATAGAGTTTAAATGTACTTTGATCTCATCATTTAAGAAAAGGTCTCTCTCGTTTGGGCAGATGTGGATTTTTGCATCATCCCACATGAATGTTTTTTCATATTCATGTGTCCCCTCCACACAGACGGTTTTCAGCCATGTTTTCTGCCCATATTACCACTGCAGCAGCTCCTTTCACTGATTAACACTGATTAAACCAGAGTATTATTGTGTTATCCCCACAAAATGACCCTCATAAAGAGTTTGTTGTGTCACAGAACTGGTTCAGAGCACGGAAATAGATTATGAGGAACACCGGACGAGAGAGAGAGAAGTAGGCCTACAGCCACTGCTGTGGGAGGTTTTGGGTCAATGTTTCCAGCAGCAGTGGACACTCAAACTGGACTGGTACAGAACTTTTGTCAGATCAATATGTGATGAATTTACTCCAAAAATATACACCAGTTTGGAGCAGATGATGAGGGTTTGTGACAAAAAAAAGTACCAAGTGGTATGTTTGGGTTTGACCTTGTCCTTCTTGATGGTATTTTCCTCTGCTGCTGCCACACTGTGGTAATGATACAGGATAATCTGTATTTCTTGTAAAAGAAAAACATATTTATGTTGATGATTTATGCTGTTGTGTAGTTACCTGAGCTTTAATGTTATTTGTGTTATGTTATGTACCTGTTTGATTATGTTCTTTCATTCAAAAAAACAAGGGTTGGGGCTTAAATCAGCTGTAGGTTTAGTTTTTAGTCATTAACTAACAAACTAAAGATCATACACATTCACGGAACGAAGATAATGAAATTAAGTGCACATTTATTGCTAAAAATATTATCAAAATGTCCACCATGTTTTTTTGTTCCACAGACCGAGACTTGACAGTCACAACATGGACGCAGGACAATAGAAAAGAATAGGCAGAATAAAAAGTAAGATTCTCGTAATTTTAGGACCATTATTGTGAAATTACTGCCTCTTGCACAGCAACCCAAAGTAGCTATTACACATTTTGATGTGAGACTGGGTTGGCAGTCAGCAATAGTTGGTAAATAACTAAATCAACAGTTCAGCTTTATTGTATTTTAAGGACTAATTTAAAACAAATGATAGGTATTGGTCTGCTCTTTTATTTGTATTTATGCATAATTAATAGATTTTTCTAACATATTAGTTGCCGTTTCCACATTTTTGTATGTATTTAACTTTTCTTTTCTGTCATCTGAAAGACGTAACATGCTGTCACTGTAAAATGTAGGATTTTAAAAACTGTTCTAAATTGTTCTCAAATAATAAATCAAAAACTGATTCAAGCTGAAGAGGATCAGTTCCAGAGAACTTTCGTTTCAAGATATGCATCAGACAAAGTCGTCACATGTTAAGTGTTTTTTCATAATGTTCCACATTCTTTGTATCGCTGAAGTTAAACAGAGTTTATCTGTCAATGACTTATTTTGTGGTTTTTCGACGAAAAAACAAATAATCAACTCTCCATCACAATATGTGACATGTAGAAACTTTTCCCAGTCAGATTTCCCACCTGATTAACTCGCCTTCTGTTTTCACATATAGTGATGGAACGGTAATTATTTTCTTGTGGGAACTTCCCTTAAATGAGTGAGCACCATCACATGTACTAAAAATGAGGATAATATGATGATAAGTCAGGTCACCAGGAGCAATTCTGATGCTGTGAATGCACAAATCAGAAGAAGCTAGTATAGTTTTTACGTCCTATATTACAAACCAAACACCGGAATAACAATGAAGATAGATGATAAACAGTAACTTTGTACAGTTTCTGTGTTGAATACCATCAAATAATGTTAGATATAATAAAGTGTATAATTATAAGAATGGACGCTTTGTTTCTCTCTAATGTGCAATAATTAAGACAAACAATTTGCAATAACCCATATTTTACTTTTTCTTCATATTTCTGGGACTTTGAATGGGAGCAGCTGTAACGCAAGCAATTTCCCCTCGGAGATCAATAAAGTATTTCTGATTCTGATTCTGATTCTGATTCTGAATGTTGCGTGAAATTGAAGTTACATATAACAAGAGCTCCATGAATGCATGAGCACTAACAGTGTGTACATATTTAGTCATCTTGCTTTAATGTTGAGATTCAGCCTTTAACCTCCAAGATATTATTGTAATTTAATAGCAGCCCTCTTCACCTGCAACAGCGTGACCCATGACATTCAGCCTACATACGTAGTGTACCATGCACACCAGAGGGAGGGAGGGCCCCAGAAAGGCTGACAACCCTCTGAGATAAACACCAACAGTGGAAAAACCTCAAACGATTATTCTGCTTAGCTGACACATTATCCCAGCGATAGCACAGATCTGCTTAGCTGAGCATTTAGTTAGAACAAGGTGTCTTCACCAACATGCCAAAAAGGCAAAGTGACAAACAACACATATACACACATACGACCCATAGCAAACCGCACTGCGGCGTCTGAATGAGGCTTGTCGAAACAAGCGTTTTTGTGAGCGTGTCAAAATGTTACAGATTCTCCCGTCCGATAAGCGAAGTTCGCATTATTTCTGAGAAACAGGCACACCGCAACACCCTCTTTTCCGATGCCGCATCCGCTGAACGCAGCAAAACAACACTGCGGAAACATGTCAAGCTGGAGGCGAGAGCTTCTTTTTCGCAAATATTACCCTATAGAGATACAGAGACCACAATGACCTGATTGAGTCGATAGCGATGTTCACAATATTCTCCAGAAAGTCTCGGGAGGACCGATTCAGTGTCGGTCAGTGTCTGCAAACTCAAATGTGATCCTGAACATCACAGGTCAGCTGGACGGGGTCAGACACTCCTGCCAACCTACGCCGATCACCTTCAGCCTCCCGTTTATTCCCCTCGCCCTCCATCTTGCTGCAGCTCTGGCCCGGCTACACTTTGCCCTCTGCTGATGGAAAGCAAATAACAAGGCACATAAAAGGCCCGCTCCCTGTCCACGGACTCACACATACATGCACAAGTACACACAGGCGCACACAAGATAACAGGGCCTCTGCGGGGGCGAGGGTGCGAGGGGGGTGGATTCAGGGAGTTGAGGGTCGAGGAGGGGTGGGGGAGTATGGCACTGCCCCACACAAAGGCAGCCCTGAAATAGCCCCCTCGCACAATGAGACCTGCCACTCTGTCTATGAGATAATGTCTAATTGAAAACACTGCAGCCATTGTGCTCCTGTCACCGGCTCTATTGTCCAGATAGCCCTCTCCCCCCCACCTCTCTTTTTCCATTGACGCGGCGCGATTGTTCCTCGCCATTGTGGCAACCCTACTCTCTCTCTCTCTTTCTCTGTCTCTCTATCTCCCCCTCTCTCTGTATTGTTATAATTTCATTACTTATTTGTTTTTTGTTCCGCTTCTCCTTTCACTCCCCTGCAGACCTTTTGTTCACCATATTTAGGCACTTCATTGGGATCTGCTGCCAATGTGTGTGTGCGTCTGTGTGTGTGTGTGTGTGAGCAGGTGTCAGTTTCACGAGGAGATAAAAACAGGAAGCAAGATAAAATAGTTCTCTGAGATGAAATAAAGCCCTTGCAGGCATCGCAGAGGGGGAGATGGGTTTCTCCATGTGCAGCTCTTGATTCTGGTAACATGAAACATGGCCCTCGTGTTTCGTCGTCCTCTGAGTCAAGCGGTTATGAGCACAACAGGCATTGTCCAGAGTGAATTACAGTGTGCAGGAACAACCTTTTGTTGACATTGTCACAGCCTGCCCGTGTCCAGAAACTATGGACAACCTATCACCTAATGACACAGATATCTGGCTGAGACAAGACGAACGTGGATCATGAATCATGGGACTGAGGGGAAGCAGAGCAATACACCAGAGGCCTGTGGGACTGACTATGACAAAGCTGCCGCTGTATGTACTGTATCTCCTGCTAATCTTACAGCTACTTTGTATATGGTTCTTTTCAAAAGTAAATTTGTTCTCTTTGAGTATTCACAAAATATGCAAAAGCGATACAAAAGGTTGTTCACGTTAAGTGTTACGATATATACTGTATGGACAACAGCGCTGTTGCAATGGAAGGGGAGAGTGGAGAGGGAGTGTCACATATAGTGGCTGAATGCAGTCAGTAACACCTTTAAGAGTTAAGTCACATTGGAATGCTTTCAGAAGACAGTGATTAACTCAGTTTGTCTGAAGAACCACCCGCAGCAGTTCTAAGTGAATGTGTGTGAGCTACACGCTGGGCTACTTCTGCTGTTGTTTGGGCTGAATGAACAGACCCTTCCCTACTATTAAGAGGTATTGCTCTTAATACGGCCATTGTGTTCGGAAGCACACACATCAGCTGTGGCAATTTGTCCAAACAGAGTGAGACATGTGAGGTTGACAGACAGAAGACAGATTGTTCCTGCAAGTATGGCAACTTATGTTGCCACTGTTGTGCACTAACAAGTCAGGCCACAGATGTCTCAGTGATTTAAAGAATTGCTCAGAACAATGATAATTATCTCCTGTATTGAACTTCTTTACTGTCAGCAAATCAACCAGCAGCCTTCAGAGTCACGGTGGATATGTGAGCCGGTCGAGTGACTAAAAGATGCTGGATCCTTACCATGACTGGATGTTGACAGACAGTATGAATAAAGCTGTAACAGTGGAATGAAGATTAACTGTAGACATGGCAGCACTTAACATGGCTCCTGATTTCTTTAATGGTTCACACTGTGTTTTTAAATTTGTCAGCAGTGGTAATTAAATGTGGGAATCTTTCCTGCTATTTGAACGGTTTTGTCTTTTTAGTTTCACATGAAGCTTTTTGAATAAGACTTTTGCTTGTTTGGTATTTAATAATTAAACATATTTGTTGAAACTGAATTATACAGGCTTGGAGGTTAATTATACACACTGTAGTATAATACATAGTTAGGTGATGCTTTAGATTATAGACCACCAATCACTGTGTAATTATTTTGTGTCTACAGGATATGAATAAAATAGTTATTGGGTACCTAGAGCTTCGTGTCAGTACAAGGGTAGAGAACAAAAGGTCAGGGAATAAGCGGTGGTAGGGAGTCACAACTTCTTTTTTAATTTCTGAGTACTTATTTGATAATTGGAGGGCACAGTAGTAGTATTAACACTTGGTATGGAACAATGGGGTAAAAGTATTTGTATTATAAATATTAATCAGTTAAATATGGAGTATTGTTATCATTAACATAGTTTAGTTCAGGGTTAGTGTTGGATGAAGGGTGTTCCTTCAAAAGTACAATTTTAAAATATTTCATAGTTTTGTTGGTGATGTTAATGTTTTTTGAAATATTAAATGAATAATGGGTTCTAACATAAACGTACCACCACAATCACTGTGTTGTTACAGAGCATTTCAGAGCCACGTGTTATGACACAGCTGTTGTCAAAGGACATAAGGTCAGGTCTGCTGGTACTCTGTTTACCTTGTTATTATCTAGTATGTACTGGGTGATGATGTGCGAGTGGTTCATGTACATCTTCACTTGTACTTACAGTTACCCAGTAAGTATTTCCTTTGTACCTCATATACAATGAAGTACCCCAAAGTCATATCTGATATCAAATATCATATATTAAAGTAAACAATAGTGTACTTACATATCAAAAGTAAAAGTAACAGTAAATTATACATGTTTACATACTGTATAATATGGGTCAACCGTTTATCTGCCTGGCTGATGATCAGATCTGATGTTCTGCATTTTTTTTATATATCAGAATCAGAATAAATCTCCAAGACAAGACAAGTTGCAGTATATTTGACTATTTGGTTTGTGACGATTTGATTTTGTTATCTGTGGATGCAAACTTTAACACATTTGAAACAGAAAAACATAAAAGAAGTTGACCCTTTCAGCTTCTCTTTGAGAATGTACTATACCTAATATGCGAATGGACAAAAAGACAGCAGTCTTGTCTGAGTGAATCTGACCATGCCTAAAACCTGAGATCTACTGTATATATTCAGCAGATTGGCTGCTTCAACCTGTGAATGTGGCAAGTGGATTTTGTCTCCACTTTACATGAATACCAACCTGTTGTTGCATTGATGACTCTAACAGTAACTTTAAAGGTGTCATTCATATACTCAAAATGAAGAAGATTTTCTGTAACATAACTATATCTCCACAGCAGCTGCTTGACACAGGGACAGATAGATCAGACATGTATCAGCAAATTGATACAGCTTGTGGACAGTCTATCAGTATATCTCTGACATAAACACCTCCACAGGCCGGAATCAGAAACATCTGGCAGATATGACAGCCTCACACATCATGCCATTATGCTTACATCGCAGGAACAGGAAGGGTTCTGATGTAAAGGTGAGATCTCGTAGGCCGATAGGTAGGATAAAAAATACAACATTGATACAGGTTGAGGTAAAGCAGGCATATGGTTAGACAACTCAACGAGAGTGTGATGAAAACATGTAGGAGCAGTTACAACAAATAACGACTAATCAGAAGAGCTAAAGAACTGGAAATAAACACACTGTTCAATAAACTCTACATAATCTAGTTGTAAAGGTACAGCACATTTTCATCTTCTCACTGCTGACATAATGAACGCACAATTGTGAACATGGAGAACTGCAGCGAATAAAAACCTTCAATAAAACAAAACTTAAGGTATAGATAAGATTTTATTGGAAATATGGGTGTAGCAGCATAAAGACAGAAATGTAAACACAGATTAGGGTTAGGGTGAGAAAAACGGATGGAAATAAATAAGTAAAATAACAAAAACAAGAGTGCAAATTATAGCGCTCAACAAAATGTCTGAATTTTAACCAGTCGCTCCTGAAGCTACACAGTGACATGCTGCAGTGATGACATCGTTCACAGTGAATAATAACATATAGCAGCATGTTATGACGCCAGCCATGGTGGTGATTTGACTATGATATGGAGACATGTTCACAACCGCAACCACTATTTCCATTATATATCTCCAGCTAATATCTTTCCTTAGAATTCTTTGTTCGGGTGGATTCTCCCTTTAACAGATGACGAGGCTGCTCTCTCATAATGCAAGGATGTACTTGAAAAGACGGAAAATGCAACAGAATAATGCAGTAGGAATAACGTTTCTTGTTGAAATTGTGATGTGAGGATTTGGAGTTGACGGCGTCCCTTTCTTTCTCCTCTCTTTCTGCTCTCCAGTTTCATTGCTGTTGAAACAGAAAACTACAAAAGGGTGATCGGAGGTTTTAAACGAGGCTAGTTTTAATTTATATTATCAAAACCATTTTCAGAACTGAAAATTAAGATGAACATTGCATTTATTACAAATGTCTGTTGTTCATGTCCTCCAATTCATAAAGGGATGTCTTAAGATTGCTTGATAGTTATGAAATAAATACTGATAGCATAATGTAATGGCTACAGGGTAATGACACCATCAGTGTTCAGATTGGTTCCTCGCTTTCACTATGTTATTCTGTCTGCCACAAGGCACGAAATCTCCTGGAAAATGAAGGCTGACTGGACATCTGGTTGTCTGCTTACACTTTAACTGATCTTGCTTTTTTTCTTAGAATTTTTGCCAAAATAAAAAAAAAAAAAATGTAATATAAGGTATTTAATTACCTCCGCCAAGGACATTATGTTTTCACCTGTGTCTATTTGTTGGTTGGTTTGTCAGCAGGATTACACAAAACTACTTAATGGATTTCAGTGAAACTCGGCCCAGAATAGACCCCATTCACTTTAGGTGTGGATCCGGATAAAGGGACAGATCCAGGAATTTTTCTCACTTTCTTTATGAAAAAATCATGTGTATTTAGGCGGCTGGTATCTATGAGTGAGTACAATTTGATGCAGAGCCTATTATTTTATTATTTTTCCACAACACAATGTAGATTAGGATTCCATCTACATTGTTATGTTGTCTTTGTGTTGCTGTTACAGCTCTGGTGACCTTTAATTATGAGTAAGCAGTTGTGAGTGGTTTGAAATTCAGAGTGATATATGGCTATTGAGTTTGATATTGGATTAGGCTTGACTGAATTAAAGGGGACTGTTGGGGACTGTTGGGCCTTGGTGGAGGTATGTGCTCTACTGAGTGCTGTTCTAGTTTACAATGGTATGACATTTAAAAAATCAAACAAATTATCATAGTTAAGAAGCAGTAGCCTCCTAATGTTTGATATTTTTACTTAAAGCTATTCTTTTTTTTCCCTCTGCCATTATAGTCACTGTACCAGAAATCACATGGCATTCCTTTGATGGCATGTTTGTGTCCTCCTGATGAGTTTAAGTCAAATATTAGCTCTGTTTTGGTCTCCACCACCCCAAGCAACAAGAAACATATTGGGGTTTGTAGTTGCTGAATGCTCCACTATTTTCACTGTCGATTCCCAATTCTGTCAGTGTGCCAAAAATGGCTTTTTGAGAACGTTATTGCAGAAAACTGCCACATGCTGCATCTTTAAGTCTGCATCCAAAACAGTGAAGTTACGTGACCGAAAAACCAAAACAAAAAGACTTGGAAAGAAAGTCCATAGAGTGAAGTTAAATGGCAGAATTGGTTGATAAATCTCCTTGAGTTTGTCACTGTGACTGACCACCTTTACACGCCGCAGAGTCATTTCAGCCATTGTTTCTATCCACAATAAGTAGTCCAGCTTAAATAATTGACGAAAGTATTTAATTAATTATCAAAATTGCCATCTATTATCACATAATGTATGCCATTAGAAAGTTTGTTCAATGAACAAAGAGTGGCTGTAAGGATCTTACTTTCATACACTGAACAATGTGTAAAAACTCGAGGGAAGTGTCAAAATAATGTTTGGATTAGCATTTGATTAATATCTGAGAGCAGTGAGATGGTAGAGATATTGCTGGAGCTTTCCTCCTCCTCCTCCCCCCCTTCCTCCCCTCTCAGTGCCCCTGCTCAGTGACCCCTGCCACTTCTGGAGCAGTTTTGGCCAATGTGTTCATCAGATCCCCAGTGTTACAGCCAAACAACCTCACAATGAAAAATGCCTCCACATTTCCTTGGTTTCACAAACACTGTTTGAAACAAAAAGCCCTTATCGGACCTGCATATTATTCATCGTGTTAATTGGAGGGAAAATAAATGTATTGTGCATCTCAACGGTGCTGTTAAAACAAGATAAGAACCACATGAACAGGTCCGAGGCAGTGGCTATTGAATGAATTGTTTAGTAGAGAAAGTGTGAACAAGTTGGAAACTGTTTTTTTCCCTCTCTCTGCTGTGCTCAGGCCTGACATTGCTTACGTGACCAATCCGGTAATCCCCTGCTAGATGTCATTTATTGACTGTCACTTTTTCTGGCATTACCCATTCAAGCAACAAAGGTTAGAGGCCAAACATGTTCAGACACATTGAAACTAAACACACACACAATCACCACTCAAAGCAAACTGGTTTGATAGCCCATTCACTAGACACATGGGATGTACATGTAAATTGGTATGGATTCCCCCTTAGGGCAAAAGCATTTGCATTTCCAAAATAACTCTGATCATTACAGTGAACTACTGCAGACATGAAGTAAAGTATACTGGTTAGATGAATTTGAATGAGGAGGAGGTTATATTTATTTTATTTACATAAAGAACTGTGTTACATTCTCACCAGCTATCGAGCTTTTCTCCACCCTAGGCCACAAAGGACCTCACCTCGCCATTCACTTTTGTTCCTGACAAGTACAGCCACCTTATATTTAGGAAGTGACAGCTTTGCATGAATTAAAGCTAGGATTAGTAAATTATTCTGAAGGCATTTTTGTTATATTTGTAGAAAATCTCCCTTAAAATCCTGAAAGCAATCAAATGTGCTGACAAATACAAGAAAGAAATCTTGTCACTGTGGCTGTTGCAGGCGTCTAATGAGCTCATCCAATTGGCCGATCTGGCCTGTATGAAAAGATTGAACGATCCTGTCTTTCTACCTACATACGTGCCTGCCTGTACACACTCTGCACTTTGCACTCTGCACTCATCACGCATGATCGGAGTCTTCCACAAGGCTTGGCAGATGTATTGCTAAAGCAATTAGCACGCTAGTAGCACAAGAATGGCAGAGAAAGCCACAATTGTCCAATACTTATATACTAGCTTGACAGCGGTGAGTACCAACAATAGCCATGTTTGTTAAGGTCATTATGATAGTGTTAGGTGTTTTCTTACATGTGAGTGAGACATGAGGTAGTTGAGTATGGTTAGTAATTAGAACAATGTGCTATGCTCACAGTACACACCTGCTGAGCCTGCTATCCAGCAGCTAACTCAGTAGCACTAAGCACACAGCCCCTGAAAGAACGAGTGAGTGGCAGCGACAGTGACAGACTGTCATTCAACTGCTAACCAAGGAGCACAAAGCACACAGCCGGGACAGAAGCAACAGTCTTCTTAAGTGACCAACGTTAGCACAAAGCAAAAAGCCCCTGAGTCAAGTTAACACAGTTAGCCCAAGGCGCACATACTACAGCAGTAAGGACTAACTGTTATGCTGGGTAGCCTTTTTGCACTGAGGTACATTTGTGACAGCTATATTGTTTTTTATATGATTGTGGCATTTAACATAGTTGTTTATTTATGTTTTTATTAGACTAAAAAAGCTAAGCTTAGCTAAGCTAAGCTTGTTAAATGTAACAAACTAGCTGCTAACACATCTCCCAGCTGGCCCATTCGGAGCAGTGACTCTGAAGGGAGGCCTGAAGGGAGTAGGTGGGATTTTTTCAGTAGAATACTTTTAGAATACTTTTTTAGCTTTTTCTTACTGGTTTCTACAATATTACCAACCCCAGCTTTAACCAAAGCAGGAGTTTTACGTTTTGGCTTGATTTTCTGTTTTTCTTTCAGAAAGGTCCGATAAACCATATCAATATATAGAGTTTTCATAAATAAAAAAAATTCTAACATGTATATCCACAAAATTGTGATTTCATGGTTAACAGACACATAGTATATGGAAATGTTTTGAGGGTAAACAGACTAAATACAGTACAAGCAAATATGGGCGTATGCTGTGAGGTGAGATGCCACAAACCATAACCTGGTTTTAAAGGATCCATCAACTGAAAAAAGGCAGTTAGTTGAAGTAGTACACTGAGAGATAATTATATCATGACTCACATTAGTAAAGTCCATATTTGGTAAAGTTCAGGCACATAAAACATAAACATGATTACACATGTTTTTATAATTGCTTTGCTTCCTACATCACAGGGTAGCGCAATAACGACACTCCACCCTGTACTGAGGCGAGGTGATTGTCTACTTTAAGTATGCTTTTAGCTCATGATTGTCTGCTTTGAATGAAGGGATAAACATGTCAGTGATCATGCTTGTATGGTAAAGTCCTAACTGACTGCCATCACCTCCCTGAGTGATACCATCGACTGGAGGGAACAGCACCACAAATACTGACCTGTGTGTCACACTAAGCATGAATAGGTTGGTAGAGGGTTCACATACAGGTTGAAACAACCTGCCTTCAAAATACTAACAATACAACTTGCTTTAACTCAAAGTTGATTGAACAGTTTGTTCATATCATCCTATAGATATTTTATGGCAATATTCAATATCTTAACAAAGCCTGCACATGTACACACTTCATCATTAGCTGACCTGACCCAGAACGAGGCTATCTTCCACATCACACCCTTGTTCACTCATTTACTCTTCCCTTCATGATATAAATTCAATACTCTCTAGGCTGGTGTTCCATCATTTGACACCTGTAGCGCACAGCAAACACGCTGTACAGGCAGAAGAAGTTAAGTAGCTTTAGGGAGTGTTGGTTGCTGGATCTCAGCTAATGTAATAAAACTGTCTTTTTTTTGAAGAGTTGATGTGCTTTGAGACCAAAAGGACGGTGACGTATCCTGATGAGTGACGTGCATCACTACCTTTTAGGGCTGCTGGTGTTCTTGTGGGATTAAAAATAAAATAGGGGATGCAGGAAATTTGAAGCGTCTGACACCAACGGTGTGCGTTGCCCTTCACGAATCACAATCATTTTGCGTCATCACTGGCAGGTACGGACTTGAATAACCCTAAATTACACATCTGACATATGTAATTGTATGATTTAAAAGGGCATTCAGCAATTGTAACCCAGCACAATTTTTCTCCTCACCAGCTGTACATTATGTGTGTGTGCTGGAAAAAAAAATCTGGTGTTCGTACACAGCCCTGGCTCTGTACATGGAAACAAACAAAATGACTTGAACTGAGCCACACAACACTATTCCAGTCCAACAGCACCAGGGGAACCAGTTGCACTCCGACCTCTGACTCTTTCTCATTCTCTGCCGGCTGCTCTCCCTCTTCCACGTCCTCACCCACGAGGATGGAGCTACATCATGATAGTAATGTAATGTGAATAACATTGGAGATGTTAAAGGGGCACTATGTAATTTTGGAGAAGAACTTCAAACTCAGAATTTTAATATTTACAGTATTAATGAGGGAGTAATACAAACTCAGAAAAATGTTTTTTTTCCCATAACTGAATAAACAAACTGTTTTCTGGGGAAAATAAGGTCCCCAGAACACTGTCTGAAGCTAGAAAGGTGGCAGGGTCCGCCAAATATAAACAAAGTAAAACAGTATGAAACTGTGTTGTCCTTTAAGGTCAGTTTGTTTATTCAGTGGGAACAAGGAAAGTTTGGTTATTTTGTTTGTTTAGGTACAACAAAGATCTTTCGCTTCTGATTAAAATTTCTTCCTCAAAACTACATAGTGAACCTTTAATATTTGACAACTTGGTATAAACATATTTGACTTGATACGACCAACCTGTCCTCATCATATAGGTCGATTGTGAAAGCACATTATTAAGAACAATAGCCTCTTAATGTTTCTTGTTAAGCGGAAACATTTAGTGGCTGTAGTAATTATATTGGCAGTTAAGTAGAAGAGCAGGAGAAGTAGTATACAGAGTGAGAAAGGTAACACAGGGAGGAGGTCTGGGATGGACTGCTGTTCATGTCCAGTGTGAAACCGAAAAATATAAACGGTGAGTCATTTTAACTTACTAATGTAGTGAAGTTATGTCAGGTCCATAACATAACTGGAGTTACGTACATAACTAGGTACGTTCATAACTGAAGTTACGTAGTTATTTTAACCCAAATCATGATTTTTTCCGAAACCGAACCAAATAGTTTTAGTACCTAAACCTAACCAAGTAGATTTTTTGCCTAAACCTTACTGAACATCAAGTGTACGATGGATGTAGCTGCAACAGTAGTGAAGCAGTAGTGAAGCAGCTACCAGCATACTGGTACAACAGTAGTGATGTTCTTGGAACTGTGATCAGTGTCATTTTGGGAGTGACTGGCAATCGACCTATCCAGTCGTTTAGGTATGAGGATGTGCTGGCTACAGCAAACCTTTCATCCTTTCCCTTGGGATTAAATGTCTACGTTGGTCTCGTTGCCTCCGTACAGTGGTGTCGCACAAAATTCTGGATCCTATGCACAGAAAAAGCGGTGTCCATGAAATGTGCAATTGTTTTTCACCAGCATTCACACATTGCAACTTGTTATAACGCATAGATAAATTACAGTCATGCGACTCTACTGCTGTCACCGATGATGTAAGAAGTGTCTGAAATTTCAATGAACCAAGTGAGGAAGTAATAAAGGATACAGCTGTCTTCTTTTATTCAATTACATTTAAAATCCGCAAAATAAAGTGACAAAACCAAAAATATCAAAAGTTTAAATCTGCTTGTGCTAAAACACAGTTTAACTGTAGCACATCCAGAGAGGAGTCATAAAGTGAACAAACTGACCTAATGATGTTGTACAGCAACATCCAGCCTAAGTTTTCTAACGTCAGCAAACATCAGCTGCGGTCAAATACGGTCTGACCATGCCAGCATTCAAAGCTGTGAACTTTGGAAATCAATTCATTTATTGAATGGAAATGCACAATTAGTGTGTTTGTTCTCTGAGGTACAGTAACAAGCGATCACATTATCTGGGTTCCAGTACTTATTTTGTCTTTGAGCGTGTGTCGTTAGCTGCAGGTGTGTGGACAAATGGACATGGCAAGAGTTGAGCTGAGTGTTGGCCACCGATATGAGCCGGAGAGCCATGACATCATCAGTAAATGTGAGAAAACAATGCAAACAGAGCAGAAATGTGTCTGTCTGTGCTCTGAATGTGTGGGTAACAGTGACTCCCAGACAACACAGTGTGCTAGTTAAACTTCACAAAGTAACAACATTCATACATTCATAGCCTTAAGCACATTGCAGCTTTAAATATAACCTTTCATCTACAGTAAGCATTATATATATATATATATATTCAAGTATACCGTTTCCCCAGAGACTTGTATTCCTGTATCTCATAAAAAGTTAAATGATAAATGTGTAATTAAACTGTAACAGAAAATCTTTTCGAAATAGGCCCATATGTGCTCAGACTTGCAGTCTAACTGGAACTGTGTTCCATACACGCTATGAATATCCTGTCAGTCAGCGAGGCAGGAAACAGGCAGCCAGCGGGTTGTCTGGCTGGCTCTACCAGGCCTGCGGGGGTCAAGCCTGTCAGGTGGGGGTTAGGCAGGTGAGGCTGTCAGTGAAACAAAGGGCCACTACCAGCAGCCCCTCCTCCTCTTTCCCCATCCCGTCTGCCTTCCCTTCCCCTTCAGAACAATAACCACCAACAGGAACAGGAAGTGATGTGGAGAGGAGGTTGATCTAACCAGGGCAATTCCTTTGGCCGGGTCAGATGAGGAAAGAGAAGGTAGGAAGGACAGGCGTGGAAATGAGAAGAGATAGAAAACACACTGCAAGTGGTGGCAGAGTATCCTGTTTGGGTGTGTGTCTGTGTATGTGTGTGTGTGTGCGTGTGTGTGTAACTTTCCTATTTATAGAATATTCCAATAGTGTCTCACAGTGTTGACTGTGGTGTTGAGTAGTGACTTAAAGTTAGAGGAAATAGTGTATTTAAACTTATATGATATAAGACCTACACTATTCATCTATATTTACACAATATTCCTATTTTATCCTGGCAGATTTTATCATTACGAACACACTTCCCTGTCCTGGCAGAAATCAGAAGATGCCCATGTGACCTTGACTGTGAGTAAGGCCATGACAGCAGTGTGTGCATGTTAACACTAGCCTCCTCATTGTTATTTTGACTCCAGGGCCTCCATGGAGGCCAGCTGGGGTGCAGCGTCTCCCTTCTCTCAGTCTTCCTTGAGAATGTGAGCAGGCGTGTGGCATTGAGAGTCAGCAGCCCATTCCTGCTCTCATAGCACAAAGACAAGCATGTGGCACTTGACAGCGATGCCCGATGAGCGACGCAGCCCTGCCTTTTAAGATGCAGCTGAGGGGTCCCTGCCCTGAAAGGTGACACCTCAGCCTGCGCCACCGAGGCTCCTTGCGTCTTTTCTTTCCCCCCACTTGCGGACTCCTGTCTGTCCTCGGCTGCTAATTTCCGTCACACTTTCTCTCCTGAGCCGGGGGGGCAAGCCTGTGTTGTATGTTATTAATACTATTGTTAACTGCACACTCAAGGCTGGCCTCCCAGACTCAACTCATCATGTTACAGGTATATTGTGCACAACAGAGAATTGGCCAATCCAGCTTTATATAATACCATCTATAAATATCAGAGGGAATGACTTGGCCAATTATGGTTAGATGCAAGCTGCCTTGATGGCAACAGACTTTAAGGATTTCTTCTTGGCCTAAAAGCAGGAGGTGTGTTTTGACTGGGGTGTTATTTCTGAGATTTAAGATTAAGGGAGAGATTATTTTCGTAGAAGCTAAATCTAAAAATGAGCATATTATATGTAAGAGACAACTGTGGGATCAGGAGTGAATACTGATTTCCATTTGGTCCACAAAAACTGCAGTTCACTTTGCCAAGCAGATCAGAAATTCTATCAAAACTCTGGTTCAGTGACTGTTGTAAGGTTTGATGTGGCACAGCGCCCTCTAGAGGTGAATATCTGGGAATCGTTTTGGACCTTTATTTTACCACTGCAAACAGTGACATTTAAAAAATCCTTCATTCTTATTCTCACTTGCAAACTTAAGTATTATTACACTTATTTACCTGAGCTCCAGAGAATAAATTCTAAATGACTACAATTCAAACACACATGGATCATTCATTAGCTGGAGCTGATATGCATCATTCTGAATATAGTAGATTTGACCTTTTTTGACCTTTTTTGAATTTGATTTGAACATTTTATAATAATATAGCACCAATTTTGTTCCTTTTATTGCATTTATCGGTGGTGCAAACAACAAGAACTAAGATTTGAAAGAAAGAATTGATTTTGTTTGTAAGCGACAGTTTAATTCATTGGTGGTACTAAAATCTCCCTCTGACTTCTCTGACGAATACATGCTGCCTAGTGTCCTCCTGCTTCAGTTGGTTTTTCCTTTTGTCTCCACTTCAGTCCATTTCTTATTATTTCACCCTCATTTATTCATCCATATTTATACTTTTTATTACGGTCATTTTACATGTCAGTTACTGGTGGAGATATGAAGGTTTTTTTTTTAATGAACAGTGGGGCAGATGTAGGATAAATACATGATATTAACTATGTAATCACTTGAGAGCTATTCCTTGAGGTTTCTTCCATGTAAGTATGTAGCTTGGTAAAAGCTGGTTGGAATTGCTTGATATATACAAGCCCTAATTTCTTCAAACTCGTGGGATATCAAGTTGTGATAATTGTTACATTGTTAAATCATTGCCGTCCTGATGGGAGTCTTCGTAATATGTTTATGGTTATTTAGAGTCTGTGTTTCTTTAAGTATGTGGACAGCTGAACACTATACCAATAAGTGTCATCCACTTTTCTAGTTTCAAACGTTTTCACTAGAGTTTCAATCTTGGCTGCAACAAAACAACAACAACAACAACAACAACAACAACAACAACAACAACAAAACAGGTTCAAGCTTAAATGTGCTGTATTGGATTAGAGAAACCAGTGTTGTCCATGTACACAGATCATGTATAGCATGTAACGCAGATTGGTGCCAGGCCATAAGAGCCCTGAAAGCCCAATGGGTAAATGTCTTATTCCATTTTATGTCCAGATGCAGATTATACCAAAACTTTAAAAGAACTCTAAGCCCAGAAACTGTTGTATGGAGTGAACATTGCTGTTCATTGGTGGAGGCATCAGTAGGCGACAGGGAGACTTTTTTCCCCCTATGGGGCCATCTGGTGGGTTGATCTGGCCATAGCCAAAACAATAAATTCAGGCAATTAAATGGGGGATAATGAACTCAATACATACAATTATGTCATAACTGTAATAATTATATTTGATTGAATTTAAATTAACTGTTAACTTTTTAAAAATGCACTAATGTAAGGATGTCCCAGGGATAACACTGTTAAAACTAGTATTTATTGGAACCACCTCTCATGAGAATCCGGAAAGTTTACAGAAAAAGTCAATGTAACATTCTTTTGAATGATTTTGACAGACATTTGCTATGTGTACGATGTGTCAGCTGACAGTGAACAGCAGCTGGCAGTTGCAGTACACCCACACTTATTTTCAAAGATGATTTATGTTATTATCAGTTCACGCTCGTGGACAGAACAGTTGTTTTACCTGTTTTTTAATGACATCTTGCCAAATTAAATGTGTACACTATGTTACATCTCCGGTGCACACCTGTTCTGTTCTTTCCTGTGGAGCAACAAGTCGCTGCAGTAACGGCCTCCTACCTGCGGGGACGCTGTTTCACATCATCGGACCTCTTTATGACAACTGGTTCCGCACGCGGAAGGAAACCCGCCATTGAAGCAACCTCACAACGTGAGCGTTTCGTTAAAGTGCACTGTTGAAAAGGTGCTAATTTTTCTTCTTATACCTACCGCTGGTATTTTGTTGGAGCCATGGCGTACAGAGGACAAGGACAGAAGGTCCAGAAGGTTATGGTGCAGCCCATTGTATCCTTTTTAATGCAGTGAACGAAAGACGCGGTTTAATTGCTCGCTACATAACTTAGCGGCTAGGCTAACCTTTTCTAGTTAGCTAGCTAGTCATTCATTCTAACGAGTGTGTGCGAGGTCAAACAGAGCTATTGTGTTACAATTACTTCTTACAAGCAGGGTGCTGTCTATTGATTTTAAATGTTTTTACAAACACTTCTGGTTCTATGAAGCGCGTGTATAGACACAACTGCTGTAACGTTACCTGCGTGTATCGCGCTCAACTGCGTAACGTTACGACAATTCTGGTATTCTGTGTTGCGGCTACCTTTAGCGTTACATACAAGATTACGTGTGCATTACTGGTTTTATTAGAGAAATGTCCAAATTAAAATGAGATTGGAGACTTTGCGTTATGCAATTCGAATTTTACATGGACATGTTCAGCGTAACGTTACTTTTACAAACGCTTATTTCCTGTGTCAAAATGTCTGAAATGCCACCAGCCAACATGATCAGTCCATTACCCATTAATGTGCAGTAACCCTTTATGGGATATTTAGCTTGTATCGGTGTGTGTTTGCCTTTGAACAATACATTTCCTTGACTCCATGTATCAGAACCTAATTTTCAGGTATCTACAGAATGTAAGTATTAAGTCAAATCTTTTTCTACATTTTCTTGATTTGTTTTGTGTGATGTATGAAAAAAGTGGAATAATCCCATGTCCTTCTCATCCCCAGCGCTCACGGATCCAGGTCTGGTTGTATGAACAGGTGAACATGCGGATAGAGGGCTGCATCATTGTAAGTTTTTTGTTGTTGTTGTTGTTGAAATGGAATAGAAAATGAGTAAAAGTTGTATTAATTTGATTTCAATTTATTTAAATTTTTGCATAATTGACACTACAGGGTTATCACTGAATAAGTGCAGTAAGTAGATTGGATCTGGAGTAGATTCTTAGACCATGTCCACACTAAAGCTGTTAAATGTGAGATTACTGGTTGCAACATGCACCTACAAAAGAGGGTCGGTTACTTCTTACGGTTTGACTTGAGTCCTAATTTTTTACAGTAATTATTACTGCGCTCTTATTAAATCACTATCTTATAGTCTACAAGTTTTCGGACTCCATAAATGTAAATGGAGATCAATGATGAATAGTATTGTAATACCTGACCGATAAATTGGCTGGCAGATATCAGCTACCGAATTTGTAAGAGATCTGTTTTCTCTGTCCATGCGAAAACACCAGCCTGGCATCTTGGATTCATCCACAAAGTAGGGCACTTCTGAAGTGCTCCATATTGGGGCAGGGCTTAATTTTAGGAACACTGGAGAGCTTAATAAAAAATTTTTTTCGACAAAACAATTAATCTCTTTTTGAAAATAAAATATGTTCTGTGTGTATGCAATGCAAAGACAAGCTGATTTAATTAAAAGATAACTAAAGAATATTGAGATATAGGGTGTACATGGGACTTTAGAGGCTGCTAATTCTTGTAAGGAATTGCAGTTATTGTTGGGGTTTGATAGCATTTTATCCATTCTGAATCCACAAATCCACATACAAATTGTTGTGATGAATCGGCTCATTCAGTATGAATTCAGTCAAATCCCCCCCCTTCATTTCTTGAGGTGTTAAAAACACCTCAAGAGATGCAGCTGAAATCTGTAGGATGAGAGGACAGACACAGGTTTGAGTGGCAGCATAATGAATGTTCACAACTTGTACCTACAACTTAAAAATGAGATCAGATTGAACATTTTAATGTATAAAAGTAAAATGTTGATAGCAGGGGTAGGTTGACCCATTATCTGTCTGGCCGATTATCGGGGCCAATATTCAGCATGTTTTGTATCTGTTTTGTGTTAGATTTCCTACAGAATAAATACATTTAAAAATGCAGTACTTTGACTGTATTGCAACAGTCCTCTCTCTGTAAGTGGTCACCACTCTGTGCTCTGTGTCCACAACACTATCTGATGTTATGAGTCAATCAGCACTAAATCAGAATTTGCAAAGTAACTGGTAGCTAAATTTATCAAGTAAATGTAGTGGAGTGAAAGTATTAAGTAGCAGTAAATTAAAATACTGAAGCAAAGAACCTCAAAATTGTACATAAGTACAGTACTTGAGTAAATTGGAGTTGGAAAATGGTGTCCTGATGCTTTTCAACTTTTAGATTTTACTAGTTCAGAATAGTCTTGCCTTGCTGAAAGCCTCAGTGGTTGAAACGGAGGCATGTCCTACTGTTAATGAATCAATAGATATTAAAGACTTTCAACTCATCACCGTCTTGGGTGCCTCAGACTTCAACGTTGATTGAGTATATCTCTGGCACAATGAAATATTATGGCCTTTTGACTTTTGCCCGCCTTATTTTTTTTTTTACAAGCAACTTTATTAAAATACTAGAGTTTCTGATTCAGAAATATGGACCTGATGTGCTGAAAATATTTCTACAATACAAATCTATGAAGGTTTAACTGGAGGAGATGTTACTTAATAGAAGTGGCGATGGCTGAATGTCAGTAAATGCAGGAAGAGGGAGCAGCATCATGTTAAGTTCACTAAATTGACACAATGCCCAGTGAATGACATGGCATGGTGTGCATGGCATTGTTCATGTGGGTGTGTGTGAGAATGATGTGACTCACACACATGTTCACATGCATCATCATGCACGTGCAGCCAGACTGGCTACCAAAACAAAGAACAGAGAAGATCCGATTACAACAGAGACAGTGTGTGTGTGTGTGATGTCATTCTGTTTCAGGACAACATCACTCCACTGTATCTTTTTTACAGAAAATAGCTGTTTGCTGGTATTTTAAGGCTCAAAATAAAATATTTACCCTTTAAGTTGCATGTAAAGACAATCGCCTTCAGGGTCATCGCAGTCCAGGGTAACATCCTCTGTTGTGGGTGACCTGTTAGCCTGTTGGTAAAGACTCATACAACATCCATGGTCCAATTCTAGCTGGGGACCTTTGTTGCATGTCAGACCTCTATCACTCTCCTTCTCTATGTCTACTGTTGCTCTTTGCAAAATCAGCGGGCAAAATGCATAAGCCCCCATATACAGTGTATCAGTACTAGAGGTGTGATGAGATCACGTACTACGAGATCTTGCCATATTAAAACGTGACAATATTTCTCATGGAGGTGAAAAGCCTCAAAAATAGCATTGAAGATGCCCCCGCCATTTGTAAATCCTTTTCTGTGGCAGCATTTTTGGGTGCTCAGTGGAAACGATAAACGATAGAGAGTGACGGACATGACACAAACGGTATGTAAGTAAAAAATAAAAAATAGTGCTGTACACCGCAACACAATCACTATGCAAAGACACCTACAGAACCACCACAGCTCTCTACTGTGAAGAAAACACTGAAAGGCCAGACAACACTGATGAATGCCTTTGTATCTCAACTTCCACAGTGCTAGAGCCACGGCAATAAGGAAAGACGTGTTTTCATTGTAGCTGATATGAGGCAGTTTCCCGTGGTGGAAAATCAGTGACTCCTCCATACATTAGAACTGAAGTACACAATTCCATCACGCGCTCATTTTTAATCGCACAGTGGTCCCGAACCTCCACAAAAATAGCATACCTTTCCATCCCTGCTACCTCTGTTCCAAGTGAGCGTGTCTTTTCAACTGCAGGAGACATGGATAGTGGCCAAAGATGTCAACTGCTGCCAGAAAACGTAGACATGCTTATATTCTTGAAAAAGAACATGGCCATATCTTAGGCTGGGCAGTGTAGTTGTAGCCAGCTTTCAGCTTTGTATCATGCGTGAATAAAAATTTGGTCAGTCTGTTTGCACTGTAAGTATTGAGAGGGTACTACTTTAATAATGGTTGTACTTGCCTAAAATAAGACTAAGAAAAATGTTGTCGTATTCATTCTCAGTCAGAAAGTAGAACTGAAGTGACATTCATTGAAAGATGATTACTAGTTAAAACCTTTCATAATGGACCTGCATTGTTGTTTTCTTAAAAATAATGTTAAAATATTGCCATGTCTTGTTCTCGTGAACCCTGTATCATGTATTGTCTGGTCTCGTGAGCTGACTGTATTGTCAGAGCCCTAATAGGTACATAGTAAATATTGATAATGGGCTTAATTTGAGCATTAAAAGTTTTAATATAATTCAAACATTAAAATAACAAATAATGGCATTCGAATGGGATTATAAAGGAAGATTGAAAGCATTATTATACAGTGTATCACCATATCTTTCAAGTTTCCAGTCCAGCCCATACATGTTATGTTGTCTGTTGAAAGACCTGTGTAGACAGCAAATTTATTACTTGATTTTAAAAACAAACAAAAAAAAGAGAATTGTGATCACAACAGAAATCTTGGAGCCCGTGTATGTGGTTGACAGACATTTCTATAAATGAAACTTACAGCTCTGTTCCCTCTCTGTCTTAGGGTTTTGATGAGTACATGAACCTGGTTCTAGATGATGCTGAGGAGGTCCACATGAAGACCAAGAACAGAAAGCCGCTGGGTAGGAGCACAATGCATTAGAACACCTGTTTTTTGGAGCCTTATCTCGGTTTAGCTTTGCTTAGCAGTGATTTGGACACATGCATGTCAGCACACTTGACACTTTCACTCGGACATTTACTGACCTATGATGCTGCACAAATCATTTCCAAAGCAGACACATCACACCTGAGCTGTGAGGGGAAGGACTAATGGCGAGAAACCAAACATGTTACTGATCCTTCACGTATCCTCTGTAGCCAACATGCTGGGTTCTCAATGCTTTGTCCAAAAGTGAACTGACACTATGTATCTCTTTCCATCTATCATCCTGCTATTCTGATCCACCTCCACTTGGGTTTCTCCCTCTTTCTTCCTCTGTGTCTCCCAGGGAGGATCATGTTGAAAGGAGACAACATTACCTTGCTGCAGAGTGTGTCCAACTAGGACATGAAGACACCTACACATTTTACCTTTCCTAGAAAGACACATTTCCCCTCTTTTGTTTTTGTTAATGGTGTTGAGTATGTTTGTGTTTCTATAACATGAATATTGTTTCTTTCTATCACATGTTTTGATTTTGAGAATAAAGTTTCTTTTCTTACAGTTGTCTGTATTTGAACTCTTACTAAATGTTTCTAACTAGTCGTTTGCATGAGTATGTGGGTCATTGGGCTGAAGTGCCATCTAGTGGCAGACAACACTATTGCAATGCACGTATGTAGGTCAAACTTGCAGCTCCTAATACAGTTTACAGAAGCTGTAACCAGTACATCTACAAAGTACATCTACTTGAAAGGTAAATACAATTAACCTGTTTGTGTATTTTCTACTGGAATCATTTCCTATACTGTAAAATGTAGTGTTCTATAACAGAAGGGGCATTGTACTTCTCAGCACAGTGTAATGCAAGTAAAAAGGTTAAAAAGATGATTACTGAAAGAAACATGAAATCAGCTGAAATACAACAAAATGTGGCTCACAATTGAAGCACATGTCCAGATTGTTAATTCTCTGTACAGGCTACCATGTGTTAAATATATGTATGTGTGTATATAAACAATTGCCCAGTTTCGACAACTGATCCATTTTTGTGGATAATTATAGATTAATGTTACATTTTAGAATAATATTTCATCAAAGTGGGCGGAACAAGTTTATTACTATGTTTAAATCAAATATTGTAGTGTCTGTACTGCTGGAGGTGAGCTTCATTTTCAGAAGTTTAAATTCAGTTTTACATAGAGTACAATAAATCATCTCTGTTGTCTAATATTGAAACCACAGACTAGCTTGTCTGTTTGGTTTTTGGTATTAGTTTGAGAAAAGTACCTTGCTTGTAGTTGAATTGATTAACGTAATTACGTAGTTGTTCACTACGCACGCAACGTGTCCCTGTTCAGTTGACTGGGAAGCCCCTAGCGCGGAGCTGCCAACGCCCGGCGTAAAGACACAAACGGAGGATACGGTACGGAAAAAATCTATTATTTTGTATTTTTGGGGTATAACTAGTTGGTTAGAGTTTGAGTGTTATCAGTATCATTTATGCTGTACGCCTGTGGTACATGGGTTTTAATTTTCAAACTAGGCATCTCCTTCAGCAGCAGCATCCACTAAGGTTAGCTCACCCAGTTAGCTAACTAACTAGCAAGGGGAGGGTAGTATTTAGCAAAGCAAGCAGACAGGCAGTCTATAACATCGGACCGGCTTGTAAATAAACCACTTGGGGCCGTGTAGTAACCATATTCCACATCAAATATATTGTTGATTTCAGTGTGCGAAGAATGTGATGTCTTTTCGTTTTCAAGCAAAGCCAGTCGATAGCAAAATACGTAACTTAACTAGTTACTAGCTAGCTGTTAGCTGTTTGACGAGCTGAATAAAGAGGCGTAACAAACGTCTGGTACTGTTTTTATAATGTAAGAAGGGTCTCCAATTGCAGTTAAACTGAAGTGTTTGGGTGCGAGGATTGAGGTTCACATCGCTATGTTGGGTCATAAAATGGACTGCTCAATGGGTACATTTGTCGTCAGTTTAAACAGCCGGCAGGAAATTAGGCCAGATTGAGGCCGGGGATGTGGCCGAAATAGCCAAGCAGCTAAGCTAACAGTAACGTTAGCTTTGAGTGGTTGCTGTCTCTCAGGTATGATCTTGAAATGTATTTGATATGTGATTAGCTGTTATGACTAATACAGTCTCATAGTAACAAATTCGCTTACTGCTCGTGGCTTCATATTTAGACATGCCATAAGTTGTAAGTACAGTAGTGTGATATAAAGTCATTGTTAGGGCAACTCGTCACAAATTTTGTGTCGGTGTCAAAAGAAAATGCTTGTGATTGATGTCTTTGACTGGAGGTCTGCCTGTGTCAAGTATCAAACGGCCAGATGTCCAAGGATTTTTCCTCACCATGTTTGTGCTTAACACATCAGTAAGACAGATGAACTTGAAGGGAAACTGTGACCAACCTTTAAAGATATGTTGCTAAATCCGATGTAATTTCGGTCGTGCAGCTGTGTGGATGCAGTGATGTTTGATTCTGTGGTTGGTTGATGTTTTCAATATAAGTGCTCACTTGCTCTGTGGTGACAAGCGTCTTGGTAGATATAGTGCCTAACATACTGTTATTTTTAAATTAGGTGCTTTATGTTGTTTGGAAATATCAAACTGAATTTTACCAGCTTTCACTACCAATCTTTAAGCTGGCCTGCCCTCAGAACGCTTGCTGGCCTACAAACACAAATGCGTGGATTAAGTCTGGCAGCATTATTGCAGCAGCAGCCACCCTCTGTTGCCCATGGCCATCAGCTTACTGCAGTGTTGAGCTTAGAGTTTGTCAAATATTTCAGAATTTCCCCCATTCGAAGAAGTCTTTAGATTGTCTATAGTCACATTTTGTTCCATGAAAAACTTCGGGGCATTATGCTACTTAAGTACGTATGCTGTTGTGTGGATGTAATAGTGATCACCATGCAATGAAAACGAACTGTCCGTTTACTGTCTAAAGTGCTGAAAGGATTCCTCCTGACAATGGCAGGGTTTTTCCTTGCTCAACAGTTGGTTTTGTTGGTGCCCAAGGCATAGGTTTCCTTCAATTTGAGTGTTGTTAAAGCACTCAAATGCTCAACCCAGTAATGGACTGTCTAAACTTGTGATCAAAACAATAATTAATGTGACTGCTTTAATGGTAGACATTTTGGGAAACTCCTGAATTATGAGAACAAATTACAAGCATGTTTCTAACACTTACAAAGTATACTCCATATTTGGAACACCAGGATATTAAACCGTCTATGTAAAAGAGTGACTACAGATAAGATGACACTGTGATGTGTAGGACAGCAACATTTAACCTGCAAACAGAACGCCACTAATGCAAAGGTGAAATAGAGCTGAGGCTTTCAATTTGTATTTTAAGCAACTAATAGTCTGTTGATTGTTGAGATTAAATACTTATTTTGCCCATCACAAGTCACCAGACACATATATGTTTAAGACGTCCTGTTAACAGACGCAACTAATCCAGTTTTGATTTTAATTTCTTAACAATATGCAACAGGAAAATGAAGATGAAGGTTTCTGTTTTATCACTGTTACTGTATTATGTAAGTGTTGGCTCATTTAAATGCCCCCTTTAGACACTACTTCTCTCTGTAAATCAGAGCGGGGTATCACCAATGATGTTTCCAAATCAATATAATCCAATTTCCGATTCAATTCAATATCAATTCAGCTGGGGATATTTAAGTTACAGTAGTAATTTTCTTTTGGTATGAAAGATTCTGAGGGAACTAATAAAGTACATTGTCTGACCTGGTGAATTATTTAAAATATTAATGTTTACTTAGTTTAAATCTGCCTATGGAGAAATTAATTGGATATTGTTATGAATTAACCATCTAATGATTCCATTTCTTATTGTTACAAGACCAATGACAGATATAAACCTATGTATTTCAGTAATGTAAAATAAGAACAAATAATGGGAACTGTCCCATTATTGTGGCCATTCGAGTATAGATTTTTATGAGTTTATGAGGATTACCAGTCCCCATGCTGATGTTTGTGAAGACATAAACTTCATGCCTGTAAGTGACACCAAAATGCAGGAAAGCCAAAAGGAAAATCAACAGGTATTTGGAGGGTGTTGGAACCCTGACATCTGATGATCCCAGGATCCTATAAATCAGGTAGAATTATTTAAAAGACATCGATTTTTTTTTTAATCCAGCCCAACCGTAAAATTACTGGGAATTTAACATGTCGTCATCACATTCCTTGCCAAACCCCATTCATCAGATTTCCAGCCAAGTCACCCAAAATGTTCAACTTCCATTGATGGGAGTTACTCACATGATGCAGTCTGTGTTATTGCTTACTTCACCTGCCATTGAGAAGTTTATTGAGAGGTCCACATTATACAACCCCTCTTCATTCAGGCAGTGCAAAGGCCTCATGATCATCACACAGCAGCAATCACATCAGTCTGTCACTTTTGAACACAGTTGGTTATGGAAGTTAATCACAATGGCTTCATGTTTAGAAACAAAAAAGCCTTAAAAGATGTTTAATGAGCTTTAATGAGTTTATCATTTATTTTAAACATGCAATATAAAGGCCTGTCTAAAGTAATTGCAGCCTATTTTGCAAAGGGAGTACTATGTTGAACAAATCATTACCATTGTATTCCATGTGTATCGGCAGAACATCAACCTGTGTTCAGTTCATATTCACCATGTAACATTTGGTGCCTGCAGTTTTGTCCCTTCTGCCTCGCTCAATGACACCCCCACCCCCACACAGTGGTGCAGAGCTCTGCAGTGGCTCAGCGCATACTGTAACTTGTGGAGGAAAGACAGGGGAATACTGTGTTCCACATACTACACACAGTGTAGGGCTGTCAACGAAAATTCAAATGTATAGTTGACATTTATTTGTGAAAGTTAATATTGGACTTAAATTCATTGATTGAAAATTAAATGTCAAGCTGAAATGAGCTAATAATCCAACAACAACAACAACAGTGTGGTAATGATGGCAGAGTTCACAATCGCACGCACCAAAAGCTAACCTAGTTCCTGCCTGAACACCACAGTCTGAGATCAGAGCTGCTACACAGTCAGAAATAAACCTTCTGATTGGCTGACAACTCAGAAACACACCCTCCCTTCATCGACAGACTCAGTCCAAGGAATCATGCCAGTGAACGACTAACAACCATGTTAACAATAACTGAATCCCACCCGTAAAACTGGATAAATAATCACAGAAGACATTCAGTGCTGGATTTATCAGATTGGATTCAAAAAGACAGTCCAGTTCAAGTCTGGATTACAAAGCTGCTTAAAGGGATGCAATCGCACTGAAGCCCTCGTTTGTTGATAAAACAAAGCAGTTCTTTCAAATGCAGCTCTCCAGACATATTTAATATTTGTAACATTATGTCATATACGTCAACTGCAGAGTAAGCTTCTAGTATTATAGTGTCCTGTATGTCAGATGTTTCTAATTAGTCCTTGTCAATGCTTGGTGGTGAGACGGACTCACACATGCAGCTCAGCTGGTAAAGCTCTGCTTAAGCAAGACAGCTAACATTTTTATTTTCAAATAATGTTACATTTGACATCACATTTATTTTTTATTTGTCCCATCGTGAGACATTTCTTATGCCTAAACACAGAGTGCGTTTATGTCAAGAAATAAATAGGCTATTCAAGTAGCGATGTCCCTTGTTGTTTTGGTTTTCCCTCTTATGTACATATGGTGCAATAACTTTTTTTTTTTTAAAGGAATAATAGTGTGTCATTTTTGGGCAATCTTGTTAGCCTTAATACAGTTTGTTGTCTATAAATGCACAGTACATCAAGATGCACCACATTGCTACAGACATAGATTCAAGGTCAGTGTTAATTGTTTCACTCAACATGTCACAGTAGAAAAAGCACAGGTATGAACATTACAATTAATGATTGTTTCGGGCTGCAACTAACTGAAAAATTGCTACAACCCAAGCTTGCATTTTAAGATTATCTGTTTCGTCCAACCAACAACAGTTGCAGATTAATTATGTCCATTGAGTAATTGGAAAACACGTGAACACACGCTAATTAATACATAAATCAGGGTTTCCCCCAGTGTATTATAAGCCTGGGTTACTTGCCCACCCGCCAGGCTAAGCATCGTTTATTTATTTTTTTTAAATCAGTTTTTGCGCTCCATCAACACGTGATCAGGTGTCTTTTTCATCACCTGACAACGTCACAACTTCGTCACACATAACGGGACATGTCACGGACATCATGCTCATCAGACCGCTGCTTCACCAGCTGACCGAGAGGAACGCACCAAGTCGACATCGACCTCGTAGCCGTTAACGTGAGCCGAGCCGCGGCTCTAGAGGCTCAGCCAGCTGCTGCAGCGGCTAGTAGCTGTTAGCTGTCAGCACGTCGTCCCCTGCAGCGTCAGAGCTCCGGACTTCTGTGAGCCGAGCTGCTTTCACCAGATGTGAAAATGACCCAGCGTTTCATTTTTCAGCTCGTACGGTTCGTGTTTACACACGTTTGTTTTCTCTGGTCCAAAAAGTAGATTACAGAGTATCTTTGGTAGATCCGTGATTGTCACGTTTCCATGACGACTGACCGGAAAAAGACGCATGGTCATGTTCACGTGACTCCAGATTGTAAAAATCTCTGGAGACACCAGGCAGTTGTTTTTTAGTTTTTAGTGCAGACAGTTGATATTATTTATCTAAATAGTATTTTTATTATTTATTTATTTGTGTGGTTGGTTGAACAGCATTTCAAGAGTGCAATCTGTAAGACCTGGTGTTACATAAATGTCTTATAATAACACGATAATGATAATATTTTCAAATTTCCAGTCAACTTTTAACATTGATCTTAAAGCCTTATGGAATCACTCCCAAATTCTACTACTCCATTAATGAATCTGTTACCTATAGTGCCCTGCCATCAGTCGATGGTCAGGGTCAGGCCCCTGACACAAAAAAACACGCTTGGGCACCGGTGGGCCGCTGGTGGGCCACCCTACCACCGGGCTTAACAAGTTTTCTGGGGGAAACCCTGATAAATGAACAACTCTGTTAAATGCCACAATCATATAAACAAATAGCAAAATAGATACTGCTCACTGCTGTGTGTACCTTGTGCTACTGAGTTAGCTGCTGAAGGACAGTCTGTTGCGGCTTCAATGGCGCCGGGCTGTGCACTGTGTACTGACCATATTCAACTACCTCATGTCTCACTCACATGTAAGAAAACACCTAACGATATTGTAATGAATAGGGGTTTCACGATTTTGATTTTAAATCTAAAATCGAAATTGTGAAAAAACAAAAAAAACAAAATGCAGTATCCTGACCGAACTGCAAGTCATTTCTATTGATCAATAAATTGTAAGTAATGTTGACCACACAGTGAGGATATAGCTTGAGATCTTTTACAGAGATCCTGTCCACAGATGCATGTGGTTTTAATGTGGCTTATTTTCCTGACGTTGACATTGTGGCGATGTTAACTGCTAGAGAGAGTAGAGAGAGTGTTGTGCGTTGTTACTGCTGAGTTCAAGCAAGTTACACCAGAGAATTTTCTGTCGGCTACTAAAGTTGCAGATTTCTCCAGTACACAGTTCCTACAACTGCTGTAAATGTAGTTGGAAGAGTATGTGAGTCCAGAGTCCACCGAGCGCCACTGCTTGAGTTTCAGAGCAATTTTTCCCAGATTCCACTTAAAGAGAAATCACATGTTTGAATAGAATCGTTACTTCTCCAAATGCCATTACTGTTCTAAAACCAAAACCACACAGTCTAGAGATGTGGTTCTGCCTTCTGTGAATGGTTTGTTTGACTAGTGTGAGCGCTCCATACTGGTACTGGCACGGTTGGAAGAGGTGCGCTTCAGCACGGTATCATTCCTCATGCATGAGCACAAGCACGGGTTCGACATATTTGCAAGGGGTAACCGTGCTGGCCTGCACTCACATTGCTCTGGCAGCAACCGGGCCAGAGCACAGTTACCTCTTGTACATACGTCATCACGTTGTGGTATGGTTGCAGCACAATGGAGAACAACACAGAGAACATGACTGTACTGACTTTTTTGTGGCTTATTTTGTGTGGTTTTGGTCATAGACAACCCCCCTAACATTTCTTGATTATGCAAGGCGGCAGAATTGCTCATTATAATACTTCATGTCCACGTTGCGCACCCGTGCTTGTGCTCGTGCATGGGCAATCGTACCATGCCGATGCACACCTCTTCCACGGTGCCAGGGCCAAGAAAGTGTACCATGCTTGAGCGCTGTATGGAGCGCTTAACTAGTCAAATGTGCTTGGGCACAGCACAGATAGCCTAGTGTGAGTGCACCCTTAGTCAGTCTTTGTGCTGCTCTGTATAAATGAGCACAACTGACATTTGTTCATTTCATCTCTCATTAACAATATGACAATATTTGAGTTCCTTAACTAATTGTAAACCAAAACAAAAAAATATTAGTTTAAACTTATTTAAACTAATGTTGACATTAACACAACCTGTGTTTGCATACCAGTGACATGTTCATAGTAAAATTCAGTTTGACCATGAACACAAACTCCTGTCTGAAAATGTACACAGTTGAGAGGTCACCTGCTCATTTAACAGTTCTGGCTGTATTTGCAAATACTTCAGTGTTTGTTTTGGTATTGTTATTGGTCAGTGTTCTACTTTGTGTAGCCTGGCAGTCTGAACACTGCTCACTCTTACAATACTCCCAAAACAATCTGTCTTCACTTTTGTATCTTTCTTATGTTATGTTATGTTATGTTAAAGGGATGTTTTTTACGGCTTCATTACAATTCTTTTGAAGTAATTAGAAATAACAAATTGTGTTTGGTCCAATTCTGTTAGCTTGTTGAACTTAAAATACTTTTTCCAACTCTGCAGCATTGAACTTGAGTTCCATTGGACAGGACTGTCACAACATGTTGTGAGCTCTTTGTCAATGCTTTATTTTTTGTCAATTTTAAACCCTGTTAAATACCTGTCGAAGAGCATATGATCTGTCATTCCATGAAACCTCTATGGTATCATACCAATTAAGTAGTCAAATCCCTGTCTGGTGTTTTTTCCTTTGCTTGCACATTTGTCTCAATCCAAACATTTTGAATTCTCTCCTAGCACAGCCACAACATGTGCTCTGCCTTTGTGTGAAGCACATTTATACTATCTCATTTGTTCCCCAAATTGGTATCCAGCTGTGGGTCTGTACAATCCCTCAATCCCTTAAATTAGAAACCCTCATTTGAACATCTGGACACTTCCATTGACCCCGTGGTTTATTGGGGAGGTCCAGTTATTAATTGATGTCTGGACAGAGTTATCCCCTCTATATCAAGTAGATAATGACATTTTTACTTGGGTCATGTTAATTTCCAGATTCAGGCCAGGCTCCAATTTACAGTTACAGTTCTTGAAAAGTGCTTCACCAACAGTTCATCATTGACAAGTAATGATAAAAACATCTGGTGATGAGCTTTTTAAGGTCTCTCCCAGAGAATTGGTTTGTGAGATTCGAGGCTGTGACTGGTGGTGTCTAGTGGACCTTAGCAACAGGCAAATATTTATATGTAATTAATGATTTGTGTTTCATATTTGTTTATTTAGATACATTTGGAGAGATTTATTTTCACTTTTACATTTGCAAAAATGTTAACTTTTGTTCAGCCAATAAACAGTGTCATCGACTAATGAAGTTTCTTTGCTGTTTGTTTGTCTGTTCCAGATCTTGAATGAGTAGCGAAGACTGTAAAACGCAGCTATGCAGACCATCAAGTGTGTTGTAGTTGGGGACGGTGCTGTGGGTAAAACCTGCCTGCTCATCTCGTACACCACAAACAAGTTTCCGTCTGAATATGTACCTACGGTAAGTGTGTGGACACCTGTTAGTTATAGAAAGAGCTTCCACTTATATAAATGTAAATATGGTCTCTCTGTTTGTCACCACATGCTCACAGTCAACTGATTAATCCCCGACCAACCTAATATGTCCTGCCTTTGTAACTATGTTTGTAATTGTGATGAAGTAACTTCAGAGTTACAGTTGACTAAGTATTTAGTTTCATTCTGACCAGTTCAGAAAAGGATATTAAGTTTGGGATGTGACTGGTTTTGGTTTCATACACCCTATGAACCAAATTATTACAGTCATGCAAGCCTAATTACAGGCCATGTCATTGTACATGTAGGCAATGTAGAAAATCTAAAGTCTGAGTGGCATTCTGAAGCCTTGGCTGTGTGTTGGCCGATAAGTCAGGTTAGCTTAGCTCTTTTAGCTAGCATCACTGATGAATGTGAACGTGATCAAGAAGATAGCGTTTGGAATGGAAATGGAAATCTAGAAATCTATCCTATTTTCACCACTCGATTGAAGTTTTCCAGAATCTGGTTGACAGTCAGTGTTGACCTCTAGACACATGATCAAAGTTTCTTTCTGAATGCAGCTACCTAAAACAGTCTGGAGCTGTATAAGCTAGAACCTGATACATGACGATCGTCAGCTTAAAAGATAATGATTAATAACATGACACACAATAACTTTCTGCATCTACAATCAAATTAAATGCATATTTTAATATCTGCACAATATTTGTCAAACTCAAGTAGTGGTAAAATGTATACAAAATTACTTTTTGAGCAAATTTGGCTAACTATTGTTTCTGGTGTGTTTGTTGTAGGTGTTTGATAACTATGCTGTTACTGTAATGATTGGAGGAGAGCCCTACACTCTGGGCTTGTTTGATACAGCAGGTATGCTATATTCTTATTCTAACCTACACATGCTTACTTATGTAACTTTTACCCATTAAGTCATTGTCATTACATACATTTTGTACTGAGAAGAACATGAAATCATGGGAAAAATGTGAGTTTTATTTTAGACTGATGTGTTCCTGTGGTTTTGTCGCTGTGTTTCATTCTGCCAACAGAGATATTCCACTTTGTCCAATGTATAAGTGCTGGTAACACAATGGCCAGACTGCACTTGTTAAACATGTTTGTGTTTTCTTTCTCCAGGTCAGGAAGATTACGACAGGTTACGACCTCTGAGTTATCCTCAGACAGATGTGTTCCTCGTCTGTTTCTCTGTCGTGTCCCCCTCCTCCTTTGAAAATGTCAAAGAAAAGGCAAGTGGAGCCCTTCCTTTTATTCTTGTCACTGGTGTTTTGCCTCACCGTTATGAAATATGGATGCTGTGTTTTGTTGTTTTTGTAATTTGTAATATCTTTATATACTCATACTATATTTATTACTATACTACAATACTTATTATATCCTATATACATTGCCATGTGTATTCGAGTAGTCATCAAAATATCTCTTTCTTGTGTCATGAGTTACATTTTCTTCACACTTCAGGTGTACTTGTGACGCAGTGTTTTGACAGTAGTTTCCCCTGTGTTTGTGCATGCAGTGGGTTCCAGAGATCACCCACCACTGTCCAAAGACCCCCTTCCTGCTAGTTGGGACTCAGATTGACTTGCGGGATGACCCATCTACTATAGAGAAGCTGGCCAAGAACAAGCAAAAGCCCATCACTCCGGAGACAGCTGAGAAGCTGGCGAGAGACCTCAAGGCTGTGAAATATGTGGAGTGCTCAGCCCTCACACAGGTAATGTATACATATATGAATATCAATACAGTCACACATGATTCACATATGACACACATGATTCACACCTCAATGGCAAGAGCTAAGAAAAAGGAGGAAAGAGGAACATGTCCGTATTCCCCCTGGCCTGTGCACGCTGTGGTTGATGAGTTTTGTTCTGCATGGTCTGTTTCAGTGAGTGTTCTTACTCATGAGCTTAGTGGTGTTGCTAATTGTAAATCATCAGATGTTTTTCAAATGGCTTAAGAACCTTGTTTCAGACAACAGTGTATCCTGGGTACAGGCCTTTTGCCTTTAGCTATAAAAGCAGTTCAGGCTGTGTAGCCTGTGCAGTGCAGAGTAGAGACATGTCAGTTTCTTGTAGCTGTGGTTCCCTCTAATTGGAAAGTAAATTTGAAGCAAAATGTTTTTATGTAGCAAAAACAGCGAAATAAGGAAAGCGTGTACGACTGTGCAACACAGCAGCACAACGAAAATACCATGGCACTCTTTGTCTGATTCACAGCTAATGTGAAAAAGCTACCGTTTGTGAAGTTAGCGATTACTTTCTATATTTAGCATGGGGAGCTGTGGTTGTCAGAGGACCCTCTTCAATAGTGCGTCTGGCTTATTTTTTATTTTACTGTTAATGTTTAAATAGGACCAAAAGTAAACAGCATAAATTAGCAATTCTTTTGTTTGTAGTATCTAGTACTCTCTTGGATTGTCTTAATAAATCAATCAGTGCTTTTATGAGCTTAGCAGCTGATCAAGTCCTGAGTACTTGTGTTGGCATCAGTGCATCACTGTTGGGAATTTGAGTGAGGGGACATGACTCAGAGTAGAACAGATGAGCTCGGCCTCACTCAGGCAGGGAACAATAGTGTTGATGGAGTTGAGGTGTAGCCCCCACCTCCCTGCTCTGCTCCTTCCTTCCTCTTCCCCCCTCTCTCCCTGGCACAACTGTTGCATAGCTGCTGACGTAATTTCCTGTTTCCTGTCAGGCATCTCAGCAGTCGGTCCACACCTCACTCTCAGCTCACTGCTCAGCGACAGCCCTCTCTTTGCTGTAGAGTCAGTCTCACCAATCGCACTTCATTCTTCATCTTTGTGCCATGCATCTCCTTCACACAGTTGTCCTCCCACACCTTCTCTCTGTATTTCACCCAAACATGTTCCTCCTTGTTCTGCCATGTTCCTCTTATTCTCCTCTCCCATCTATCTCTTTCTGTGTTTGCTGTGCTAATTGTGCTGTTGTTCTCTTCCTTCTCCTATCCTTGTAGCGAGGGCTGAAGAATGTATTTGACGAAGCTATCCTAGCTGCCCTAGAGCCACCTGAGACGCAGAGAAAGAGGAAATGCTGTATATTTTAAACTCTTTGCCACTGCGCTCATATCTTCCTCCTCTGATTGCCATTCTTCTCTGCATTATTATCATTCCTTTACCCCATCTCTTTCCTCTCCTCTCTATCTTTACATGTGCTGCTCTTGAAATCTAGACCAATCTCAATTTCAGCCATCTACCTAACCAATCCATCAGTCGGCCACCAGTCTAACTCCCGACCCAAACTACTCATATTGAGAGTGGATTTACAACTAACTTTGTCTCATGGCCTGGTCACTGACTCGAGGCCTTCCTGCACTTCAGTGACTTGTTGCCTTTTCTAACTTGTTACTGCTGATATTTGGTTTGGTTGGTATGTTAATCTACTTTATATCTTCCTTCAGGAGGGGTTTATGTGAGCTTAGTTTTACATCACAAATGTAGCACTACACCACTGTATCATTCCTAGTCTTCCTACTGTGGCCCAGTGCTCATTAATGTGGTCCCTGGCCGACAGTAGAGCGGTATCTTACAGAGGATGTAGGACGTAATTTGGGATGTAGCCATTGTTATAGTTAGTCTTTCCCCTCTGTCCTGTCGCAGTAGTTAATGTGGGGAGGGTTTAGACCAAAGTGAGGGCGGTGGCTTCACATGGCTACACACTGAGATTGAACTCAACTCTAAATAGATCTTCCATTTCGTATGCTAATGTATTTTTTGTACAATTGATGTCTGATTTAATAGAACTTGGAGTCTGACTATGGTAACATGTAGGGGGTTTAAGTACTAAAGTCATATATAGGGAGTGTTTGGCCTTTTTGACAACATAACCACTAGATACAGTGTTTGGTACCATGATGGTACTGTGTTTTTGATGGGGTTTATAGGTAAGCTACACTTGATGTTTCATTAAGTTGTATGCTTCTGTAAAATGCTTTCTGACCTGTTTGGAGTACCTCTCCATGTATATGACTCTAATGTGCCATTGAAGGAAAACTTCACCCAAAATGAAAAGTGATTCATTAACTACTCACCACCGTGTCGATGGAAAGTCGGTTGAAGTTTCGCAGTATACAAAACATTTCTGGAGCGTCATCTACTGAAATAGATGAGGTCTTGTTTAAAAAAAAAAACACAAACAACAACAACAACAACATTAAAAATCATAAAATGGCTCCATACAGCTCGCTGGCATAACCCAAATCCCTGGAAGCCCAGATATCCCAAATTGATCTCAAAACACCCTTATTTAAGCTGGAGTCTTCACTGTAGCTGCGAAGCTAAAAGGGTTAGCGTGCACCCGGTCTAAAGTGGGTCATCGAGCCCGACTGCATGCCAAGGAAGTAAATAATGAATTTTCAAATCAATTTATTAAGAAATGCTGCAAAACTGTTTTGATGTGAAGATGAAGAAATGTTTTGTGGACTACAAAACTCTCTCTCGTGTTGACTTTCCATCGACATGAGGCTGAGTAGATAATTTTCCTATTTTGGGTGACCTTTTCTTAAACTGTGGTGCATATCATGCTATCCTGGAAGTCCAGATAATAAAGAGCTATAATTGTGTGAAATGACTTGTGAAATGAATTAATAAAGGACACATGAACTTGCTCTCCGTTCTGTGGCTCCCTTATTTTCCAGTGCTTTGTCGGAGAAGAATGTAGTGGGGTTAGTTGACTGAGTTAAGCAACACTGAGGGGCTTACTGCTTTACTGCATAGTACAGCACTGTGTCAGAGCAGCTCTGGTTACTTCACATGACCAAGCTTGTGGTGTAAGCAGCTCTGCTCAGGGGCAGACACAAAGAGAAAAGAAACACTCTGAGGCTGAGAAATAGACCTTATTTGTGGTGCTTATTATTTTTTGTTAAACGTGTTTTCTATGTTGAATCTGGATGTCCTCGTAGTGAATTAGTCGGCACGTTTAATCTGAAGAGTAGGGCCAATGAAGGAAAAAGAAAATAGACGGTGTGGAATGATAATGCTCAGATACCTTTTGTGTCGTGGTGTCAGGGGTTATGCTCTATTTTTCCTCCACTTTCTTGTTTGACTTGCCTTTGATTTCAGCACCCACAGTTCAGCTGCACTTCACACTCAAACATGCATGTGATTTATGTTGTAGACACTTGATCCCTGATCTGGCTCACACAACTGACTGAAACAGCATTTATAGGCAAACAGAAAATTCTCCTTTGTTGTTTGTTTCAGATATGATTTGATCTCCTTTCATATAATTGTTAAATTGTTTTGTCCCCGACAGCACGCTCACATCTCCCAGTTTCTAATGACACTCTACTAAATGATAATCAATGCTGCTTTGTTATCACCCAGCTTAATTGTGTTTTCCCTCTCCCTTTTTTATTTGACCCGTGTGTGTTTCATTGAGCCTGTTTGTTTGTGTGTTTGTGTTCACAGAAAGGCCTAAAGAATGTGTTTGATGAGGCGATATTGGCTGCATTGGAGCCCCCAGAGCCCAAGAAGAAACGCAAATGTGTGCTGCTATGAGAGGCTCCTACCTTTACAAAGCACACACACACAGAACACATACATACATGCAAACATCTTAAATACATACACAAAACACTCGCATTCACACACACACAGACACACACCCCTTTCCCTTGCTCTGCTAAGGCTGGTTGACAGCATTGTCCTCCACAGGGAAGACTAGAGAGAAAACAGCCGACCAAGTTTCAGATAATTGTCTGCAATAATATGAAGCTTCACCCCTAAATCTGAGTTTGGGACGAAGATCAACCTAACCTGGCCAACAGGCTGCTGTGGGCTCCGGGCAGGGTGGCGCGGCCTCGGACGGGAATCCAGACACCAAGCTTAGAACTCATTCTGTCGAGCTTTTGATAGATTGATTTTGATTCAGTGTTGTGGCCTAATCAACTTTTAGATGCCCCGCCATTTAGTCGTCCTCAGCCAATGTAAAGGTTTCATGGATATAAGCCCCGCCCCAGCCTCTCCCAGCTGCCCGATTGGTGGCTGCTCATGCTGCTGGTCCCGTCCCCTCTGTTGACGAGCACACTCATCGCCCGATCCCTACCTTCTTTCACAGCACTACCAGAAGAGATTCTAACAGTGTTGTTTTGTTTTTGTTTGCCAACACCCCTTTTCTCCTCAAACACACAAGTCTGAGATATTTATTCCATGTTCCAGGTAGACGCGCTTTTAACCACTAAGGAGACTGTGTAGGTCTGACAGGACTCTGTAATTCAGGGCAGTGCAGCTGAAACTCCACACAGCTCTCCCATTGAGGAAATTGAATTGGTAAATATTGCCGTCTAGTATCCCGTCCTCTTAGAGTGGACTTCCACAGTGCAGAGTCACAATCCATTTGGAGTGTGGTAATCACTTGAAGAGCTAAAGGCATCCAGTAGTAATGGGTCTGCTAGTCGACCGCAGGAATTGGCCTTTTAGATGCAGGGAACTTAAACAGTGTTAGCAGAACAAGCGGTGTGTTCTTTATGCGTTGCCAGGGACCATGGGAGGGTAAAGCAGGACAGTGTTTTAACATTGTCGTCACCTCACACTTCGAATGGGTACAGCAGAGACATCTGTGTCAAACTAATGATCCATGGCTGGCACCAGCAGCCAAATCTGGAGATCCATATTTAAACAGCTGATCAGCGAACCTGAACTTCCACCAGAATTCTGTGCCGGGTCAGAATTTGGTGCCTTCCTGTAGCGTGTTTTATTCAGGCTGTATGTCTGAGGTGTGAAGGGCTGTCCAGTCTGTTGTACCCATTCAAACTGTATGGTGCTGCATGTAGCTGAGCCTTGGTCTCTGTTCTAAATGATAGGTTTAACAGATGTAATTATAATGTAAGCTGGCACACAATGTTGATGTAGGCTCCAGGTGTTTTTACCAAAACGTTTTTTTTTTCTTCATTATTTCTGTTTGTGTTTTTTTTTATTTTATATATATAAATATATTAAAAAAAAAGGTTACTTTCACTCCTTTTACATTTAGGGGTCGGAACTCATCTGAACTCTTACCTGCCAGTTTATAGCAAGAAAACCTCTGATTGGTTTAGTTGAATAAAAACCTCCAATGGCAGAGATACTGTTCTGTTATAATTATTTGTGATTGGTTGGTTCTTGTTTTTCCTAACTGGTGGCTTAGAGTTGGGTTGATATCCAGTCCAAGTCAGTATAATTATTATAACCTGTTGTTGTTTTGGTGCAAAACCAAATGCTTTGTCTAAAGTCTTTGTTCTTTGTATATGCATTCTTTTCAAAAATATTAAACTTATACCTTAATTGCCTTTACCACTTTTCCCTTGCCATTCTTTTTAAAAAAAATAACAACAGCATAACCTACTTCACCACTGAACAGACTTGTTTTTTTTAACTGTCGTGACTGTAGAAAGTTCTTTCTGTGTTTTCTTACATATATTTTAATAGTGTCAGTGAATGAGTGAATCCTTTTTCATCCTCAACAAACTTGCTTTTAAGGTAATCTTCATATTGGTGGGCCAAATCAAAGTGGCTTACATGTCAAGTGTGTACATATATATTTATCAGGTAATATAAGTACAGTTGGCCTCATACTATGTCTTGGTGGCAGGAGGAGCAGGTTCAGCCAGCAGGAGGTGCTGTCCACCCAAATATCACCCCTGATGTGGCTGCCCCTCTCTGGGATACAGTGAAGCTGATAAGTATGGAAGAAACTGATGTTGGTCACAATCCACTTATGCAAATTGATTCTTGCTGCATAGTTGGATTTTAAAATTGGGATTGTATGTGCTGGTTGGATTAAGTGTGTACATGGCGTACAGTTGTGAGGTAAGATGAAAATCACCCAATAAGAAAATATGTAAAATAATAATAATAAAAAAAAAATAGTATAAACACATGTAGAACTATATCAGAGGCAGAGTCTGTGTGAAGATGTGCTTGTCTGGTTGTGTGTCATGGACTTCAAAGGATGTAGAAGTTCACGGGGTGTGGAGGGGTGACTGAAACTACAGGGTTGCATTATGGGAATTTATAGAGCATCAATTATCCATCTAAATCATTTGGTCATTTGGTCTGATAACTAGTACTTTGCAGTGGCTCAATTTAGGAGTTTACCCAGAATGAGTTTGAAAATTAGAAGGTTCATGTGAATCTTCTTTTATAATTTTAGTCGGGTCCGTCCAGCTAACATATAAATTACAGCCATCAAGACAGATAGCCGCCCATGTCCAAGGTTTTCTGCCTGTTGAAAGGCAGATTTTCCTCACCACTGCCGCCAAGAGCTTTCTCATGGAGGAATGTTGGATATCTGTCAATAATTTTATACACAGAGTACGGTCCAGACTTCATCTATATGAAAACAATGTCACGAGATAACCTATGTTGTGATTTGGCTCAATATAAATACATTCAATTTGAATAAAAATTGACTTGCAGAGATAAATAATAAACATGATGCACAGAAATGGAAACAAAAACCTAGATAGTTGTTGAACCATCCTAATGCATGTGTACTGAAGCCACTTTGCTTTAATCTTTCTAACCTCTAATCTCTCCTATCAAGTCAATGGACACAGCTGCTGAGTGCTGACTGAAGCAATGACATCATCAATAACAAATGAGCCTGCTGATTTGACCAGAATTAAAATCAGTTCAAATCTGTTTCTTTTGAATCTCCAGCTTTATGAAAGTGTGTGATCAAAATTTTCCACTCTGCTACATCTAAAGACCAATAATAACCTTTGATTTTTAAAGGTGCACTTTGTAGTTTTGGGAAAGACATTTTAATAAACTGAATGACTGAAACAAACTGATTTGGCTTTGTTATTTTATTTTATAGGTATAATCACAACCTTTTCTAGCTTCAGTCAGTGTTCTGGGACCTTATTTTCCTCTGAGAACAGCTCGTTTATTCACTTATGGAATGTTTCCTAATTAATATTGTAAATATTAAAATTCTGAGTTTGAATTTCTTCTCCAAAACTATATATCGCCCCTTTAATCAAATATATTTTAACTCTGAAAATGAATATCAGGAGCACAAAATAAACAATATAGTTTATGATAAAATCAAATTAGTTTTTACTGGATTTGTCTCTCAAGCTACACTAATCCTGCCTTTCTATCTCTAGCGCACACACACACACACACTCTAGTATATTGCTGTAATGTTGGTGTTGACAGATCAGTATCACTTTCACACAGCTCACACAGATGTCCAGGAATTCCTCAAATGGCAGCAAATGAGGGTGATGTCCCAGGTTTGGTGACCTGGATCATCTGCCACAGACGGTTGGGAGGGATGTTGCACTGTACCCCCCCTCCCTCAGCTCCCTCCTCCACCCTCATCCACCCCTGTGAGGCGTTCACGCATTCCCTGCGTTTCTGGAGTGCTGTCTGTCAACGCCTTCTTCCACTAAAGAGACGCTGACAGCCATTAATTATCACACAGGCTGAACGAAGGGCATTCCTCTCTGCTGAAATATTGGTGTGCACAGACACACACGCACATGTGCTCCTCAGCCCTCTATGTCAACACACAAAAGCAGAGACACACCACCTGGCCTCCATTGGTCTTCATCATATTTGACAAATGAGTTGAAATGTTTTGTCCTCTGGGGTCGTCCAATCACCATCCAGCCTGGCTGAGTGTTGTCTGGGCGGGACGTACAGGCAGAGGTGAGGATGTAATGACCAGGCAACCCGTCCAGGACACTTGAGCAACCTGAAACACGCACACACAAAGCTGCCTGTGTGTCTGCTGCACCCGATTTTATGAGACGACTTTATGATGATCTGCACAGATACTGACTTTTGATGAAAAACACGCTGAGGATTTGAGCAGTTTATCAGAGCTCAGCAGTAAATCAGTGTTCAGACATCTCAGCTATACACTGTACAGTGCAGAGGCATGCCTGCTATGTGTGTGCATGAATATAAATCTCCAATGCTGGCTAGAGATAGGACACAGTCTGCTTATCCAGGCCGGGACTGAACCTTTGACAGTCTCTGCCGTTCCAGTGTCCAAAGCTCCTGCCAACACATTGAACCCAATGTGGTTTTCATGTAGATGTTGGCCGTGATGTAGAGGGGCAGGTTTGGCTCAGTGCGCCTGGTCCAAATGCTCTCCAGCAGGTAGGATGAGGTGGTGGGGTAAGAGCAAAGGGGCCATCATTATTTTTAACTCAGCCATGTTGTAAATCATGTGTGGAAAATGATCTCTCCTGAAGGACGTCCTGTCCTCCTCTGTGCTCTGTCTTCTTTTCACAATGTGTGTTCAAGTTATAGAAAATACCCATGCTATATGATGTATTGCTATAAAAACTGCTTGTAATATCAGCACAGACGGTACAGTTTTCAAGAGTTGGTTCATCCATTTTACTGAAAAATAAACCTGCCATAGTCTTGATTTTATGTGCCGAGGTGTAAGATGTCTGTCTTCACTGTAAGTGAACAGATTGTCATTTGTGGTGCTCAAAATGTGACCTGTCTTTCCTGAAGTACACCCAGCGTTTAAATGGTAAATGGCTGCATTTATATAGCACTTCTTACCAAGGGGCTTTACAATTTGCCTCTGATTCACCTATTCACACACACACACTCACTAATAGGGGTGAGATACATTGCAAGGTGACCATCAGAAGCAACTAGGTGTTCAGTGTCTTGCCCTAGGAAACTTTGACATGTGGACAGGAAGAGCTGGGGATAAAACCACCAGCCATGTGATTAGAGGACGACCCTTCTAAACCAAAGCCTCACATCACATTGAAACAGAAGTCAGGCTGATGTGCGTCCCAGCCCACAGGGGCATTGAGGGTAATGAAATGGAAGACAGGCTTTGGAACAGGATTGTGGAGGTGTCTTTCAGTAAAGTAGACGCTAAAGCTGTAACAGCAGCAATATTATGGCTGCATGGCAAGAGCATGGAAATGCAAAAGCAAAAAAAGCAAAAAGTGGGAATGAAAGCAATATGGAAACCTCTAGAGAGAAACATGTTGATGAAGGTTCTCAGTCATCCAGGTCATGGTAATTCTAAGTGCTGTATTGTAGGCAACCGCACTTGATTCAGTTTCTTGAAGACGTGTCACCTCTCATCCAAGAGGCTTCTTCAGTTCTAACTAACTGGAGGGGAGTTGCAGGCTTTTAAACTCTGTGTGGGAGTGTCCTTACAGAGTCGCTATGGCCACTTGTGGGTCGTTGACCCAACCGGCCTTCATGTGGGTTGCTAGGGCAAGGTGAGCCCAGGTGTGAATGGCTGTTAAGCTGTCTGGGGAGAGAACTCAGTACTGAGAGTAAACAATCATAGCGAGACTGTTTATAGTACACACATGGTTAAATAATACAATGTGTGGAAACATCCATTTCATTAGGAGAGGAAATGTCAGGTGGGAGCATTGAATCTTAAGAATTTACTCAGTATTTAGGAATCAAATGCAAAGCCTGGGTTAATGAAGACACTCTTAATGGAAATAGGAACCTCTGCCCACACTCCAGCATAGTAGGTGGCAGTAATGCACCTTAACCCGCCATTAAAGAAAAAGAAGCCTCACAATCTGCTGTTGATTCTTACAATATGTCTTTGTATTTTTTTAATATATATATTTGTAAATTTGGGGATCTATCTATCTCTAGGCAGTGTGGTTCATTCATTTATATTTCATAAATAATATTGAGAAATATTGCATGCTCTGCCTATCCTCATCAAAAAAACAATGCAAAACTATGCAAGCAGCCTATTACAACCAATACGTACATTTATTGTTAGGCGGCAACCTCTAGAGGCTGTAGTTATTACTGTAGCAGCAAAGGAGGAAGTCAGGTGAAGTGTTATAAAGAGCAACAAAGTCTCCATAGGGGGGAGGACAGTTAGGACAAACTCACTCTGCAGACGGCTGTTTGTGCCATGTGAAACCAAAAGTCAACAGTGAGTTATTTTACCTTCCCAACATAGTTAACTTACATCACATACATGACGTAGCTCAAGTTACTTACGTGAAATACTTGTGCACTTAATTTAAGTTACGTAATTAACATAGTAATTTCAACCCAACTATGATCTCTTGCTGATCGAAGTGGTTGAAGGTTGATTTTGCTGCGGTTTGGGAGTCACTAGTAATACAGTCGCTTTGGTGTGAGGATATGTTTGCATGTTCACTGTGTCATGTTTGACTGTCATAGAAACACATGGTTTTGGTGAGGTACATTTTAAATAAAGATCAGTATTCATCAGAGACCTGTGTTCGCTGAGAGCAAAGAGCAATGTGCTGATTAAATGTATGGACTAAACCTGTTTACCTTTAGGATAATACAATATGAATATGGTTCAGGGATGTTCCCAGTTGATAGGTGGTATGTTTAATGACAAAAAGTTTCAGTGGTGGTGGCTACAACCAGACAGTTTCTGGCACAAAGCCTTGAAGATGAGAAAAAAAGCCCCTCGTCACATTCGGTTTGTGCCTTGCAAACCCATATAGGAGTGTTAAACATTGACATGGCACAGAAATTAAAAGTATATTGTAGATCCAGGTTTGCCTCTAATTGAATTTAGGCTTTTGGGCACTGGGCAGCGTGTTCTTCCTCGATAGAAAATGATGAAGACAACCAGTCTGATGGGACGGCACCGACAGTGGCCAATTAGAATCCAAGAGGCGCTCCATGAGATCTCCCATATACTATATTTCATTCTGTTCTGTTCTATTTTCATGCTGCTGTCAAAAAATATATTTGTCTTAAAAGAAGCCGATCCAAGTATTGCACTCATCATCAGGCGTTTTCCATTCGTGTGTGCATGTGAGTGTGTGTTTTGTGTGAGTGGAGTACATGTCTGACAACCATACGACCATCAGGTGACGCTACCACTGGTCACTGAAAGGATTATTTTGACACGGCAGGTTGCAGTTGGCTAATAGATACATGTAACGCACACGCTCCAGCCCCTTTCGCCCGCATACACACACCTGTTTAGTGTCCAGGTGTTAAGGGAAAGTTCTTTGCAGTTCAGCTGAAATCTCCTTGATGACAGACACATGGCTATAACCACCTGTAGAGAGGTGTGTGTTAGTGTGTGTGGAGAGGTAAGTTCACAGTGATCCTCCATACCAGCATCTAGAGATGAAGCTGTGGCAGCTCAAGCTCTCATCAGCAGCGTGTTGTCACTTTCACTCCTCCTGACTGCTCCTCCCTCTCTATCTGATCCCTCCTTATCTGATCTGTCTGTGCCGGGATAAAATGTAGCCCGAGTGGCCTCGAGATGAGCGCTTGGAATTCACTACTGTCAAAAGCAGCCTCAGAGAGTTTGTATGGACAGATGTGGAAAACAGGCCTGGTTAAATTTCACTGTAAATGTCTGAAAATTGAAAATTAAAGGTCCGTCTGCCCAACGTTTAACCCTGAGCTGTCTTTGGTCTTTTCAAGTCCAACTGAAGTGTTTTTGAGCAAATCTGAAGCGTTCATGAGCGATTGCAAGTATTTCAGCTTTCTGAACACTAACCATGCTAATGTCATGTTTGAGTCCTACTCATATTGATGAAGGTGCTTCCCAGGCATTCTGTGAATTAGGCCTCCTCCTGTTCTTGATGCAGCCCATAACACAGAAATCAGTCTATAACATTCAAAGATACTCCAACAGCTCCTCCTGTCCTTCCAGCAAGTAACTCAAAACAGGATGTATTTATGTTCAACTGACAAAAGCCCTGTAGTGGTCAGTGTTGGGGGTAACTTCTTACAAAGTAATCCGTTAGAGTACTCGGATTACTTTCTTGCTGTAACGAGTAACGTTAGTTCTGCAATTAAATTAATCTGTTATTTAGTTAGTTTTTCATAAAAGTTATCCATTACTGGAAAAATAAATTGCTGTCTTTTCCTTTTGTCGCCACAAAAGTAAAATAAAATCCCTGAAGCATTTGCTCTGTTTGTGTTTTCTGAGATTTCGAGAATATATTGGTGATATTACAAGGCTGAAGTCATAGTTGTAAGGCTAGGGTTAGTCCCTATGTTTTTGAAGAGAAATATCAGAAGTGCTAAAATGAGGAAGGATTCAGTTAGTTGTAGTTGTGAATCTAATCTAAAATATAATTTACAAGATGCTTCACGTTCATCATTGAGTGCATGCTGCTGGCTGCTCTCCTCATACTCTCCTCTAAAATAACAAAAAGACTAACTGTCGCTTGAAATTACGACTTTTTATCATAAAATTACAACTTTATTATTGTAATATTTATTTTGACTCTATGCCCCTGGTATTACAACTTTTTTTTCAAAATATTACAACATAATTCTCTGTACTTAATACTGTATGCCTCTGCCCAGTTCACTGTCAGAGGTAAACGACAGGTACATCCGATGCTGAGATTTTTTTATTGGATGAACCTGTTTAGAAATTGGTCAGCTGCTTTAAAAGGAACAGCCGGGTACAATTCCCCCGTCCTCGCATCACTTCTTCACATCTGTCTCTTGCATCCATCGCTCGGACGTGCTAAGAAGCATCTAAGAGCTGCAGATGAGGGAGGCGAGGAGCCACATGAGCTAAATGGTAATTGTACCCACACATAACACAACCGGCACGGTTAACTAATGTGTATAAAACAAATAAATGATTTTCATGATGTGCTCATGTCACAAGGTTTCAGGCTGCAGCTGTCTGTCTGTAGTTGATTGTCCGAGTCTCTGTCATGGCCTGCAGGGGTTTACCAGTACAGAGTGAAGGAATGCAGTCACTAAGCTGTGGATCACCTCCATCACTCTTCAAAGTCATCCACCAACCCCCCATCATCCGCCTCCCCTGTGGTTGGTGTCACCACTCCCTCCCCCACAATGACTTCAGACTAGTCAATGATCGACCGTCTTTACCTTCTCTGCTAAATGTTTCCTGCATAACTCCTCGTCAGCCTGCTTTTAAACCTGTATTTAATGTACATGAGTAAAGTTCTACGTCATGTAACAACAACCCTTCATCTCCTGTGAATTATGATCATATTTGCCTAATCAGTGTTCCTGAGTTACCTTTGCAGCTGCAGGAAATGGATTCATTCATGTCCCAAAAACAGAAGTGACAGAGTTAGTGAGTGAACGTGTCTTAAGATTAATGGCTCGGACCATTTTCATACCTGTAAATTAAATTTGTACTGACAACACAGCATGAGAAGGCAGCTCATAGAATATAATGCTGTGTATGAACACATCAGGACATCAGTGTCAGATGAAATAGAGTTAATAGAAAGTCCTCTGCACCAGCATGTAGCCACGATGTGTCCATGTCTCGATGCCCACGAGCCCGACTCTCACGGCCGCTCGGCTCGTGTTGCACAACGTGGCCGTTTCAGGGCAAAAAACAGCGGAGACACCAGAGGAAAGCCGAGAGGGAAGAGGAGGGGAGGAGGACTGGAGGAGAAAGAATTGCAACTGTCATCACAAACAAGAACCATCTGTCTCATTTGTGTAACTTGTTTTCTTTTAATATGAGAAGTATGCTGAAGAGATCTGGGAGTTTGAGAGAGGCCTGGGAGGGCCGGGCCCTGGGCTAAAGCCAGCCTTCTCCTGGGTTGCATGAGCAAGGGGCATTATTATCCAGCCAACCTGCACTGTTAACCCTTCACACTCACACAACACACACTGAAGGGGAGAGAGAGACAGCATCAGAAAACCTTTAACCTGAGGTATGCAGAGGTACCCGAGGTGTAATTTGAACTATTAGCCGCCTGTCTGGGAGAAGAATTGACTGGAAGATTTATGTAGAAGGGTAAGATCACACCATCATTATCACATTACCTCTCATACCTTCAGGAAGTGTTTATTAGAGATAAATATTCTGCAGGTTGTGAGTCACACATGCAATTTAGACACACAGGTTAATGCACGGTGTGCCACAAGCAATCCATGCTTACACTGCTGTTATTACATCAATGTTGATATACTGCATAAAAGTTAATTCAGTGTAATCTGCAGAATTTCTTTATTATGTCTGCCCCGGAGACGCCTGTCCAAAAGTCAGTATGTAGATTTACAGCCATGCTAACAGTGTGGCTACAGAGAACTACGATCCTTTGAACAAACCCTACTTAACATTATGCTGCTGCATGCTTCATATGTTTAGATCAGATAGGTAATTTAACAATAAAATCATATTGGTGTTTATTTAACAGTTCTGTTTTAGCATTCTTTGACAAAACCCATTTCCTGTTACCCTTAGACCATCCCCAGTTAAAACTCAGCCCGAAAGAAGAGGTGAGTCTGTGAGCAAGTTTGAGGGTTTACAGTTACTGTAGCTTAACAACAGCACAGAGAGAAGTCCAAAATGTTGAAAAATGTGTTGAAAAAAGTTGAAAAATGACAGTTGAAGAGAACGCTTGTGAATTCTGTGGATAAAGGCAGAGGAATGTTTTGAAGACCAAGTGCCTATGTCAGCAATTTTGGTAGTTTATCATGGGCTCTTTGTCTGCTTACAAAGTCGTTATTTTCTTTGACCGAGACGTCATGACTTAGCCGCTCTATGGCTAACTGTGCTTTGATGGCTAGTCAGTAAGTGTGAGAGTCTTGTCATCTTATCAGTTTTATTACAGAGTATATTTATTACAGACAAGCTAATAATTGAATCAGTTTTGACAAGTTAAATGAAAAAAGGTTGGTTTGGGGGGAATTTGGGAGCCAACAATGCCTGTCACTGTGTGTATTTTACTGTTCTGTTGCAGTTCCCCTCAAAAAAAAAGTTTAAATTCTCTTCTAATGATTTATAATCTCTCTCTAATTTACATATTAATGAAGATTTTACCTTATTTATTTATTTTTTTTAAGTAAGTGTGCTAATGTAGAGTACCTTCATAAATCCAATCTGATGCTATACGCTAAGATTGTTCTTTGTAGTTGAGCATATGATTTTGTGTGAATTAATGGCAAAAATCAACTGGAACAAAATATGAAAGAATATAATGTTAGGTACTCTATTGCAATATGTGGAACCTCTTGTGTGACAGCTTGTAGTAAACAGTGAGGAGGATGACACTAAGAGATGATGAGTTATACTCTTAACAACTGGCCTATGAAAATAGAAATGCAGGCTAGCAGTTAGCAGTTAGCTAATGTTATACAAACAGCTTGCTCTCTGCTCATATGTGTGAATTTCCGTTAATTCACCACAGTACACAGCTGCTACATGTAGCTCGGACCACTCAGCTGTTCATGAAACACTGACTGCTCTTGGTGCTCTGCTGTGCTGTTCCCAGGGTGGTGCTCTGAATAACTAAATGGTGTATTCCAACTGAGTTTACGAACGATCCAGTTTGTGCCAGAGCCCCCGTTACTTTCGATGGAGGCCAACGTGGCGTAGTGATGATTAGGTTAATGGTGGATAATGGAGGATAATGGTGAATGCTAAACCGTAGAACTTAACTGACTCAGAGATATCAATAAAACAGCAATACCTTTCAAAAGTTTGGTAACATTAGCGAACAATAGTCAGCTGTGGCAGCAAAACCCCGGACTGTTAATTCATTGAGAACGTGTGTGTTTTATTGCTTATGAATTTAACTCTGTAGCCTACAGGAACAATATGTACAAATACAAAATAAGCCATTTTATTGCGAGTATTTCTAACTACTTGTACAAACATTTGTCTGTCTGAGTGGACTGAATACTGTTTGAGATGTATGTATATCAAAGGTGTGTGTATTTAACAGGTGGAAGGTGGACGTTTCATTCCACAAATATTTGTACCAGCCTTTATAAACCCAAATTTGTTGCATCATAATTCCGACACACACTCCCACACACACAAAAATACACTAAGTGGTAAAACCTCACTGTCAGCCTCTTGTCTCGTGTCTCGCCACAATTGCAGCAAAACCACAAAAGGCATTACAGCTCTCTGACTGACTGACGGACTGCCTTACTGTACATCTGGCTGTTTGGCAGACTGAGCGCGCACACACACACACACACACACACACACACACACACACACACACACACAAACACACACAAGCCAACAGACATTCCCAATCAGTGTGGCCACCACCACCCACCTCATCTATGCCATCATAGTGGCTTAATGAAGGACAGATCCCCACCGTCGCAGACCAGGAGTGGTTAGGGTTACACTTTCCGCAAAGGGGGAGCGGATTGAAACCAGCCTAATTCAAAGATATTGCAGGAGAAAGAACTAGAAAAGCTGTAGGGGGGTAGTATGATATTGACAGAGACAGAAGTAGGGAAAAAGCTTGTGCCATGTGGTCTGCATTTCACTGTAATCCCTGTTCTAGCCCGGTGTTCCTGCCTCTGTTCCCTCTGCAGCCCAAACCCAATCAGGCGGTCGCTGAAACCCGAGCGGCCACTCCGGTTCTTCCCACAACCAGACTACCAGATTCCCAGCGCCGCGGGAAACACGTCCATTTATCGCTGGTTAATATACTGTATGCGGTGATATATGGCGCATAAATTATGTTTATAGGTGTCAGGGGTGCAGGGAAGGCCCTCGGGGTGTAATGTACCTCACACAAACAGCACGCACACACAAAACGCTGCACAGTGCACACTGTGGCCACATAATAATGCAGCTGAAAGACACGGGAAATGGACGATTTTATTGAAATATGTGTATGTCTGTCAGCGGGGCTGTGTGTGTGTGTGTGTGTGTGTGTGTCTCAGAGCTTGGTGGTGGAATAAGATCTGCTCCTTTTCACTTTCCATCCTTCTATCCTCTCATGTTCTTTCTTTTCCTTCTGGGCAACATAGTTTTTGTGGCATTCTTTCTCTCTCTATCACACACACACACACACACACACACACACACACACACATAATTCTTTTGAAAGAAGCGACAACAGTCATTTTTGACACAGCATATATTCCATATTAACATACATTCATAGGCAGTATAGTCTTCTTCAGTGTATAAGTCTTTACAGATCTACAGTATGTCTTTATAATGATAGCACGTTATTATAGGAAAGCTTGGCTTTATTGTGGTGGTACAAGACAACAATAGAGTCCTCACAGTGGCATGGGAAACTGTTTGTGTGTGTGTGTGTTTGTGTGTGTGTGTATGAGATGAACAGGGATAATTTCAATATGTGGTCAGATGTTTGTTTCTGTGGGGCGAGGGCTCTATGTGCGCTTGGAGAGAAAGTGCTTCAGTCATCATGCATGGTGAACATGCTCTGCAACCCTCTGGCGGACCCCTTTGTCGATGTGTGTGTTTACATTGTGTGTGTTTGCTGGTGCATGCATGTCTCTGTGTGTTTACTCGTGTTTGCATTAAGCCAACTTGGCAGATGGCGATGTACGGGAGGAGCACAAGATCAACATCGATCCAGATGAGCACGCACAACACGATGTTCTGAAATGGTAACGAATAAAATCTGATCTGGAAACTGTTTTGTTATAAGGTTTCCCGTCGCAGGTAGCAGCTGTGGATACACAAATGTCGTGTTTGCTGGGTATGTGTGTGTTTTGTGTGTCTCATGCCCATCACCTGCCAGTGCTACGGGCCTACAGAAAAGACAGGAAGCAGCTGACAGTGGCTTTCACCTGTCCATCATCATCCTCCCTCTGACAGAAAGAGAGGGAGTGTGTGTGAGTGGAGCAGCATCAGGGCATTGCAGGGGGCAAAATAAATGACTCAGCCGCAACTGAACCTCAGCGCAGCGCAGCCATGTACACTCAGGAAGCCAATCACAGATAGTCCGTCTGCGATGCGTCCCTCTTTGTTGTTCAAGTCCGTCCTCTGACAGACTCTCCCTTTTTGTCATCCAGCACTCAAAGTGAGTCCCCGAAGCAGCAGCAGCAGCAGCAGCAGCAAGAACAGAGGGGAAACAACCCTCCTCTTGACCCCACCCACCCATCTGCCCACCCATGGGTCCAGTTTGTCCCTTGTCCCCATCGCCACTCATCTGTCCCCTCCTTCCAGGTTCACCCCCCGTCAATCTCCTCAGTCTCAACAAATAAGTTAAACATTACAAAAATAAGAAGCATCAATGACAAAGCAAATATGAGAGTGAGGGAGGGAGGCAGAAAGTGAAAAGACGCTTTCTACTTGAGAAGAAACAAACTGCCTCTGTAGCTTTGTAGGAAATCCCATGCATAATCTATTGATATCCATTACGGTGGCATTAAATGAATAGGATGACATTTGACCTCTCAGCCACTCAGTCTGTTTCCGTTGACCAGTAGTCGGAGGGTGGGGCGGTTTCAAGCAGGAGAAGATGGAGTTACACAAGTCGTCCTTGCTCCCTGGCCTTGGAGTAGGAGTGTGGGGCATTTGTTTAGTTCATCAGCAGTGCCCTCTGTGCAACCCACTCCCATCACCGGCAAGTGTGCATCTCTACCATTTTGCGGCACTGTTTGCATTTGACATAACAGCACCAGTGGAACTTACAGCTGCACCTGTCCACCACCTCCACCTCCTGTGTCTGGAAGCCGCGGCCACAGCACATTAGCTCGCAGCCGTCGATGGCCTTTGAGGTTCTGTTACACTGGCGGCCCACTGTGCCCAGCATACCCGGCGTGCGTGGGTCATAGTCGCAGAAATCTGGACTGGGGTCCAGGTAGACCAGATCTTCATCCGTGTGAGGTTTGAACTGGGAGTTCCGAGGCACCAGGACTTTGGTGGTTCCCACCTTGCGCTGCTCCACCTCAGTGGCGCCGTCAAACTTCTCCTTGATGACGTTGCCCACCTTGCGGAATGGCGGCATGGCTTTCCAGCAGGTCTTTACCTCACAGGAGCCTGACACACCATGACATTTGCACTCCACACGCATGTGTGACAGGATGGCCTGCAGAGATGCCAAAGAACCTTTGGTTAACAGACAGAACTCAAAATAATGTGATTACAATGCATAATATCCATAGAGAGTAGCTGCTTTGGATATCAGCATCTCTCAAATATTGGCTGTTTGTGGTGACAGTAACAACTACAACAAGATTCTCAAAAGCATAACTGTATTTCAGGCCTTTGTTCTCGAAGTAGAAGTCGACTTGCACTTGTCCCAAATAACTTTACAATTGAGCTGGACTTATCTTGAGTGACTTGAGATTTAGCTTGAGCCTGTCTCAATTGACTTAAAATTTGAAAGCCTGGACTTATCTTGAAAGATTTGAGACTTGAATTCTGCATGTCCTGAATTACTTGAGACTTGCCTTACATAACTTGACACTTGACCTGGACTTATCTTGAACTGGACTTATCTTGAACTGGACTTGAGTGACTTCAGACCTAACTTGGAATAGTCTCATATGACCTGAGACTTGACTTGGACTTAAATGATGTGAATTAGACTAGAAAGTTTTAGTCTTGAACTTCAGTGACTTAAGACTTAAGTGGAGTTATCCTAAATGACGTGAGACATGAACTTCAACTTGTCTTGAATTATTTTAAACTTGCCTTGGGCTTATTTTAATGTCTTGAGACTTATCTTGAATGACTTCAGACCTAACTTGGGCTTGTATTGGTTGACTTGGGACTTCACTTTGACTTATCTAGAAAGATTTAAGACTTGACCCTGGCTTACCTTTTTTTTTTTTGCATTATCTCATACTGTAAGTTTTGAGTTACCTCTGATTCAGAGAGAGGCTGAGTTGTATGATAGGATGATTTAATACAAGTACAGGTTCAAATTCTGTCTGGCTAAATGATGATTTCTTGGTTACTGTTAATAGGAGCAGAAATGCAGCCTGTCTGAGCAACAACCATATCCACAGCCACAGCTTCAACCAGCACAGCCTGCTGGTTGTGTAAAGTGTCACATCATCTCCCCTTTCTGTAGTATCTGCATATTTTTCTATTTCTCTAAACTTTAGACGTGGATCAACACACTAACTGTTCCTATGGATCTGGGGAACGCAAAGCTTATGGCGAGGGAGAAGAAAAGTTCTATAAAAGGTCGTATTCACACAGTACAACAGGGCAGTGAGTTACCTTCCTCCCAGCCTCGTTGTTGTGCAGGTTCATGAGAGCCCGACTGGAGGACTGGCCTTTACTCCGCTCCCTCACATCCACAAAGGACTGAGAAAATGCTACTCCATATGCAATGTTATCACTGCAGCCCGACCACTGGAACCCTATGAAAAGATATGAAGATAAAGAGGCGGTCATGTTGATGGCACTGTCATTGTCTGGCCACACACACATGGAGATAAGACAGCACAATTAATATGCTACCTGTGATATCTGTCTGGCTCTTTCAATAAAAGCATTATTTAAAATGTCACACTGTTCAGTCTTTTTTACATTACAATGTACTGGATCACCTTCTGTTTCTTTTGCATGTGTGTGTGTGTGTTTGTGAGAGAGAAAGAGCGAGAGAGACCTACCTTCTGGGCTGACTCCATGTACATTGTGGTCACAGCCACATTTTTCCAGCTCTCCGCTGCTGCAGGCTCTTGTGACCGCAAACGCCACACTGGCTGCTGAGATGGCATACACAAAGGCTGCCTCACGGGTGCCTAACACACACATCGCACATCACACACAAACACAGACACACACACGGACACAAACACAGTCATATTATTTCATTATGTAACTGAAAAGACAAGTCATTCTAAATGGCAAAAAAACAGTTTGTGTATGTGGATAACGAGCGTAGTCCAAGGACGAAGGCCAGATGTCAGCATGCAGGAGCTGGTTAAACCACTAAAAATGGAAACAAGCTCAAAAATGTCAAAATATTTTAAAATGACATGAAATAATCCAATATTCCATATTTAGTTCCCAATTTTCTAAAGAAATGCAGGTAGAAACGGACAGATGAGCTTGTTTTACTGTCAGTCAGCTGTAGTGCTCTGTCATATAAGTGTCTCGTCTGTGTCCAGGTGCTTGCAGGGAGATCTTCATTAACAGAGAAGTGTCCAAACTTACCCTGGGTAACCACCTTGCCAAACACAGGCATGGTCTCCAGAGTGGAGCAGTTCCATCGACGGTTGCGAAACTGGAACTGACACTCGTCTATAGCCAGCTGGGCTCCCCGACGCACCGCATCCATCACCTCCACACTGCGCTTACAGATCTGAACCTGGAGCGGAAACACACAGGAACTACATCAGCCACAAACACAGTGCACATTACACTAAGAAAATACTATTTAATCCATCTCATAGATGTTGAGATATTTCACAGGACAGGTATAAATTTTGAATTCCTTGCGGCTTGGAAAAAGTAAGAGGATCACCAGAGTCATCAGGATTCCAATGACTTTGCAGATCCTTCCAATATTTGTTGAAATAATTCAGTCCGGACCAAACTGTTGGACTGATCGACCAATAGAATGAATTTGCCTTCCCTGGAGCCATGTTGTGCTGTTAGCATTCCCATACAGTACAAAAACAGTTCCTTAATTAATTAGATTATTCTATTTGTAGTTTTCACTGGAGAATATTAGCACATATAGTCTTTTATTTTCTGTCATCCATATTGGATGGCCAGCCGGCTCGGGAGGAGAAAGTTGGGTGCAGATCCATTCTGGAAGAATAAACACCCGGAGTGACATCAGATTCTTCTCTCATCTGGAGCCGTTTACTGACGGGAGGAGAACTCAGAAAGGACTTTTTAACTTTCGGGATTAAAAAAAGGATTATCTTCACTCCTGTTTATCAACCTGACTGCAGCAACTATCCACAGAGGTGACATCAATTGTCATGTGTCGTGACCGCCAACTGGAGCTGGAGGGAAATGTACTTTACCTCACAGAAGAGAAAGAGGGATCAAACTCCCTTTGCTGGTGATGAACACACTATGAAAAAATCACCATTGCTGAAGAAAATCTAATGCAACGTTTTATTCATGTTACGTTTAGTCTTTAGGCGACCAAATAAGACGCTCTGTCAATTGAGTAAAGTTGTGGATTTCTCTGAGTTTGAACACTGTTGGAAACGTTAGGGATAATGTATGTGCACGACTCAACACAATATATAACAAAGGTCTAGTCATTTTTGGACATTTTAACGAATGATAGTTCCATTGTTACATATTATATTTTCTCTCACAGAGGAGTCTGTTAACTCTGTAAGTGTAGTGCGTGTTTATAATGTATCAACTGTTATGGAGTTATAATATGTAAGTCATTGTTGTCAGTAGGTGTGTACCTGTCGCTGAATGAGGCCTCGTAACCTCTCACATGTCTCCTCATCTCTGATGCTTCCCACTGACGACAGCTTGGCCAGATACCTGACAGACAAAAACACAACACAACAGGACCTGTTAGTGCACAGTGAACATGGAGGATGCAAAGGAACATCCAGAGAGGTAACTGGAGGTACCAGATCTGATCTGATGTAGAGGTTATGTATTAGCTCCTCTATAACTTCACTTTGGGACAGCACAGTCACAGCTGATGTTCCCCTTTAAACCAGGGATGATTGAATTTGACGACATCATTCAGAAGAAGCAGAGCTTGTGTACAGACGGTTGGTTCCCATGACGTTGTGGGAATGTTTGGGATAAATGTCTGGTTGTGAGGACACTGAGAGGAGAGAAAGTGGCTTATCATACACAACCACCTCCAGGCCAGACAGGTCAGGGAGATACACTACACACACACACACACACACACACACACACACACACACACACACACACACACAGTCTAAGATGTGTGAGAAAATGGCATCAGTCTGGATGCCCTGACCCTCACACATCCACCTCACATCACTTCAGTCTCATATCTCCAGTCCCAGCTGCACCTGACAGAAATAGGTTTTCTCATAAGCTGGCAGTGAGTCTCACACAGATGGGGCAGCCCTGACCATGTCCTGTCTACACTACTCATTTAAACAAATGTTGCAATAGAAAGTTTAGTAGTTTTTGAGATGCAATAACTAATTTCTAGTGCAGTCACGTATTTGAAATATCTTCAAACATGGTAAAACAGATCACTTTAGAAATGCTTGATTCAGAGAAACAGTTCCAACAAGCTGTTTTCACTGTAAAAAGTGAAAATTAGTGTTCCATTTTCTATTTTATTGTTGTTAATGCTTAGATTCTTTTATGCAGCATCAAACACATTCACACTGTTGTTGGTAGATGTCTCTTTTAGGATTCTACACACCTCTTAGAGCATGGCAGGTGTCAAGGGGGGAGAAAACACATTCTTTCTCACAAATGTGTAATGCTAAGACCCTCATATTACTTATTCGTCCTATCGTCGTATAGTTCCACATTCTTTCTGACAACGAGATGAGAAAATTGATACTGCAGTCACGTTTGTGTGTCCAGTGATGGAGTCAGGAGCTACTGTAAGCATAGCATAAAGGCTGGAAGCAGAAGGAAACATGCCCAAAGTGAAAAAATGCCAACATAAACATAAAATATCTTGTTTTAGGAGGAGAGACATGCTGGCACTGGTGATCAGCAGGTGGTTGATAAGGACTGTGAGCAGCTGTCTTGAAAGGGAGGTTAGCAGGATTGTTGCCATTGTGTCTCTTCAGAGACCACAAACTGTGCCGACATATTGGGCAACCCAGAGTGCATGTAGGTAATTCATTTACATTACATTTAGCAGATGCTTTTGTCCAAAGCTACTTACAGTAATTCATACATTCATACACTAATGGCGGTGGCTGCCATGCAAGGTGCCGACCAGCACATCAGGAGCACTTTTTGGGGTTCAGTTTCTGCCCAAGGACACTTCGATGTGCAGACCAGGGGAATTGAACCAGTGACCTTCTGTTAACAAGACGCTGGCTCTACCCATGATCCACAGCCACCCTACACATAACTCATCCCAAAACCCACAAATTGTCCATTTTACATTTCTGTGATGAAAGCAACATTATTCCTTGTTTTAATACGTGAAATTTAGAGGTGTTGGTGGATCTCTTGTCTGCAAACTGATGTAGAATTTCCCAAATTCTTCTGTTCTTCCAACTCTTTCTTGCTGCCTTTAGTCTTTTCTGGCACAAAGTTTCCCTCCTTGCTGTGACAAACAGCCACATACTGAGAATCAGGAACGGCGTCCCTTCGATATCCTGTGTTCGTGTCTTGTTAAAGATGATGTCACTGCAGTTACATGCAACGTCGCTATAGTGATCAGCTGAGAATTCCGCCTACTTTTAGGGAGTATTATCTGCAGTGGGAAACCCAATCAAGAGAAGTACGTGGTACCAAAAGCGAGTTGAGCTGAGCTGTACCATGCAGTGGAAATGAGGCTTTTGACTCCAGCTCCACGCTAAAACTAACTGACAATGACAATGACCTTCTCATCTCACTCTCAAAAACAAAGCAGATCAATGGACTTCCTAAAGTGTTGAACTACTCTGTTCAGGGATGGTAAAGATGGCAAAATCCGAAGTATATTCAATTATTCACATCCAACATAAAAAAAATTTAAAAAATACGTGAAATCCAAGTTTTATATCTACATTAGATTGTCCACAGCCTGAAATTTGACTCTAGGCTACAGAGTGGTACATGCTCACTAATGAGAGGAACTAAAGCTGGCATCCATTGTGAAATGTTGCACCACAACTGCGTAACAAGAGTCTTGAAGGCACGAGGAGAAATGTATGAATATGATAACCGAACTCTATACGCACAAATGAATTCAGTATTTACAGGCTCCTCCGTGCAGTGGACAGAGTCTGAATATCAAAATGGCCCTTCAATAATAAAGTCAAGCGAATTCCAACCAAATTAACTTTCAGGCTACCATTCTGCACCAGCAGACATGTTTCTCCTTAAGGTTTCTCGAGCTTGTTTTATGAGTCTTGGGTTATGAGTTCCCAAGACCACACATACCTCTGTAAAGCCCTGTTAGCCCGTCTCAATCAAGCTGTGGCACACATCCAGACTGCACAGAACTCTGCTGTCAGATTATTGACAAAGCTATAATACACAACACAAAGTCCTGCTACCAACGTTTTACACCAGCTGACAGAATCGATGTGTACGAGACGGGTTTATGACATCCTGATTATTTATTTAATTGTCTATGTATGAGCTGTTTGTTACATCACAGGAGAGATGTAGGGAGAGAAGTAGTTGTACTGCATGTTTATCATTATGTTTAGTACTATTTGTACATGTGGTTGTATAATTAGGGTATCATCCTCTCAGAGGTCAAACAGCTCCTCCTCTCCATTCACCCTCTCATCTCCTCCTCTCAACAGTTCAGATAATCTTTCTCTCTCTGTCTCTTTGATGGCCTTCCTGTGCTCTTCCTCTCCAGACAGTGTCAGTATTTTGCACTCATCACTGTGATAACCTCCGCTCTCCTCCACTCCACCACATCTCAGCCACATCCGCTCACATCCACCCTCGGTGGTGACCTCACCCTCTCGTAAGAGTGACTCAATTTCCTATATTTTGCATCGTGGACCTTTCGTTGAAAGTTGCACTAATCAGTATTTCCTTATTAACAGTGGATTAAGTGTGCGTAAGGGGTTCGCACACAGACAATAAACAGCCAACTGTTACTGTCAGCTCCATGGAGCATTCAGCATGTTTTAGCTCACTGAAAAAAGTGTATCATTTGAACCTTTGGGTTCTCTATTCTCAGTTCCTCAGAACCTAGGTGATAAATGATCAGCTGTTCATTGTTTATCGGACAAACTGCAACTTTACTGTTTGTTTCACTCTCATTTTCGACCGCAGCGGGCAGCTGTTCACAAAGAAAAAACTGTGAAAACCAACTGTAGATTACCTGCACAACACCAAACAGCAGACAGGCACAGTTCGAGAACAGCTGGGGAACATAGTGGAGAACGTGGCAGCTAAAGAGCCAGAACTTGCAACTTGCAACTCGTTGAATACTGACGCTTTGGGTTGGTGGCTGGCCCATCCTACTACTATGAAGAGTCAGTATTTGACAAGTTGGGAAAGAGACTCAACTATCAACTATCTTACACATTGGACCTTTAATATTGTGAGATTTTTAGACGTTTTCATTCATTTCTCAGGGAATTAAGCATGGATAAAAAATCTGATGTATTTATGTGGCTGGTGTATACAGTATGAGTGAATGGAAGAGCAGACTGTTGGGTCTTAGCGGAGGTATGCACTCTACTGAGATCCATTCTAGAAGGAATGGAACAGGAGTGCCTCAACTAAGATATGAAAAGCATTTCCAGAGTAATTTTTCCATGAAGGACAGTGATATAAAAATGTGGAAAGACAACATTAAGAACAAGGCCTGCTAATAAAATGTTCAAAGTCTCCGGATCACGGACATTTTTTGTGAATTGATTTGCAGTGAATCTGAACTGTTGGGCAAATCCTGAACCCCACTGTCTGTCTCTCTCCAGCTCTCTGTGAGGTTATGTCTCCTCTGAAATCTACAGGTCCTGACCCCCCTCCCTGTGTGGATCAGTCCAACTCAGGCCTGCTCTGATTTACTCCACTGCAGTTACGAGCTTTCATCAAAGCCATGTGCGGCGTTTGATCCCTCTTTGTTGTATAGCGTAGCCTACGGCGGGGTGCTGCGTTTAGGTTGAGGCGTCCTGCAGGGAGACCATCAGACAGCGATAAAAACAACCCAAGGAGAAAACACAAGATGATAGAAAGCTGCTGTCTGATGGGCAACGCCGTGCTTACAGAGACACTGTGGCATCCCACTGCCCTGACAGTCACCCTGGAAACATTTAATAAACATTGGATAAGCTGTTATTCAGGTGATTTTCTGCGGTGTGTGTGTGTGTGTGTGTGTGTGTGTGTGTGTGTGTGTGTACATGTGGGAAAGGTTCAGCACAGGCCTTGGGCGAGTGTGAGTGAGTGCCCTGTCTCACTTTATCTGATCATTCTGCTGTGTATACCCTTCGCTTCCCAGAGACGAGGTTAACAAAACACCTCAACAAGGAGACAGAGGAGTCAACCCGTACAAGGACACAATGACACACACACACACACACACCCACACACACACCATCATCCCACGTCTCATCCTCATTCCTCTCCCTCTTTCCTCCAGCTCTCTCTGGCCTCTGGTGGTTGCGTGCTTAAATCCCAGGGGTCTAAGCCCGGTGGAGCCAGTGGTGTTGTGAAGGCTGCGATGTGTAATACAACACAAACACGCAGCGGCCTGCGAACGCACCACAGTCCAGGTGGAATGCTCCATACCTCCCACCCAGAGCCCCCCCACGGCCTCACGGGAGGCTGAAACTGAAAATAAGAGATAATTCTAAATAGAGGAGACGCAGGTGGTTACCTCCAGACAGGAAATAAAGGACAACGTCAGCATGGTGAATACCACACAAAAATTACATTTACTAACTGAAAATGCAGTCATTCGTGAGTTATGCATTAAAGTGGTTATTATTATTATTTAGGAATTACTGCATTTTCAGTTCGTACCGGACATCAGTACTTTTGTGTAGTGCAACAGACATATATTAGTTGAGTGGCATAAAATGTATCAAAAACAACTTTGATAATTGATCATTAGTTGATCGACAAGCTCAAACGTTCACTCACAAGCCTTCAGAGACTGAGGCGTGGTTGAATGTTCTGAAACATTGTAAGTGGGCCTTTGAGCTGCGATTATTTTGTTTCATAGTTTGTTACCAAAGGTCCAGAATGGTTCCAATGGTTAAATTAATAGTTTGATTTTTTTGGGAAGTACATTTATAGCAATATATATCAATACAACTCTCATGTTTTTATTGTAAATAAATGGTGCATTATACTTTTGAAAGTCTGAAGATGGAGTTGAGAATGACATCATGCCTGAGTTGACCGCTTTCCAGTACAACAAGACAGAAAAATAGTTCTGGTCAGGTTAGCCATCGTTAGCAATACCAGTTGATAACGATGCAGTGCGTGGTATTTTGTGCATACAAACACCTAAGTGGTGTTTCCAGAGATATAAGTTGGACAGTACTGTGTTTGAGACTGGTTTGATTGGATACAAATAAGATTTAAGTGCTAATAAACAGTATATTGTACAACTCTCACAACTGTTAATGCACAGAGCAGCCATCTTGGATTATAAAGGTCAGTGTTGGGGAGGTGTGTCAGACTTTCCGGGTCAGAAAGTTCGGCTCCAGGGGACATTCCAGCAGGGAATTCAGAAATTCCAACTTCAAAGTTCAAATAGAACGCACCATGAGAGAGATAGGAAGCAGTTATCCTAGCTTAGCATAAAGACTGGTGACAGCTAGCCTAGCTCTGTTCAGGGGCAACAAAATTCTCCCACATGTACTTCTGAAGCTCACTTATTAAAATAGTTCACAAGTTGCTGGTTGTCTTGATCGGGATCACTGACTTCAGTCGTATCAAACTATTCCCATTTCTCAAGCAAAAATTCCAGATAATTGATGATTTCTGCTTTTTAAATGTGAGCATTACCTTTTTCTGTGTGTGTTATTTTAAATGGACTATTTCTAGGATGTAGCAAGACAAAGAAAAGTAGGAACACAACACAACAGAAAAAGGTGGAATTGCACTGATCTGTCCTTTGTACTTAAAATGTCCTTTTTGAACCCTGTTTTTACCTGCCTCACACGGTGCAGCACTGTCCAGCTGTTTCGTCACTATTTTCATTCAAACTTGAATATACTGAAAATATTTTAAGTATAAATAAAAAAATAAAATAATTATAAGTATCAAGGCAGCTGAGATGAGAGCCAATGTAAGGGGAATTAGGGAAAGCAGAGGGAGATGTTCAGGGCGGGAGGGGACAGAAGCTGGACACATCTGCATGACTGCCTTGCGCTCCGGTAAACGTCTCAGCGTTCATGCTCACACACATACACACACAAAATGACACAAATGCTCACAAACTGCAGCACGGTCTCTGTGCCTCCATCACCTCTAATGTGTATTTATATGAAAATATCCTCATGTTTGCCTTTCCAGCACTGAGCACACAGCAGAGGTACACACTGACAGGTAAATATAGCATGGGATGGGAAGCGCAAGGAGGAGAGCTGCAAGAAAGAGTCTCAGAAACATCTTTTCTGCTGAAGCACTGTGTGCAGACCTGCAAACACCGCTGTAACAAGTTACTGTTGAGCTTCTGATGTATGGACAATGTTTTTCTTTCGCTTCAGGCCAGTGAGGTAAAGTGCACAGAAACTCTGAAACACTTAGTTCACTAGCAGAGAGCCAGCAGGTAGCGGAAATTTAAATCGCTCATAAAGACAATTGTGACCTGAGCTAACCCTCCCTGCCACCTCTGTAGTGGACACTTACAGTATGTAAAGCATATAGTGACCTGTAGAGGGCACTATTCTCTCAGTTTATCTTCAGCCGCAAAACCACAGCGCAGCACTGAGCTCTTCTTCTTCCCTTCTGAAGCTTTTTGTGGCTCTCCTCGTGGCCTCAGATGATCACACTGCTCTGAACAACCACTGTTGTGTCACATAGAAACACCATTGTTGAATGCTTGATGGTTAAGTGGCTGAAATATGGAAAGATTGAAAAAGCCTGTGTATAGTTTCCACTTTCCTAAAAGTCATCTTCGCAGATCCAGAGAGTTCTTTCATAAGTTTGGATCTTTAGTGTGAAACCAGTGACACATTTTAACATCTATTAAGTATGAATTTGGAAAAAGCATCTTAACACTAAAGATCTGCACATCTAGAAACCAGCATGCAGGTGAAACATCTGAGCAACGTCAACAAGTCCATAAAATGCCTTCGTATGCCACCCGGGTGAGGGACTGTTGTACAAGTCACATCCAAGAAAAGTTGACAGCAGACCTCAGTTATTTCCAGTGGAAGAAAAAAAGTTCAAAAGAAGTTTCACAGAAAAAATATTGAATTCTGACCGGCTGTAACTTCATACTTTACCTCTGAGCCTGTTTGAAAGTGTTCAAGTCAATGTGACACGTGTCAGCAATCCTCAACTTTTAGGACATTTACCAAAATGTTGGTAATTTGGTAAATCTGCAAGAATCTACAGTATAAATCAAACATGGATGATAGATTGAGGCTTTCAAACTAGTGCTGTCAAGATACTGGAATTTCTAACTTTGATACAACACAATACAAAATTATAACAATACAGTAATATAACTATAATATAACAATAATATAACTTACATTTATCAAAAGATAAATATAACAAGGCTGTCTTTAAGAAGAACTGCATTCACTTCTGACTTGAAAGAGTGGGGGGATTTGGAACAATGTGGGCACTGCAGCAGTGTGTGTGTGTGTGTGTGTTTGCAGCATGAGGGAGTGGTACTGGTGGATTGATCCTGCAGATAATGAGCACTGAAATGATTTTTCAAATATTCAGAATCGTGATGTATCAATTTATTGATATTTTTGACAGCAGCTTCTCAAACACCAAAGTGAAGAGTGTGTGAGTGAGTGAGTGTTTGATCTACACTGTAAAACAAGATTTCCACATAATGATTTTAAATAAGTGTATCTGATTGGCTGGCAGGTTTACAGATATGTAATGGATGAAGGAAATTTTAGAGATTAACAGTAAACTTTATTGATAAAAATGACACAAATACTGATATACTGTATGTGATAGGTCAGGCTCTAAAAAATGTATTGAGCTGTTCAAAATGTTGAAGAGAGGAGTGAATATTCTTTAGAAAGATATGATTTGAAAACTAAACTGTGCTTTGAAATATAAATATAAAATAAATAGTGACAAATGAAATAACTGTAGGTTGGAGAAAGATACGATGGATGAGGGGGGTAAGGAAGGAAACATTTTTTCCATTCACTGTCTTGCTTTAAATTTTACAGTGAGACAGTGACGGAGCAGGAAAACTGAGGCAAAGCAGGGAGGAAAACAAAACAGAGCCATGAGAAGGCAAAGCGGTGAAAGTGAAAACTATCTGTTGAGTTCAATTAACACATTTACTGAGCAGCCAGAGGCTCACACTACGAGAGATTGTGTGTGTGTGTGTGTGTGTGTGTGTGTGTGTGTGTGTGAGGGTTGTGGTGTTGGCAGAGCATGTTATTTTTAGGGGGAAATGAGCTCTAGTGGAGCCAGCAGCATATAAATACACCCAGACACACGCGTGGGCACCCACACACACACATTCACACACACACAGCTTACACAAAAACACACTTTCAAACACATTTGGGAAAAGAGGCAATAAAAGCCATGAAATTAACCTCCTGCCTGGTGTTAGTACCGTGGTCCCTAAAGGCGAGGAATCAATTAGTGTGTGTGTGTGTGTGTGTGTGTGTGTGTGTGTCAGTATAACGTTCATGCATACCAGTCTCATCCAACCATCTTTTTAAAATGTCACTGTCCCCTGATTGGTTGCTTCCTCGTCATGTTTCGGTCTCTAAAGGTCTTTCAGGTGATGTCACAAACACTCCGGCGGCGGCGGCCGTGTCAGAGGTCTGTTGCTCTCAGGAAACAATAGCTGCGAACAGCTGATTGTTTCTAAATGCAGGACTTGGCAGGAGATGGTTCCTGTGCTGTGTACCTGTCACCATTTCTTCATTTAGGTGAAGTTAGCTTATTAGCTAGCTAACCATATGGCTAAAAATTGGTATAAATGTATCAGAACACCAAAGTGACACAGGTGGGTTTGGCAAAGATGACAGCCATGCACGGTCATAACAGCACAGTATTCTCTCTGTAGTTTCTCGTGACTTTCTTAAAGCTGAACCATATCTTCTCTTTTTTGCTGTTATAGGAGTATGATTTTGCATGCTAACATGCTCACAATGAGGTAACACTTCATAATAATAATTAATAATTCATAAGCGATACATTTTTAGTAAATAGTTATTTGACTGTTAACAAACAATGAAACAATTAATATACCATTTAGAAGCAATTGTTTATTGTAAAGTTGCAGCTGATATTTATAATACTGTGTAGTTTACCAATAATCATTATTTGGATGTCCTGACATTGATAAATTAACTAAAGTTTAATGAACTATTAATTAACCATTTATTAATGATTATTATTATAAAGTATTACCCACCTTGAACATGCAGATGTTAAGCAGTTACAATGTTTAGCATTGTAGCATGCAGCATTTGCACAGCAACAACACGTACAGCTGAGTCTGATGGAAATGTCATCAGTCCTGCAGGTGTTTGGTCGATTGTTTGTCAATTGGACAAATTGTCATTTTTACCTCGTGATAGAGGAAAAGTTAGAGGATCACCAAAGTGATTAGGAGTCATCTTCTTGGGACCATGAATGTCTATACAAAATCTCAGTCCATCCAGTCGTTGTTGAATTATTTCAGTCCGAACCGGCAGGTACTCTGGCACTGCCATCCATAAAGCTACGCCACTAACACGGCTAAAAGGAATAACTTTGTATCCAGCCAGCTTCCACAAGTGTTATCCAGATAAAGTGTAAAGGGTTCAGAAGCTAACTTGTGGTTCTGATATATAAGAAGATAAGCTTGCTTGTAAAACTGAATCATTCATAGGCAGAGGGCAGGTTTGGACATGCACCATTTACACTCCTGCTTACTATTTACACAGTTAACACACATGTATCGACTGTGTGTTGTACACAAGTCTGTGTTTATAAAGAACTCTCTGTGTACAGGCTTCTAATATTCAGCACGGTTCTCACCTAATGGCTACCTACTACTGAACAGAACACCTTTCTTTTAGAAGTTTAAACCACCTTAAATGTTTTATTTCAACTGAGATGAATTGTGTATGTCAAGTCACTGAAAGGGATAAAGTGGCAGTGAATGTTACCTTAAATATTATTTCAATTATTGCACTTCCATTACTCCTGGACACGGACTTAATTAAGGGACCCCTAATCTTGCCAAATTTGTTAAGCCTCTATCTCCCTACACTCGGTAAAGTGGCATGATTTACAGTAGGCTAAATTAGCTATTAGCAGACCCTGTTAATGGATGTACAGACAACCAACACAGGACTTACTTACTTTGATACTGCAGAAAACTTCAGGATTCTCTGCGGAGTTCTGGGGTAATAAGGAGCCTCTTCTTTCTGAGATTTCTAAGTGGATTCATGGAGTTATATTCTCAATGGAGGTCTGAGTTATCCTTCTAAAGTGTAGATAAGATTGTAATACGTGTATTGTGGCTGTGTTCAGATTTGAGCATAAATTATGGCAGCTGGGTGCTAGGGGGTTTTCTGATGATCCCCTCCGATTATGCATTAATGCATACACAAACATTCTCTGATGATGTGTCTGACATGTTTTTTCCAGAAAGAAAATTAAATGTACCTGCTCCTTCTCCCTCATTAATTAATACCAATTAATTAATACCAGAATATATCAATATGCTTATAGGCCCGCCTCTTAAAATCACATTTTTAATGAGCTTAGAGAAAATTCACACTTTGAGTGATAAATGTGAGAACAGCCTTCTAGTGTCAGACTCTGCACGTACATCATTCTACACAGTGAAGCTCAAACATTCAACTGTAAGAACAAGAAGAAGAAAAGTCATTTTTGATTTGAGGGGGGCTTTAAGTACTGTCACTGCCGCTGTGAGTTGAGTGTCACATACACTGCCTCAGTTTGAACTGCTGACCATGTTGGTGAGCGGGACAAACTACAAGAACTAAAACCATCGCCTGCACCTGTCCCTTTCATCTCAGCAGCATCTTCGCCTTTACTTCAGGCCAATGTGCATACGATCAAGACATTTTCAGAGTTTTTATCTGCTGCTGCCTTGTTTGATTTCCTCACTCCCCCATGCATCTAATAGACACTGTAGTATACATTCAGAAATGCAATCAGCTGTTCACAGCCATTGTTACCCAGGACCACAAGCCTACCAACATGGCCGCCAGAGTGTATGTTATGTCTCCTAAAAGCCTCGTGCACCTCTCTGTGGATCTGCCAGAGCTGTCTCTCGTCTTTCAGCAACCCAGGTGTTTCCTCGCCACCCCCGAGCTCTCCTGGCAGTAATCTGGTCATCCTGAGCGACTCCCAGTGGCTCCGAGTGTGTCACGATAATTGTACACACTCTGGTGACAAGAGGGCTCGAAATAACATGCCACAGCTTTACCACATTCATGTGTTTGTCTGTGTGTGAAAGAAGTGTTAGGCGCCAGCGTCTAGAGCAATGCCAAGGTCTCTGCTTTCTCTGGTTACCCATCAGCTGCCCTCTCTTTAGCACCTCACCATGGCTGGTCCAGGACGTATGCATGTACATTCACACACTTACACACTAACACACACAAAGAATCTGAAAGACAAAGAAAGACACACTGGAGGAGACGGAAAGAAAGAGCAGTGTGTGTGCTTTTTATCCTGCAGTGAACAAACATATATGTGTGATATCTGTACCACCAGGACGCTACTGACAAGATGCTGAACGTTGTATAAGTTTAGAGGGAGAATCATTACAATTCTGCCTAAACCGGAACATTTCGTAATAATGTGAACTTTCAGCCATGTTGGTTTCCACATTGCGGTTGCTCTACTGCCGTATCTTTTGCTTCATGTTGACAGTAGCAAACAGCATCCAAACTGAACGCACTGTTCTCTACTGAAAGTGAGTTGAGTGTTTAAAAAGCAAACACTCGACTCTTTCTAGGTTTTAAGGGGCATGAGCTTTCTTGAGCAAATAAATGAGGATTATAATCCTTTCTCCAGAGCAGATTCATGACAGTTTAACCAAACAAATAAATGAAACCAACGCCACTTTCATTTTCGGTCTTTTCTTTAGACACATGCCAGACGTAATCCTTCTTTTGCCATAGCGGTGGCAAGAGTAATTATTTACAACCACAAGGGTTTTTCTTTTCGTAGGTCAGTGTCAAAGGTTTCTTTACTTTGTAAGCAACCTTTGAAAAAACATCTGAGTCACATTTATTAAGAATTTATATCAAAAATAGTCCTTGTAGTAATATAGTAGAATTGAGACATAGGGCTCTGTGTTCATTGGATCACCAGAGTCAGTAGGATTCATCTCAAATCATGAATGTTTGTACCAAATTCTATCTAATAGGTGTTGGAATATTTTACGGGATATGGGAGAACTTTGACCCACAGGAAGACGGGAAGTCATCAAGGTTAATTAGTGCAATAGTTGTTGAGATATTTCCATCTGGATCAAAGTGGTGGATCAACCAGCTGACCGTCAGGGCCAATGCCATCCCTTGAGCCATGCCCCCAACTTTTCCTGGAGACTGTCCTCCAAGAAAATCAACAGCATCAGTTGTTTCAACAACTGCATCAAAATTACATTTGTTAACATTGAACCAACAAAGTCCTGTAGCTGCCACAGGAGTTAAGATTCTTGTCCGTCAGCAGCAGAGTAGGAAGTCAGGTGACATATTATGTTTGTCTAACCTTACTTAGTAGTACTTGAATCCAAACCACGATGTTTCCCTGAACCTAACCAAGTCTTTTTGTGCCTTTACCTAATCAAACTTTAACCACATTGCTGTTGTGGTTGGCTACTTAACACCATGGAGATGACTCCAAGATTTATATTGGGTTTATGTCCTTACTGGCAAATCAGAAGACATTACTGCTCAACTTCTTAAGGAAACTTAAGGAGCCAGGTTCTCCTCAGCGTTTACAGAGGAGTAACAGAAAGCATCCTGACTGGAAACATCACAAACTGGCATGGTTCATGCATGGCCCAGGACAGCAAGGCTCTACAGCGGGTGATTAAAACTGCCCAGAACATCATTGGTACCATCTACAGGGCATCAGTGACATCAGTGAAGTGAGCTGTCTGCACAGAGCCCCAAGATACTAAAATATAACACCGGCCCAGCCACAGCCTGTTCACCCTGCTGCCATCTGATAACAGATACAGATGTATCCGCTGCCGTACCACCAGACTACAGAGCGGCTTCTTTCTTCAGGCAGAGAGACTCCTGAACTCATCCTCAACACCTCAACATTTTTTTTCAATTTTCTCACTAGTCAGTACATTCCTTAATTCTTTGATTTTGATTTTATGCATACACACACAGCGGACACACAACTTTCCCTGCCTCCCTTTTAGTTGTCCATGCACATGTCTTTCTGTGAGTTGGTTGGTACACAGTAAGTTCTTCTCCGGTTACTGTGGTAATGTCTGCATGTGTGCCACTGTTGGGGAACGTGCCAGCTTACACGCTTCATCACAAACAAATCACACACTCACAGATACTCAGAAGACACGCACACACACGGCAGACCTGGAGCAGCGTGCCGTGCAGGTGCAGCAGAACCAGTCGGAGCAGGGTAAGAGGAGGAAGAGGAGGAGGAGGAGGAGGAGGGTGATGACGGACAAATTAATGAAAAGTAGCATTCAAATCCCCATTCGGCAGCGGGACACCAAACATGACTCAGCAGCCACAGAGATTTGGCAAAGTGATCACATCCTGGCTCAGGGGCTAAAGGTGACAGGCACAGGCAGAGCCACAGGTGAGGTAAACAAACCGGCTGCGGTTTGATGTGACGTAAGAACAGCTGAGAGGTGTCAGAAACATTTGAGCTATTCTGAATCATAAGCGGTGAACACAGAGAAACGATCTGTCAACAATCCAGAACTGTGTCTTCAACTAACAGTTATGTCCATTATCTTCAGAGCACGTTCATGATTAATCAGTTCAGGATTGAAATGTCAGAAAATAGAGGAAACATGCCTCCCACAATTTCTCAGAAGAAGTATTCAAAGTGCTTCTTTTTTTGACGAACAGTCCAAACCCCTGAAGGTATTTAGATTACTGAAGAAGAAAGACGAGAAGACAGAGCCAGTTAATGTTAACAGTGCAAAAAGCAAACAAGACTGCAGCTGTGCAACACATTTCATAACCACGTGTTGAGTGTAAATTCATAATCTTTCAAATACTGGCTATTTTTTTCAGCTTGGACCACACCGGGTTTAATAACAAATCAGATTTCTATTAATTGTGCATTAAATTTCATCTATTTTATCGAAAAGTTACAAGGAGCATAGAGCCCAGCTGATTAATTTTAATTCAGATATCCGTATATCGGATAATATATACACATTTTTTGCAACGATCCCTCAAATGTGGTTATCAAACACTTGTGACAAAGATATGTAATATAGGCAGGAGATTTCTCAGTTAAACAATAAACTTTACTGTCTAAAATGGAATCCATGCACTGAAGCAGTACACTTCACCAGGAATTTAATGATTATAAATTACACCAAGCACCTGTGTCATAACCTCTACAGACAAAACTCTTCATACCCCTGCATATCAGACAGCATATATACCAGTCCTGACCAATAATATCAGCCAGCCGACACATCGGTCGGGCTCTGTAAATACAGTACATAAGAGAGTCTCTGCACTGATCGATTCACGCAGCCTGCTATACATTTCTCACAGTTGGGAACACACTTACACGTCTATGATGGGGTCATACGGACTGACAACAACACAACCATCACAGATATCAGATTAATACGTGCAAGATTATGTTCTGCATGAATGAGTTTACAACTAGAAGCAGCTCAACTAGCTGAGTTTGGGGTCGCAGCAGCAGCTTGATGTTTCTATGGTGAAAACTTCCAAGAGCTCAGATGCAAACGTATCATGATGATTAAGGTTAATAAGCACAGTATGACCCTTCTTCACAATGATGACTAAAGCAAATGATAAGCTGATTTATCAAAATGACTATACACTTTTCTCGGCTCATTGCAATACAATGTAAATGTCACTGTTAGACTATACTTTTCTACACAATAATAAGCCCGTAGAAATGAAATCTTGACTATGTGTAATAGTCTAACTTTCTGGACTAAAGAGCTGTTGTATTAACACACGTTTTGAGCAGCCACACTCACATCTACTGACAATATCATATTGTTATAAACACATGATAAAAAAACAAATATAGCACCACTGTGTATATCAGTCAGTGTCTAAATAGAAGTTTCTCATTGTCTTTCAGCTCTGTCACTCCTTCATGCTGCGTGTTAGATGCAAAGTGATCACAAGCAGCAGATGCCAACGACACCACATGGCACACATCCAGTGAGAACAGGAAGTTACAGCACTAAAAAACAAAGTCGGCCAACCTTTTGATGAGACACAGTGTCAGTTCCTTATTGTCACGATTATCGAAATGTAATGCAAGAGGCCTGACTACAAACAAACAGCTTGAGCAATGCACGGTTGGCCTTCTCTCCACCTCGTGTCATTACGATATTTGATTTATGAATATATGATATGTGAGTCGTGGCGAACAGTTAGCTGACATGTGAGAGATGAAGAAAAACAAACAGCAGTGATACGTTGAGGTGTTCATTTGACTGTTGGACTGATATAAACAGTCTTGGTATACACAGCAATGATATGTCTCCTAATTGCCTCCCATGCTGTGACCCTGAGTGTACCTGCTGCTGTGTGGAGGTGAAAGTGAAGCTGGAGGGATTGTGGAGGTGTTGAGGGCTGACATACAGCAGCCCCGCACACATTCTCCACAACAGTGCAGTCCCGTCGAGCAGACTGGCAGCTCGGCAGCCTGCCTGTACATGTCTGCAGAGCTGCTGTTGTCACCACGCCTTCAGCCCCGAACAGCACAATTAGCCTGCACTCAGTGACAGAGTTCAAGGTAGGCAGAGCTGTTTGTCGAGGCTCTAATTTGATTTATTCTGACGAATCTGTCAGCGATATCAGTTAGGCCGCCTGCAGCTCTATCCACATGTAAACACACAAGGCTGTGCTCATCCTATTATAAAATGTGTTAACACGGGGAAATAAATAAGTGAAAATACAAAACACACGGTCACTATTTGGTACAGCAGACACTTTGTATGCACCTACAGGAAGCCTGGAATTGTGTCATGTCAGGCATTCACACCGCCGGAGCGTCGACTCTCTGCGGAACAGAAAGGTCCTCCCTGAATGATGAGCGCTACTTGTACATTTGCAGAAGTTAAGAGGAATGAATGGCAGCAGAAAATGGAGCGGAGCCTGCGGAGGAATGCAGAAACCCACCTAACCACCTCCCACAGGCTGCCGGGAGAGCAGGCACACACATGCGACCCAACCGACCAGCCCCAGGAAGAGGTGGCACCGTGCTCTCCAGCTACAGAGTCACACTGTGTGTTACGCTCCGTCTGAAGGCTCGAACATCCCCAATCACATCAATATAATAATGAAATATTCTGCTCTGTTATGGGCTGCCGTTGGTCTGTGAGCTTGTCGTGACCTGGTTGAACTTTTCACTTTTCCTCGTCTCCTATATTTTTACTGTTACCTCCACATACACACTTGGTGTCCGCCTGCAGAATTTAATGGAAAATATTTCAATATTTTAGCGTTGCTGTGATATTTGTGTGGTATTCAGGCATTGGTAATATGTTGGGATATCTAAGGATTTAAGGATGCGGTCAGGATTTTATTTTTGGCCTTTGAAGGATTTTAAAGTGATAAATTGTTCAGTTTGGGAATTTTTTCTTACCATTTACAAGAAAATAAGCTGATTAAAGGTGCATTATGTAGTTTTGGGGAAGACGTTTTAACCAGAAGAGAAAAATCAGCATCAAATGATTAATTTAACGTCCGAATAAACTGAAAAACCGACTGTACTCAAAGGACAACACAATATCATTCTGTTTCACTTCGTTCATATGTGCAGGACCCGTCTAAGCTGCCACCTTTCTAGCTTGAAACAGTGTTTTGGGGACCTTACTGCCCCCTGAGAACAGCTGGTTTATTCAGTCACGGAAATATATATTATTTTCCAGAACTACACCGTGCATCTTTAAGTTTTACAGACATCATTTCCAAACTTTTCTGAAGAAATGGGGTTGAGAGTTACCAAGGCAAAACTTTTTTTTTTTTCAATATTATTGTCACATTTCCACTTGCCATTAAACATGTTATTTTCATACATAAACCTCTTTCACACGTGCAAAATTTCACGTCATTTTCAATCAAGAATATGAGGTTTCACCTTTATGGAAACCTGCACCTTTCCAAATACAACATGTGCGTTTTCACTTGTGGCTAACTCTTTTCGTAGGGGGGATGTAGCGCTGTTGGTAAGTTATTAAGTCAGGGGGAGAGTGTGTGTGTGTGTGTGTGTGTGTGTGTGTGTGTGTGTGTGTGTGTGTGTGTGTGATGGTTAACAATTAACCTGCGCGGCCACTGAGCTGGAGGGAAAGAGGACAGAAGAAGATGAGCGGACATGTGAGGATGAGGAGGGACAGGAGGAGAAGGAGGTCAGGTGAACGATAAGAAGAAGTGAGGGATGAGGTCCACTCTCTGAATGGAGGATGAGAAAGTCCAACTTACAGCCAGTTACTCGCGTTGGCCGAGAGGAGCGCGCAGCAGAGCATCAGGACGCACCGCAAAACATATTCCTCGGTCATCTCGAGAGGGAGGGAGGGGAGGCCGGTGAGAGCTGAAATAATCCCGAGGTGGACAGGGGGTCGGCGGTGAAAAAAAGAAGCAGCTGCGGGGTCCGGGGGAGGCTGTTAATCCATCGTCCCGCATCCAGTGGCTCATCCACCGGGGAGGCGCGCAGCTTCACGGTCCGTCCGCCCGGTTCTCCCGTCCCTCCCTCTGTCACTCCGCGCTCAGAAGGGACGGGGAGAGAGGGGGAAAAGAGGGATGCTAAAAATACGATCAAAAACTCTGGAGCCGCTCGGGGCTGAATCGGAGCCTTCTTCTTAATCAACTTGTTTGCTTTCCTTCTCCAGCTGCGCGTTAACGCCAGCCGAGAGAGCGCGTGGAGAGGCAGTCCAATCACAACCAAACGCACGAGCTGTGAGGAGCTTCTTCCTCCTCTCTGGAGGCTGAACACCCGCTGCCGGCTCCTGCTCTGCTGTCAGCGCGCCGCGGGCTCTCCAGCTCTCCCCGGACACATGCACACACTCTGAGCGTAAATACGCACGGGTCCTCCTCACACAGCACCGTCTCTCGGTGAGTCTGGCTGAGGAGAGAGTGTGTGCTGACTTTAGCTGAGGGGCGGTGCGAGGATATAGAGGTATGGCAGCGAGATGGGAGTTTTTTGGGGATGAAGGAGGCGGGTTTTAGTGCGCTGCTAAGGTAGTGTGTGTGTGTGTGTGTGTGTGTGTGTGTGTGTGTGTGTGTGTGTGTGTGTGTGGAGACGGGACAATGTGTGTGTTTTAGAGGTCTCCTGGGAGGATGCAATAGCGCAGCCATTCACTAATGCCCTCCCCAGCCGCCCTCCTCTCCTCTCCAACACACACATACACTCACACACACACTCACACACACACACTCCTCAAACCGCACACACTTCTTGGCAGCACCTCACTCTCCCTGTCACACACTCAACCAAATATTCTGCGGTCAACAGGCTATTTAAAGCTTGGCTGCAAAATGTCTGCATTTGAAACCAGCAAATCCCCAATAATATGACAAATGTCAGCTACACACTATTGATTGATGAAAACGTTGTAGGAGGATAATAAGGTGAAGCAGCCGCGCTGGGCTGTAACACCACCGAGGACTGTATATGACTCACCTGGTCCTGGCGAGGAGAGGAGAGGAGAGGAGAGGAGCGAGGTGGAGGACTGAACACTGAAAGATGAGATTTTATTTACATAACAAAAAAACCCTCATGTGTAGAGGAATCAAAGCTGCCGGGCCCATCACTACACGTGACTGCTTCAAAAGCCACAAGATTTCATGTTGAAGTTTCCAAATATACCAAATCTGTCAGAGTGAATTATGTGGAAAAGGAAAGGTGTATAAAAAGATGCACAAACATGTGGAGTATTTCTGTTTAGCATGTTGCTGCCATAAGAGACTCAGCAATGGATTGAGTTTGAGTGTTCAGTCGGTGTAAGCAACAGTGGTTTGAATGAAATGATCCAACAAGCAGAACAGACAGGAGATACTTCTCAAAACCAGAGTCTGAGAGGTACATTCAAGAGAAGATAGAACATTCATTTCACCCCAAGGAAATGTGTGTGTGCTCAACATCCAGACTGAAACAAAAACTGTACCTGTACATACATACATGTAAATTAGAGCTAATACAATATATTGAGTTATCATGACATGAGCCTACATCGTCTTAGATTTTAGATATCATTACATTGTGAAATGACATGTGTTGTCTTGTCCTGGTTTTAAAAGATGCATTACAGTAAAGTGATGTCATCTTCTGAACTTACTAAACACATAACTGATGATTGTTTAATTAAATCAATCTCATTATGTTAATATTTTGAGAAAGTACCAGTAGTCATCCCTATAATATTTTTGCAATATTAACATTGAGGTATTTGTTCAAAAATATTGTGATGTGTGAGTTTTATCCCCCAGTCCTGATATAAATGTGAGATGTAGATTAGTAAGTGAAATAAAACAATAAGAAATAAGAATATATATAAAAGAATATTTCAAAATTACAGGGCTACAGATATATACTGTACATACAATACCCAGGAGCAGTGTTAAACATAGGAATAATGCACTGCCATAGTGATATAGTGGTGTGACAAGTTAGCAAAATGGACTAGAGAAGATATGTAGTGTAGCTATATAAAGATCACATATGAGATATTATATTATATTAAATTATATTATTATTTGCACATTACACAAAAAGTATTACACAAAATAATTTATGATAGGATAATTTAATGACATTGTATTTATAAATTATGTTACTGTATGTAACTATTTCTGTTTCAATTACATGATTTAGTACTATATGTTATATACATTATAGAATGCAATAAATATAATAAATATAATTTTAAAAAATTGGAAGTGCTGCCACTGCTTTGTACATGTCGACATAAAGCAAGAGCTTAGTATTAGCATCAGAAGGCTGTTGTAATAACTGATACAATCACCGGTTCTCACAATTAAAGTGAACAAACAAATAAAGAAGTTGCAAACAAAACACCATGAATTAAGATATACCAAGACATATTAATGTCTGTTAACACCATTTATCCGGTGGTGGATGAGTGAATACAAAACTTTTTCAAACCCACAAAATAAATTCTCATGAAGTCAGGAGGAGAAAAATGACCCATGATGCCAACAACGTCGGGCTAATAAAACCAAATGGGTTTGAATATTTCACTCAATGTCAACATCATAGCCTCAATGAAGAGCTTCAACAAAATGATATAGAATATACAATATGTTACACTGCCAGATAATGTGAAACAAAACTTTTTTCAAAGTTAGTTCAGGAGGAAATAAAAAAGGAACATTTCACATGAGGTGGTTCAGAACAATGAACGTGTGACAACAGAGGTTTTTTCAGTCACAACCTGCAGATGTGGAAACAGAAAAAAGTGAAGGACGGGAGACTTCAGCAGCAGCCTGTCGTCACACATGGCTCAGTCATGAGCTTGTGTGTGTGTGTTCATGTGTGGGTGGTGGTGGTGGTGGTGGTGGTGGTGGTAGCGGTTGAGGTTTGGGTGATGTGTGTGTCTGTGTGTGTGTAGTCTAATCTCATTTCACTTATTGGGTTTTAGGGAGCTAAGAATACACCCTGCTGGGACGAGACGCTGCAGCCGCGCCACCAGCTGTGTGCAGTGTGGCTCCTGGCTGCCAGACACACAGACACACACACACACACACACACACACACACACACACAGACACACACACACTGTAGCGTTGAGTAAGACAAGTCATCTGTCTGATTTTGGATACTTAAAGATAAGATAAATGTGTGTTGATCCCTGTGGGGAGATGTTGCTGCAGCAGCCAAACTAAATGAACTCAGCAGTGGAAAAAAGTCAAACATGAGCCCAAAAACAAGAGTATCAGCTAAACACTGAAAACACCAACTGACAGGGGCTCTAAAGTTCTCTCCTCATCTGAGCGGAAAGTCTGCAGGTTCTTCAGAAAAAGCCACAGAGTCGAAGCTTCTGGACAGCAGAGCGTAGCTGGTGTGGGAACCTGCTGACCTACATTCTGGGTTGACAGCCTCTTCCAAACTTCTGCTCCCACTGAACCCGTTGCTGCTTCACAATCAGACAGATGGCACCTGCAGCGAGCTCAGGGGAGGGTGGAAACCCCACCGCGCATTACAGAGCGAGTATACGAGAGCTGCTGCTGAGCAGTCTGCTGCTGTGAAGGCTTCAGCGTCCGGCGCTGACATGAAATGAAGTGAACAACGTCCCTGAGTGCATCAGTGTCACTTCAAAGATGTCACCTGTATCAGCCCTGCTGCTGATTGGCCAACAGAGGGGGGAAGTGAGTAAAAGAGCTTGTTAATGAATCAACAACTCATTGAATGCTCTTACATAACTGAGATATGCCTCTTTATCATATCACCTTCTTACTGTAAACAGCCATGTGTGAGAAATCTGTTTGTGAGTAAGAAATGGAGGAAAATGTGGAAACTTGTTATATGAAGCATGGTTGGAGGTTCATACCAAAATAAAGTTTGTTTTTTGGGAAAATTGAATCAACGTGAATTAAAAAACAATTAAGTATTGGAAATATTTAACAACATTCTTCTTCTTAAACTGATTAAACTGACAGGTTGTTGTAAAAGTATTTTCAAGTGAAATAGACAATGTTTAATATCACATATCTCTTTATATGGACGAGCACAATGTGTAAAATGTGATAAATGGTATATCTAAGAGCTAAAGGCAACTTGACTTGCTTGAGTTTCTCCGTATTTCTAAACACTTTTTTATTTTTTTATTTAAAAAAAAAAGACATTTAAATTCAATTAAAATGCTAAAGTTAGAGTCTATATATATATTTGCACCTATAAATAAATGAAAATAACAACAAAGATTCTACGATCTGAAACAGGAAACATGCTACAAGTGATTTCGCAGCTGCCTGAAAAGTTCTGATTTCTGAAAACCACAGTGCACCCTGGGAATTCATGCTTTAAACTACTAAAGTACTACAGATGGCTTGGTCAGGTTGACTTCAGTATAATTTTGCGCTGTACCATATGGCCGGGAGGACTCGCCTATTGAAGGGTTAAGTTGTACAGCTTCCACATTCAAGCTTTCCCAGAGAAGAAAAAAGCCTTGATTAAAGGAAATCCTTTCAATGAATTGAGTTGCAGCAGAAACTCATATGAGACCTGCGATGTCAAAACCAAACTAAATGGCTTGTTAATGGAAACAACATGCACACAACATAAAAACAGCAGCAGCCAAACCAGAGTGAAATGAGGTGCAGCAGAGAGAGATACAGCGCCCAGTGTGTAAACTGTTCTCAAATAATATATCTGCTTTTATGGACATTTTTACTCACAGTTCATTATCAACAGTAGTGGAAGAAGTGTTTAGATTATTTAATTCAGCAAAATTAAGCAATTAACGCAACTCAAATACAACATTATAAGTAAAAAATGCGCGTAAGTCTCATCTGAAGAAAATGTGTTTTCTCAACAGAATGCAATAGGCTAAGAAATAAGAGAATAAAAGTGTTCATGCAGCAGAATATGTTGTTTAATCTTCTTATTAGAAACATATATACTTGGATTATTATCTTTTAACATCAACACGATAGAAACTTTTAAATGTTGTAGAAGGTGCAGGTGGGACTAACATTCTCCTATCTAATACATCTTGACTCAGAAAAATGCCAAATCCTCCCCTCCAAAATAAAATAGTGTGGCCACAAATGATATGTCAAGTTTACCAAACACTAAGGCCACGTTATTACAGAAGCTAAATGCTACTCCACTGTTAAGCATTTGTTCTATGCATAAATCAATTTCTACATACAAAGCAGATACACTGTATATATATATATATATATATATTTATATATAAACAAAGCCTCAAGTGTCTCAGTTACAGTTATTTTAACTGTGGACAATAAAGTGTGTTGAATGTACTATTGGACATATTAGCTACTTATTTGATTGTTATGGGGGAATAAGCCTCAGTACAGTGAACAGTTTCTACTATGGTTGTGATAAAGTTGTGGCTCCAAATAATTCCTTGTTGCTGTGGTTTATTGGTGTATTTTTTGTGATGTATAATCTTTTATTTTTTTTTACATCTTTACATATGCTGGTCTGGAAGCATTCATTAATCAGATCAAACATTTTACTTATGCATGTTTTCAAATAACACAGTTTAAAGTGTTCCTTGTCAATTATAATAATATTTAAAGTAAAATTCCTATAATATATTAACACATTTTTATCAAATTAAAACCCTATTTTTAATACCTTTTCCAGCTAGTATTTATTCTGCTGTAGCCATGACATGTGTTTATATCCATCAGTTACCTCTCTATGTAGCATTCCCACACTGGATTCAGAGCCCATGCACATGTACAAAGGGTTCAAGGGAACCTCTGCATGTTAAATGCTGCTGAAAGCCCATTTTCTGCCTCTGATGATTGATGAATGGGTCTTTTCTAATAGAACTATGTGACAGTATTAACAAAACCTTTTCAGTGTTACGACCAGTACCTGCAGGTGTAGCCAAATCAGCCAGGACTTAAATCTCTGAACACTAATTATCAACTTGGGAGGTATTATTTTCTCTGATACATTTATAATATGTGATGAACCTGCTGTATTTCAGAGTATGTATATGTGAAGCAGTCACACAGCTGTCAGTGGACGTGTGGAGTTTTGACTGAATCCTCCGTCTGCAGCTGTGAACTGAACTCCTGCTGTGTCCTGAAGTATCCTCTGCTGCTCACAATCAGGATCAAATCTAATTTGCACAAAACACACAAGCATGCGAGCACTCGCGCCAGCACTCGGCAGTTTCAACCCACTGCTTCCTCTCCAGTGCTTTGTTTGTGTGTGTGTGTTTTGTAACTAACTTCCATTCAGTTTGTTGAAGTGAGATCCCTGCGAGCATGTGCCGCTGCTGAGGGAGACACAAGCTCACACACTCATGTTCATTCAAAATCTCTCTCTGTCACACACACACACACACACACACACACACACACACACACACACACACACGTACACCATTGCCTGTGAAAGAAACCATTATCCCCCATGGAGCCCCAGACATCTGGGCTCGCTACACACACTGTGCAGGCAGCCCACACACCCACACACACACACACACACACACACACACATCTGCGCATGACTGTGTGTGACAGATAGAGACAGTGAGAGAGAGAGAGAGAGAGAGAGAGACGGACAGCATGGACGGTGTGTGTTCTCGCTGGACACATGAAACACACTGAAAAGGGGGTCATGAGAGAAAAGGTCCGAGTCAGGACGTGTTACCCCAACGACCCCCTCATCCCCATGGCAACAGGAGCTGGCACACACGCCCGGCACAAAGGCATTCTGGGAAAGCACAGGTTTTATATTGCCCCTGGCTTTACACTCCTGTGCCATCACCCCGGTAACACTAATGCCGCTCGGCCCTCTAACATTTACTCTCAGGCGACACACACAGTCGTGCACAAATGAACTGTTCACACTCACACACACACAAAAAGAGTGTGTGTGTGACCCCTGGAAGAGTTATGACAATTCTGACAAGTCTCTTCCTCTCTCCTGGTTTCTCGAGATGGACCTCATACATCATGCTGCCTGAAGGGAGTTAGAGAGACGGGAGATGTTTGAAGAGGAGGGTGAGGAGGAGAGCTGGTGTTGAGGTAAACTGTACATGTGCAGTAGGATCCTGTTAAGATCAGGTTATGGCAGAATTGAGATTTGATTTTGTCTTTGCATATTTAAGCACCATGACAAGCTTTCAGAAATCTACATAAGTGCTTATCCTGGATTTGAAAACCTGAACATTTCTAGTACTTGAGTACAAGGGTTGTACCAGAGTACCACCAGGGTAGTGTAGCATTAAAACCCTTCAGCCAGATTTCTGATCATTCTCTAACTTGTGAACGACTTTCATACCAGTTGGAATGAAAGTGAAAGTCTCTGTTAATGAGAAGGATAAACTATTTGATCGTCCTGATCGACATGGAAAGTCAAATCCAGCAGAGTGGTAAATAAAGACGTTAAGAAACCAAACTGGACTCATCCTCATTTCCGTTGGGAGGAAATAAAATATGGGATTATATTTAATTCATTTGACGTGAAATTAAAACTGAACTGAAAGTGAACTTTGGTGCCAATTAAACAAGTGAATGGATCCTGTCTCAGTACGCTGGTCCGTTCCATCGCACACTGGAGTGGTTTGTCTGCGGTATGAAAGCAAAGCAGACCAACACGCAGCCTATTATGATACGTGATTTTAGCATGAATCCAACAGCTGAACTATCATTAAATCTGTCTCCTGTTTATGGCCTGTCAAGTGATCCGTGTGCCAGTAAATACAAGATCATCTGGTAACCATGGTAGCTTGCAAGCACATCAACACATTTGTGCAGGGACTTTTTCCTGATCAGTCAGAAAGTGAAAGGAGTTGAAACAGAAGTGTGTCCAAGTCAGTGTGTTTTGGCAGCTCCTTAAGAAGAAGTGAATGAATGAAGCTGATAAAATAATTTCTTTGGGAGACAAAGAACACAATTAAACAAATCAGGTGCAGTAAAGTGCTGTGTGACCTTCTCTCAGTCAGGAAATTAATTTTGAGGACACACTGATGATGCAGAATTTCAGGACCAAAACTGTCCAATCAGTGAGTAACTTTTCAGTCTACTGATTGACTAAGTTGGAGCAGGACACTGGACCAGAACTGAAAGGCAAAAATCTATTTTCTTTTTATTTTAGAGGGTGTCCTGACTAAATGAACCAAACTACAGGTATGACAATGACCACAGACATTCCTGCACTGCTGCAGATAATAAGAAAACTTCATAATGATAGAATCATGTATACAAGGAGATGAATGAGCAGGTCTCTCTGTAGCCTGTGTTAATATCTATCCTGAAATATATGTGAAAAAATAAATAAATACAAAAAATAAATAAAATAAAATAAAAGTCTTAGAGCAGGTTAAAGGTCAACATGTTGTGTGCATTCCCTGCCTTCTCTCTTCCAACACAAGCTGGATCAATGCTGTTCAATATTGACTATAGAGATCAATGATGACATCATGTTGACTTTCTCTCTGCACTCTATCAGCCATTTATCACACTGATGAGTCCTGAAGTCTAATTTTCCTCCAATCAAGTGAAACATATTCGGCCAAAACTAATCTGATGATGGTTGTGAGTAATTACACAGAATAATAGCTTCGTTTTTGTTTTGATTCACGACTTGATTCATAGCTAAGAGGAGGTAGGGATAAAATGACTTCTAACTTGTTGATTCAGTTTTCTTAATGTGATCTACTGCTGTATTATTACTTATTTGAAACATTTCCTTGGCCCAATTTATGTTTTTCTTCCTGATGGACCCAATTATTACTCTGCTTTAACCTCTGTAGGGACCCACTGATCTCAGAGGGAATCTGTTGTCTTTGTGTTTTATTGCCATGATTACAATATAACTATTATTGTTATTTCACTGCTTTTACAACACAGGTTCAATTCCCGTCACACAGATAAATCAGATTTCAGTGGACTGGATTTGTTTTGTGCTTCTCTTCTGTCTATTTGTATGTCGTATCTAGCCCGTAGTTACTGATTAGCCTGGGTTGTTGCGTCCTCTGACCCCCCCGTGCCCCAGCCACAACACAAATGTCAGAGGTCAAACGCCCTTTGGCCTCCTCCCTCCCCTCCCTCGCTTTGTTACCCTTCCTCCTCATCCTCCTTTTCGTTTCATCCTCTTCTCCTTTCTCCTTCTACTTAGCAGAAAGAGATTTTCACAGGGCTGATGTGGACATGGTTCCTGGTGATAGAAGTGGAGGGATGCAATGAAGTAGAAGAGGATGATGTTAGAGGTGTGTGTGTGTGAGAGAGAGTGTGTGTGTTAGGTGTCACGAGGGCTGTCTGGGGTTAGGCCAGTAAATGAACAGCTGAGAGTGGTGATTTAGTCTGTATAAAAGCAGCCCAACTGTCATAACAAAGACACTCTGACAGCAGGCCAACCGGAGACAAAGAGGAGTCACTGGCCCCCAGGAGGCCTCCAAAGACCCCTTTGGACACACACACATACATACACCTCACACACACACACACACACACACACGCACACACACACTTACACAGACAATGGGGACTCAACAGCGGGCTCCCAGAGGCCTTGCTAGGGTCCAGGGGCCAGACTGAGCTTGGTTGAGAAGACCTGAGAGGCGTCCATTACAAAGCCTGGCAGGCGTCATAGGACAACAGCAGTCAATGGGTCACCCATGGGCCCTGTCCCTGGCACCCTCAGTCTGTCTCACAGGGTGATGCTTTATCAGCAAAAATCTTAACCAACAAGTGCATAGTCCAGTGATGTATAGGACTGTTTTTGACTTAATCACTCAACGACGCTAATATAGCTGATTAAAAGGGTCCATCACCAAGTTATTACTGCACTGCTATAACACTGTCAGACTCACTATGGACAGTTTAAAACAAAAAGGAATAACATGAATGTAGAAGAAACAGATTTCTTTAATTTCTCACATTCTTCTTTCTTGTCAAAACCTGCCACTTACATTACCAGACTGCAACTTCACATTCGGAGAATAGTGTGTTATGCTAATAGCGGCTAACATAGTCACGAGACGCTCATTGAGTTAGCAACTAGCTGAGTAGACAGACAAGGTTAGTAACTAGCTGAGCAGATAGATAAAGTTAGTGTCTAGCTGGAAGCACAGTAGACAAATATGTCCTCTAAGTAGTTGAATGACAACTAGAGGAGGATGAATAGTGTGCAGATTTAGCTTCTGCTAAATGTGTCATTAGGCTAATATTTGCTAACCTGTTCACCCTAACACATTTATAAGGTGGTAATATGTCAATAATGGCCATTTCACTGACCCAAAGTGTGCTCCTAGTTTTACCCAAACTGCTATGGGTCATTTTGGAAGACAATAACAATCTTCTGCAATTTCTGTATGAGCTCTTTCTCTCACTTAATGAAATGAAAGCAGTGTGAATACATCCAGGCAGGAACTTTTTAACTTATATCATCAAGACAGTAATAACTCTCTCAATAATAATACTTGAAATGAATTAAAAGTTAGACAGGGCGGAGGATAGCCTAAACATTGTTCTTTGGGAGGTTATTAATCTTCAGTCTCATACTTAGAAGAAAAATATATACTTCTTGTTATTTGCCCTGTCGATTTAAGGTATTATTTTCCCAAATCCTCTGAAGTTTTTCTCCTCACTTTCTCGTCTGTCAGTCAGCCGGTGTCCTGCCGGCCTGTCCAGCATCAGTAAAAGGATGAGTGTGGCCCCTCCATCCTATTAGGCTCCGATTAATCAGCCCTTTCTTCAGAGTCGAGGAGCGTGATGAGGAGAGGCATTGAGCCCTCTGTAACCTCCCGCGCCCCTCCCTCCTCTCCTCCACCCTGCTACCCATCCACCTGCTGTGGCTTTGTCTGTGGCTTTGGAAGAGCTTTGGCTTTCAGCAAAAAGGCAACACTGACCACACACTTCAACCGACGTGCACACACTCAAGCTGGCATAAAGGCTGGAAAAATCTGCTGCCACAGAGTGCTCCTCTTGTGCCACTGGAACAGGGTTCTGACCATGAAGGGACACTGAAAGTCATACTAGTGAAATTTTCTGAGTTATGATTGCAGACAGGGCGAGGCGAGTTTCACTGCAGGTTTTATAGACTTCCCACACCACAGTGGAATGATGTCTCTGCTCAGACATCTCATACAAAAATAATCAAAACACAGTCCTGGACAGTCGGGTGGAATCTGATCAAATTATAATTAGACCTTGAAAATGGCTTTGTCTCCATGAGATTAACAAGCATGAAGGAAGTCTGGAGACAATCTCATCTGAAACAGTGATATAATGGGAACTTCAGTCTTTTTACTGCCTCTGAGTAGTGAAACAAGACTTTCCCATACGCCCTCTTAGCCTACAACATAAGCTAAGCTACAAAGCTAACTTGTATGTACAGTTTTGCAAAATTAAGGCTCCAGTCTTCTCTCACTTTGATAATATTCAAAAAAAGCCTTGATAGATGTAGGCTAACAGCTATCTCTCTGACAAGACTAACACTCTACAGACATGCTAGCAGCTCTTTGAGGCTGAACTTAGGCACAGTGGAGATCTGAGCTAAATGCTACTGTCAGCATGCTAACATGCTCACAATAACATGCTAACATTCTGATGATTAACAGTTATAATGTTTACCATGTTCGAGGTTCTGGGTTTAAGAAGCTGCTCTGTAGTCTGGTGGTATGGCAGCAGATACTTCTGTATCTCTTGCCAGATGGCAGCAGGGTGAACAGACTGTGGCTGGGTGGGTGTTATCATTTAGTATCTTTGGGCTCTGTGCAGACAGCTCACTTCACTGTTACCACTGATGCTCGGTAGATGTGTACCAGTGATGTTCTGGGCAGTTTTAATCAACCGCTGCAGAAGCTTCTTGTTCTGGCCCGACACGAACCAGTCAGAATACTTTCTGTTACTCCTCTGTAAAAGTTGACGAGCACCAGGATTTAATCTTCTTAAGTTTCCTTAAGAAATAGAATCTTTTCGGTTCCTTTTTTGTTGTTGTTACCAAGGTAAAAAAATGTAGATTTGCATTTAAACCTGATGAGAATGTCATTCATTTTGCAGCAACCTAAAACCTAAAGTTTGATCAGATAATGGCTGTAGATGAAAACCAGGGGAACACCAAAATTACGACAAACCATTCAAAAGAAGCCACAAATTATCTGTACCAAATTTCATTACAATCCATCTAATAGGATCCTCTTGATTTGCAAGGATTTTCAGGGTCATTGATTTACCTCATCTAGGAACCATGAATGTCTTTACAAAATGTGCTAATGCATCATTAGATGTTGAGATATTACACAGGATAAGTGAAAACATTGATGTGCTGGTGGCATGAGAGGAAAAGTTTGGGAATCACCATAAGGATTCATCATTTGGGCGCCACGAATATTTACACTAACACTTGGTAGACTGACCAACTGACTGACTTACCGATGGTCTGACTTTGCCATCCCTACAACCATGTTGCTTGCATTACTAAAAACTTAAAACCTGGTCTCTTAAAGGGTCGAGTCTAGATGGTAACCCCAGACCTGCAAAAGATCTCACGAGAGTTTACCTAACCCTAGTTTACCTAAACCCAATCAGACCTTAACCACAGTGTTTCCACATCATGAAACACAATAAGTTTGTACAATGTGCACAATCAAGAAGCAACATAAAAATCTTGTACGAGTTACGCAAATCTACGGTAACACTATGACCCCCATATAGTACCCCTTCACTTCTATCCTACCTAGGTTACACACACTGGTTATTCCACACTAAGGGAAAAAGTTGGAGAGAGAAGGTCGAGGTCATCGACTACATAGGTGCTGGCTCTGGGGTTGGCTGGCCCTCTCTCTCCCCACATTTACTGGCTGTGACTTCCTCCGTTTCTGGTGACAGAAGCCACAACTATGTATGTGTTTATTCCTCTGCGTCACTCAGCAGTGAACAGTTTCCTCACGAGTGGAAGGAAAGTGAGGAAAAACTGTGTGTGTTTGTGTTGAAAGTACCAATTTCCCATGTGCATGTTGACAGGACTGTTCTATACCATGGTTGAGGCGATAAGCAGCATATTGCTCTGTAAGCGTGTGTGTCAAGTTGTTGAGAGGTCCAGGTCCTCAGGGTACGCTCTCCTACCTTATCAGAGGCGTTTGTGCAGCACACAGGAAATCAGATAGTTGCCTTCAGCTGTAGAAGGTTTGTCCAAGTATTCTAGGCATTAACCACAGTGCTGGTGTGAAAACAACAACAGCCGACAGCTCCAGCCTGCCGGGCCTCGCTCTCACCACGGGTTTCCCTTCCCGGTCCAGCCCAAGTGTCATTTTGGCCCACACATAAACACACACACACTCACACACACACTTGCAGCTGAATTTAATTTAGTTCATTCCCCTGTTTTCTGAGGGTGCTGAACCACATCACCTCTCGCTGTCACCACGACTCAAGGATTTACCACAAGTGTGCTCCTCTTTGGCTGCCCAGGCAACATCGTGCACGCACATACACACTCATACAATTCATATGCACATACATACAAAGCTATGTGTGTGTAACAGCAGTATTTACTCTCTTTCCCACATGCTCGGTGACCTTTCAAAGATCTTGAGACATATTCAAGAACTTCAAGATTTCAGAAGGACCCTTGTTGCAATAAGGAATAAGAATAGAGAATAAAAGTTATGAGCATCTTTTGCATTTTAGAAATAGGGAGGACACAGCAAAGTCTGGGATGCTTCAACAAGGCAAGGCAATGATAAATGTATGTAGATGCTCTTTATTTATACACATTCATATTAACCTGGAAATAACTTATTATATTCTCTAATTTAATCAGGCAAGTATGATGTAATGCTGTAGGTCTTGGGTGCTCGGACTGTGTGGGCGTTTCTATGCACACCTGCTCTTTTGGTTCACATACTGTATGTGCAGCAGGGCGAAGTGCAAACGAGCTGGTATGTAGAGGTGTACTGATTGGAGGGTGGGGTGATTAATATGTACAGTACACTCTCAGCAGTCACATCTCATTGCTCTGAAACAACTGAGCCAATCACAGTGATCAGTCCATCAAATGAAGAAACAGCCTCTACTGTTGTCTGGATGGAGCAGAGCAGCACGATGCAAGGCAAATGGTGTGTGGTTTTTAAAGGTCCTATCTGTAATAAAGGTTGATTTTCAAATACTGACACTTTGGTCATCCCAAAGAGCTGGAAATTAGACTCAAAAATCAACTTTTCTATTTAAAAGTACCTTTAAATAAGAAAATACTTAAGTAATACCTTGAAGCAATTTTTATGATTGCATCAATCTGATGCTATTCTGCTGTATTTCACATTGTAAATGGTTATATCATATCTTGTTTATATAAATGTTTGCTTCATAATGCAAAGGAGACTCGATGAGTCAACTGTAATCCAACATCTCCTGCAGTTATAACAGACCAGCCTCATGAGTGGAGAGGTTGTTTTTAAAGCCCTGGTGTCATTTGTTTGTGATGTCATCAAGGTAAACCCAGTGGACTGTTGTGTGTCACGACGCAACATGCAGAAGATTTACCAACATATCATCAGTACATTTTTTTACCATAATAATTTTCATTTTTTAATACCAATTTAAACACATTCACTGGATAGGGAGTGCTTAATTAAACTACTTTATGTACCTCATATGCATTATTCTGATATTTATGCACATTTGCTGAAAATATTTACCAAAGTGAAGTGTTGTCTATTCTCAGCAAGACACACTTTCCAGCAAACTACCAAGAACTGCCTCATTTAAATGGAACTCCGACATGTTTGTTCCTCCCCTGCCACCTGCGCTGGGCACCAAAATACCACACAGACGGCAAAACCAATTTCAAGGTCGGGAAAATACCAAACTGAGAACTGCTTGTGCTGCTCATTGCCCTGCCCCATAATGAAATTGGTCTTTGTGCCTTCTATAAGTCTAAACAAGTTCAACGTATTTATGCCTTATCAGAAGGAAAATACTAGTTTTCAATCTCACAGAAGAAAAAACTTCAATGATGAAGACTAAGTCGTTGGTGTAGAAAGTCTTCCCTGGGCTTTTACTACGGGTGCCATCCAGGTCTCATCTGCTGCATGGGAGTACTCTAGAGCTTTTCCACAGTGCCATATTGAACACCTCTCTGTCTTCCTTTTTTGCAACATATTTTACACTCTTGAAGATACATGAGTATAATAAAGCGTTCTGTCATTTGAACATATGGTGAACATTTATGTAATGTTGACCCTGATTACCGGCCGCTCATCAGCTGTGCCCCTACATCCCCAACTGTCCACCGGTCTTTGTGGTTTTCCTCTGTACACCTCAGCGTGTCTCTGTGTTGGACTATCAGATGGCAGACAGGGATTTAGGGTCGGGGATCTTTTCTGTGTGAGGTCAAAGCTCTGGTATTTCCAGTCGGAATCACAGTTCCACGGAAAAACCACAGCGCGAACCCCACGATCCCCAATTACCAGGACACACACGCACGGGAAGGGACAGCACATGTGAGAGGCACACACAGATCTGGTATGTTCACTCTACTGACCTGTTGTGGCTAAACTCAGAGGTACAGTATATCTCTCAGTACAGAAAAAGCCAGGGGATTCTGTTCTTGGGTTCAGAGGTGAGGGGTAGTAATACAGATAATATAAAGAATCTGTAGTTGTACCATCAGAAATCAGCCATAGCTGAAGAGGAGAGGAACTTCATGATGCTGCTGATGTGTCAGGCCATGCTCACTCATTTCTTGTCATTTCCATGATTTTATGGATGAATAACCTGAATCTTGATCCTAAAATATGAAGAAAAAGAAAATGTTGTTGAAAACACTATCAGATGTTTAAGTAAAAAATAGACATGTTAAGTGTACAGTATAATAGTATGATGAGGTTGACTTACAGTATCAAATCTCAAGAGGTGTCTGTTGTCAGTCAGCCTGTCCCCATCAAGTGTCCAAAGAAGGTGAAAATTCCCTCAAAAACTAATCCCGACATATAAAAAACATGCTAATCCACCCAATCCTTGGACAGCTGTGGCTCAGGAGGTAGAGGTTCACCAATCGGAGGGTCAGCAGTTTGACAAGATACTGAACCCCAATTTGCTCCCAGTGGGCTCTTCCTTCGGTGTGTGAGTGTGTATAAATGTTTATCGCTCCTGATGAGCAGCTGGCACCTTGTATGGGATCCTCTGCCAACAGTGTGTGAATGTGTGTGAATGGGTGAATGCTAACTCCAAGTAGTCGGTAAGACTACTCTAATCAAGTAAAAACAACCTAACCAGTAGATACCAGAGCTGTGTGCAATACTGTGTGCTCTGCAGTCTGTATTTCAGTCCACCACTTTGATGAAAAGTGACTGCAACAGATTAGATGGGTTTCCCAAAAAAACCTATTTAATGGGGTGCCATGAATTTCCATCCACATATTCATGTCCCTGTCAGGCTGAACTGTGATAACTTTAGAGATGCCTAATTAGCTTTCCAAATTTAAAATTAATCATTAATTTGTCCTGTGCTGTGCTTTATGAACTACCTGCAAAACTAAAGACATTCCCATCAGCCTCAGCTGTATTTTGTCATGAGTGCAAATTAGTCAATATTAGCATGCTAACACATTTAACTAAGATAGTGAACATGGTAAATATTACACCTACTAAGCATCAGCATGTTAGCATTGTCATTGTAGGCATGTTAGTATGCTGATATGAACCTTAAAGCATCAAGGTGCCTGGATACAGCCACACAGTGCTGCAGGCATGGGTGTAGACTGTCAGTTTAAAGGAATTCTGATTCTTCTTTTTTCCACATGTGCAGCCAATGAAGGCAGGTGTTGGAAGTGCTACTCTCCAGATGAAGCGGTGCAAAATATTATTATTTGCCGTGATGTCAGTGTCAGTTGGGACTGAAGACACCAAGTTTGAAAAGGGAAGAGATCTTGGGGTTGTTGAGTCAGACTGGACCTCTGTAGCTGCTCCCCATCTCTGCTTGAGGCTTCAAGCTATGTTATTGATATTATTCTCTTTCTCACAGGTGGTGGCTCCTTCATCGACGCTAGCTCCATCTAGGCTATTCACATTCGCTCTAACATTAGCCTCCTAGCTACTATTGTCAGACTGGGGGCAGCTTTCTGAGTTGACTAAAAATTGTTGGTCATTACATTGTTATTCGGGTCTAAAGCCCATGCAGTCTGCAAGCAGCAGCGAAAATACTATTTTCATGAGATGGTGTTTCATTATGATACCAGCCACTTTTAAATTTTGGTTCAAAATAAAATTTGGTTTTCATTACTTCTATTAGGATGAACAGGAATATCGCTGCCCTCCATCAGCCTCCTTCCAGCCGGACCCCAAGCTTTTCCCTTTAACCCCCCTTTATTGGCGGCCCTGCATGGATAATAAAGACAATCTCTCTGAATCTGCTGCATTGACTTTAATACTTGAAAAAAAATCTATTTTGAGTCCAAGAATGTCATGAATGCAATGTTAAATCAGTGATGAACTCTTTGAATGTGGTTGTGGACCTTCTAGTTGTGCTCATGGCTCTGTTCACAATCAGTGAGTTTGAGTTTGTCAGAGCTGATCAGCAGATTCTTATGATGTACAAGATTTCCTTGTGTGATTTGAAATAAAGATGATGTTAGTTCAGTAAAGGGGGAGACTGGCATTGAAGTCATCTCTGTCACGATAAGTATGCTACTAATGGCCCATATAAATATGAGGAACTGGTTTGCCGAAGGGGCTTCGCTACTTTGCGAATTGATAACTTAGCCTGCCAAAAGCACAATCCATCACTTCATCGTTTACGGGCTTAAACGCATACAGTGACACTTGTAACCCAGCATCTTTCTTCATGAACACAAACACACACACACACACACACACACACACACACACACACACACACACACACACACACACACACACACACACACCTGACTTCAAACCAACCACCTTCCCTTTACCCATCTTCACACTATGATTGATAAATAAAGGATGAGAAATAAAGACAACAAACAACTTTCCTGGTACATGCCTTCAAGTACACTCACACATAACTGCACGGATACACACACACGCATACACACGTGCAAGCATAACACACAGAGGAGCGTGCTCAGCCATAAAACCACTGGGCTCCAGAGACAAAAGCCTTGTCATGCTCTGGTGGGGTCCTGTCACTAATCCACACAGCTTTAGGGGCTGCAGACAGCAGACACACACACACACACAGTGTAGATCTATGTGAAAGAGAAATTCGACACACACACTGCCTGGATTTGCGGACACATACTTACACACACTGGCTCTCTCACACACACGGACACAGACAGTGGTGTTGTATAGCCGGCTGGCTGGGTGTTAAGGCCAAGAAGAGCTACTGGCGACAGGTTGGAGAGAGGAGATGGCTCACTAAGCCTAATAACACAGGGGAATGCTGTCTGGGGCACCTGACCGTCAGACCTCTCACTGTGTGCCAGTGTGTGTGTGTGTGTTTGTGTATATGCTTACTTACATGTAGTTTTGCATGTGTGTGTGTGTGAACTCTGGACGAGGGCAGTCATAATTGGGGCTTATCGCCCTGAACGGGGCAGAAGGAGAGGTGCCAGGGCTGGATTGCGGGCGTCTGACCGGAGCTGGAGCTGAATGGGAGGGCGGGGGGATGTAATGAGTCATCCAGATTCTTACGGGCAAAGCCACACACAGCCGGAGAACATATTCCATACACTGAACTCAGTCCATCCCATAAAACTCAGCATCAATTACTTTAATCCACAGATCAAAGATAGCACAAAATGTTTGATGTTCATCTGCTGATATTCTCTGGAACCTGCTCAGACAGACTGACATGTCCGGTTTGCTTTTGCTATATCAAATTGCCAACACATTGGAATGATAGTAGATTTTACTACCCAATGAAATACTGGCCGACCTGAAACGTCTTGTAAATTTAAAGTCAGTACAACTAAGTGACTGATCCATCGAGCCCCAAGTTGATTTGTTGTCACATTGTGATCTAGATGAATAGGCACACAATGGACATAACAATATATCATAGCATGATATTTCATGTGAGAAATATTTACTTAAGTAAACCTAAGTATCAGTTTCAAGGCTTCGCACTAGTAGTTATCCAGTTGCCCTAGATTCAGACAACATATTGTTCCTCTTGGAAACAGTTTAACGGGGAAGAAAAGAATCTTACTTTGAAGACATTCAATGTGATTTATGTGCATTGTGCTGCAGTGATATCCACTGAAGTTAGCATGCTAACCAGCTAGCCCTGGCCCGTTATGCTCCAGAGTCCCTGTGCTAGCAATGTGAACACTAACACTCCAAGCTCCAAGTCTTAACTGCTAGCTGCACTACTAACTGAGCTAACTAGCAGAGGGCAGCTACAGTTAGCAGCAGTAAGTGGTTACTCCAGTGATATGCTGCCCCCTATTGGTTTAGAGTATTAATTTGACATGTGGATGATTCTTACATATTGTACCTTTAACAGAACAAAACATCAAATAATATATAAAATCTTAAACAAAGTTACATTTTTTCCTCCTGTATTACATCAGTGGATAGGATCTACCAAGTCAACATGTTCTCACTTGCAACTTGTCACCTACAGCAGTTTAGTTTATATACTAAACTAGTATTTGAGGGTGGGACATGTCCCATTCACTCTTTAAAATGATTAGTTCAGACTAAAACTAATCATAAAAGCATCAACCCTCCTCACAGTAGGTTACTGTTAATTGTGTCACATTAATTTAAGTATTTCATTAGATCTTTTGGTTTTACTGTATGTGTTGGATTTGTTATTTGTAATGTTATATATATATATTGTTTTACCCAAAGCGGTCATCAAATCAATTTCTGTACTTTCTGTAGATTTTTAATATCTTTAATAGCTTCAAATATGTGATCTGGGGCCTCACACTTCCTCTGGATACAATTTCAAAACGTACACACAATTTCACATTTCTCATGCTTGCATACCCAGATAAATATACCATCTGTCAGAAGGCACCAGAGCACAGGAAATGACTTCTAGGCCATTCTGTTTAAAGTTTCCACGTTTATACAGTATGTGCAAGATTTTTACAGTTGTACATAAAAATTAGAGTGGAAAAGCACAAAATTTCGAGAAAAAAGGTGCAAAAAAAGATTTTATCCTTGGCTGAGATGGAAAAGTTCAGGACACTATTGTGATCCTCAGATTAATGATACAAGTCACTGTGTCCTCTTATATAATGGTTTAATGGCACCTGTTACTAGCACCACCAAATGTTTATCTTGATGAACCAACTCTTAATATTTGCTAACAGCAGTGGATGAAAATGCATTTTTATTAAGATTTTCTGGAAATTCAGTAGAAAATTGCCCAACATTTGAAATAAAACCTGACTAGTTTCTGGTTCCAGCTTCTTAATTGTTTGGATTTGCAGCTTTTCTTTATTTTATGTGAACTGAAGACTTTGGGTTATGGGCTTTAACACACCTTTAATTCTTCAATTCTGAAAGACTGAAAACTAGTTTTAATGTAAAGTTATTCCTAAAAAATGCAAATACTATCAGCAGCTGACAATGTAACAAGCCAAATGTGCCTGGTAATTGCTTGTAGCATATTTTGTTAAACTACTAACTTTGTTAGTTCGTATCTCTGTCCACATGAAGTTACTTCTCAGATTTGACCTGAAGTGAAGAAGTTTGTAGTGGTGTGTTATTGGAGGTCCCAGTGGGATAGAGGGTGAGAGGTTTTGGAAGAGCATTTGCAGCTCACACTCCATCCGTTTAGTGAATTCCTTTGAACATATGCTGGTGTTGTTGTGAGCAGAGGTGGAGGCTGAAGGCAAAGAAGAAGTAGATGGAGTTTTGTCTGGTGTCCAGCATCTGGAGAGACTCACTCAAATCACAAGAGACTTTTATTGATTTTCTGTTTTAAACATTTTGCCTTTCAACAGTTCCTCTCCCTCTCTGCCACGTTACGAGAGGATTGTCACGGAGTGAACTCGAGAGGAATTTAGAGATTAAAGCACGAGAGACATTTTGGTGAGGGTGATGGAAGCTGTTTGGTTGGAGGTGTCTCTGTAAGAAGTTGAGTTAGAGAGGTGAACTGGATAGAGCTGCATTTTTCGTTCATTAGAGGGAAAAGCTGATTGAACGGAGGCGTTCTGTAGGGACAGATGTTTCCTGATGTGGTCGTAAGGGAATTCATGTAAAACATTTGCATTCTTCGGCCCCTCCTTGTTTTAACAAGTGATGGATTTTGAAATGCTCCTGCAGTCGCTGGCCTGTAGACGACAGAATATGGCTGCACGACACACACTCCACAGAGAATATATATATGAGAACATTCACTCTTAGGCCCATGCATTGTACACCTGCAGGCATGTGCCACTAGAATAATCAACATTTGTTTCAGTTTTTCCTTTTTGGTTTGACAACAAATTAATGCTCTACTGTTGCAATTCTCTCAGATGTACTGTCCTGTTCACAATCTATAAGCCTGAAAGTAACAAACTGGATACATAGAACCTGTTATGGTACATTGATGATTGACTTTTAAGGCACTTTTGCCAATAACTTTGTCTCAGAGCGCTGGTTGTATGTTAACAATCTCTCTTCATATGCCATTAAAGTAAAGGTATTAATCTAAAGATTTAGTCCTCAACAAGATTCAGTCCAGTTTTCACAGACAACTACAACAAGATCTTCTCTGGGCTCTGCTGTTATCAGCTGCTCCAAAAATAGAAGAAAAGAAAGTAAAGAAGAAGCCACAAGCTTCTGCCCCATGAAACAAATTTCACTCGTAATTAATCTCCTTTAAATTCTCATCTTTCAATCTCATTCTGATTGATAGTCAACAAAAGACCAGCTGGGGTTCACTAAGGCTAAGAAGGCCAAATGATGAGCTGCTCTTGCTAGCTTGATGCTCCATTTGTTGGCTGAAATTCCACTTTTACAGTATAATGTGTTTGTCGTTTTTATTAAAATAATGTGTTTCTTCTGGTTACAGTCCAAGAAATCATAAGCCAGGGAATAAATCAGCAATCTGTAACAGAACTATGTGCTTTCCCAATGCAATAGCCAGAGTAACTCATTCGACTGGTGGTGTGTGTGTGTGTGTGTGTGTGTGTGTGTGTGTGTGCTTGCATGTGTTTGCTGCATAACTAGTAACTATTGTGCTGGTAATGTTCAGGGAAAATGTGCACGTTCTTTGCCTGTTGTGTCAGTCAGTCTGCTTGTAGTCTGTCATGTGTCAGCACTGAAGAAAGGCTGCACCAAATATCATTCTGGTAGAGGGAAAAAAAATTATCTGGCTTGTTTAACCCAACCATCCATCTCCGACCTCCTCCCTGTACAGACTTCTCACTCTTCATACTGCTGATCCTCACTTCCTCCCTTGCAGTCGAAATAATCACTACTGCCACGAGAGGTCGCTGCCTAACAACAAACCTAAATATGGGTCGTAATAAGCTGCTTCCATTTTCGACCTAAATGGTAATCCTTGTGATGAGGACTTGTCACCCACATGTACAAGCGTTGAGCATGAAACTTGTTTTGATGGCTTTCCAGAGAAAGAACAAGTCAGGCATTGAAATTTAGAAGTTAAATATTCTGAGACAGCCCCACAGTCAGACCTGAAACCTCAGGCTCAGGTGATCTGTATCACTCCTACCGCAAAATAATTTGCTTACGCTAACGTGAAACAGAGCTTTGCACTTATTCACCTTAACTTCTCGGTTACAGTTCAGGTCTTACCCTTTAACCTTTTATCCAGCCTTCACGTTCACCTTTTGGCTTCATCCCCTCCATCTAACAGTATTATTGACACCCCGGACCCAAAGGAGCAGCCATTATCATTCTGCCTTGTGGTCCAACACTGTCGTTGCCTCATCCTACTTCCAATATGGTTATGATTAATCACTCTACCAGTAATCGGAGTGCCCTTCTTCCCTTCCATTCCCTCCCTCTTCTTCCATGGGATCCAGATGACTGTCTGATGTCGGGGCATGAGACAATGGGATCCAGATGCGTGATCGATGGAGGACGGACAATGTTCATAAGCAGCGAGGCATTGTGGTTTAGAGTTACAGACATACGGTCCCATCCGCCGGCCTGGCCTGCCTCATGGCTGCATGGGTGATTAATGGGACTTTACTGGCAACAAGAGGGACCTGTTTCCGCTCTGACACAGATATAGAACAATACGTTTTCTACACCACACGCAGACTTTGAGTTGTTAATACATGAATTCATTTGTGCACACATGCAGGCGCACATGTGTGCTCCGCTGTCAAAATGATGTGTTCCTGGACGTGGTGGGGTCGGCAGAGATTGGATGCGAGGGGCTATAGGAGGGGAAACGCTGCCAGGACATAAGAACGATGACACGAAGGATGCTGAGTGGGTATGTATTTCTGGTTAGAACACCACGCAGCGTCTTGTAAGTCACGTGATCGGCAGGCAGTGAGATATCGTCATGTAGACCATCATCTGGAAGAGATCACGGAAGCACACGTTCATGCTTAAGCAATGCACTTGCAAGACAAATTTGCCACAAATCAATAACTGATAACTGCCTCAGGGCTGTCATTTCTCCACTTCTTCTCCATTCACCATCGCTTCAGTCTCATCCTTCATGTCTTGTGTTTCTCCCTCGCCCCGACTCATTTTTCTCCATAAAAGCGCCTCAGAGCAGAGCCCTGCTGTCTCTGGAGTGCTGGCCTGGCTGCCGTACCGTACTGTATGGCATGGCTGCAGGGTCATATGCTGAGCAGATGTGGTTCGTGTGGAATCTCTGGGTGGCTCCGCATGCTATCTGATGATAAGCGGTGGATCAGATCCGATCGCAGCTGATTGCAGACTTTTGTTTCCATTTGCAATGAATCTGTCTGATTTGTCTTGTAACTGGTGTTTTTCATATAAACTGCACACAAACACAGTCCATATGAAAAACATGTACTGTAATAAGCAGCATGTTGTGGATTAACCATCAGAGAGATTGGAGATAAACATCTAGTCTGATAGCTGCTCCAAAACTGTACAGCACTTTCATGTAAATGTTTATTTCTGCTCTCAAAGTACAAAGGTTACAGTTTTCAGTACATTTTCATATTGCGTATGATTTCATTACTGCTCTACTGCTGTTTTTCACGCCCCTTAAAGTGCTGTAACACACTTTAGTTTATGACTTTCCTTGTAATTTGCATTTTATTGTTATTCTATCACATTTGTTCTTTGAGGCTACAGTGATTCAGCCCCCTGAAGAGCATAATCTTTTCTCCTACAATAGTTTGTAACATGTACCAAAGTTAAGATGGTGTTAACATATCTGCTTATATTGCTCCGTCTCTTTCACAAAGTCAAATGCACTGCCAAGAAAAACAGTTTGCACACGAATGCAGTCAGACACAGCACCACAGCTTACCAGAGGCATCATTCTAAGTGTCAGGGATTGAAAATACAATAGCTTGAATCAACACAGAGTGATTAAAATCTCACTGTGAGGGAGGCAGAGGTTTATAACCACTGACACTCCCCAAGGTTAGAGCTCTCCACCAGGGTCTCTCTGTCTCTATTAAGTGGCTCCCTACTGTCAATATTTTCAAGCAGCATTTTGCCAAATGGAGACCGACAGAGGAGATGGTCTCACTCAGACTTTTTGAGTTTTGGAATGATACAATTTCATTGTTGTGGATGCCTGCTTGCCAGTTTTAGATTTTTTTAGAGCAGATCAAAATGAGTTGAATCAACTCTGAGTATTCACCCTGAGTGGTAACATAGTATGCTAAAGCTGTAATTTGTAGGAAATGGTCAGATTTTGAAGGTAGCTCTAAGAGTATGGGGGCAGCATAGCCGCTAACTGCTGCTCAGTATGCTGGATTTGATACCCTTTGCCATACTGTAGCAATGTTTGGTTGTAGTGACCAGCCTCCATGCTAGCTGCAGAGTCCGCCCGCACTGCAAACTCCGATGACGGGGGCTCAGCTCAACCAGCCTCCCAGTGAACATGACAGAAACGACCTCTGAGACAGACAGATGCCAGTTTGAAGACAGGGGAAACAGTATGGAAGTGATTTGCAGCAGCTCCCATCAGGACTATGACTATGATGGAATATTTCCACAGTTTACTCTGTGAATTGGGGAATTATTTCGACCAAACCTGTTTTGTTTTTTCCCACAAACTGGCACCTACCAAGTGTCTTGACGCTGACGAAATTGGTTACCACGTCATTCCAATGGTGTTATACTGTTGGCTGAAAACGCTTATTTAAACTATTAATTCACAATGATAATAATGTTTTAAAGAAAAGGAGATACTATTACTCTGCACCTTTTCTACAATCTCAGTAGATGTATTATTTTTTTAATTTTTAAATATTATTTTGTCTACGTAGAAAAATTGTCAATATGACCTTTAAATCATCAGTTAATGGAGCTCTGATTCTACAATTAACCATGGCAGGAGGTAGAAATATTAACGTGTGTGTATGGGAGTAAAACACTATAAGTCACAGCACTGAAGGGCCTGAACTGGTGATGGTGAGTATATTAACAGTACAACACAAGCTTTATTTAGCACAATCCCTTCAGTTTTTAAATGGATGGTGAAGTTGTGGGATCTCATTTCATCTCATATCAATCAAACATAGAAGACCTCATATACATGAATTTTCAGTTGAAAAGGTGTTGAAACAATCGTCAGACCGCTCATATTTTTTTTTTCAACGGTGCTAATATATCCTATTAACTTTTCTAAAACTATTCAAACTATTACCTAACATAACCTTCTAGATATGACATGGTAGGAAATTTGACCGATTATATCAAAAGTATGAGATGATCACTGAATAATAAAATATTCACTGAGCAGTGTATAATGTGGATACAGTATCACACAAATAGTTTTGATTTAAATACCTGTGGGATATCTGTGTCAGTGCAGGGGTAAACAATGTGCACAGCATGCAGTTGATCAACTATAAAGTCCAAAACATCCCTCCTCTCTTCATATTCCCAACATTCTCACCAGCTGTTTCATATCACAAATGTATTACAAATGTTTCCATGCATTGAAGCTGTTTGTTGATTAGAACTTGAGTGATGAATCTGTGTTCATGAAACCTCATCAAGATGTTGACTCAAAACAAAAAGTATATTCCACAAACAGCCTGGCTGTGTAAACAAATTAAATCCAATTGTTACTAATTATAGCACATTAGCTCATGTACAGAACAGAAACATGGCGATAAGATAAACCACAGATGTTCTTAATGACCTGACTGTCACTGTCAGGCAAAGAACGCTCATAATCATTTCCACATTTCCTAAACCCTGATTCTATTTTTTTTTAAAGAAATTCAGAAAATTCCATAGTCGATTATTCACAAGCAAAATAACTATTCAAGTTGCACTATTTGTATTAATACAGACACACATTAAACATCCAGGCTATAATGGATAATCACTTAAACCTAAGTGTAATTCAGACACCTTGGACACCTTTCAAACACTTCAAACAGCTGGGATTCAAACTTTATACATTTGGTTTGATTGTTTTCAAAGCCATATTCCAAACTGTAGTGTTTCATCATTAATTATTCAGTAGTATTCAGTTGCTTATACGATTGTGGTCTTTCTTTGTTTCCACAGATGCCATGATCACTCCTCTCGTCCCAATGTTCAAAGTTAGATTTTTTTTGTATTTACTTGAATTTTAAGATAATAATTTAGCTAAAAGAATCATCGCAATTTTAATTTTTATGAATATTTAACTGAATTTTCAAAGTTTTTGAAATGGCAATTTCAAAAAGGCGAATTTAAAACACATGAAATGAGACAGGCAGATTATAAAGCATAATATTCCAATGCAGTAAATCCACAGGTATATCATTTTGGGTATTCAATAGCAAAGAAATTTCAAGGTTAGTTGAATACAGTAACTCATTTGCTTCCCAACATACAAAAATTCTTAAAAAAAAAAAAAAAAGCTGTTGCGTAAAGAAATAAATCATCTAAAATAAAAACATTATCTATCTGTAATAGTGTCTTGTATATTTAGTGTGGAATATTAGTCTGGTCTCTACATCAATATTTTTGTGACTGTGTGCACCATCCTCCCCAAACTGAGCCAAGAGAAGGAGAAGCAGCGGGCCTATGACTCAGACAACTTCATTGTTAGGCACAACTAACAGAATTGTGTCTGGATGGCTCAAGCCTCGTCCACATGTACACATTTTTGGAAACTGGGTTTTAAAATAAAAAACTCTCTGTCCAGACAGGCGTTTTAGCACGGTCTCAGAAATAATCGCTGTCCATACAACACACTTGCAAATGCATATCACATTGACATTCAGGTACACTGTGCATATGCATGCCGTTGTAAACAGGAAACTATATATTTCAGTCGGTTGCTTAGCTAGAGAAAATACTATGAACAAGGCAGGGAAACAGGACTGCTCTTCACAGAATCCCCCTGGATACTTTGTCTCTTTTCTATCATTGTATTATCAGTTTCCATTTGTGTCTTTGTAAATGTAACATCAAACAACATAACATCCATTCTGTCATCATACAAACTCAAATATCATAACGCTGAGTTCACATTTGACAGTGGCGCTACAAACAGTGATGAACGTGTGTTTCAGTGATGCAAAACACAGAAAAGACAAGCTTTGTTTTAAGAAATACCTGTGTGTGTGTGTGTGTGTGTGTGTGTGTGTGTGTGTGTGTGTGTGTGTGTGTGTGTGTGTGTGTGTGGACAGGGCTCTGTTTGAGTATTGTCAGCTTGTGTGTGTGTGTGTCGCAGAGCTGAGCCGGTGTCTGTGTCTGTGTGTGGCTTGGCTGAGTGTGTGTTTTGGATTGTGTGCGGCCTCAGGCAGGGGGTGGTCAGTATGTGTTTTGGGGTCACTCTCAGGGTCTCGGATGGAATTACCACCCTCTATAGCACACACACCAACATATGCGTTCAACAATACACACACACTGGGTTTGTCCTGGTTCCAGTTGAATGTGATTACCACTCCATTGCTTCTGGTATGAGTTTAATCTATCACTCTATTCTGACACTGCACTTCCATCACCAGCCCGATGGTGACTCAGTGTGTATGTGTGTGTGAATCTTGCCACCCAGGATGGAGACTGTGGTCTAAAGAATCTGCCTCAGGCCTGCTGTGCATCTGTGTGTGTGTGTGTGTGTGTGTGTGTGTGTGTGTGTGTGTGTGTGTGTGTGTGTGTGTGTGTGTGTGTGTGTGTGTGTGCGTTTAGGTCCTGGTCACAGCACCCTATCTCTTTTTGTTAACACCTCCCAACTCCTCTCCCTCATCCCCCACTATCCAGATGTGGAGCTGCGCTGGTGAAGGTGTGTATGTGTGTGTGTGTGTGTGTGTGTGTGTGTTCAGTGTTGTGATGTTTCTACGGTGTCTGTGTTAAGATGTGCGATTTTATCTGTGCAGTTGTGTGTGACTGGTGGCGGTGGTGGTGGTGGTGTGTGTGTGTGTGTGTGTTTTGGGGCTGCGGGGCAGCTTTAGCATGACTGATGTGTTGTGAGCGGTGCTGAGGGACACCTGAGACAGCAGGAGGATCAGATGGACATCACTCCATCAGTAACGTGTCGGTAAGTTGCACACACACGCACACACACACACACACACACACACACACACACACACACACACACACCAGTCAGAGAGAAGAACAGGAAGCAATGAGATGAGACAGCGAGGGAGGGATAAAGACAGACAGACAGAGGGAGGGCTGAATGTGTGTGTCAAGTCGGAATGTGTGTGTTCAGCAGGTGAAAAATGAGGAAGCTGTTTTGTAGACAGAACGAGCGTAATTAGTACCACACACATGCAGACACATACTCACACACCTTCTGAGAGGGCTGTGAATATGTTTGACAGTTTGTTGTGTTCATGAGTGTGAGAGATTATCAGCAAAGCTGACAATTTATTTTTCATGCAGTTTGTAGTCAAGGACAGTTCATAATGTACAGTACTCGAGCGCTGCTCCACTATATTTTGGAGGAAAATATTGCACTCAACAAAAGTAACTAGTTACTTTGAAGATTAAGATTTTAGACACAAAACACGTGCTAAGTTAGATCAAACTACCAAATAGTATCGAAGAAAGTTACAATTATCTCCAATTCAACCAGCTGCAGCATCAAAATGCTGCTTACTTAAGTCAAATATTGAATGCCAAAATGTTATTTGTAATGTGAACGTTTTGGTTTGATTTCCTTTACTTAAACAGAAACCAAAGTACTGGATGAATTGAAATTGCCGACTAATGGTGGTGCAAAATTAACCAAAGTCAATACAATTCATCCACGGATATATAAATGTCAGTGTCATGGAAATCCATCCAATAGTTATTTTCAGTCTGGACCAAAGTGGCGGCTAAAAATATTAAATCTGGGTTAATTAATTTATTTGCCAGTTGGGGGCAGCAGAACGGGCTGTAAACAATACAACTGACTTATAATCATTTCAATAATGAGGTATGTTAAACATTTGCCTGTCCACATATCTAGCAGATGTGAGCAGTAGCAGTAATACTCACTCTCTTTTTAGCCGTTTCTGGTGTCCAGCCTCTCCTGAGGGAAATGTCTGGCTCTTTAGCTGTTAATAATGCATTATATAATCATTTGGATAGGTAGAGTACATTTGGTTTATTAGTGCAAATTCACTGCATCACCACATGATCACTACAAGCACCCCCTATCACAATGTAATCTGATCCATTGTTCATACAAAATATTGAAGCTTTAAATCTGAATCCTCCTTCCACCACCATTTATGAGTGTGTGTGCAGTGTGTGTGGGTGGTTTTGGTGTGTGTTGGACTGTTGTATTGTGACAACAGTCCTGAGGCATAAAGATGTCAGACAGACTGAATGAGAGCGGCAGAAAGAGGAGGATGGAGGGTTACAAATTCTCTACAAATTGGCCCCCGTTCAGGACACAGAAGTCCGCTGATGACAGACGTTCAGCCTCGCAGGCCAACAGGTAGAAGCTGACATTTAATGCCGTATTCTTTCCCACATCTCCTTCAGTTTTCAGTGTTTCTCGCCTTTGTTTGCTTGCTGCTGCTCCGTCACACTCATAAACACATTCCTGTTGTCAGGTTTGCTGCAGCTCTTTGCCTCCCTCCTCCCTGCGTCCCGGCCCGGTCGCGGTGATACCGCAGTGACACAGGCTCATTCACAGGCAGACACCTGACACTGAGCCGCTGCTCTCACACACGGATTAACACTGGCATTCCTCCATCCGTCCCTCCATCCCTCACATGTGATTCCTCCCTTCTTTTTCACCACATTTCCTACCTTTCCTCCTGTCTTTTTTCTTGCCAAATTGTAATCCTTCATATTAAATCTTCATTTACCTTCTTCATTATCTCCTCATTCACATTCGTTCCTTACACAATTTCTTGTGTCTTATCCACGCTTTCTTCATTTATTATATCCATCCTTGTCTCAGTCTTCATTCCCTTCATTTGCTTTCCTTCCTACAGTATGCTCGCTCTCTTCCCAATTTATCCCCTTCATTTCCTCCTGAGTCCCTTTCCCCTTTCCTGCCAACTTCTCCTCCCTTGCCCTTTCCTCACTTCCTTTTCCTTTTCCCTGACTTTCCAATTTATTTTCCCCTAATGGTGTCTCCTTTCCTCCATTCCTTTCCTCCTTTCCCATGGATGGATTAACCTCCTAGGTGGGCCACGGCCAAAAATTTCTTATCAGACCCCTATTGACCCGCATTACATATGCCAGTTTCCTTATGAAGTAATTGCGGTTGCAGCCTTGCAGTACTATGCTGGAGGTTTTCGGTGTGTTATTAAATGGCACACAGCAAAAATGGAAGCAATACGTATGCACAACACATCCAACGACCACAATATAAACTAACAGTTAGGGTATTAGAACTAAAACTAAAATGTCACTTTTCATGACAGTGGTGCTGTCACCCCCCTCCTACCTTTCAGCCAACCACAGGCCCCTGCCTCACTTATGCTTGCAACTCAACTTCCTGTTACCAGAAGTAAGCAGTAAGCAATAACATTAAAATATTTGTAACGATTAAAAAAATCAATATATTTAACCATTTTATATTAATTTGAAATTATACCTACATACACACATACCTAACTACAGCTTTAGAATGATAATGCTAGGAGAGAAACCTTCAGCAGAAATTAATTCAGCAGCATTGGAGAAGAAAACACTTTTTGGATTAAGCAAAGCGGACTTTGTGACAGTAACTGCCCACAGCATCTTTTGACTGTCAAGCCAGAGCAGCCGAAGCAGAGGAAAGAGGTCCTGGATGGTAGCCGTGCCAATCCAGCTTGGATTTGAGGCTGCCCCTGGCTAATGTCTGGTCACAGGAAAAATTAAATAGACAAAATGGGACTCGGGACAACGGGAGATCCAAGACTGTTGTTCCCACATCTTTACAGAGACCTGTCTCCACCACATCATCCTGGATCAAGCTTTTGCAGTTGACGTGTGGATCGTGTTGTGAGCCAACAGCGCACAGGACTTGGGTAAGCAAGGGGAGGAGTTTGATTTTAGAAGTTCTTATCTTACAGTGTAATTTCTTTAGCAGGAAACATCTCTGTGCATACATAGAAGTGCCCTATTGGCTTGGAAACGAGTATATTAGTTAGGGACGTTAATTCAATTTGGACCATTCATGGACAGGAACGTCTGCATTCATTGTGCTGCCTGACATATTGATTGTAGAAGTTATCCAGCAGTGTAATTTATTTGACAGGAAACGTCGCCACTGGCACTACCCTGTTGGTTTTGGAAGTTTGCATGTTATTTTGGGAAGTTAATTGAATTTGATGTTTTTAAATTTTACAGTCACACTTTCAGGTCTTCCAAAAACAAAGCCTTTACTTACATAATCAATATAGAAATTCTGCATTCATTTTGCTGCTTGATATAATGATTTTAGAAGTTATTATCTCACAGTGTAATTTCTTTGCAGGGAAATAAATGGGAGTACCCTGTTGGTTTGGAAACTGGCTTGTTACTTTGGGAAGTTAACTGAATTTGATGCTTTTGAAAGTCAAACTTTGAGGTCCTTCACCTTCCCAAATTAGCATGCCGACTTCCTCAAACAATACTTTTATTTCCATAATCAACATGGATGTTCTGAATTCATTTTGCTGCTTGATTTAATTATTTTGAAAGTTATCTAACAGTGTCATTTATTTGAAAGGAAACATCTCTACCCTATTGGTTTTGGAAGTTGAAATATCATTTTTGGAAGTTACGAAAAGTAAAAAGATTTTGGAAGTCACACTTTCAGGTCTTTCCCCTTCCCAGATTACCATGCAGACTTAGAAAAACAATACTTTTACTTCCTCTTTTTGCTCCTTTGCTAAATATTTTCCTTATTTTATTCCCTTTTCTTCTCTCTTCTCTTTAACTACCCTGTTCCCTTCCTCCATCGCAGTTCCCTCCCTCCATACTCACTTGATTTGTGTGCTCTACATGTTATGGTGGAAATGAGTCGGTTTATGAGGAGAGTTAAGTTTCATAACCCACCATCTCCCTGACCCTGGTCATATGAACTACAACAGCCCCGCTGGACATTATGCACACACACACAGACACATGCAACCACGTACACACACTCTAGCGGGTCCAATAAGAGTGGGAAGTGTGCTTGGATGCAGTTCAACAGCAAACCCACCTTAATTCTTCCCCTGTGCATCCTATAATATGTTATATCTCACATCTACTCTGCCTGTGTGGAAAATCATTACACCAATTCACACATCCGCTTTTCCCATCTGCACGCAAATGTTGGCTGGAATCTCTGAGAACAATGAGAATCAGAGCAAAAATATATAAACACAAAATTCGTCCCTTCTCGCAGCTTTCATTGCTGTGTATAAAATGAAGGTCGGGCGATGTTGGAATTGAGCACCGAATGCACACATTTAATGTCAACAGCTGAGAAAATGAAATCGCACTTTAACCGCACAGGTGCTTGTAAACAATGACAATACTGCAGAGGAAACTTCAACAGTAGTTTCTAAGAGCAGCTCTAGGACAGCAAGTATACACATTGAATGACTGGAGCAACAGAAAAACCAGATCGTTTTATAGTTCTCAAAGGCTCTGTGGAACTTCTGTGCTTGTTGTGTTAGCAGACTCCACTTCTAAACTAACGTTAGCTACTGTTGCTCTCTGTTAGCAGAGCGGAGTGAGGCGCTCGAGAATGTGGTCTCCTTTGGACTGTCGCTAAAAATCCGACACAAATGTTTTACAGACAAACCTACGATCCAACAGTATAGACTTGTATAGGCGGTTAAGAGAGAGAGCGGGAAGGAAAGCCGTGTTAATATGTAAGTGTTCCTCCAGAAAAATGTGTGATTGACTCAAAAATGAAGGACACTTTGGACCTAAAAATATAGAACATCACCAGACTTAAACGCTGAGTTTGATTGCGTTTTATACTTCCAATTTCATGAGTGAAGTCACAGACACACCGGTGTTACAGAAATAAAATAACCTAGAAAGCTGTCAGGAAGTGGAAGTGGGTAAGTGGGAGCGCACCTGACAGATTCAGCTCCTGGAAATGAAGGAACATGACTGAGGATTGTCTCTCTCAGTCTCATCACCTCTCTGTGTGTCTGTCAGCACCCGAGCCGTCTGCTGCGATCTTATCTCTCAATTACTGCACCCAGCACATTCCTGTTAACCACACACATGCATGCATGTACGCACGCACCTGCGCGTTCAATGCAAAACATCTCAATATGAAGCGCTGCGAGCCGGGTCTCATAACTGCCCTTACATTATTCCCAGCCATCGCTTAACGGGTCACATTTGTCTTGCTGAAAGCACAAATAACATTTCTCTCACAAGTAAAATCACAAGCACCGAAACAACTTGCAGCCAGAACTCATCAACTTTGTCAGATGATGAGAAATTGCTTTTGTTGCGTTCCATATTTCATACTTTTCATTTAAATCATTAAGACACAGAGCCATCACATTCACACACTCGTTTCTCACACCCACTCAAAACAGCGTGAGTTCTCAAGAACAAATGAATCTCACTCATAAAAAGTTTTGAAATTCTTACTCGCTGACTCATGTTAGTCTAAGAAATGTCACAGAGCATGAGGTCCACACACACACACACACACACACACAAACACAGACACACACACACGTCGAAAACACATGTGTGCACCCAGGGGCCATTTTGACAAGTGTGAGCCCTCCAAACTGTAATAACACTCAGCTACTCCCTATGAATCATTAGAATATTCAGAAACAGACAGCGTGTGTGTGTGAGAGCACGTGTGTGTGCGTGCCTGCAGTGTGTGCTGTGAGCCCTGTGCATGCCACACACTGTGTATCAATCATAAAAGGGGCTGACAAGGATTTCGTGGGAACTGGAAAAGCAGGGTGGACACCTTCTGCTGAAGTGAGACCAACCAACAAGACTTGATAAAAAATGAAGATTCCGGCATACGTTCACTATCTGTTCTAGCCACAGTCCTGAGGGAGTTATGGGACAATGCCCTGAGATCAAAGCATAAACACACATTAACACCTCCAACAAACATAAGAACACACACCAAGAGTACAAATCTTAATTTTTCTGAAAGTGAAGAACAAAACTGCTTCCACTCTGTGAGGCTGAACTCAGGAATCAGGAACGTTGAACTACAGGTGGTTGTGATTATGGGCAGTCTGCTTGCTAGCTGTTTCACACAGAGAGTGACTTTGGATATCGGCGTATTGCGTATTGTCCCTCCACCCTCGAGAAAGTTTGACAGCAGTTGGCACTGACGACGTGAGATAGCCCCAACCACTTCATTTGCATATACAGATCTGAAATTAAAAGAGCTGGGAAATACATGTGTCATTATAAAATAAAAGTTGTCCTTGTTCTTTTTAAAATGAAAACATATTTATTTATTAACTATACTGACTCATTTTATTTTGAGTCATCTATATTTAAGTTTTTCATATATTTATTTCCCCATTTAACTATTTCAGCATATGTGTCATTGGCATAATTTTTTATTTATGTATTTATTTAATATTGACATTCATTGCAATCTAAAATTGCTAAAATCAATTGATGGTAGAACCACTAAGGCCCAATCCCAGTACTGCCCTTGACCCTACTACTTAGCCCTACCCTCTGTTTTGCACATTCACATCTCGAGGTCTGTTCTGATTTTTGGTTTTCTAGGTTTTTCAGAGGAACACTTCAAACCGAAGGTTATGAGAACATTTTAATTTCAATGTCTCATGATCCTTTCCTTATGACAAGCATTAAACAATCACTACTAGCTTTCTGATGGCTCAGTAGCTGACTAGCTAGCTTGCTAACCTTACATCATTATTGATGATTTGTGCATGACATATCGTATAGAACCTGCTATATATTGCACCCCCACTATACTAGCAGGGTAGGGGAACAGGTTGCTAATGTTAGCGCTAACATTAGTAGCACAAATCCACAATCTCTTCCTCTCTGGGATTTCTTTTTCGGACGGAATTCGGTACAAGCATAGCCCAGGCTTGTCTTCTCGTCTGTTAGCGCAACAACTATCCGGCAAAACGAAACTGGTTCCAAACGAAATGTGTCACTTGCTTCCTCTGCTGGCGGGCAGCGGGAAATGAAATGTTCTCCTGGGAGCATGACATCACATGAAAACTATGAATAGCATTATGTTGAAAAAGCATAAATGCGGCCGTCTCTCCAGGACACATTCGTAATCTTTACTCCTACCACTGTCTGATTTTCCTACGCTGTACTTCCCCCGGCGACCTCTAGGTCTACACGTACGTTGAAATACAAGGTGCTGTCGCATTTCTCTGATTCTCATCAGTTCAACCGCTGAATGACCTGTATGTGAGAGGTAGTAGTGTCTCACTGGTAGGTAATATGTGGTTAATTTATGTGTGACTGTTACCATATGGATAGTTGTTCGCTAATGCTAGCTAAACAGCTAAAAGCTAGCTAGATTTCTGGTCTGAAAGTCTCTTAAATCTCAATCCAGATACAAAACACTTGAAATGACAAATATAAATGGGGCTTTAGTCTCGCTGGTACCTAAATTGCCCCGAAACAACAAAGCAACAGTAATTTTTTATATCCAGAGCTATTTTAGTGTGAGCTGACGACGATGCTCTCGCTCACACTGTGGAGCTCCAGGCTAAAAGCTACGGATCTGTTCTTTGCCTTGTTCGTTGCTGTTCTCCTCCTTGGCTTCCCTCTCCCCATGCCAACAGACACACACTCAGACATTACACACACTCATTGCCCTCTTGGTTTTACATGAGAAAATGTCTCTCTCTCCATTTCTGACCCCGTGCCCCAAACAAATCCTGAATTAATTAAAAAGGGAAATCCCAATGGTCCTCAGGCACAGACACACACTCGCTCTTTCTCTGTCTCACACACACACAGATTGAGTGTCTCTCACCCTTATGCAGTGGTTAGGGATTAGTGGAGCTTGTTCAATGATGGGAGTGTTTCCAGGTTGACAGAGAGTGACGGAGCTCAAGCAGCCTCGGTTCAAACATTACCAAGCACTTTGCTTTATGGCCATCTAGATGGTAGTTTTACCGACTGAGGGAACTTTGTGACCTCTAACATGCCAATTTATCCCAACGATCTATATAATGATGCAAAATGTAACCATACACTTTAACATAAAAAAAGATAAATAAAAAAAACAGTGATATTCCAGCAGCAGGGGGTGCCAAAAATACCACACAATAACAGGAAATTATCTGAGAAAAACAGTAATTTTCTGTACTTTAAATACAGTTTTTAGCTTTAATGTAACTTCAGAGAGAGGGTCGGATCACAGCGTTACATACATGTTTACTTCATGATGCGTGTTTTCAAGACAACATTGTTATGGCATAATGAGTTTTGTCTGTAGTAAGCACCTACATTACTGTATGTCTGACAAATTGTTACACACCTGGGATTTGTGTTGACAACGGTGTTGCACTCAGAAACTGTGGGGGGCTCCAGATCGCACAAAATGCCAATTTCTACATAAAGATGCTTTAATGTTTAAAGAAGGATATTTGCTCAAAAAAACATCGAAATTACCTTTAAATATGGTTGAATGCTCCTATAAAACAAATAACCAGAATAGTTGCAGTTGCTTTTTATTGATTAACTTTTTAAGAATGTTAAAATACTGCTGGTATTCAGGTGTACTACAACATTGTGCGAGTGCAAGTTATCAGCCAATATTAGCTTAATAACAGCGATACATCAGTGTCAGTGTCTGTGTTATGTGCAGCTGTGTCAACCCTCTAATGACATGTAACTCAGGATAAGTGACTATTATCACCCTAAAGATTACAGCAGAGCCAAGTAAAAACTACAAACCAGCACGAAAAAGACAATTACCAATATAAACCATGTGCTGCGCAGCATTGTAGGTGAAACCACTGGCAAGATCATTTCCAACATGACTGATGGTAGCCATTTTGGATTTGTGGCTCCCTCTCAGTTAGCCCACATTTTCATCAGGGGCATCTGTTTTTTAACCATCGTATGTGACAAATCCACTGAGAGACGAACCTCCACGCTGCAAAGTCAGTGAACTGCTGGAGCAGATCGGTGCTCACTTTTTGACCTGTCCACTTTTAAAAAAAGAGTGGCTGGTATAATTACATCCATATGAACAGTCTTCGTCTGCTCATATCTCCACACAACTTCATGGAAATGACTGTACAATGTCAGAGCTCGTTTAGGAAACTGCCTTTGTGTCTGCTTTGTTTTCTGGGAACTCATTATGAAATGATTTAGGGCTAAACCTGGCGAGTTGAAGGTGGTGATGAAGGATGTTGTGGCACACTGAGTAAGGGTCTGTCTCTGCTTTGTTTAGTCAAGATTAAAATAGACTCAGCCTGTGATCCTGTTGGTTTCCTTCAGGAGCAATCATGTGGATAAATGGACTTTGTTCTGTCTGTAATGAGATTGTGGCTCTGTTTTGATTACATGCATACATTTTTCTTCCCTTTCTACAGAAATATGACTCGATTTCTACTCTTTTTTTCTTTTTCTTTTGTAGGTTGATCTGCAACTTTTGTCTTTGAATTTCTATTTTTTAACATTACATAATTCTAACGTGTTAATGTAATATGATGTGTGAACTAGCGAGTGATCAGCAATAAATACAGACTCCTAAATAAGCCTGAGAGCTCAACAATCAGAGCTCAAAGCTTAAATTGTGCTGAAGATGTTTGTTTCTGTAGTGTTTCATAGGAAAGCTACAGAGTTCTGAACGGCTGTAATCAACTTCTCATCTCGTCGCACCGTTGTGTAGTTGCCGGTCCAGAGTTATCTTCTGTAAACAAAATCACATCTGTAGAAATCAGGGAAGTGTGGAAACCTAATTGGTTGTTGACTGCGGGTGATTAGGAGAACTTTCCTCATCTGTCAGGCTTGTTGACTGACCACAACGTCTGACTTTCCTCTCTGTTTCCTCTCTGGTGGCTTGTTGATGAGGCTGTTTGGAGCAGGACTATGAGGTTAATCTACGTGGGAATGTCTGGTAAGTAAAACACACACCAACTTTAGGCAGTCTTTAGACATGCTCAGTATGCCGTATAAACTCTGAACCCCTGAAATCAGATTTTAAAGTGAATTTATTGTACACAAATTCTCAACTCAGGTACTGTATGTTCCCCATACAATAGTTTCTCCCGCTACTACTCCTATGTTAAAGGAGCTTTACACAATTTCTTAACTAGATTTTAGATCAACACTTTCTACCTTTATTGAATTTAAAACAGTCTGTGGAAAGTAATACTTTCACTTTACACTGTCATACTTTAAACTTCCTGTTCACTACGATTAACACTTCAATATGATGCAAAATATTATGTTATATTATATTATTGCTACCGCTAACAACCTGGCTACTGTCCAAGCAAAAAACAACCGTAAGAATCACAATTTGACCTAAAGACCCTGTTCCACTGCACTGACGGGGCAATGTAAAACCCTTCATTGTATAAATAATCAGGCAGGTTTTGTTACTTAATGATCTCGTAGATAGAATGCCGGTTTATGAACCGTCTCAGGTCCCGGTGGCAGGAGGAAACACATCAACGGAGGAACAGACTTTGACTCAACACGGCGCTCTCCATGGAGTGCTGGTCCATTCAGTCTTGTTTTACCTCAGTTTCTATCACTCTCCCTCTTCACTTTCTTTGCTTCTTCCATCAGCGGGGTTTCCACAGTTATTCCAGCTGTTCCACCGTTACCTGGGGATAGCAACCAGGGAAAATGATGCCTCTTCCTGTTTTGGTTGTGCAATGACAGGTGCACTTCCTTTGTGTCGTAATGCAACCTTCATGTTTGTGGGAGAAATGGAGCCTGGTAGCGAATGAATAGCAAAGTGAAAGTGAGGTTTATAGGTAACCAGTTTACATGTGGATGGTGTCACTTTCTACAGCCATTACACTGCAATCAGTATTTACTCCAGAATGAAAAGTTAAAGCAATAAAGTTGTCTATTGCCAGTTTACTTCATGTTGTCATATAACACTTGAGATGGAGTATTCTTACCATGTGATATGAATCATTCCATGTAAGGATCATGGTACTTCTTCACTCATGGTTTGGGTTCTTTGGTTTTTTGATCTCCTGTTTTATTTTGTAGTCTTATTCTTTTCTTGTGTCTTGATGTTACTTCCTACCTGTATCCCCACCGATCTGTTTCTCTCCTGTGTTACTTCGCTCCTCCCCACACTGACTGATCCCCCACACCTGTCTCACCAGTCTCGCTGTCTCTCCCCCTGCACCTCATCCCCTGGTCAGTTTAGTTTGTACTGACGCCTGTGTTTTCCCCTCGCTCTTTGTTGGTTCGTCTGTCAGTTCTCATTCTCACGTCACTCCTGTTCTCATCTTTTCTTCATTCTGCATTCCTGTGTTGTCTGGATTCTCTTCATTACCAGCTTTTTGTTACCTGCATCTCATTATGGATTTAAGATAATTGGACTGGTTTTCAGCCTTCATTAAAGGATCTGTTTGTAAGAAAAGTTGATTTTTTTTTGTCCCATTCCCAACTTTGCATTGGCATGATGGCAGGCCCAACCTACAATCCCAATGCGTCAGTATTTGACAAGACATTTGAGAAAGAGACTCTAAATCAACTTTTCTCAAGTAAAGGCCCTATAAAGCTTGCTTTTTGTTTTGAAAGTGCCTGCTTCCATGTCTGCATTTAGGTCCTGTTATACCTGACATCATCCCTCATGACTCTTTACATAGCTATTTAAAAGATGGTGAGGAATGTGTGTGTGTTCAGAAATCACGTAGCCATATATTGTCAGCCAAAGCTGGGTTTTTTTTACTGTTATTATTTTGGACATATTATTATTTTAATCTTAATCTTCAAATCGATACTCAGAAGATTTTTATTATTATTGTGACAAATATGGCTAAAACTCCTGAACACTGAATCATTTTATCAGTCTACTAGACAGCACAGAGCATTGAGCAAACATACCCACTGAGATCTGAAATGAGGGCACAGGAAATGAAATATTTTGGCACTCAATCATAACACAAGTAAGAAATGATGATGTTCTTGACCTTTGCTTGAGGAAACTTTCTTTAACTAGACTTCTTTCTTTCTACTTTATATCCACCATGTCTTTATTCACTAATGTTAAAGGTTTTGAAGGTGGAATTGGGTGTGGGGCTATCCTTGTTAAAAATGAACAAATACCCTACTGATTATAACAAAAGTTATCTGCCAGCAAATACTGTATAGATCGCCCACATCAGGGGAATCTGTGTGAGTGTCATACGGTGCCCAGACATCCTGAAAAATGTGTTGAATCCTGGCCTCAAATTTAGACTTAACGAGAGTTGTGATTAGATATTGCCTAATAAAAATTACATACTGATGGTAGTGAAACACTTTTTTGGTGTCACCCTGCATCCAGTAAAGAAATGGAGGGTGTTATGGATGATAATTTACACACTGTTTGGCCGACATACAACAATGTCATTGTTTTAATGACAACTCCCCTGTTCCCATTCTCATCTGGTCACCCTGGCGTGGCACCAATATGTGACAGGCCCTGCTGGTGGGTTGATCAAGCACTGCCACAGCATGTTACTGGGTCAGTACTGTACTGTGGACTGTGAGGGAAGGAGACAGAGAAGAATAAAGAAGGAGAGAGTAAGACACAGGAAGGGTATGGAAGCAGGCTCGTAATCCATCATCTCTGACTGTTCAGCTTCCATTACAGAGTAAACGGGCTGCTTCTGCAGAAAAGCCACTCATGGGTGGCCATGTCCCCGCACTGATCCTCCAACCAGTTAACTCCTGCGTGTGTGTGTGTGGATGTGAAAGTGTGTGTAAGTGCTGGTAAGTAGGCTACAGTATCTGTGTGAAAGTGTGTGCATCTGAGTGTGTAAGTGCTGCCCTTTCAACCAATCCAGGAGGTAATTTACTCTAATAACAGACCTGACGATGCTCCAAAACCGTTATTAAAAACCATTTCTATTCTCAGAAAGTTGTTTGTTTGAGTGTGTTTTCCCCACCAGTTGCCCTAACTCTGTTTTTCCTGATCTAAAAGTGGTCAGATGGTTGGAAGCTTGTCATTGTGACCCTTAACCAAGCAATTCCTGTCCACTCAGCCACAATCGAGACATATCATGGTGTTGATGTTGGACTGGAGTCTATCAGTGTGTGTCTAGTCTGGTGTGGGTATTTAAGGCTATTTTGAAAGAACCTTGGCCATGGGCCCATTCACTTTATCTCCACGCAATATACCAAGCGGCAAAAATGAAAAATAAAAGATTGTGCTCTGCTGCAAACATACAGATAAGCATCTTTAATCATTCAGTGATCCCACTGTGTAAACTGTTATTACTTTTCAATTACGTTCCATCACGTAATTAAGTCTAAGTTCCATAATTTAGTCTGGATGCCACCACAGTTGAGACTGAGACAACAGCTGAAAACCATAAAGTGAAGGTGATGATACACAGGCTAATTTAGGGGGCAATTTTAGGGTGAAGCAGACAGACAGAGACCCAGAATCAACCAGTTATCACCATTTTCTCATTTGCTAACACCAAGTCATCACAGGTTATCTTACAATGACATTCTGTGTTGAAGAAAAAGCAAACTGAGCAGCATCAGATAACGAGAAAATTCCAACGAAGAATAAAGTGTTTCGGTGAAACAAAAAGCCGTACAGACCAAGATATAAATCATTAGAGTTAATGTCTGAGTGGCCGTTAAACCAGCGGCTTCAGGGCGGCAAAATGACTCAGTGATAAAACAAACAAGTGTCAGGGCCTGACGAGCCCTATCTCTGCAGCCACACACGTGTGCCTTGTTTATTCTTAAAGCCTTGCACCTACTCAACCACAGGCGAGCACCAACATCTGACCGAACGCACAACTCCTCATCCCAGCCATACATATCATACACAAGCATAATTACAAACACAGACCATGCAAACACATATTACAGTGAACACCCATGCTCACTCAATCACAAACCATCCTCTGATATATGCACACAAGCCGCACCTAAGCATGCACGAATGCATGAGCAGAGACGGTGAAAGGATCCGGCTGTGCAGTGAAGGACAGAACAGGGGAGGAGACATGACACAGCTGGAGCACAGCACTTAGCCCCAAGGTCTGACCGAAGTAATGTGTTATCACAATGCAAGGCTAAAATGCTCCCAGCAGAGAGAGGAGTGAGAAGGGGTGTGTGAGTTTGTATTAATCACGTTTTGCAGACATAAATATACTCTCACAGGCACATCGTGGGGATGCACATAACCATTTTTAGAGAACCCACCAAGGTTAACCATGGAGGGAAAGACTTTTGGTTAAAGCACGATTTTATAGGTGAGAATCTTTTCCTTGAGTAAATAAATGGAAAGAGGGCACTATATTCAGGCTCTAACTCCACTGAAATGTACTATACAACATAACTGGCACTCAAGCTTACTGGTCCTGATGAAGGTCAGTGACTGAGGTCAGAAATATACAGAGTGGATGCTCTGAGAGAGGACACAGCTTTTGTAAAGTGGTATCCACATTTCCCAGCAGAACACTGCATTGCAAATAGATGCTCATAGTTATTTATTTCACCTTTCAGTGGTTTTAGTGTTGTGGCTGATCAGTGTATATGCATGGGTCGTTAAAAAGTAATGGTGATGTGGCTTCCTAACACAGAATCATGATCAATCATGTCGCCCTCCAAACGATCACACTGTCAAATGGCTGAGCAGACAGTTTATTTCAGCAGGACTCCACAGGCTGTTGTTCTGTGAGTTGTCTTGCATAGCTCTCCTCTAGTAGAAGCAAAGATTCTGCTCAGCTGCTCAGACGCACTACCGTCTCTCTGGATTTGACATTGTTGCGTCCAGAGCATACAGGCTGACACGCTCCTGTGAAAATATGATTTGAATCACATTTTAAACCAATCTCCAAATGTGGTTTTCAAAAATCACTTTTATGTGTATATTTTTTTCTTAAAATCAATCTGGATACAATCTGGATAGCCAATGAAACAGATTTGGGCTGGTAGTGTGAACATTACCTAAGTCTCTGGGGGATAAGCCCTAAACACTTTGACCTGTAAAGTAGCTGTAGAAAGTTGTAGTTCCAGTTAGCCATGACAGTGTAAGGGTGAGCCAGCCTGAACAATACAGGACCCTGAAACTGAAGCAGCTAAATGTAATTCACTGATCATTAATCATGCTAACTTAATAAACAAGTTAGTGCATTTTGTGGCCTAGATTTGTTTTTTATTGTTGGATTTACAAGATGTTTATTGGAATTTTGTTTTTTTTTCCCTGTACCCCGCAGACTAATAAATCCTGACTGTATGATTATAATTAAAAACTAACTCTGTCACCCATATTTTGCCCCACCACTCTTTGTGCCACCCGTGGAGAGCCAACAAATACAAATGAATAAAGATTAAGGACAGCATGCTCGGGCTATGCTAGACTGAGCTTTCTCTGAGTGGCCAACCCTGACAGACAGGAAAACACCCCCTGAGATCAGTTACAGAGCTAATATGTACCTGTCAAGGGCCCTAATTACACACACACACACACACACACACACACACACACACACACACACACACACACATTACAGCTGTCAGTACTTCCAGTTATCCCAACAAATTCCCAGCTGCGAGGCTAGCAGTACCCAGGGACTTTTGCTAACTGGTAGCAGCCTTGGCCTGCAGCGATGCAGCTAACAGACCAGCACTGGTCCTCAACCCAGTTGGTGGCCAGGCTGTGATGGGAGCCGGCTGGGTCAAGCCTGGTGTCTTTACTCCTTTAGCCTCCAAACACTGACGATTCAATCTGACTCACATTAGCATTTATATCACAGCACAGCTATAAGTCAGGGCTAGCAACACCTCTGTTTGGACCAGCACTAAGACACACACACACTTTAGTTGAATTAAGAATTTTGTGACCACCTGCATTAATGTAAATTTGTGATGGCTTGGAATTTCAAAGGCTTTATTTTACAGTAAATGTCAGTTATAACTTGACTCTGATAGAAGGCAAACTGACAAATTTCTAATAACAATAACTATTTTGGCGAGAAAAAATTCTGTTGGCAACCTTTTTTCTTATTTTAGCAGCCCTAGCTCCGTGTGTGAGACAGCTTTAAAAGTAGCAATATTACATAAATCAACTCTGTGACAGGACTGCAGCACAGTGACTACGGGATTTGTTAACTCACAAAAAAGAGCCTAATTAGAAAAACCAAACTGTAGGTGTGAATGTGATTATTTATGTCTGAGCCCTGTGCTGTCCATGTTCAAGATATTTAATACTTGAAAATGTGAGACTCAAATAGGAACCAATTGAAACTGATGACCACAAATACAATAACTTTCATAAACTCTCTTTTGCCAGCAAAAAATGAGCAAGCAAATCTTTTGTACTAAGACTTTTTACAGTATGGTATTTTAGTGGGCCTGCACGGGTATCTACTGCTGTCAGGAACGAGCCACAGCCTCACACTCCACTGTTCAAAACTGACAAAATCTCTTTCAATTTCCTTGATAGTTGGACCAGATGTAGTATGTAATTTAAAAACGTTTACTGTTGAGATATATTTCTTATTCCTTCTATTTTTCTTTGTATCAATTTGTGAAGAAAGACAAAATAGACTACATGTAATTTAACAGTGAGAGAAGCATCAAAATAACAACTGAAACAATGGACATTATCACATTCTGCCCTTTACTACTGCAGCCTGAACAATACGTCCTCATACCTAAATGACTGAAAAGGTTGATTGCCACTGACTTCAAAAACAATATCACCATTTCAAAAACAACATGAACACTGGCCCTTCATTGTATGCCCACAGTTGGGCTGAAACTACTTGGTTAGGTTTAGGAAAACATTGTGGTTTGGCAACCTACCAATACCTATGTTATAAACGTAACTTCAGTTACGTGATGTACATTATCAAACTTAACTACGTTAGAAAGTTAAAATAACTCACCGTTGACTTTCGCTTTCACACTGTAGACAAATAGAGGTCTCCTGGGTGGAAGTCCAGTGCTTGTTTGACTCAACCATTCATCCCTGGCTTTCTCCCTATGCTGACTGTCACTCCTTATGCTACTTCAAAATGCAACATAAAGTTTCATATTAACCAGTAACAACTTATCCACATATACATATGTTGCACTAAAATCTAATTCATTTTAAATGATTACACTTCCAGTGAGCATGTTGGGAACCAATATGGTCGGGTTTACAATATGAACTACAAACAGTTTATGGAATATCATTATCAGCAGCAATTTAGCAGCATTGGCAATACATGATTAGTGAGCATCATATGATTTATACCCGCCGTGGTGAGGCACGTGATCTACATGTACTGTATAGAAGTTAAAGGATATGCTAACAGTCCAAGTGACAGATTTGGTTCCATATTGCCGTAACTGCAGCTGTTGAGGGTTAATTGGGACACTGGTTTACTGTTTTACAGGGTTGATGGATCAATGACGTAAGGGTCATTTCTAGGAATAAATCCTCAGGAAATAAGATCTCTGTAGCTGATGTTTTTTTTTACACCCTACTGGGGTTTATGCAGTTTTATCTGTCAAGTCAAAAATGTCTGAGATGCAGCAGTAAGGGGAGTGTTTTCTGATCTGTCAAGTCTTGTTCATGGGGGGTGAACTGCTGATGTTGCACAACACAGTACCAGCATGTGGAACCATTGAGAAAGAGTAAATGTACTCCTACACAGCGAACAGTTTCAAAATGAGGAATGCACCAACTGAAACCGTGCCTCTCAAAATGAAAAAACAAAACAAAACAAAATTTCTCAAATGGCAAAGATTATGATCAATTAAATAGCATGAATGAAGATTATAATTGCAGGTTGATTGTACATTAACCATATACATAGGAAATTTGTGATGCAGACTACAGAGACATTTTTTTGTCACATAATACATATTGTGGAACGAATAACAAGGAACAACATAGACAATATGAAAGTAGAATAGAAAATGAATACACCCTGCTGCAATGTTGCAGCCCCCTTAATAGTTGAAAGAATGTAGACCCTTAACCAGCATGAACTATATGCTGTCATTACCTGTTGAAATGATCAATAAAGTCTACAGCCATGCTAGCAGCTTGTACAGCTGTACTGGGCATAGAGCTAAATGTTAACGCAGGTATATTGTTTACCATGTTAGTTGAGCATGTTAGCAGAATATTTCACAGGATAAATTCAATCTTTGACCTGCTGGTGGAGCTTTAGGCAAAGTCAGTAGGATTTGTCCTCTGGGGAACATGAATGTCTGAAAACAAATCCATCCAATTATTGTTGATTAAGTGTTGGACCAACCGACATTACCATTCTCAGAGCCTTGCAGCTAGCATGGCTAACAAACAGTGCTCCTGCAAATTACATTAGGCTGTTGGACACATCCTAATCATTTCATGATCAGTATATTTGCTTTGAACGACCCAATCCTGAAACTCTCTGCTAACAATGTCAACATTTAGCCTCCTAAAGCCAACTATTGTGACCACAACAACGATTGTTTTCAGCTCCTACCTGAAGCTTAATCTTCTCACTGGTTTACTAGACTACTTTGTCAATCCACGTTGCAGACGTTGCATTAGCTTTAGTTTAGTTTTTATGGCAGTGATAACCTTGGCAGCTGTTTGAAGGCAGGTGCTGGGTGGAGGCTGCACGTGTGCAGCGGTTAGCAGCTGAATAAGAAGCAGCTGGGACCAGTGACAGGCTGCTCTGCCTTCTTTGTCTCCTGCACACTCCATCTCATGTTCAGGAGTTTGTCAGTGCACCTCAGCCCTTCACCTAATGTCATTACAGTTAATGAGGCTGAACCTTGTGTGTGTGTGTGTGTGTGTGTGTGTGTGTGTGTGTGTGTATGTGTGTGTGTGTTGGTTTTAACCCAGAGGAACGAAGCCCCAGTGTTGTGTAACACACACACACACACACACACAACCATGCATACTGTACAGCAAACATGAATAGCAGAGAGGCCACCTGGGAGACACGGCAAGGAATTATTTTTACAGTTGGAACAGACTTTCCCAACCATGGGCTATGAGGACACAGGGCACAGAATAACTTTATTTCAGTGCTGTCGATCATAGCCGTCCCAAAGTAAACTGTCCCAAACTCAAACTCAAACTGTTTTTTTTTTTTTTTGCTTACTTGCCATGTACAGTCGACAACTCAAAGTTGACATTCAAAGTTCTTTTAGCCTACCTCTGATCTTTACTGTAGTGTTTTAGCAGTCAGCTGCGTTAGCCCTCAAGCTCCGTTAGCTGTTAGCTCCTGGGAAAATGACATGCCCTCAGCCTTGAGCACTATATCTCTTCTTTACTCATTATAATACATTAGTGACAAACAAGTAGATGCAAAGAAGCCACTCTGCTTGTCTGCAGACTCAATAGCTAGCTAATATCCAGCTTGATACTTTTCAGTGTGTAATGACAATTTGTAATGTGAAACATTTAAAGAATGCTTGAAGCTGGCATGTTTCACTTCCACACCAAATAAAACGATGGAGCATCTGGTGTTCTTGTGGAGGGATAAATATCAGCTGTCACATCAGATTCTGCTCTGATCTGGAGCCATTTACTGACATGAGAGCTCAGAGATTCCTATTTAATTTGTGGCATTTAAAATTGATTCATCTTCACTCCTGTTTATCATCCTGACTGCAGCAGCGATCCGTGGACGTGACCTCCACTGTGACTGTAACAGTGACTGATGCTGGAGGGGAAATTTACTTCACCTCATGAACATAATGTTAGAGATGGGAGAAGGGAAAATTAAGAGAAACAACCAGAGTCTCTGCTGAGTTCATTGAGAGGCTGTCCCGAACTGAAACGCAGACACACACCGTTGATGCAAGCCGTTGCTTGTTTGTTTACGGCTGACCTACAGTAATCCAGCTGTTTGAGGCAAATAATTCTCATTCTCTTTAGTTTAGTTTTCCTGCTGAATGTTTGAGGGTTTTTTTCACCATAGCTGGTCTCTAACACTGTCTCTTAGTGAGGTAGTGTACAGTTGACTTAGCAAAGTTCGTTTACTATTGAAAACAGCAGCCCTTGGATCACTTATGTTTTGCCGATAATTTAATTAATTGAAGTAAAATTAAAATTAAAGTATTTCCTTAAGCACTCACGATCTGATTGGGGACATAATGACAGCTTTGGTGTCCTCTGTAAGTTATTATGTTTCTACACTGACCAGTCTCTTCTAGGTTTGGTGTGTTCCTTAAACCTTGCATTTATTATCTATTTTAGCATCCCTGCTTTTCTTTTCCCGCCTTCTCTTTTTTCCTCTTTCTCTAATTTTCCTCATCCCCTTCTCTACCTATTTTCCACCCCCCATGTCCTCCTCCCCCTCCTCTCGTCCTCCCTCCCTCTCTCCCAGTGAGACTGTGTCCCCTACATGTCTAAGCCTGTGCTCACCGGTGTTTGATGTCAGTTAATTTGCTGCAGTGTTGACAGGCGGATGGCTGCTCTGAACGCCATGCATGCATGTGTGTGTGTTTCTGTATGTATTTTCGTGTGTATGCTTGTACGTGCATTTAAGCATGAATGTGAGCGAAACGTTCGAGCAGAAGTGAGTGTTTACATTAAAGCGTGTGTCGGTGCTCTGTGCTGAGGTGCCACGCAAGTGAATCTGTGCATACAGTTTGTCGTAACAAAAGTGTGTGTGTTTGTGTGTGCGTCTGTGTCTGTGTATGTAGGTTCCCAAGCCGTTCACTGTGGTGTAATTGCTGCGTCTGAATTCGCTGCCCTGGATTACTGCAATTTACTCCCCCGGGAGTGCCGAGCACTGTGGGAAAACCGTAAGCAAGAGCGTGTCTGTGTGCACGTGTGTGGATTTGCGTGTGTTTTAGGTCTGTGGGAAAAGTGTGCTTGTTCAGAACGAGGGCACAATACAGCCTTTTCTCCACCGTGGACGTCCATGGAGTCATATTAAACTCACCGACCATAAGCCTATAGTATCCTTTAGCATGCAGGAGTCTCTACCTGCAGCTCGTATAATTACTGTGGCGACTGTACAGTAAGTCTGTTGCACATTTTCGAAACTGCTGGTTATTTGCAGTGTTTGGATCCGCAGTTGTAGAAGAGGGGAATCCTTATCGTTCACTATGTTCTGTGATTAGAAAAAACTGAGATGCACCTGCTGCTGTGAACAGAGCTACTGTGAGAAAGATAAAGCTGCGCTGAAAGAATTGCGCCCTGAAGCCATGCAGCAGATTTCCTCTCAAGTCTGAGCTCCGAGACTGCAACTACCAATATTTTTCTATTCATTTATATATGTTAACTAATAATGATACTGTTAACACATTTAAAGGGACATTATGTAAAATCTGAACAGAATTTTAGTTTAAAACATTCAAAGACATTTCAACAGAATGTGTAGATTGTCTACTGAAGTTAGCATGCTAACTTGCTAGCCCTGGCACGTCCTGCCTCCTGCACGTGCTGCTTTGTACAGAGGTAATAGTCTGATAGTCCACGTAGTTTCAGCTCGGAGATTTAAAAGTGGTGAGTTTGTTACTTAGTCTAATAAGTAAAAGAAATACACACGCAAAATATCAAGAGAGGAAATATTTTTACAACTATTTTCCTTACTGAACAGAAAAAAAGAACCGTACACGGTCCCAATTTGCTCTCTTTTGTGGAACTAAGACAAGTTTAAGTGCCTTGTTAACTCATCGTAAAACACACCACATTCACACTCGACATAAACTAAATAAAACTTTAACTAAGCCGAAAGCAATCTAGGTTTGTCTCTCCACAATCCTCAATTCACAGAGTAAGATGTGAAATTATTCCAGCTCTACACGCCACTTTTGCCTGCTGCTGATGTACTCTGTCCTCTAATAGGTCTACTTAGCTCCACTGCTAACTGAGCAACTTGCTAACCACAGCTAGTTGCTACACTCAAAGACAGGTACAGCAAAGAGTGGGCTATAGTGAGCGGCAGGTAGCAATAATGCTGCTCCCATAGTTTTGGAGCGACCTTCAAATCCTGGCCATTTCTTACAAATAACACCTTTACAGTCTGTAAAGAATGAAAGGCTGGAAGCAACACCAAGTTTTACAAGGACTGTCTCATACAATTACAAACAAAAACTCAGAAACAACATCACACTCATTTACCATCTAAATTTCAGCTAAAACTATATTTACACATGTAGGTTAACTGTATGCTAAAAACACAAGTTTGGACCCGAGCACAGAGCAGGGTTGAGCAGAAGAGGGTAGTGGATTGAAAACAACAGGGTTTTAGATGAAGGCTGATGGCAAGGGACTGGTGGAATCCAGAGTGGCTGACTCGAATGGTGGAGTGAGGCTGGCATGAGCGGGGATGGATGTATGAGGGAGCATGGCAGGCAGGGAATGGCTGGCTGGCAGATGGACGAGCAGAGGATGGTGATCCTGAGACAAAGAGAATGCAGTTAGAGCTGGGGTAGATGTACTGCAGGTGGATGAGTTGATGAGAGGCAGGTGTGGTGACTGGGTGTAGGAGTGATGACTGAGTACAGCTTCTCAGATCGGGTAGCGACAATATGCAAAAAACAATAATATGCAACACTGATGGCACACACACTTTTTTTTTTCTCCTGAAAAGAAAAATAACTTTTATTTTATTGACACAATATGTATAGTGGGAACAGGATCATTTGATAGTGTGATAAACTGAATGTATTTAGTCAGAAAAGATTTTTGTTAACAGTTGTGGCTTATATGTATTTCCTAATATACTGACAACAATAATCAAAAACAAAGGCAGCTTCAACATCATAATGTTTGATATGTTAGTATGAGGGGGCTCTGGCTTGTGCTGGTTTGCTGGAATGCTAAGTCTTGTATGGTTGGATCATGTTCTCCCAGTCCACCGTGAATGGCATGATAGTGAAATCCTGAATGGAATTTTTTGTGAATGGGCCTTGGTCTCTTTTTTTTTTCTGTGTGTGACCACAGTGTCAATCCCAGCTGTCCATTTGTATTGGAGCTATAAATTTTATGTGATTATAAAGGCGAATGGTGCTGAACCCCACACGACAAGGTCATAAAAGTCTGGTGTAGAGTGGACACTAAAGACCATTGAGGAAAGTCTTGCCCTCACTAAACCAGCCATCACTCCCACACACACTCGTAGTATACTGCCATTGTCCCGTAGAATTCCCGCTGGTGTAGCCAGGTAACCTGCTTCAGCAGCCATTAGGACAGATGTGTTTTATGAGATATGAGTTAAGCTTTCTTTAGGCTGCTCTCTGTTTTCCCTTTCAAACAACATATTGTCCTTTGGAACAGAGGTAACCGATAGTGACAGCTGAAATGATCTGTTTTGTTTCTGGACATGGAGTTGGGTTGCTCCAGCTATTTGTACATACATTCCTTAGGTCTTGTGTAAATTCCCTCTGAGTTCTTAGTGATGAAGATGTTGTTTCAAGACTATTATTTACTAAATCAAGCTGCACCATTAAAACTTAAAGAATTCTTTGGCGGCCTATTAAAGACTGTAAAAGATTGTAAATTGTAAATTGCACACTTGCTGTTTGATAGTGTTTCAGAAGTTTTTAGTGTTAATGTAGTTTTGAGTTCTCGGTCCATATCCAGTTTCTTAAACATTATAAAGTTTGCCTCTAGTCTTGAGGTAGGCTATATATTGTGTTACGTTCACAAAATGTCATGATTGCTTAATTATGAACATTTTGATTATTTAGCAATGAAGCAACTCACTGGAAATCAGTCAAAATGCTGACCCTGCATTTTCAAAACTTTTTTTTACATGCCTGTTTTAGCCTGTCAGCTAAACTAAGCTAACAAGACACACAGAATTCTAGCGAGAAACGGCAGCAAGTAGCGATGATAATGCTAACCTGGACTTAACACAAAGTTAGCTCTACAGAAAGTGAGAAATTAACTCTGAGTCGTGCAGCATGGGGTAAAAGCACAGAAGGGCTCCCTCACACAACATTAGCATAAAAATGTAACATTAGCATAAACTCGATTAAATTCTTGCCGTATGATTTTTTGATCTGAAACAATTAAAAGCGTTACAATGTGATGGGTTTTCTGAGTCTCTCAGTCTACATGTCTGTCAGATGTTGTCAAATCCCATAAAAACATCTAAATGCATGACAAGCTGATCAGCAAAGCTTTGATCATAGAGCCTGAAAAATGTTTGGTAATTGGATAGCCATAACACACACGCACACGCACACACACACACACACACACACACACACACACACACACACTGGACTTTTAAGGAAAATAGTCTTACTTATGCTTAAACACCAACCCTCCAACACCCTTTTCGAGGAAGAGAGGGACCTGCTGTGTTTAATTTTGTCCTCTACTTAAATAAAATCCAACTGCTCTGTATCAGTCCAGGGACATGATTTATTCGTTTTTACCAAGTGGTATGGATTTATGCTGAGACCAGTCACTTTTATGAAATAAGCATTACATATAAGCTGGCCTTCATTTTCCTGACTGTGGTATTTTGGGTTTCTGTTGGTTAAATGAGTCAGTGTGTCTTGTGGTGTTTCTCCCCCCATGAGAAACTCTCTCCTGGCAGTTCCTCTCCATTGATCTTCTTGACCTGCTTGGTCCACTCTGAACAGTCATCCTGTCCAAACAGCCCGAGACCCCTGCTGGGTCTGGATCATCAGTACCTGCATAAGCCAATCATAATGTGTGTGTGTGTATGTCTGAAAACCAGGCCAAGCCATCTGTGTGCCCACGCTGGGCAGTCAAACCCTGTGGCGCCTGGTCCTAATGGATTTGTTTAAAAGGACCTCGACAAACACAGGAGGATAAAGGCTGCTGCTGCCTGGTGAACAAAACTCTGAATGGTTCCCAAATCTCCCTGGAGTTCCACGGCTGAGAATTTGTGAAAGAAATGTGCATGTGCTCATGTTTGTGTGTGTGTTTCCCAAGCCATAGGTCTCTGTCATACGTCCCATCACTGGGTACTCAGAACTCCTGTGGTGGCCAGGTAAACACTCACACAAACACACAACACCACACACTATCCACATGCTAGTGTCAGCTGTTGCGACCCATAAATGATTGAGAGTCCCTGATGCAACAACAGTAGCAAATAGTATGGAAATCCACCATTTCAGTGGCCCCAGGTAGGGATTAAGGTTGTATGGATAGTGTTCCTTGTTTTACATATTAGATATTTGGTACAATGAACAGATGATGAAGAAATAGAGAAAATTGTTTGTTGGTTGGATTACAAAGAAACAACTGAACGGATTTCCACAAAAGTTGGATGGGGAATGAGAGGCCCAGAATAGACCATGTTAAGTTTTGGTGCAAATTTGCATAAATGGACGAATACAAGGATTTTTTTTTCTCACTTTCTTTAACATTGTGAGATAGGGTGTTTTTCAACATTTTCAATCATTTCTCAGTGAATAATGCATGGACTTTAATAAAAAAAAAGGGGGGGGCGCTTTAAGGTGGCTGGTATCTGTGAGTGAGTACATTCATTTGAGACAGCTCCTAATAAGAATCTGGATGTAACAGATCTAAATATGTTTCATTTGCTATTAGATTAGGCTTGATTGAATTAAAGGGGACTTTTGGGCCTTAGCGGACGAATGTGCTCTCCTGAGAGGTTGACAGGTTTGAGTGCAGCTAAACAGGCCTGCACTGAATCAGAGTAGTAACGAGTTCAAAAAGCTGTAGTAGTTGCTGTAGACAAAACCCAGCACCAAAAGTGGACCCGAAAATTCAATGTAAATTGATTGAAGGCAGATTTCCACAGGATAATGTATAGTTCCTATCCACTTGGTGATTGGATGCCTCTTGCCTAAATGCACCTCGGGAATCCCCCAAAGTTTTTATGGGGTTTTTTTTCAACAGTTTCATAGAACAGCTTACATTGTCTATGAGAACAATAAATAGGACTTTTGATAGAACCAGGGGCATCTGACATAGTTCATGAAAAATAGTGACAGAAAATGGTTTAGATGAGATCAATGCTTTTGCAGAAGTTGGTGTAAGTCAATTTACAGAACATTAGCTTCTGCAGCAACTGTGCTGACTGAAAAAGATGTCAGCAGGACGATTACTTCATTCTCACATCCTCACAAATGTATTTCTCCTATTAAGTAATCAACTAACATGAGCACAATGTCAAAGTTAATGAATGAAGTGAAACGTAATGGTGATTTAAGCGCACTAAGGCACACACACAGGTGCGCAACATGGACATGAAGTATAATCATTGATATTATGCCGCCTTGCATAATCGACACAAAAATAAGACACAAGAAAAGTTGGTAAAGTCATGTTCTCTGTGTTGTTCTCTGTTTTGCTGCGACTGCGCTACGACATGATGATGTATGTACAAGAGGTAGACGTGCTCAGGCCCAGTTACGACCGGAGCAATGTGAGTGCAGGCCGGCAGGGGACTGGTTCGGCACGGTACGGACCAACTGGGCCAAGTGTGAGTGCGCCTTTAGTCGGATTATCAGACAGAGTAGTCCGCATGCAGCAACAATGAAGACAGGCAGGTCTATATGAATGAATGTCACCCTGTCCTCTTCCTTTTCCCTCTCTTCTTGTCTCCTTTGCTTTCCTCGGTTGTGTTCTCTGTAACCTCGCAGTCCATTAAAGTTATTTATCATAGCTGGATTCTGCAATCAGTCTTTCTACACAGCGGCACTTGCCAAGCAACACATCGGCAGGCAGGTCGAGGCTTGAGAGAGAAAGAGTGTGAGTGTGAGCAAGAGAGACGGGCCACTAAAATATAATCACATCTCTATCTCAGTGACAAGTATGAATAGTCGTCTACTCCTGATTAGCTTATTGCTTCCTCGGGACTTGTGTTGTACTCCCTGATCCGGAAATTGCACATCCTCCCCACATCCTCACATCTGCAGGTCTGCAGGTCAGTCCTGCAGAATGTGTGTCCATCTCCGTATGCACCGTGTACTAATCTGAAGTGCCTGTATCTCATTGCATCTGACAGGCAACAAATAATACGTTATTTGCAGAAACATTCCACTCAGCATCCACACATCCTCCTGTTACAGTGCCCAGTTTGTTCTGAGCCACCTTGCAGGCAGGAGTGTAATGTTATACTAGATGATTGAACACCACAACTCACAACAGTTCTTGGCGCTTAAAAGTATTATAAGACTTGCCCAATTATTACTAAACTTTAACGAAAACAACTGCCAAAAATGTGTTGACGTTGTCTCCTTCCCACAAGCATTAATAAAATGGACTTGGTCAATATTTTCTATAACTGACACAAGACTTAAGAGCATATTCCTTTGTACAGAGGTGATTTAAAGCGGCTCTCACCAGGACTATGACTTGGGGGACAAGAAGACGGGGACAGGAGAGACGTGCAGTGGGAGCGGAGAGAGTCCGCCATCAGCAGTGGGTGAAAACGACACATCTTACTCTGTGAATTGAGGATTTATTTCGACCAAACCAGATGTGATTGTGGAAAAACAAACTGGTGGTTTGGTGAGTTTTATTTAGTTAATGTCCAATTTGTAAGTGTGTTTTACAATGAGTTAATGGGACAATTAAGCTTAGTTTAGTTCAGTAAAAGAGAGAAACTTGACTTTGGGGGTGTATTTTTCTGTTTAGTAAGGAAAATAGGTGTACAAATATCTCCTTTCTTGACAGTTTGATTTGTACAATTATTACACTAAAAGCTGGCACATCTTCCAGCTGAAACTATGGGGGCATGAAATATCACCTCTCGCCGTTACAAAGTGGTATTCTCTAACTTCAGTAGTCTTCTCTGCAACACAGCAAGCAAACATCCTTGTCATAAGGTTTTTCTTCACATTCTGTTGATCATTTTTCTAGCTACATCTTATAAATTGCTTTTTTAGGGGAAGTAATGAATCAGAAATTCCAGTATATTTCAGCCTGCTGTATTTTCCCATACATGTGGCCATTGTGCCTCTCTGGGTCATGCACTAGCAACTGGTTATACATTTATCTTTGTACACTATGATCCAACCTCACAATGGTAACAGTGTTTCATTCCAGCACAGCAAATAGTGTTGGTGAAACTCCTGGTGATGTCATCAGTCATGACAATGGGAACCAATCGGTGGTGGATAGACATCAGGATACTCCCTACTTCCCGTTTCCTGTCAGACAAGGCAGGGCGAAACAAAGGAGAGGAAAGAAAAGCAAGACTGTTCCTCTGTATCTGCTTCTCCACACTTATTTGATAGAGGATGCTTAAAGGCTTGTGTCTCTTAAAATGTGTTACATCAGTGTGATTTTAATGATAACAAGTAGTCAGTCTAATTTGATCGCCAGTCAACCTTCATTTTACCAGAAGCTTTCGCGCCTGCTGGCCGACAGAGTAGCATTGTGAAAGTGGCTTATACAGAACCAAGCTAAACACCAGTGGTGGCGTTACTCTATAATCATTACACTGCACTATCAATATTTACTTCCAAATGAACGTTAAAGCAAAAAAACCTTGTCTGTTGTCAGTTTAAGATGACATGGATGTGTTCCCCCCTTTTTTTATCATAAGAATATGCAATCAAGCAACCCTGAGCCTCTTGTCTGAAAGTAGATTCAATATATACAGTACGTAAAATGTGTTCTGCTTGAACTTACAGTACACCTTTTTCAAACTTTGGCTTTCTCACCAATTAACTTCAGTTGGAACATTCAGTTGGATTGGTGGAGCTTGTTGATGTCCAGATGCACTTTGGCACCTCTCAGGAAAAATAACCATCACGTTAACATCAGTGGAATATGTCTTAACCAAAAATAAAATACCTTTAGATCATTTTGTAAGATTCTCTTTATGTGTACTCATAATATACATGTGAAAAAGGGACGATAACTGAACATGAAATACAGCTCGGGCTTTGAAGGCGCTGGAACTGAAACCATATTGACCGTCCTCCTCATGGACACAAACAAACAAGAGCACACAGACATCCCAGATGTGGAAGAAGATCATATGTGTGTGTAGTTTGTGTCCGAGGATGATGAAGATGGAGTCTTATGGAGTCACTGCGGGTGTTTGTCTGTGAGATCTGTCAGCCTCGTGTGTCTCAGACTGCAGACAACATGGACGTGGATGTCGAGTGTGTCTCAGTCACACTGCGTGTTTGGGAGTGAAGACAGGAATGGGGACGCCCCGCTGACACAACACACTTGGCACTGTCACTGTGTTTTTACACAGTAATTGTCTGCATATGTGTGTGTGCTTGGTATTAAAATGTTTGTGTACGTGTGGTTTGTGGATCAGTGTGTGGACTGTTTTCTTTCTTTGAGTTTTATATGTGTCTCCACAGGGCTTTATATCTATGATTTTATGTGTGTTTAGATGAGTGTTCATGTTTGTGTTTGATTGAGTTTGCACGTAATATTATGCATGTGTTTCCAAATCGTGATATGCAGGTACAACTTGTGTGTGTGACAAACTTTATGCAGATTTTTGGCTGCATGAATGTGTGTTTTCTGTGTGTACGTGTGTCACAGTACATATACATTACACACACACCTAACGGCTCACATACATACTGTATACTGTGTCTATCCTCTGACCGGAGCTCTCATCAGGACGCGATGCTTCTCTCTGCATTTGCAAGCGACCGTGTGTGCATGTGTCTTTGTGTGACTTGGCTAGTTGTGCCTCTTTTTAACTAGCATTATTAGCATGTGAGAGGCTAATTGAAGCCATTTGCAGGCTGCCTCTTTAGTGACGTTCCAGAGGGTTTTACAGCCTCACAGCTGGATCCTATTGTCTCAAATAGTCAGTGGGGAGCAGAAAGGCGGTCAGACAGAGACCGAGGAGGTGAGAGCAGAGAAAGGAAGAGTGAAAGCACTTAAAGCTCCTCAGTATCCTCCTTAACCTGCACCAGAATACACTGACTCCCAGCAGCACCAGGACAACGCATACCAAGCTGCAGTCTGCTTCACGCTGATCCAGCGCTGATGCTGAATTATGTGCGGAATTTCACACATATGTTGACCCCTGATAAACAGCAGATATTTTATTGTTTAAATCTAGCAAAACCATCTGTTTGTTCTCTGTTAGATTTTCGTGTTTAAAGCTACACGTGGCAACTTTGGATGTTTGGGGCTCTTAAACCGACATTTATAACACAGAAATCCTGGAACATGATGTCAGTAAATTGCAGACAGGACAGTCATGGTAGCCTCCTCTGATGCTTAATGCCAAATGAATGGCTGGAGGAATGAAGTCTTCTCACATCTTGGTGGCATGTGTGAAAAGGAGTTAGAAAGTCAGAAAATTGAATCTGGCAATTTACCTATAGTACTGCAATTTCCATTAACACTTACCTCCATTTACACCTCAAGTGTTTATTACTCAGCTGCAGAACACACAAGGTGACCATATTCTCAAAATCATTATGCTTGCATCTGGCACACACAGGGCTGAATCTTTGTGAAGGCTGCAGTTCAGATCGCTGTTGAGTGCGCCCTGCCTGGTGCATCACGAGTGTTTCAAATGTAGTTTTGGTAATTTCATGGCCAGGCTCACCTGAGGCATAATTGATAATGGGATGGAATCAGAAAAAAATACATTATCATACATTATAGGTGGGTTAGTATGGATACATTGATAATTTTTTTAATACCATGTGTTTAACATGTTATTTATAATTGATCTATTTATCTATTTATTTAGATCTTAATTCAGATTATATGTCAGAACAGCCAAGCTTTCTTTCACTGTTATTCCCCTTTTCCACTGGTCAAAAATCCCATTTAAATCGCTAAGATCAGGCTTTTGTGTGCAATGGGAATGTGTAAACTCTGCATTTACACCCTGGTCAGTTGACTCTGCAGTAGACCCGACCTCGGCTCGCCTCTGCTGTGATCTAAACGCAAGACGCGAGTGAACACGCTAAATTCCACCATGCAAAGTGATGACGTGTTATCAACATCCGGTGGTGGCGTAAATCAGGAAGGAATTTGGGATGCAGTCTAAGGATGTTTTATTACTGGACACAGGGTTGGAGAAGGAGCCCTGTTCATTCCTATGAAAGCTGCTCAGTGATGCACTGCAAGCCAATAGTATAACACCATTGGTATCACATGGTATCTGTGTTTTGTGGGCAATCAAGAGTTGCCAGTTTGTGTGAAAAAACGTAAACATGGCTAAGTTGTGCAGTATGTGCCCAGCATACTGTAGGCTGACTGCCATAACATTAGCTAGCTAGCATTAGCAACATTAACATTACCTAGTGTTAGCAAGGTTAACATAAGCTAGCTAGTGATAGCTAATAGTAACATTAGTTAGCTAGCGTTATCAATGTTAATGTTTGCTAGCTAGCATGAGCAACATTAATGTTAGCTAGTGAAACAAACTGGCAACCACTTGAGGGGGCAGATGTTTGTACAACAGCGGTGTTGTGACGTGAATGCAATGGAAGCTACATTTAGTGTCTGAATGATATCAATAACACCTCAAATATAAAACTTTTATGTGATTTATTTATGAACTAAAACTTTGTGTTGGCTTAAACAGGTCGTTGTTAGTTGGCTATAACTGTGTTTACCTGAGTTTAGCATTATACAACATGAGTGTTATTCCTGTTTCTCTCTCGCTCACACAAACACACAATGCTCCACATGCCACCTTTTCCTATGGCTGTTTGTCCTGTTTGTCACAAAGGTCAAGCCTTTGTTTGTACAGTTCTAGTCACAATTAATAGTTTATGGGATGGCACAAAACGCTTTCACCTGATGACATGGTTGTCCATGGTGATGGTCTTCTGACTGTGCCTGTGTGTGTTTGTATGTTACCCGGTATAGTTTACCTTCCCATGGCTGAGGACATGCAGTCATTTAGGGTTTAATATGTCAATATAAAACCCTGTCTGACTCTTTCACCTTCAGCCACGTTCATTTGACACTGTCAGAGTATCTGCCTGTTTGTCTCCTCATGTATTTCTCGATAACTATTATAATCTGTGATGGAATGGAGTCTTGCCTCAGTCTTCTAGTTTCTACATGCTCCAAACTATTGACAGCATTTAAGGAATTTTGGACTGAGTTCCTTCTACCTGCATTTTTCCATTGCTTCCCAATTCTCTGCCTTCTTAACTCCTTCACTCCTCCCTCTGCTTTTTCAAGAAAACATTTGTATTTTTGCCTCTTTGCCCCGCCTTTAAAAGGAGCGCAGAATAATTAAACAAATGTGTATTGCTCCAAAAACCACAATTTACAGCCTCAAAGTCTTAGTCTGACTTAAATGCTGACGGGATGAAAGCTTTGCTGAGTAATGAGTGTGTTAAATGACTCCCTTGTTGTGGGTGACAATGTGCTGCTCTGTTTGTTCTGAAAGCTAACTTTCACACTGATTTACAGATAACAAAAGTTTGGTTCACAGTAATTGACACCCTGTGGAAGGATATCATGCACAAACACGCACGCTGAACACACAGACGGATGGAAATCCCTCTGAGGTCACACACTTTCCGTCTAACACGTCACTTCCCTTCAGAGAAGTCACTCCAGCAGGTACTCCGCCATAAAACACACACATACACACACACGCACGCATGATTGTCGATGCAGTGATTAATATCCTGAGCGATTACAGGGAAATGACCATGCAGAGCTTTAAGGAGGTACTCCCTCACAGCAGAGATAACAGCGGTGTGTGCACTGTATTCATGCAATTCACTGCTCAAGCACACTCTCACACACACACTGCCGCACTTTCCAAAAAAAGTTCAGAACCCCCGACAGATGCAGGCTGACTGATTTCCACCCTGATAGTGTTGACTGTTTTACAGTATGCACTAAACTCTAATAGTTTCCCATAGGAGCCGCTGTGTATGTGTGCATGTTATCATTGCGCTGGGTGGCTCTGGGTGTTGCCTCTGAGCCACTCTGAGGCTATTTATACAGCCTCTCTGTCAGCCCTATTCCCAGGCTCTGAGCACTGGCTGCCTGTTGGATTGTTATGAACTTGTGTGTCACTGAAGACAGAGGATGTTTCAATGGCCTAGTCTACACGTACAGGGGTATTTTTAAAATGGGATTTGGGGTTTGTTTTTTTTAGAAATAATTTCCATCCATACTAACACACCTCAAAAACACACATTAAATGACACACACTGGGCATATGCATGCATGCGTGCCAATAATGACACACACACACACTGATAAGACCCAATCAGGAAGCAAACGTGGGTGTGTGCATCATCATTTCTAAAAAACTCAGTTTCTGCCCATCCAGATGAGTTTCTGAATAACTCCACCCTGGAAGTTTTTCAAAAGGTCCGTTTTCAGTGACCTTAAACAATGTTTACGTGTGTACAAAAAGCCAAAATGCATAGAGAAAGCTACGATTTAAGAAATACCCATGTAAGTGTGGGCAGGGCCTACGCTGCCATTAATGCACGTAGCTGGTCTCATGTAGGTGTTGAGTGACTTTGTTTGTGCATCAAAAAGAAAATGCAGTAAATGAAAAAACTGAAATATTGCAAAAAGCTTTTACACTTTGTCGCACTTTCTTTTTATCAATACACTAAACTTTTCTACTTTAACAAAGTGCAATGGGGACAGACGAACAATAGTACAAAGAAACAGCTAATAGATCCTGATGTACATGAAACAAATGAATTAAACTCCCAGATTCACAAGATTGTTTGAGGTCCAACTCTTACTTACCACATAAATAAGTGGATGGAAATGTTCATTCTCATTTTCCTTTGCTGATTATCTGTAAATTCATTCAAATTGTGCGCTAAATTTGGATGGAAACAAATGTATTGGATTTGGAAGGAGAAAAGCAGCAAATCCTCACACTGGAGAAGCTGCAACCGCAGAATTTCTGCCAATTTTGTTGGTAGAGTGAGTCAAATGACTGATGACTTAGTGTTTCAGATGCATCATTAACCACAACGTCTCATGTTCAAGACTGGCATGGAACTAGGGCTGCATCTCTCTTTATCAATGAATTAATTGATTAATGTATCTGCACATCGACTCTGGATGCTACTGTTATATTAGTTTTAATGCCATCAGCGTCAAAACAATTTCTTTGGTAATATTTTAGAGTTTTAACAATTTTAAATGTCAGAGCTGAGTGAGCCATCCAGAGGGAGGGAGATCTGCATTTTCTCTGCGTGTTCCTGAGATAATGAGAAACATTTTTTTTTGTTTGCGCGTGTGTGGTTACTGTATACTTTGCAATGCGTGAAGACAGTAAAATTCTCAGATGAGGGCTTGTCTGTTCTTGGGAAAGTTCACGGAAAGTCTTCAAGCTACGCCCCCCCCGACCTATGACCTCAGTGATGTCAAGATTCAAAAGTGATGCCAGCGTATCCATGGCAACTGAGGGCCAACAACGGCGGGCGATAAAGAAGAGGAAACAGGGCGATATAACTGTCAATATAACTGTCACTGGGTTGGACAGTAGCAGTGATCACACACTGACAGCACACACACATACATGTACACACACTGTTTATACCAACAACGCACTCCCTATTTAATTTTTGAGAATGTTTAAAACACAGCTCTGGCTCCGATCCATATGCGTCCATAAACGGGCTCAGTACTAATCACACCTCTATGTATTTTATAGGAGGTTGTTTGTCTGCAATTTTATGTTTGTTTTAATGCGTCTGCTTTGCCTAGAACTCTCTTGAGAAAAGGATTTTAAACAGCAGTGGCCTCACCTACTTACGAAAAGGTCACTGACATAATTAAGTCAAAATTTAACAGTGAGGCTTTTGTTCCTTAAAAGATTATTGGCTGGAAAAGTGAGTTCTGAAAGCCAGAAGTCTCAGCATCTGGCGAGAAGATGGAGTCAGTGGTATCGATCTGGAACCTAATCAATCCCCTACAGATACATTATGGGCATTCAGGGGTATGAAACAAATAAATAAATCATACTTATTATTATACTTTGTTATTATATTTTATTTCTTCATTTCACTGTGGAAAGAAGCTAGAAACACGCAGAGAAGAAAGAGGATTGACATGTAAGAGGGGCTCCAGAACAAACATAGGACATTGTAGCTGTACAGATGCAGATATACGGTTATACTCCTGTTTTACCAGATTACCCAACTTCTAATTGTCAACAATAAGCCAAAAATCAACAAAAAATGGTCCCTCTAACAAGTATTGTGTGATATATCTTATTCCTCATACCACAGAGCTCCATTGTTGTTCAGAAACTACCAAAAACACATAGAGGAGCCACACCATTGCAGTGGGTGACAATGATCATTGGCACTGTGGTTTATTTTGAGCCAATCCCACATACACCATCCTGCTGCTGGAAATACTATCTAAGGCACCAAATCTGTATGAATCCACTGATAGTCCTGAACAAAAACACGTTTTATTCATGTTGAGTAACATTTCCTAAACTACAATAACCAACTTATTAAGGAAACTATTCAGCAATTTTAAAACATGGAACTACACATCATAGACAGGCTCTGGAAGTCGCAAAGTATTTTAACATTGGACTCACTCATGTTTGGTTTTGTCTTTTCATGCTATTTGTTGACAGTAACAATAATTTTAAATATTTGCCGCCTTATTCTTTCTTCTCCAATGTTCTTTAACTATCTGACCGATTATCTTGACTTCAGAATTACAGTGTAAGTGTCTATACTGCAGGCCTAATAAATTGAAATCTATCACTAAATTAAAACCGGTTGCACCATGTTAACAAGTTCTTACACAGAGTTAGTTACATACTGCCAGGTGCAATTGTTGCACAGCTAACTGAGCCAGCTGACTAAACAAGTGTTTTTTTGTACCTAAACCTAACCAGACCATAAGCACAACATTGTTACAACATAAAAGTAAAATTGAACTTTAAGAAGCAAAGTTGCAACATGAAGAAATGTTACGCTTCAACATATCTGTGGCTTGCAGAAATGTACATTGCCAACATACATTTATTGTGGCCATTGGTTTGCTGACTAGCTTTAATTAGATTGGAGATAACGGACTATGGCTTACACATCTGACATTACATTTGTTCAAAATGCTGGGCCACTAAAGTTAGACTCATTTACTCTCTCACTCTGAACAGCATTTATAGGGTACTACTTCTGTGTAGCACCTACTGTATATTTCCCCATGTATGTATTTATAATTAAACCAAAGCCAAAACTACATTCACAAAGAATTGGCTGTAAGTTTCATACATAATTTGGCCCTCACAAACTAACTTCCAGTTAACACTGTTGATTACTTTTGACTGGCTGACGCTTCATATGTTTCGCAACTGATTTAAAGCTTTGCTCTTTACTAGTTGAGACATTTATTAAGTTTCAATGGTGCAACCTGATTTAATAAATCACAGATTTGAACTGAATAGTAGTTGCTGAAAACTTAACTTAACATACAAACTTAGAAATTGGTTTACAAGTAGCTGGTGCAACACAGCCCTGATATTTAACAGTACCATGATAGTAAAATCATTATATTTGCAGTTCTTTAATTACCATGGAGGATGCAGAACAGGAATATGACCAAGAGCAGACAGCAAGATAGTTTTCCTGTGTATGAGACTTGCCATCTCGGTGTACATCTCTTGTCCTGGTACCTCTGGCAACTGTAATGTAATCTTTGTGATTATCTTTAGCGAGGAGGCTAATATCTCCAGTCTGGGTGAGAGCTGGACTGCTGCTAATAAGGCTGAGTGAGAGCAGTGTTTAGACAGTGGGAGAGTGATCGCTCTCTGGCACTGCTCCCTGTGATTTATGACCTCCTTAATGAGTCTCTCTCCCCTCAGTGTGTGTGTGTGTGTGTGCGTGTGTGTGTGTGTGTGTGTGTCTTAGCTTATCACCAGCATATATGTGATTTCGCTCAAGCACCTCCTTGAGTTTCACCTCTCTCCTTTGGCTGACACTTGCAGTAACACTTGAGGGACCGATTCACATTAAGCTCTGCACCAGCTAAATACTACAGTAGGTGGTATTTTTCGGATAAACACACACTCATAGACTTACGCAGAGAAGAAACAACTATTTCTTGGAGCGGCAGTGCATTCCATTGATGGGTGAAAGTGCAGGCATTCAGATACAGCACACAATCTGACAGGGCAAGTGTCACATTTTGAGTAATCAGAATTGCATCTACAGTAAGTATTGTGGTTGCAGCAGCGTCAGCAACTGATGCAAAGCCATTCCAGTATTTCAGCATCGACAGAAACAGTATTCACACACAGACTGACGGTCAGATGGACAAGTAGAGTAATGAGACAGAACAAGGTGAAGGGAACAGCTGAGCTGGGCTGCGTCAAAGAGCTGCAGCAGAATCCAACACCCACAGATTGAGGAGAAATCAAAATAAAGTCTAAATTAAGACTCGAAGCAATGTGTGTGTGTGTGTGTGTGTGTGTGTGTGTGTGTGACGGTAGAGTATAGGGCTGTTTGGTTTGGCTGCAGCCACTCTGTACAGCATGGCAGCCAAGCAAGACGGAAAGGCCGACCTCGCAACCACACAGGCTGAATGTGCACCGGCTGACTCTCTCCATGCCCTGCTGCTGAGTGGCACTAAAACCTCCCAGAGCCTAAACAGTGACCTGGCTTACCCCGCACTCAGGCCCCTTCTCTTGCATAATCTTTTCCCTCTTGTCGGAAAGACATACTGTAGCGCTGGCTTTGTCAATCTGCTCTATCTCTTTATTTCACCATAATTACACGGCAATGAGGGAATTAGATGATCCACTGTGACAAATGGAAACATTTTCCATGCGGTAGTCTGTCCGGTGGTCTATCTCCTAATGGCGTTTGGGGAATACGGATTTCTTAAAAAATGTTGCCTTTAGTCGGACTGATGCTGTCCCCTGTGGGAATGAAAATAGCTTGTGTTGCTACCTGAGAAGCCTCACTGCTGTTATCAGTGGCTTGGCACAAAGCCCTGTTGTGTTCACATTAGCTTTTGAATGCACTACGCCATCTAGCCTTATGCACCGGAGCTGCAGCTCGGGGTCAATACATCATCTGTGGTTGGTGTGTGTGTACATATGAAAGACTGCCTTGGCAACTGAAATCCTCGATTCAGGCCTTTCACAGTATTTCTATCTCCTCTTAGATTTTTTCATCCTCTCATCAGGTTGATTTATAGAGCGCCTGTACTCACGTCGAGATGGATCTGTTTGAAGAGAAATCTAAGGTATGCGGCTCAAGTCCTCTGTCATAAATTCTCCATGTGGCTCGGTAAGTTTCAGGACCTCACACTAAGGTGGGTGTAAGAGCAGTGTGTGAGAGAGAGAGACCTGGATATCCCTGAAATAGATGGCATGTATTTTGCCAAGCTATAATCTAGAGATAAATTATTTGAACAAAATGGAAACACAGCTCTTGGTCGCTCCAGGGAGCTTGAAATGTCTATTGGTGCCGTGGAGTCATTGATATTAACCTAACGCACTTTCCACAATGAACTCCAGTGAATCTGCACCCACAAATCAAAATAAAGTCCTAACCAATTTTCAAGATATACATGTTTATACGAGAAATAGAGTAACACAAGCAATCCAAGTCATTCATCTTTCATTTGTTCCCAGAAAGAGCAAAGCGGCGATAAATTTGCTTTAAATGTTTCTTCTTACATTGATGCGGCCGTGTGATCACCAGCATATTATACTGCATGCTGTCAGTTTCTCATCTGCGTCGATATAATTTCTTTTATAAGTTTCCTGAGACATGAGAAACTCTCAACTCTTGCTAAACTAGGAATCAAGAGTCAGTTTATTCATCTTACAACACAGGATTGTACGAAAAATAATAGTTGCAAAGAGTAGTAAATGTGTGCTACTCACAAAACTAAATCCTGTAAATGGATGATGAAATAAGTCATAAGAATAGAAGCATGTGTGGAGAATGAGTTTCACAGCTTGAGCAAAGACACTTAAATAATTTCAATATCAAAACAGGTGAACATTTGAGTTTAGTTATACAGTAAAAACATCAAATGTAGAAATTCTGCATTACAATGTCTAAAAAGGACTGGAGCGTTGTTATACATTTTGATGAGATGTGTACCTACCTTATTTCAGATGTTTCAAACAAAGTCCAAACCCAAAAGAAAAACCATTCACTCAAGATAACGGTGCCTTTAATTTGGGGTACAATCAGAGACTGAGGAAGGAAGTCGGCAGTGTGACTAAACATAATGTGAATTAAAGTAAAATATTTATCTCATCCTGAAAATTTGGCCTGAGTCATGTCAGATAGATTTTTATCAGCAGTGGTGGTTGTTCAATGGTGTGTTCACCAATGTTAACAGCCAGATTACTTTACTTTACGCTAGCTATAAGCTAGCGAGAAACCGCAGGCACCAAGGGTGTGAGTGTGTGTTTGACTTCAGGTCAGCGTTTCACTAAACTCAGCGCTCACCAGAGACTCCAACTCTCTTTTTATCCCTCTCTGCTCGCTGTCACATTGCGTTCCTGAAGTAGTTTGCCTACACTTCCCCTCCAGCTCCAGTCGACAGAAAACATCCGACAATAGATCACTGCTGCAGTCAGGCTGATAACCAGGAATGAAGATAAATCCACTTTATGATCCCAGAAGTGATGAAGTAATCTCTGAGCACTCCTTCCGTTGGTAGATGGCTCTGGATTAGACCAGAATTCAATGTGACTTTGAGTGTTTATTCCTCCAGGAGGTCTGGCTCTAAGAGTTGGCTGGCTCTGACCAGCTGAGCAGCGGCTCTGCCTCCCCCAGTTAATGAGATGTACTCAAAAGTATAACAGGGATTCAGGCTTCCATTTACCATCAACTAACATTAACTGTCAATTAGTGCTCAATTTCTCTCAAGCTAACACTTACGTGGCTTGAAAATGAGGTGCGAAGTCAGCTAACACTAGGTTGAGAACAGCTGATGTCCATGCAGATTTATGAGGAGACAGCCAACAATTACATTTTGTAGGTTGGCCAACTTGTGAAATAAATGTCAATATAGTTTATTCACTCTACAAATGAGAAGATTGCTAAGAATACTGATCCTGCTCCTGATTTTCCAAAGGTTTGAGTAACAGGACACTTTATGGTGCAGGGGGAGTCGCAATGGCACCCTCTGGCTCGTCATCACCTTGGTCTGGTGATTGCAGCTTATTTAATCTTCAATATTTATCAGTAAATAAACATCCTCGGATCACTGCATCAGCTTTAGATGCCGCATTTGTCAGTGTCGCTGACTTGTTGTCCTTTTATGTGACACAGACTGTAGACATTAAATAGCAGTCGGAGTGTTTTCCCAGCATCAGATCTGACCCTGACCCAGGGGAGCCTTTGACCGCCTAAACAAACTGTTACTACCCACTTCGACTTTAAACTCTGTGTGACTCCCTATCGCTCTGTTTCTCTCCGTAACTCCATGTTCTTCTCAGTTTTCTCCTCCTGCTCACATCTCTCTTAACTATTTCTCTCCACTTCTCATCAGCCTCCACCTTCATTGCCTTGTTCTAAAATAAACTAACTAACCCCTCTTGTGAAACTCGACCCTCCACAGCACAACACCGAGAGAAGTACACCTCATAAAAGGACTCGGGGGGTTTATGCACTTCAAACAGAGGCGGGGATTAAAAGGCCATGTCTGTTTACTTACAACCCTCTCTGCAGCTCTTTAGATTCCCACCACTTCCTAATTCAATTACAGAGGCAAGCTGCAGACAAGGCTGAATCTTCAAGAAACACTCTGACGTGGAATTTCCCTCCGTTGTACTGACTCGCGTTACAGGGTCACTGGTGGTTGCAGTCATGAAGGTCTGTGATGGGAAGGTTTGGTCTAGGTGTGTTTGAGAGCCCAATTTTGGATGTTTTAGGGCCATAAATCTAGCAAATAACAAGGATAACGGTGATTAAATCTTTATCTGATTCATGGAGGTTTCCAAGCACCTGGTGTCTGGTCCATCCTTCCAAGGAATAATCATCTGGTAGATAGGACATGATTTGTGCTACATTTCTTGTTTATATTGGAAAGAGAGGGAAAGAACTGGACAGTTCATGAGCACTGACAGCCACAGGAACTCAACAGACGGGAAAATGACTGCCCCCTTCAGAGACATTTGGAAAAAGAAATCCACATTAAAGACATTTATGTAAAAGACCAGAATAGTCAAAAATGGACAGAGAGAATTGATGTGTCTACATACCTGTTTATGACTTATAATGGGCCTGACTGCTCAAGAGTTCAAGAGTTAGGGTACCTCCGATGTGACAGGAATAAATATGGATCTGCAGGTTACGACTTACTGAAATGATGACACATACTGTATGTTGAATATTTTTAGTCATACATTTTTTAAGGAACTAGACCAACTACAGAGAAGTGAGTCTGCATTCAAGCTGCTCTTTGTTGTGCAGCACCAGGCCCATATTCAGTGGCGACATTGTGGGTAGCATTCAGAACCGCAACAGCCCACAGCAGCTGAGAAAACACTGCTCATATGTAGCTCGGTAGGATGCTCGTATGGATGATATTAGCATAGCTGCTGTTTACTCTGTGCTGTTATGGAGCTAACCACATGCACACACACTCACACACACATTACGCAGCAACTCTGCTGCCTATCCTCTGTTAGAGCCAAACCCAAAAGATTTGGCCCTGCATGCAAGTGAGACCACAGGCTGTTAACCTCTCGACATACACACGCACGCACGCACGCACGCACACACACACACACACACACACACACTCACTCACTCACACAGCTGTATCGTTCAGGTCGATCAACAGTTCAGTAATGGGGAACATACTGTAGCTGTGAGACGCAGTAAAACCTGTGATGAGTGACTAAACTAACGACTGGTGCACAGCTAATTGAGGAGTATTGGTTAGCTGAGGATGATTTAGCTTCCAGTAAAGGATAAATCCACTCTAAAACAATTTGACACTTTTAAAAATGTAGCTTGTGTTCCTGAGTCAACGTTGGTGCATGAAAGCATGAATGTGTGGTACACTGAAGAGTCACAATTGGGGGATTCACCTTGCTGCAACTATTAAGTGCTAACTCTGGCACAATACATCAAAGGGTAACATGTAGATAATTAATACATTTTCTTTCTTCTCGTTAACCAGCCGATTAGTAACTATAATCAACTTTTATTAACAAAAGCAGTATATAGTTTGGAAAGGGCATATTTTAGTATCTGGCTGGTTGTTTGGCTGGTTTAATGGCCATTTGGCTATTTTGTTACACAGACCTGGCAACCCTGGCCGCAGCAGAACAATGTGAACTGGAAGTGAGGAGCGCTTCAGCATCTTTCTGCTTATTGTTTCCATTTTCCAGCCCACAACTTTTCACCACTCTCATCAGTGTTGTTTTCGTTATCACAGCAGGGTGCAGTTTGTGAAAAATCTCCGAAAAACCACTGTTTGTTTCCTGCCCAGCAGGAGACGGACAAAGTTAGTGGCTAGCTAGTGAATATAGTGGAGGTTTTAGCAGGTAAAGAGACAGATCATCGTGAATGTTGGATTTAAGTTTAGCAGGTGGCCATATACACAAATATAAATGAAGCTGCAACCCTTTATTTTCTATTTAAGCTAACACATGCTGACATACTGTACAAGTCATTGCAGGTCTACTCACCATTTCCTCAGAAAAGCAGCAATTTCATCGTGGCTTTTCGACTTTCATCTTTCATTTAAAATTCAACAAACATTTGAACATGGTAAAAGAAAAGTACTTCATAATCGATATGTTACAATTAGTTTGAACTTTAAATTCTCAATGTGTAAGTGCAACAGACCATGCACTGTTGGTCTCATCCTTGTCCAATAGTGACAAGGCTATAGTTGTATTCTTTGCTAACTCAACATAGAGAAAACTAGAAATCCATGTGAAAATGGACAATCATGAAAACAAACCATCTGATAAGTTACATGAGGAGGCATTTTAGATTCAGCATCATAGATGGAAAAGATTGTGGATAAAAAGTAAAAATGTGTTGTTAATGTTAGCTTGTCTCTCTTGTGAGCAGTTCAAACAAATAAAAAACATTAATTCTATTTCAGAACAGGCTTCGAGGGTGCAGCATATTATGTGTTTGGTCAAAATTGTTTTATTTTTATTTCCACAACATGGACAGTGTTGAGCCTGTCAAGCACATGGTGCATCTGATGCATTTGAGAAATGTAGGACATGGAAAATGGAGGAGGATGATGCCAAAGCAGGTTGAAGGACATGGTGAGAGGTAAAAAGTAAATTACAAGAATCTACAACCATCCTGGAATCGTTCAGTATGTCAAATTAATAATAAAGCACTGTGAAACAAGTGTGTTCATCTGGTGAGTATCAGCTCTCTCCTATGCAGCATGTCAAGCCTTGGAGTGACTTGTGACAGGTTTATTAATCAATCAATCAGTCAAACACAGTTTTTCTTACTCCATATACACAGAGTGAGCTGGGATTAAGTGGGAAACCTGTGTCAGCAGGGTATACAGCAATTTCCTTCTCATAGAGTCCCGTGCAAACCACATGATGGGGATAATCTGTGAAACAAATCATATCATCTATTTAGTGTTTTCGTTGGCCTCATGCAGTGTCAGTCAAGCCAATACTAACCTACTTGGCTGTCTCTGCTGTCAACAGACAGTAAAATGGAGAGAATTGATAACTTTGTAATGTAACAGGCATATGGGGAAACTCCGGGAGGATCTATACCAGATCTCCAACAGTGAGTTGAGACAGGCCTCTGCTGACATCAACGGTGACCAAACACAACCAGAAAGACCATCATGAGTCTGTACTGAAAAAATGCTAGAAATAGTGGAAAAGGATGCTAATTGTAAGTTCTTCCTGGCTCAAGCAAAACATGTGTGCATCATACACTAGTTTACCATATGTGTGTGTGTGTGTGTGTGTGTGTGTGTGTGTGTGTGTGTGTGTGTGTGTGTGTGTGTGTGTGTAAGAGCGGGAGAAAGAGAGAAAGTGTAAAAACATGGATTGGTTTTCAGCAGCTCAGCGTTAATTTGACTGATGCTGCTCTGACTATGTGGTACTTGTGGCCAGTCTGTGTGTGTGTGTGTGTGTGTGTGTGTGTGTGTGTGTGTGTGTGTGTGTGAATGAATGATGGTGGTGGTGGTAGATACCTCAGTCCCAGATATTAAAAAAAAAAGTCTTTGGAAATCTACTTACATGCACTTAAATCATAATTTTGGTTTGTGAGTGATGCTAAAATAACAGACAAGGTCACGTACACACACACACACACACACATCAAACTTTGGTTATGCTCAGTATCCTGTTAATATAATGCCGCTGTCAGAATCTGGCCTTCTAGTTTCAAAGTACCAGCGCGAGTGTGTGTGTGTCTAACCATATGTGTTCCACTGCTGGTTAGCTGTAATTTCATGTCGGTTTTAATCCCGGGGTGTCAATCTTCATTCCTGGATAATTTTGACTGGAAACACATAAAGTCAGCACATAGCTCTCTCAGTAATCACCTTCTCAGTTTGTGTGTGTCTTTGTGTGTGTGTGTATTTGGGGGTTGTAAACAGCACCATTTCTCGAAGCAGTAAAACATTTCAGTGACTTTGTGTCTGAACTAGATTTCTGGTTTACCACCAACCTTGCTGTCCATCATGTGCAATAGAACCTGCCCAGGACATTTTAACTGCTCAAGTCATGATGTAATTATTTAATACTTTAATTAACAAATGGCATAATTCTTGATCACAGTAAACCTCTCAAGCTTTACCCTGTTAGCCTGTAATGGAATGACACATTCCATAACAGACTGGCATTATTACAACTGTCAAATTTAATAACACTTGAATATTGCTAAAGCATTCAAGGGTGATATATTATACAATATAAGGTATGGTGTTTAATGAGAAAATGAGTGCCCATTTTTTGTTTCCTTCTTGATTTCGAGGTATGCTTGAAAGAAAATCGTTTGTACCAACTGTCATCCAGCAACGTCTCAAGGTGAAATCGGGTGGATCTGTCCAAATGGCCACCCCTGAAGGCAAGGTACACTTCTGTTATGATGAAGTTTTGGACCCAAAAGTAGCACTCAGATAGAGATGGTATAAAACAGTTACATTTTATTGAAAAGATGATAAGATTAGGATTTAGAGTGCTGATCAAGGGTTTATGGTTAAGCAGGGCAAAAAGTGGGAGTTGGGTTGTCGGCTGAAAGACAGACTAGTGGCAGAGTGGGTGAGGCAGGCAGAGATCACTGGTAATCTGTGTAATCCTAATACATATTACGTTTGGGTGGGGACAAAAAGTAAACAGGACTAGCCAACTCAACTTTTGGAGAAAGGCAGCCCGACGTCATGTTGTGGTGGCCTTTCACATAAGCTGGCAATCAGGAGGGCATGTTATTTGGCATGGATAAATACTACAGAGGGAACACAACAGACATTTCTCTGTGTAGTGTTAAATTCCACTTTCACTTCTGTTCGGTCTTATGTCCCAGTTTAAAACACACAGTAATGATCTGCCTCATCCTGGTTGTTTACTGTTGTTTTAATCCATCGATGAGAACAAACAGTCACTGGTAGGACCAGCATGCCAGTAGCAACAACAACATAGCAGCTTCGTTCTTCAGCAAACTGATCAACGGGGGTCCCAACACGGACCATGGAGTGACACACCACCGCACCAACCTGCGGTGTTTCACCCAGCACTGGATCTAATGTGAACCCAGCCGCCCTGTGATGCTTCCACTTCAAGTGCTTGAGCATGGCGGTAGTACTGCTTACATCATCCGCGTCGACGCATGTTGTGTAAATTGATGTATTTACGTAAACGATTGCATCGATTACGTTGATGCGTCGCACCAGCCCTCGAAAATACTCAGAACTCCGAGCCAGACCATAGTATTAATACCACACTAGTGACCTGAATGATTGGGAAAAGACTGGCGTACAACCAGGGTTTATATACTGCTGGAGCTTGCTGAGTGGATTGTTCAGAGGTGTGCAGGTTGATTGGAAGCAGGAGGGAATAGAGACACACACACACACACACACACATACACAGAGAGAGACAAAGAGAGAACAAACAAAAGACCAACAAGAGACACAGGGGAGGTGTAAACAGCAGGAACACTATGAGGGAGAGACAAAGCCAGACTCCAGGCTGGATTAGTAGCCGGGTGGAAATGATGAGATGGGGATCCATTCTGAAGGATCGAGGGACCCAGGACCTCTTCTTCAGACCATATCCTTCTCAGTCTACAAGGTACTAGAAATCTTTGCCACAACAGCGCACTTTCATGAGATGCTTATAGTACTGGTAACTTAAGTCTGACAGCAGACGGGTTAATTATCCGTTCCACACCATATGGTATGTTTAACAAAGGAACACTCTTCTGGATTCATTTTTAATGGGATATTTTTGGAAGAAAGCCACTTTTTCTGACCTGGTTTGTATTCTACAGCTAGGCTCCAGTGGCAGTTGGCAGAGCGGTTGTCCCTCCAAACTTTACAGTATTGGTGAAGTTGCATTTGAACTGAGGGGTGAGCAGGTTCATTCTTTTGGTAGCGAAACAGGTGACTGATAACCCAAGGGATCTTCAAAAGGAGACAGACGTATGGCTGTGATGGTCAGGAATTATTGGCATATTCAATTCATGTGATCTAGGAGCTCCAGGTTAAGGTCACACTGTAGTGGAACATCACAGTCTAGATAACTCTCCATTTGGCCACTGTGGATTAAACTCAGAGGAAAGACTCACTGTGGCACCAAGAGCATGACAGAATGCCTTCCATACCTTGGAGATGAAATGAGGCCCCCGGTCCGAGACAATATCCAGAGGGATGCCATGGGGGTGGAAGATGTGGGGTACTAGGTGGGCAGCTGTTTCTCTGGCTGTGGCAAGTTTGGGAAGAGCCACAGAGCCAAGTGACTGCCTTTGAGATAGAGGAAAACCAGTAACCAGTAAGTACATTGAGAATGATATGAGACTTGGAACAGGTAGAAGCTGTAACAGGCCAACCGGTGGATGATGAGATGACTTTCCTCAAGCACAGACTGTACAGGTAGATACAAAAGCATGGGTGTCTGCTTCCAGAGTCGATCAGCTGAAGTGTTGTTTGAGGAGGATGGACCTTTTGATCAGGACTGGAGCAATGAGAGAGGACTGCCCCAACATCAGTGTCCAAAGAATCGACCTGGATTGGAGGAGAGGTGAAGAGATTCTTCAGCCTGGAAAAAACATGTTCTGTCTCATGGGTCCCAAGAAAATGGGATAGAGGAGGAGCTGGGTCTTTTTGGGGAGCTGCCACCCTGCGGTAGTTCCTGATGAAGTGGTGGTAGAAATTTGCAAAGCCAAGGAACCTTAGAAGTTGTTTATATGTGGTGGGTTTAGGCTACTCTGCCATGTCTGTGATTTTTTCAGGGTCAGTCTTCACCTGCCTGCTCTTAATGATGTATCCCAAGAAACTCCGTGAACTAGCATGAGACTCACATTTCTCTTATACTCCATAAGCCTTTGAAGGATGTGGCAGACACGAGACCAACATGGCTCAGACATGTTCTGGGAGAAGATGAGAATTTCGTCAGGTGCTCAAAGACAAGGAGATTGAGGAAGACTAGCAAGACATTGTTTACCAGAACTTGGAAAACAGCAGGACCATTGTTGTAAAATCCAAATGCATTTACTAGACACCAGATAACTGTCTGAGGGGTGAGTGGGAAGCTGTTTTCCATTCGTCTTCCTTGTCGATTCTGTACAGATGGTATGTTAACCCAAGTTCCAGCAAAAAGCTCACCATGATCACTTACTCTTTAAATATCCCCCAAGTTCAAATAGCGTGGTCTGATCTCTTTCAAGTGACTTTGAGAAAAGTCAAGGCATACTTGGTTAGAGATCTTAAACTAAAGGCTGCTGATGTCAGTCAGTTCGTCATGCTAATGGTAATGGTACTGGAGATGCAGCTGTTTTTCCATCAGGATTTGTATAGCTTTATAGCTTTTGTGCAAGCTTAGTGACAACCACAATCTTCCCTCCACCTACACCGAATTGACGCTTTCATTGAAGCCCATAAGACTGATGGATTTAAGAATCTTTTTCCATTTACTATTACTATCCAACACTATTTCCAGTACAACCCCCTTTTTGCTACAGTGTGCATGTTGCTGTATTTAATCGAGTCTGACCACACCATAACAAGTTCAATTACTGTCCGTTTACAGTTACTCAGACTCTGCATTAGAATGATGAAACTGACAGCTGATTCAGAGCTGTAAAATGTTTGCAACAAGTCAAATCAAATTTGTTCACGGCACTTCTTTTGCCTTAAGAAAATAAAATTGAAGACCCAATATGAAATGACTCATTAAAATTCATTGCACAGTTATTCTCAAGATCCCAGACAGCCACCTGCTGCATTTATATTTACACTTTGTTTTATTATTTCAGCCATTATTACATTATGGATGTATTGTATTATGTTGGCTGCTCAGTGCACTTCCTGTCGCTAACTCATGATGAATGGAAGGTCCCCTGCTAGTACAAATGACAGTAAGGGGTGATTTATTCATCTCATTTCAGGATTGCTATTGGCTCTGTGTGTGTTTGTGTGTGCGTGCCTGCATCCTTAACCTGACTTTCTTATATCCTGACTCACTGAGACAAACGACCCTGACGTCAGCCCGGAGCTCTGAGGGGTGTCTACTTGTCTGGTTCTCGTTCGTCTTCGACAAGGTGAAAATGGAGACCACTGTTTCTCCTTCTTAGACTGGTATAATTGATGTTATTAAATATATAAAGTGCTTTATTCTTGTCCTTCTGTACTTTTTAACCTCCACACCTTGCTGAACATGTCTGGGATCGTCCTCTATCTGAGTTGTGATGGCAGTGATGATTACCATATTCCTCTGATTGACACAAGGTCTGGGACACAAGCCTCACCTGACAACCGTATCATTGCTTCTTCCTGACCACAAACCGATCCGTCTCTCAACTTAACACATAGATGAAATTTGAGTGTAGTTCTTCTCTGGAAAGTTGAGCCGATTCTAAATCTGAAACTCTCAGCCAAACCAAAAGTGGTTTTGAGAAAAAGAAAGACGCTGGAAGTGGTCCAGTGCTGTTGCAAGCACTCTCAGTGATAACTGCAGAGAGCCGATGTTGGATGTCTGAAAAGGACAGCTGGTAGACACATACCTCAAGATGACAAAAACTTTTATTTCAGTTTCTTAAAGATATAATGAAATGTGCTCTAAAATGACCTTGCCTAATCATGTCTTAGTTTAAATGAGGAAACAAGATCAAATTTCACCAATACAGAGCTGAAGCGAGTCAGTCGGAGTCTCAGTGGAATGTGTTGCTGAACATGAGGCGGTGCGATGGAATCTCCTTCCCACCGTTTTGCGTAAATACCTCGGCATACCACGGTTGACCAATGTTGTTTGTCTGGCAGGGGGACAAGTGTTTGTATGTGTATGCGTGTGTAGGGGACATTTAGCTACTGTACACTGCAAGCAAAGAAACAGAGACTGTTACTACAATGTGTCAGTGTCTGACTTCATATCGAGGATGTCCAATTAGATCTTCATAATTACTTAAGAAATGTGAAATCCACATATATCCAGGAAGTTAAGCTAGTATAATTCCCTCAACACACACATGCACACACACCAAACCAGACTGAGGGGAGAGCTGAGTGGTTCATTCATGAGGAGGTCCTGGGGGAGATAGGTTATGCCCCGCTTCCTCATAAAGGAGGGTTTATAGAGTGACCTGCAGCCTGTCTCACTCTCCCCTGACAGCACATGACCTGTCTCATATGTTGTGTCTATCTCTGTGTCTCACATCTAAATATCAGACACAAAAACCACAACTTGAAATGTTGTTTTTTAGAATAACGTCTACATAAAGCGGTGTCTTACTCCAAACCTACGTTTGTGTTTTCTAAGCAGAGGTGATTGTGTAATTATTTTTTTAACTGAAGATTTTGATTATAACTATCTTTGACTGCTGACAATTATTGCTTTTGCTGAGCTTGCAAAGGTGTTGACACATTTTTCACTAGCATTTGTGAGAGCGAGCAGGAGATAATGGAGCTTGTGTATTTGCATGTGAACATAAAACATGAGCGCAATTGTGGTAAATTACCTAAACTTGGTTTGAGGGAGAGAGGATTGAGATGAGAAGTAAGTTTAAAAAGAAAGTTTCCAGTGTAAAGATTTTCACTTTATATTCACTATTTTACTTTTCAGCCAAACCCCAGCCGGTATAGTAACACATTTGTTCCCTTACAATGTAAACTGGCTTATTTTTTTACTGTAAAACAGAATGAGTGACAGAAAACTAATATAACAAGCAGTACTGACAAATCTCCGTAGTGAAGGAGTAATTGGTAAAGTAGTTTTTAAAGTAGCCCTACAACTTTAGGCAAGTGCATCAAGCTGAGTACATTACACTCGCGTACAATGAGGTCTTGTCTAGCCGGTGAGCAATGCTGATCATGATTGAAAGCTCTGCAGAGATGGGGCCAACTTCTTGTTTGTGCCACTACTGCCAACTTCTCGACTGCCAAATATTCTGCAATAACTTTTATAAATCTTTCTGAGAGAACTGAAGGAATGTTGAAACTCTTCAGCCCCTACGATACTATGATAAACCTTTTTAACTGTAGCTGTCTTGTATTGTGAACAAGTCAATAAGTTTACACATTGCATACACTGTTAATTTGATGTACATGTCCCTGTGATGAGTCCTTTATTATACTAAACAGCAAAAACAAAGCAACAAGTGTGTTCTTATCCTCTGAACTCTTTGGACACTCTTTGATCTGACAGAAATGTATCGGTACATATGTATGTTATGTCCATCATTTCATTGTTTATGACTTAAAGCTTATTTATATGGATTATATGGTATTTTAAAAATGTATTTAGCGGCAAACAACTATTTGCTACAGTATGTGAAGATAGTAATGTAGTCCTGAACAGAGACTGATGTCACAATCTCTGGGTGTGTGTTGTAATCTGAGCTTCTCTCCAACAATTGTTTTCTACACGGCAGCCGAGAAAGAAACTTTTATATTATTTCATATTACAGCCAAACAGCAAAAATATGTTCCTGAAAACATTCTAAGCGAGAAAAAGACTATGCAGTAATAGAACCTTGACAGCACTGCCTAATTCGACAGCCTGCTGTCAGCATTGTGTGTATTTAGATGCAGTCCACTCACTTGCTTGTGCTGGAGATCTCAACCCTTTCACACGATCAGCAGATGAAGTTTGCTAAACAAGTTTGCTGATACAAGTTAGAACTTTTTTTAAATCACGACTTTGTTTTTTTTGTTTTATTTTGACAAAGTTGTTGTGTGGCTGCTTGTTTAGACATTATTTTCTTTTGTAAGAGGTATAAAAATGTTATGTTTGAGCAGTATTTTTCAAACCTGGTCCTGGAGAATGCTGCCCTGCATCTTTAAGATGTTTCCCTGCCTGAACACACCTGATTGAAATGAATGGGTCATTATCAAGCCTCAGCAGAGCTTAATGACCAGCTGATCATTTGAATCAGGTGTTGGAGCAGTGAAACATCTAAAACAGACAGGACAGGGACAGGACTGAAAAATACTGGTAGCAAAGTATTGAATTGGTATAGATACCAGAACTCAGGCTGTATGAACATTATTATCGAGCCTCAACAGTGGCGCTAGAGGGACTGTAGTGTCGACCCTAAAATATAATTGGGCTTTTTTTTTTGGACTGATCTCCATCAATGTATCAAAACTGACAATTTGGTTCAACGATAAAAAAAGAAGAAAGAGTAACAAAACCACACAGGGCCCATAAACTTGTCCTGGCCTGCTTATTTCAGTTGAGAAGTTTTGCTAAACTCAAACCACAAAACAGCCAAACACATAAAACTTCTAGTACTTAAGTCTCCTCTCGCTTAGACAACTGTGACTGCCTCTTCACAGGCATCACTCAGTCCTCATTAGCAAGTCTTCAATTGGTCTAAATTACAGCAGCTAGGTTGTAGGCAAACACTGGTCATCAGTCACAGATTAACCCAGTTCTTGCCTCCCTTCATTGGCTTCCAGTAAAGCACAGAATCAATTTCAAAGTTTTTTTTCAAATACAGTATAAGGCTCTGTATGGCCTGGTACCTGCATACATAACAGAATTACTGAGCCCTTATTTTAGTGGTCGTCCTCTCCAGACATCTGATCGGGGCCTTTTATCTGTTCACATTTCAAATCTAGAGGTGACCGTGCTTTGCGGTGGCAGCACCATAACTTTGGAACAGCCTTCCCCAGTCCATCAGATCTGCTGAATCTGTGCTCTGACAACTCATTTTCATAGGTTAGCATTTTCATAAATTCTCCCAGCATTGTCTCACTTTACTTCAGTTTTCATCTACATTTTTGAGTTTGCATCATGCATGTGTTTATGTTTGAATATATGCTGGTATTAATTCACGTTTATGTGAAGGACTTTGTAACTGTGTGTTTTAAAAAGTGCTATACAAATAAAGTAATTATCATCATTATTATTTTTATTATTATTATTATTAAATAGGGTGCCATAGCTTACTTGATGCTTGGCTTGCTAATGAGAACGATTTTTTTCTTCATATGAAGTCTAACACTAGTCCTCTGCAGTCTGCGGCCATTACAACTCACTTATCAAAGTCACTCTGACTCATTACAGGGAGCAGAGACATGATGACTGATCAGCACATGTTTGTGTCTACATCAGTGTGCGAGTGGTCAGGTGAAAGGGCTCGCTGTGACCGGGACACACTCATTATGGAACCACCTGAAATTGTGTGTATGAGATGCGGGGTCACAGGGTCATGGTCTGAGTCCTGTCCCAACAACACAGCGTCTGTGTCCTCCACCTTCAATAAATAGAGACAGTCATTCATACATACCACCCATCCATCAGAGCTCTCAACATATCACCATGGAAAAAAAGAGAGAGAGATGGCTTGTTGTTGAGCCAGACTGGCAAACTTAGATGAAGAAATGCAGTAAGACTTTCTGTGACTGAGGATTATTTAATAATCAAAAATGATCTTTTTGTTAAAAAGATAACATTTTTTGTTAAACTCACAACTCTGTGAAAGGTCCATCCATTCATTTAGGCAATATTATGAATGCACAAAACCTAAAATCATGTTTAGCATCATTGATAGAGATCTGCTGTGTTATGTGTCAGTTTTAGCATCTTTTTAGAAGAACATTAACAGTAGATACAAAGGTTGTTCAAATGATTGTGTGAACCAAAAAACATAGACAGGACACCTTTCCTCCAGCGTTCTGTTAAGCCCTGAGTAGTGTCTGCAGTCTTTCTCTCAGGCTACAGACGTAGTACTTAAAATGGTCCAACTTTTCCACTGCGGTTTGGTTGCAGCTCCCCTTCAGGGTTGCTCTGGTAAGCATCAGTGTAAATCCAAGGGGGGACAGGGGGGACCCAACCCTCCAGAAATAGGATTTGCCACCCTCACCCCAATTTCTTTACTTCTTGCACTGACTACAATAAAACACATTTACGGTATATTCATCACCAGTCTTTATTTTCACAGCACTAAATTAACGGTCACTCTTAATGTTAGCTAGCTATAGCTAGCCACATTAACATAAGCCGGTGTTTGCACCTCTTTGTATTCCCAAAGCAGTAATGATGCCTGTGTCTTACTGTATTTTATTATAATACCACTCCAAGCAACCAGGCCAGACCACTAGCTGCACAGCTGACTAGCTAATGGCAGCTAAAGTTGGCAGCAGTTAACGGTTACCCTGGTGATATGATGCCCCTAATTTGTTTGGAGTATGAATTTGAAAGGTGTCCAATACTTAGATATTGCACCTGTACACAGTGCTACAAGTCACAGAATTATTAAACACGCAGTCAACCTCATTTTAAAGGTTAAATATATAACATGAATACATCAGTAAAAACTTTGCTGTGTAAAGATGCAGTGGGCTAATGGTTTCCTGAACAGAGAATGTCACACTCCCTCTGTGTGTGTTGTATTTTTAGCATTAATGCTCTTTGTTTCGGTAGCCGGTCCGACGCATGTGCATGTGAGTCCCACCCTCTCCTCCCTGTCTTCCCTGTCTCCGTTTTCAACATGGCAGCCTGGTAAGAAATCAGCTCACTCACCACTTAACAGTACTCTAATATATGGCCTATTCAGTTACAGAATCTTGTTTAATCAGCACTGCCAAGTTTTTGACAGTTTGATATGACATTCGTGAGCAGTGTGTGTCGGTAAATGAAGTGTGCATTTATTTTAGTCTGAGCTGTAGATGAGATCTTGTCTGATATCTAATGTTGATATATCACTGCTGCTGTATTCATGCAACATCATTTGGGATGGCATGTAAATAGTCAATTTTAAGGCGACTTGCATGTCATGACACACATTTTAAAAGTTTCCATGTGGCATTTCATAATGCCTTTCTCATTTTATGAGAATGTACTTAAGTACTTTGTCAGGTGACCTTTGACGTCATAGTCTGGAGAGCTTTAGGTCATGGTTACAATAATAAACACTGTGAAACTGCAAATAAACTCTGTGGTAAAAAGTATTTTATGTCCAATAAATAAAATCATCATTTGTGTTTCAAATCATTACATCAATAAATATGCTTAGTATCAGTCCTCATTAAGTCCTTCAACTGTCCTTTTTATTATTGAACAAATACAAAATGAGGTTAGGAGAAGCACACTAGTGTCTTTTGAGAGATTTAATTAATAAATCAAGTCATTCAGGCTGCCAGCTGTGCGTGAAGAGTGCTGGATGTTGGAGAGGTCTGAGCTCTGAGCAGGAGGAAACACAGCAGTACATCCTCTGCCTGCAGTAAAGAACACAACCTCCTGTCCTCTCTAACTTTATCAGTGTTCGCTCATTTTTATTGTTGAGCAACAAGCTGAAAGTAACTACTGTGGGAGTGAGTCTGAGATGCCTGATAAATTCTGCCTGGAAGATTTTTTACTTCAGGGAGCTGAGGTGTGTTTACACACAATGGGATTTGTGTACTCAGTCATCTATTATACTGTGTAAATATGTTTCCATGTGTTTGAGCATCAATCCACAGTTCAGGATTTTAGGTGTGTGTGTGTGTGTGTGTGTGTGTGTGTGTGTGTGTGTGTGTGTGTGTGTGTGTGTGTGTGTGTGTGTGTGTGTGTGTGTCTGTCTGCCTGCCTGCCTGCCTGTCTGTCTGTCTGTTTTGAAGGGCTGTGCCTGCTACCTGTAAGGGTCAATCTAATGGGCCATTCGAGGAACAATAGGACATGTTGTTATAGTTTGCTGGATCGGGTACTGATAATGTATTTTATTTTAGTTTAAGTCATTGGGTAAAATTAACAATAAATAAAGGTTGATGACAATAGCTGCACTGTGTAGAAGACGAGTTTGTGTGCGCCACATCATATTGTGAGCACGTATCAGAGGAAATTTAGATCACTGCTGCGAAAATACAGAAGGTATAAGCTCTGGATAAAGTGAAGTCATTCCTCAAACTAAACCCCAGACCTTTCCTACAGACTGCTGTTAACATTTCCAAGACGGACGACGGCTAAATGTGTAAATTCATCTCGCAGTTTCCTTATGAATAAACAATGTTGTAATTATTTTCCTAGACTTTTGAATCAGATTTCAGGATGCTGAATGTAGCCTCTTTAAGACCTTTAAAGTGCTACCACTATACATACACTGCCTGCCCAAAGAAAAAGTCACCACCTGGATATAACTAAGCAAATAGGTAAGAGCCTTCCATTGGTTGATTATTGCAGTATTGTATTAATATGTTTCAGCTGGCAAAAAGTTATTCAACCATGAGCTTCTCATTTCTTAATCAACCATGTGGGAAGACATATCCTGTGGTCGTGGAAAAGATGTTACTCTGTTTCAGAAGGGTCAAATTATTGGCCTGCATCAAGCAAAGAAAACAACTAAGGAGATTGCTGGAACTACTAAAACTGGGTTAAGAATGTCCAATGCATTATTAAAACTTGGAAGGATAGTGGTGAACCATCATCTTCAAAGAAGAAATGTGGTTGGAAAAATCTTGAATGATCGTGATCGGAGATCACTTAAACGTTTGGTGAAAATCAAATCATAAAAAATCAACAGTAGAACTCAGGGCTATGTTTAATAGTGAAAGTAAGAACATTTCCACACACACAATGTGAAGAGAACTCAAGGAATTGAGACTTAACAGCTGTGTAGCCTTAAGAAAACCACTTATCAGTGAAGCTAATCGTAAAAAAGGGCTTCAATTTGCTAGGGACCATAAAGATTGGACTCTGGAGCAATGGAAAAAGGTAATGTGGCCTGATGAGTCCAGATTTATCCTGTTCCAGAGTGATGGGTGCATCAGGGTAAAAAGAGAGGTTGATGAAGTGATGCACCCATCATGCTTAGTGCCCAATGTTAAAGCCTGTAGGGGCAGTGTCATGATCTGAGGTTGATTCAGTTGGTCAGGTCTAGATTTAGCAACGTTATGTGCCCAAAAAATGAGGTCAGCATACTACCTGAATATACTGTATGACCAGGTTTTTTACATCAATGGATTTTTTCTGCCCTGAGGGCACGGGCATATTCCAAGATGACAATGCCACGATTCATCGGGCTCAAATTGTCAAAGAGTGGTTCAGGGAGCACAACACATCATTTTCACACATGGACCGGCCCCCACTGAGTCCAGACCTTAACCCCATTGAGAATCATTGGGATGGGCTGGAGAAGGCTTTACGCCCCGACTCTCCCATCATCAATTCAAGATCTTGGCAAAAAACTAATGCAACTCTGGATGCGAATAAATGTTGTGATTTGCATAAGCTTATCAAAATGATACCACAGAGAATGCGTGCTGTAATCAAAGCTAGTGTGTAGAGTGTGTGACTTTTGGCCGGGCAGTGTACTCAACATCTTCAGTGAAAAGCAAAAACAAGGTTTAAAAAGCCAGTTTGATGCTGGTTACTTTGCTTTGGATACACAGTTATTGAAGGCAACTTGTGCCAATGCGCAAATCAACATTTTGACCTACTCAGGCCTTCTCTCATCTGGATTTTAGACAGTTGGACAGTAAGAGAAGAATGTTTAGAGAAATATTAGGAAGAAAATGTATCCAAAATTTAACAATAACTGACACAAAAGAAGTTTTCATTCTGATGTTTCTTCCTCAACATGCAATTGACCCAACTCACCACATGTGCAGATCTTCTGTGGCACTGAGGGTTGTCTGCAACTTTTTCAGCTCATATTCTCACCTGTCAAACTCCAAGTTCCAAGGAAACTTATTTCAGCTGTTTGAATGCAGGACGGTTAATCTTCTGGACTGCCTCCTTTTTCCTACAATTCTCTATTACAATGCCCACATTATTGAAGGTGTCACACCAATCTACCTGCTGATTTCATGCAGCATACTGTCCTCACATGTGAACAATACTTCAAGATACTTTAACATTTTTACAACTTCTTCTTGGAAAAGCAAATCACTCAAAACTTACAGGCATTCCACTGTTTTCTGTTTTCCAGCAGAGTACTGATTGATGGCCTCGGACTGAAGAGGTGCAATCTCAGTGATGTTTCAGTAAAACTGAGACTAATCTATGTAAAAAAAAAATTTAAAAAAAAGATATCATTGGCTCGTTTCTTGGTGACATGTTCATTACCGGTCCATCCCCAGCCGAGCGGATTTAGAAGGGTAATAACATACATGCCAATCACTAAGACATTATTTCCTTTATCTTTTCCAGGACCTGTTCTCTATGTGCTGCCCCCCCACTTACATTTTATAGTCAGTGTCTCTGCCAGGTACAACTGCCCAATGACATCACACTCATATATGACTTACTGTCTGACTCACACAGGCTTTAATTACTTTTACAGGAGTCCTGAAGCTCGATGAGCTTTTAAATCACAACCTGTGTATATCTTCAGCAAAATAGAGATGATAACGACGACTCTTTTATAACTTTGGATGAGGTCAGTGTAATATGCCGGGCTTATCACCATTAACAGGGCTGTAAGACACAATGATCATGATCCTATCATGGTGCTTCTAAATCACTGCATGGGAGTCAAGGGAGGAGTTGTAGAGGATAGACAGACTGTGACTCAACTCCAAAGGCAATTAAAAGTGTGAGAATAAGAGTGAAATCAAAAGTTTCTGTCATCTGAATGTGTGTGAGTGAAAACTATTTGAAAACTCCCTTTAACATCTGGCCCATGTTTAGTATCCTTGTGGATTAATGTGGTGTTCGCAAAGTTGGTGTGTTCTCATGCAGGTAGCAATCAGGTGGAGTGACCAACGGACAGACCAATATTCTGCAACTGTCCATCCCACATATAGAGGAGATGCCTCAAAGATGACAAAAGACAGATGTCTATTTTCTATTTCATAAAGTAAAATTTCTGATTTAATTTAGAATAATGTAGTTGTGTGTTTACCATCAACCATTTTTCATCCTACGAGATCATGTCTTTGTGTACTACATTAGCTCTCTTCAGTCCTGCATCAGTATTCCTCTCCAATGTCTGCACAATGCACCAGATCAACATTTAACCAATAACACACGCAGTAACCACATCAGCCCGAGTTTAAGATTTTTATGCTGATTTATACAGATGCCAGCAGAGATTTAGTATAAGTCAAATGATGCTGTCTAACATCCATCAGTTCATCCATCCGTTCGACACTGTGGTCCAGAGAATGATATCTTAACAACATACAGGACATTTATACAGGACAGCTCATAGAGTCAGATAGGAAAGGGGGAGAAAGAATGGAGGACATGCAGCAAAGGGCCACAGGCCAGAATCGAACCCTGTACATGTGGTGCACACTGAACAAGGTGAGCTCCATGGGCACCCCAGCACACTGACATATTAACACAAAGTAGAGTTGAGGCTGATGGGAATGTGGAAAGTATTGCACAAATTGAGATTTAGACCAGGTTATTATTATAGAATCATTAGCCAAAAGTAATCACAATTCATTCTGAGGGGGACATGTTTAATGGGTACACCAACGTTTGTGGCAGTTTATTCAATATATGTTGAGATATTCAACAAAATACCATAAATGTGATACTCATAGTCACAATAGGTTCAAGTCAGGCAATCACCAAAGTCATTAGGGTTTATAATCTGGGGAAGATAATGTCTGTACCAAATTTCAGGGCAATGGATCTGATATTTGTTGAGTTAATCTCAGAATACCCAATCAAGCAACAAACACACTGGCACACAGACATCGTCACTGATAGATCCTTTTTTTTGTGTATATACGGTCGATGTTCAATTTCTGAATGAAGCATTCTGTGAACAAACAGGCAAAAAAAAGAAAGAAAAGGAAATTAAATTAAAAACAGTTTAAAATTGGTAATAATTGGTTGAGGAGAAAAGGTTGTAAAAGGTTTTCACTCTGCATCGAAGTATTAATTTTTGTTTTATTAAATCAAAGTTACTCTGGAAGAATGAGAGAAAGTTTTATTCTTGCATTTTACTAGATTCCCAACAAAACCCAGTAGGTGGTGTGCTGTTAGCGATGATTTTTGATCGCTGATATTTTGTTTCACTAATTCGACTAATATCTCAAACCTTGCAAAATTGCACATTTTCAATCTAAAATAAAGGCATGTCAATTGTTGTCAACACACAAAAATGTGTTTGAATAGCAAAGCAAATAGGAAATGTCCTCAATTGGAGTCACCTCCTGCACAGGCCCTATGATTTTTAGCTGCACCCCTGCTGCTGCTGGCACAGACAGTATTACTTTTAGATTTTGATATGAAACCCAAAACTTATATCTGGTGCTATTACACTGCACGAGGCACCATCTATTAAACCTTTGGATGGACTTTACCTAAAATAATATTTGCACACAGCCACACACAAACGTGCTCACACACATGCACAGCAGATACGTGCTCCGCAGCTAGCAGGCAGGTCATAATTCAATAGGCTAATGTTTGTCATGGCTGCCTGCTTAGTTTAGACATACAGAGACCTGATCCCCCTGGGACGTAACAGTAAAGTTACACACAGGCACACACATGCTCTCGTATCCAGAGGTGCAGAGGTGGCATGGTTTGCATGCAACTCAAGACAGATGATTTTAAATGATCCTCATAAATACCTCTGTGCTCGTCCCTGCGTACACACCCTGAGCCTGACAAGGTGAAACTTATTGAAAGTGAGGGAGAACGAGAAAGACGCCGATGGAGAGACGTCTGTTCCAACATTAAGTGTGCGTGCATGTGTGTAACTCCTCCAGGAGTCCCACTTTAAATCAGGCCTTATTAAAACAGCCTTATGTCAGCCACATTCAACCACTGCTGGACTCCCAGGTTATCACAATAACAATAAATCCCATTCACTCTCTGGCTCTACGCACTGCTGTGTGTGTGGGCGCATGTGTGTGTGTTTGTGTGTAAGTGATATAGTGTCCCTGGCTTTGGAAACTCATTAGGAGTTTCCCAATGCCGTCCACTGGAGGGAGGAGTCTTAGGTTGCCACAGCAACACATCATTTTGAGGCTGGAACCAGTTAACTACCATCAAGAGACTGTGAACGCCTCCCACTGTGGATGTGTGTGTGTGTGTCTTTATTAAGTATTGATCATCGACTATCAGATGTCCATTGGGCCTCATCAAAGTGACAAGTTGCCGTGATCAGAACCCATACAAGAGGCACACTCCAGGTCTGTTGGTGGTCGGCCAGTTAACATAAGATATTATAACAGTGGTACCTATTATATCAATTTTCAACACAGTTATAAGAATCTACAGCCACTCTAGCAGCTCTGTCATATTGTATTTAGGTACAGAGACTCAACAATTAATTACTTTACAAATTGACATTTAAGCTAAATGAACATAATGATGACTGATACTGGGTCTGTGTAGCCTATCATTCGTTCATGTGATATTCAATTGAGAATCCAAAATCAGGAAATTCAAAAATGATCGTTATTTATTTGTTTATGATTGTGATACACTTTGTTTTTCGTACTTTTGATTTTATGCTCTAGCAGTACATATGTTCAGTGGCTGTCTGGTGTTAATGTGTTGTGTCCTCCATCACAGCAAACGGGCTGGGTGGTTAATGGGCCAGACCTACTGTGTGAGTCAATAAAACCATAATAAATAACTTCACACAGCTCGGAGAAATTAAATATCAATATCAAAATCAGCCCATGGCTCATTTTTTAAACTACCTCTTTTTGATCTGAGAATAAATGTTTTTTGTATCACATTCATAAACATAAATTCTGATGTTGGATTCTTAATTGAATATCAAATGAACAAATGATACACAGACCATACTGAGACCTCTATAAGCAAATGAGGCCAGTGCTGAGGATGTAATGAGTCTCAGTCTGAGGAAAGAAGCTGCTCTGTAGTCTGGTGGTATGGCAGCAGACGGCACCAGAACAACTGGTGTATAAAACATTGTTTTATGATGGCCTTGCTGCAGAGCTATACAGTACCTTGCTGTTGGCTCATTACTGTGAAGACATAACATTAGGGAACGTTGATTACTTACTACTGCTTACTCAACAAAATTACTATTACCAAGCAGTTGAATCTGTTTTCTGTAGGATTACATGTAGCATAATGCCATGGCATTCAATCTGGAACACAAGCATTGTTAATAAAGGATAAAAGGTTTTTTTTATTCAACTGTTTTAAAAAGACATTGAGCAGCATGAAGCTCCAGACACACTTGGAGACTTCTTCTACTCTTGGCTGTAGATTCAGGGGCCAGGAAGACGGCAAATCCAGACTGTCCTCTCCTGTCAGTGTGTTATTGCTGTGAGTGCATTGCCCTTAGAAGATATGAAAAGAGGTGATTTGATTGGACACGATTGATGACCCTGGCACATTCACCGGTAATGTACTCTGCCTGATTTACTCCCTATCAAAGTTGTACTTCTGTTGTGCCAACACCTCTTGTCACTACTGACCAAAAGTCTGTTGGAAATTGTCCACTTAGTTTTGTTATGGGAACTGATTTACCTCATCAGTTCTCGTTGCCCCAAATCTTGTTTTTTGTCTTCCATCAGGCTCTAAGTTTGATAAAGCATTGTAGGCTAGACTCATTGATTCCACAGGGCACGTCTCAGTTACCTCACGCATTCAATACATTTTTGTCCCATCCTCCATGCGGCTCCATACCTAGAGTGTTTCAGAAAAGGAAGCCGTGCTCTGTGAAATCTGTGGGTGAAGGAGGTAGCGTAAACTGAGGATAGCAGCACAGTTTTGTAGTGTTTGTTTGGTGGCCCATCCAATAAGCTGACGTTATGGTTCAGGACTAGATGTGTTAATTAGATAAGAAGTAGACTTTGGTGAGAAGCTTATGTGGTTCTTGAGTCTGTGACTCTTGTGTTGGCTCAATCTGATCAGCTCTGCCTATAATAAAACCACTGACTGTATTAAATAGTGGACAGAGCCATGGACGTCACCCATAGGTTTCTGAAGAGCCAGAAGGAAGCTCAAAGTGGGTGATGCCGTCCGCCGCCATCTTGGCAGTGCCTGACTCTGCCTATCTCCTGATATATAAAGAATTGTTAAGAGAGGGAGCGTGGGTGGCACTGAGGGGAGCCTAGTTAGTTAAACAAGGCCACCTAGCTGGACGCTACTCAACATGAATTTGACTGGAGGTTTATTTACCCCAAACAGCCAGAATACCTTGTATATTAGCCGCAAGATAGCAAGCAACAACTGGCACTGACGGTGTATGTTTATTAGCAAAGTTACACTCACCAGATACTCATTTCTCTCTGTTATCCACAGTGTTAACATGGGTCTTATCTGGAGTGACACACTTTTGGAGCCAGCCTCAAGGAGCCAGTTGAGAAACTGCAGTTTTTGGTACTTCCACATCGGCTTCCATGCTCAGGACCAGAATTTGGTGCCTGGATAGAACGCTGATGTTACTGCTGTATGCAAGATTTGATTGGTTGTGTGAAATATGTTTCCCAGCTTCATACATGGAAACAGAATTCCGTCAAATTAATGTAAAGTTAGGGAGTGCTGTCATGAAATCAAAAAATAAAACATTTCTCTTTTTAGAGCTGATGTGTATGCTGTTATACAAAAGAAATACAATTGATTATGATAAGCTTTTATGAGTTTGCGTGTAGGATTATGTGTCTATACAGTATGTCTATGTGTCGTGTTCATGTGTTCTCACGTGTGTTTACATTTGAGTGTGCAAGTGTTCATGTGTTAGTCCACGTGATTTGCATATGTGACTGCATACATCAGTGTCCGTACGTGTGTGTGTGTGTGTGTGCGTCCATTGGATCCGTGGAAGTCCTCAGATCTATTTTCAGCATCAGTGTTCATTGTTCCGTCTGGAGCCAATTAGATAACCTGAATGCAGCGCAGACACAATGTTTTGATACAGTGAAGCTCTGTCCTTTTGGTGTCAATGATGAGATTCCTGAAGAATGTGCGCACACACACACTCTCACACACACAAAAGGCACATGATTAGAAGTTCTTCATAACTCCGTCGCTAAATCACACTATCATTCTGTCACGCATCAACCCTCTTTGTCCTGTTCCACCCATCAACCCACACACACACACACACACACACACACACACACAAATGCTGTTGGCGAAGGTACTGGTGATGTTATTTGACAGAGTTCTGATCTCTGTCTGCCACACGCAAAAGTCTGTGGTCCAAATCAAGTAATCTATCAAACATGTGTCCTTTACACAAAGCACAGCAGAGAACAAGGCACCTCACACACACTCACACACATGCACCATAGTCCGAAGCGTACATGATATCAATCACTTCATTGGCATTCTTACACGGTAACATACTCTCCCACAATAAAACTGTATGTGCGGCTGACCACAGATTCTGTTGGCCAGAGACTCAGAGGAATGTGACAATATCCCAGGGAAATATATTCAGGCCTGAAACACATAGCCAGAGACCAACACTAGTTAACCCTCCGATTATGTTGTGGGTCAATTTGACCCAATTTATATGCTTTTGAGTTGTCTGAAATACTTGTTAGCCTCGAGTTTCTTCCCTGAAATCTTTGGACATTTCCTTATTTAGTGTTATGATGTTAGCTGTAAAGTGGCTTGTCAGGGTAAGAATGAAGGGTAAATCCTTTCACTGCTGCTTCAGACTTTGCCAAAGTCAGGCTGAAAAGTTAGTGCCAAAGACTGAAGGCTGAGATAGTCACATGGGAAAATGTGCACATGGGATTGGAGATGCCATTTCTTCTATTGTACATACAACTTGTATACCATTTAGAATTGTTTTTTCTCTCCCGTGTTCTCTCTTCTCTGAACCCACCTCCCGACAGGAGTTGGGTCAGCTGGTTAGCTTACCTGAAACGCAGGTCTGCATGATGACCTGTGAGCCTCTGCTACCTATTACTCATAACACCCTCTGTGTAGTTGTGCATAAGCCAAAGGATTCAAGGAATAGACCAAGTAGATTCAGGTGAAATCAGGGATCAGAAAAGATGCAAAATGATATTTTTACACCAATATTAGCATGTGTAGGTCAGATTGGGTAAACCTGTCAATAATAGGTGATTGACTCCTTTACCATTGTTTTTTTCTCTGGTGTGTCATGTTCAACGTCCCAAAGCGTTTCTGTTGAGACGGCAGGAATTCCTGCCATACACTGCTGATACAGTGTGCTTCAACTTGGCAGGTGTTTTTTTCTTTGTATGGTCATTTAATGTTTTACACATTCATGTGACATCTCTGCAGCATACATATCCTGATAGCCTCGGTTGTCCTGAACAAAATGATGAATATCACCTGATTGTGCATTACAGGGTTGATGTTATACAAGCACTATTACACAAAAAGACCAGGCCAACCCAAAATAGGAAAAAGAATAGCTTAGGGCTTAGTACCCCAAAACATTATTATTTAGAATGATAATGTCATCTAGTGAGATTTATACAAATGATCACAATCGTTTTCTTTTTTACAAGGTGGACTGATAGATTGTTGAGTCTCAAAAAATTTTTATTAACTGGAATGAGATTCAACAATCAACTCTTTTTCTCCAGCACTCACTTATAACCTAAGCTTTACGGATGTGCAACTTTTGTGTGCAAACCATTAACGTTGTTTTTAATAAACACTTCTTGAATGTATTTTATTTTCAGCATGTCATGACCTGTATGAAATGGAGATTATTATCAGCAAATATAATCATGTGGCATCAGTACAGAGAAACACCTTATCTTAATATCTTAAAGTCTGATGTTGATTACTGCTGAGATTACACAATCTGACACCAACACACATATTAATACACCTCCACATGTAATCATGCACACAGATACCAGCATTCACCCCGAGTAAATTGCAACTGCTTGTTCACATCAGAGGTGTTTATGCTGGCATGATTGGTGCCCGCAGAGCCGCAAGCCCTTACTGCTGTTTCTCCACCCAATAAAACACAAATCTGTTGACATGGATCAGGACTTAAGTGCGCAAACGGAATGTATACAGACATGCTGCACGGTTTACTGTATATAAATGGAGACCATAGAGTAGTCTGTGTTTTAATGTATTTTTACACGTGAACAGGCTACAGTTACACGCTACAGTAGCAAAAGAAATGTATGCAAAGCATTCAGTGTTTGAATCAAATCTTTCATTCATAATAATAATTGAAAGTAACAATAGGTATCATTAGTTCCCATTAATGTTGGGGGGGGTTTCACAGTGTTTGGTTGGTCTGTCCAGTGAAAAACTTCATGTCAAAAAGGAAGTCATCCACATTGGTTTGTTTGAGCACCAGAAGCAGTGGGAAGATACTGAGAGCCATGTAACCACCATATAGGAACTTCATTGAAGCAAAATCTAAATGGGCAGACGCCACAGTATTGATTGACAGGTGAGCTAAAACTGCACATTTTAGTGTGGCCTTATACTGTGACCAGTCAGAGACACAGCTGTGCAATAATCATGCTGTTTAATCAGCGTCTCGATCACATTGATGTTTGTGTTCACTGACAATTTGCACCAAATGTGAGAGTAATTATAGCTGTTTGGTGAGTTATAAAGTTTGGTGAGTTTTCGCCCATGGGAAGTATGACTTCCTCGGAATAAGAAGAAAGAAAGAAAGAAAGAATTCCTAGGAATACAATAGTGTCCTGGCAGCTTAGCTGCCTGGACCCTAATAAGCCTTTTATGTTGGCAGCAGAGGCACCTACAGCAAAACAACAGGGAGAAATCAAGGAGGGGGGCGAGTTGAAAAGTTGCCTATTTCCTAATGTTTAAAGAATTGTCCTTTAAATATATCCTTCAAAGAGTGCACTGACTGCATGAGTGTCTGTCCTTGTCACAGCAACAACCAACTTATCTCTGCTGGTCTAGGTACAGCTGCCTGATCTCAGCTCTCCTTTTCATAAAAGATTTTGTCATTCTGCCCATGCAGACCTCAGTGAGTCGTTCATTGATTATTACAGTATGGTATACTGTAAGTTTGTCAGTTTGAAAAATATGCTATATAACATATTGTATAAGCCCTTTTAAAAAATAATCATAACCTAGTTATTTCATGTATTATCAATGCCAGATTCAATCCTTGTAAATCTGAAGCACAGCCATGTGATGCAACACAATGCCAACACATGTCAGAGGAAGTATTCCCTCCATGTCTTGTGGTTGTTATGGGGCAGCCTCCCCGTTTCATCTTGAAACTGAGAGACACCACTCAAACACCAGATCTAGCAGCTGCAGCCAGCCAGCCAGCAGAGCCATCTGAGGAGGTTCTGATGGCCACTGGCCTGTCCTGGTTTCCCATGGTTCAGTGTTTTTACGAGCAACTGGAAGCCATTATGGAGATGAGGGTGCTGAACAGAGCGGAGCGGTCCTCTCCCAGTGATGACAGGCCTCTCAGTCTGGGTCCCCCTCCCTCCCAACATAAATTAAACACAAATGGACTCTATGCTGTCACACACACATTCTCTGCACACACAGTAATATGCACATGTATTCACATACAAAACATGCACAGCACCATATTATCATAAACACAATGCGTACACAAGCAGAACTGCAGCATCCAAGAGTGATTCACACGTTTCAAACAAACATAAAGTTTATACTGTGTGTGGCATGAATTAATTTCCTGGTTCCTCAAATGAAACAGCATAAAAACAGAACACAAAGAACTGTGGTAAGTTCTTCATAACGTTCTTTTTTTCTTTCTTTCTTTCTTTCTTTCTTTCTTTCACTCCTCCTCATGAAAGCATCCACAGTTATGTTTCCCCACAGAGGACAAAGTGTTTCCAACCATTAGTGTGAAGGTACAAACGTGTGTGTGTGTGTGTGTGTGTGTGTGTGTGTGTGTGTGTGTGTGTGTGTGTGTTGGAATGTGTGTGGCTTAGCATATCTCTCTGATCTGATCACAGGGATAGGTGAGTATTTTTGGAGGGGGGTCATTTTTCCACCCAGGGAGCAGATGTTCTGTCTTTCACACATAGTGATCACAGTCACCAGGACTGCTGGATTAATAATAATTAGATGCCACACAAATGTTCCTTGGATCTGAAGATTATTTGATTTACGTAAAGTTGAAAGTTAACCTGATGGTTTGTTACACAACCAGCTGGAAAGTCGTCCTCAAAAACTAAAAAAATACTTGGCAGGTGATGGGACAAACCATCTGTCTATCACAGCAAACTTCAGCCAATCAGATCAACAGAAGGAGAGCACTGACAACAGATTCCCTTAGTAAATCAATCTCTTGTTCAAGCCAGAGGAGCAAAAACATCTTCCCTCAGTGCCATTCTTTTTTCTTCTTTGAAGGAAATATGCTCTCCAGTTTTGATGGATGCTAACTGATGCAAGTTGGATGCTAACTGATGCTATAGCAGCATCGATTCAACTTTTCATGAATTCCTTTTATATGACCCTATATATGCATCATTCATTATATGAAGTCACTCTTAAAGCAATAGTCAAGTGATAATTTGAATTGAAGCAGGTGTCTTGATCACATTTTTATCATTGGTACTGGCCAGTAGGAGAGCTCCTCTTAAGGCAGTACTTCACCGATTTGGGAATTTTCCTTTGAGCGTCTAAATTTGCTCGTCAGCACCAGAAATATCTTTATTTTTATTTCACACATTCTTCTTATCAAAACCTGGCAAGTCAAGTCATTTTTTATTTATATAGCCCAGAATCCAAATTTGCGTTGAGAGGCTTTACAACCTGTACAGCATGAAACAGCCTCTGTGCTTGGACCTTCAACCCACATTGCAAAGCAATCTGATGCCAACATTTCAGAGGCCTGGTAAGCTCACTTCTTTCTTACTTGTAGTCTTCAGCCCCAACCGCCAAGACTCAAATCCACAGTCCTCTTCCTTTGCAAAAATCAAAGTCGGGGAATCACCATAGGTATGATTAATCATCCTGAGGCTGACGTGAATGTCTGCAACAAATTTCATGGCAATTCATTGAATATCTCGAGCACTTTTTTATTCCAAACCAACAATGTGAAACTTGTGGAAATGTCAGGCGATCATCAAAATCATCTGGTTACAAGGTCTTACACTGTATAGGTGAAACTTTGAACTCCTGGGGTCCGTTTCACAAAGCAGGTTTAGTGAAAACTCTGAGTCTGTTAACCCTGAAATGAGGGAAACTCTGAGTTTTCCGTTTCACAAAGGGAGGTAACTCAAACCAGAGAAAGAGGGGTAACTCCAGCCTGTTTCACAGAGAGAGGTAACTTAAAGGATAAGTACCGTTTTTTACAACCTGGACCTTATTTCTGGCAAAAGATATGGTCATTTACTCACCCAGATAACTTTGGTGTCATTCGGCGTCGTTCGGACGAAATTAGATCCAGTGTAGCGGCGATATATCCATATAATGGGAGTAACGGGGCATCGACACAGCCTCTATATAACGCATTATCTGCCACGAAACTAGTTAATTTCATCAATATTTTGTTATGACATGCTAGCGCTATTAGCCTCTGAGTCCGGGCTCGTCCGTTATCAACATCCGGGGTCAAACTAGCAGCAGCAGCTACAGGTAAACAAGGCGCGCTGTCGCGGGTGCGCGCGCAGCTCAGAGACGACATCTTCCAGGTCAGAGGTAGTAGATCAGCCTACAGACCCCGGATGTTGACAATAGACGAGCCCGGACTCAGAGGCTAATAGCGCTAGCATTTCATAACAAAATATGGATGAAATGAACTAGTTTCGTGGCAGATAATGCGTTATATAGAGGCTGTGTGTCGATGCCCCGTTACTCCCATTATATGGATATATCGCCGCTACACTGGATCTAATTTCGTCCGAACGACGCCGAATGACACCAAAGTTATCTGGGTGAGTAAATGACCATATCTTTTGCCAGAAATAAGGTCCAGGTTGTAAAAAACGGTACTTATCCTTTAAGCTCTCGGTCAGTTACCATGGTAACATGCTCTATGAACCTAACCTGGTCGGGACCAGGTTTCTCTCAACAAACCTCGAGTTTCTCTCTGTCTCCGCCCTCTTTCAGCCACACACGGTATTTGATTTCCTCATTTCCCGAGTTTTGGCGTAATATAGTTCTGCCGTCTGTTTAAAAAAAAATAATAAGTCAGTCGGCCTACAAGTTATATTAGGTGGCGACTATTTTCACTACCATGGCATGTCCTTTTGATAATGATCCCGTGGATGAAGGTGCAGCATTACTGCGCAGAGAATTAAATATTCGTCGGGAGATGATTATCAGACCGAGCATAGATGTTCTTGCATTTCCAGACAATTATCTTTTTGAGCGGTACCGTTTCACGTCACAGTCCATTATTTACAAACACAACCTAATCCGTCCTTACATTTCCAACATTACCAACCGAAGTCATGCTCTCACATCCCAGCAGATAGTGTGTGTTGCGCTGCGTTTTTTTGCAAATGGGAGTTTTTTATACAACGTCGGAGATGCAGAGCACTTGAGCAAGGCAACTGTATGCAGAGCGGTCAGAAAAGTGTGCCTCGCCCTGAAACGCCCAGTGGGGTGAAAAACGTAGCCCTCCTCTTCTCCGTTGCCATGGTGACTCGTCGAATCGGGGCTCCATTGACGCAGTCTTTTTATACTTGTGGCGCACGCGCTTAACTCTAGGTGAAACTACTCCGAGTTGATCAAACTAACTCAAATCAGCTGTTCTGGAACCGAGAACTCAGAGTTTCCTATCTCAGAGTAGATCAACTCAGAGTTCAAGGTTAGACTCAGAGTTTGTTGAACCTGCTTTGTGAAACGGACCCCTGGTGGTGCTAGAGGAAAGTCAAGGTATCACCAAAATATTTAGGATTCATCCCCTGGGGACCTTCAACATCTGCTCCATATTTGATGACAATCCATCCAGGAGTTGTTGAGATATTTCAGTCTGGACCAAAGTGGTGCACGGATCCTAGAGCCATGCTGCTAACATATGAAGGATACCATCTGTGTGTAATTAACAAATCACTTTTCAGTCTTGTGTCATACACAACATAATTCTGCCAGTGGTGAATAAACTTAACTGACAGAACAACCGCACTTATTTTAACACAAGCTCTGATCTTTTCCTCATCCTTACGGAAATGCAATCAAATTCCAAGGTCTGAATACCCGTCGCTGGTGCTCTCCAGCTGTTATATATGCTGTTTTGAGTTATATTTTGTCATTTTGGTATGAGGACATGTTGCATACAGACAGACTAATCTGATTACTTTCTTTTTTACTGTCTTCGTTCTCACAACCAAGCTATTATTTAGGCCACTTTAAAGGCATCTCGCGTCTGGGTGGGATTGTCCCACTGCTCAACATAAATCTACTAGCACTTCATCATGTCTTTGAAGGCATTTTCCTTTTCCAAAATGCATTCTTCTTCACTCTGATGGGTGACTGGGCTGTAGTGATGCCCAACAAAGCTGGAGAGAAGAAAACAGCTTCGAGCCAAACCCTCACAGTGTTCCTCCTGCCATCCATTAACATCAGTACACATCTGAGGACAGCTGAACTCATGCTGGCTGCTGAAGATGGTTACAGCATTACATACAGCACTGGAAGGTGGTTTAAACGTTACATACATGCCAAACTTATAAATGATAATGTATATGGACCATGGACAAAGAGCTGATTATTTGCAGTGTTTATTATCCCCAGCAAACATGCAACATCAGGGAGACTTCCTGATCCTGTCTGTATATCAGTCCGGACCCACACTTGTACATCTGGTATATGTGCACTACAGGTTTAATGTCTGAACATCTGGCCAGGACCCCTGGTGGAGGTCTATAGATATCTACGACAGGTTCAATATCTGACCAATCTGAAATGTGTCATTATTGCCAATGTGAAATGCAGTACATTTTTAGCAACTAGCCATGTAAAATACTTAAATAAATCAAAATAATTATATAATAATGAAAACAGCAACTCTGAAATAATACAGTATAGCACATTGAAAAACGGTGTTAAACATCAATAGAACAGAATGTGATCAGATTAAATATTCAATAAAAATGTTTTGGTCATCCAGCCTTGGAACAATAGCCTACCTAATGAAGGTTTGATATCCAAAACCAATAAAGCCTATAGTAAATGAGATGCATCAGAATCAGTTAAGGCAGGCACTTTTGAATTTAATTATTACAATTAAAAAAGTAACGCTGGTGTGTGCCCTGGTAGTTTAACTGGTCGAGTGCGAACCCCATCCTGGCAAAGTGACTGGACTGCCCAAGTGCCATCATTCCATGCGGTATGTGGGCCGGATGAATGTACCTGGTGTGAGCCCGACCTGGGCCACAACGTTTTACCACAGTTTTAATACCTGTATCTGAAGAATATGTCACAGACATAAAGAGAATACACACAATAGGTGATGGGCAGGTTTCTCTCTTTTTCTTTCTCTCCCTTACCACCACTCCGGTGGTAAAGGAAAATTAAGTCATCGTATTTATTGAAAATGTTCAAAGGCAAAAATGAGCAACGCAGCTATCATGCACTGCGCACGCAGGATGTGTGTCCAACAGGTGAGGATGTCACTTGGATGTCAAAAGAGAATGTAAAAAGATGCTTTAAAAAGGCATCACAAAATTCTGCTGATGTCTTTTAATATTTGAGAAACACGTTACATTGACATCTTTTGGGACGTGTCTTTGCCAACATGTTCTTCCGACCTATGATGCTCTACTTACCCCTCTAAGCATCAGTTTTGCACGTGAAGGGCTCTGTGGTCGTGTCTTCGTTATGTTATGTTATGTTATGTTATGTAGGAAAATATCATACCTTGGGTCAAAATTACTGCGATACATAAAAGCCATAAATCATATCACATATTGTAAGTGATGTCATTTACATACATTAACTTACTTACGTAACATAACTCAGAAATCACTCTTTACTCTTTGTCACAAACAGGATGCAAACCCCAGTCTCTGGAGGGAAAGTGCAGTGCATGACCCATCCAACCCCTGACTCAGACTTTTCTTGCTTATTATACTACTGCACTAGACTGGCACTTTAAGAAGTAATGCTAGAGGGCTAAAATAAAGACTCCTTATCCCTTCAGTGAATTCACATGTTTTTCAAGCTACTGATCGTTGTTATTTATTATATTAAATCATTAAGTTATTACTTTAAAAGAGTTTTTTTTTATGTTTGACTCTCATCTGATCAAAGGATTTTATTATATATAACATTTGTACAGAAAATATAAATTTGCAAATGACAATATCAGCCCCATCCTGTATGTCAGCAAACCACCATAACCCAACTCAGTTGTGTTGATATCTTGCAGAATGAAATGTCTCTTAGTATTTTGAACAGAGTCGATTTGTCCTGCCAGAGAAGAGGTGAGTCTTGGCTGCCTGTCTTGTGGAAGATGACTGGCTGTGATAAAGCAACGGGAGAAGAGGTGAGACTGGGAGAGCTGGATGACAACTGGGGAATGTCTTTCCATCCATCACCTGATGAACAGGTCGAAACAAAACAACACAGCATTCCAGAGGAGAGGAAGTGACGGGACGAGAGGAGAGAAAACAAGAGTAAAGAGGATGAGGAGAGATGAGTAGAGAAGCTAAAAAAAACAGGAGAGGAGAAGAGAAAAGTGGATAAGAGGCAAGTATGGGAAGTAGCAACAGGAGAAAAGAAGAATGGGTTAGAGGAGATTACAAAAGAGGGTAGGAGAGGGGTGTAGATGATAGGAGGAGAAGGAGGAGGAAAGGAAACTGGGAGACATGAAGGAGAATGGAGGAAAATAAAGAAGAGAAGATGAAAGGGCATGACAGAAGGAGATGAAACAACGGGAACGAATTGAGGGTGACAGGAAATGGAAGAAGATGAGGACAACAGAGGAAATTAGAGGAAAGAGGAAAGGAAATGAGAGGAAAAGAGAAGTCACAAGTGGAAAAGACGAGGGAAAAAAATAAGTGGATGAAGACGGAAAAAGGGCAGGACAAGATAAGAGCAGAGGACAGGAGTTAGGGGAAAAGAGGATGCCAAAGTAAAGATGAGAGAATATGAGGGGGAATAGGGACACAGAAATGAGAAGAGTAGGATGGTTAATAGAGGAAAGAAGGGAACAAGTGAAAAAGAAAGAAGAGGAATGAGAGGAGGAAGTGACATTAGGGAAAGGGGGGAAAGAAGATGAGGAAAGGAGTGAAAATTAAAGAACACAGGAGGGTCAGGGAAGGAGAGACAGGAGTGTGAGAAAGGAGAGAAGACGTGATAGTAAAAGAGAGTAATGTTGAGAAGGGAAAATTAAGTAAGGCGGTGAAGGGAAAGAATGAGAGGAGGAAAAGGGAGACAAGAGAGGGAATTAGTCGAGAGACAAGAGGTAAAAAAGAAAAGAGGATGAAAGGGCAGGAGATGGAGGAAGATGATGAGTGAGAAGAGGAAAGGGAGAATCAAAGGAGAGGAGAAGAAAGAAGATGGGATGAAGAGGAGAAAGGAGCAGAGGACCAAGAACTGAAGAGTTGACCCAAAGAGAGAAAATAGGAAGACAAAGAGAGAAAAGAAAAGAAGGTGAGTGGGTAAGAAGAGGGTTGGAGATTTACCTTTCACTCATTGTTCAAACAAACACCATCAGTGCTGCTGCCTCCAGCTCCTGCTGTTATAATACAGTTTGAGGTGTTCCAGGCCTCTCTAATATCCTGCCCTAAAGAGGCAATGGGCGCTCCGCCACACACACTATTCTTATTACTCCTCATACACACACACACACACACACACACACACACACACACACACACACACACACACTTAGAGTAAGTTTTATTAGCACTCTGTAAAGGAGATAAGGCATTCCAGGCTGAAGAGCAGGAGTGAGGAGTCGAGGGGGAGGAGAGTTCAGGAGACTGAGCTGTATACTAATAAAGATGTTTGGGAGCAGCGGGCGCTCGTGTCTCATGATGGATTATGCAGGAATGTTCAGCTATTCTGGTTTTAAAAAAAGCAAATAGAAGCGGCTCTATAATGAGTAATCCGCATGCAGACATCAAATTTTCCCTCCAAACCACCTGTGTGATGTTACAGCTGTCCTTAATGTACTGGCCAGACTTCACGACTTTACTTTACCTTCAAGGCCTGTGAACTGTGATGACTTTTTTTTTTTTTTCCTTTTTGTTTATGAGTCTAACTCAGCAAATCACTGCAACCAGCCTAACACAGACAAAATTACAGAGCGATTATTACAGGTTTTAGAAAATACTTATATATTGCATATGCATATTTGCAGTTTTTCCGACAGTAATGTTAATGCAGTGACTTCAGCAGATCTCAGTAGGCAATATATTTCATTACAAATGGACCAAAACATAGCATTTTAGCTTCTTTCAGCAAATTTTTTGGGGTTTTCTGGACCACAACCTTTACTATTTTGGTTCATTCTCACTTCTCTCATCAGACTTCACTTTTATTAACCATATTCACAGCAGCAGGCTGATGTTTTTAGTGTGAAAAGCTCTGATAAATCCACTGTACTCAACCTGGCCAGCACCAAACAGGATATGGTCGCTGGAGCTGATTGCGGCCAAGACGGCAAGATCGCCATTCAAGACGATCTTGTGTTTCCAGCTTCGCCACGGCCCGTTACAGCAGCATCCCAGAAGTGGCTCTCTGCTTGGCTCTGCAAATATGTGCCGAGTCTATTTTGGAAGGAAGCAGAACACAGCCACATCAACCAAGTCGGAAATATTAACAATAAACGCACTTAAAACAGACAAATAACTAAATGATTCAACTACGAAGCCTATTCAACCACAGTAGACACACACTAATCAGGGAGAAATGGTGAAATAAACAGTCTGAGCAAGTCAACAACACCAGGCAGGCATGATGCTCCGCCTCTGAAACGCTCCCAGTGGGATATGAAGTCACATGGAGGACAGAACAAAACAGTGGCGCACATGTCAGGTAACAAGATGTGCCCAGTGGAATCAATGGGTTACGCTTGCTGTTTGGTTTAGGCATGAAAAGTACCTGGTTAGGTTCAGGAAAACATTGTGGTTTAGTTTAAAATAACTGTTACTAAAGTAACTTCAGTTACAAGTGTACAGTACCTACATTACCTATGTAACAGAGTTTGTATGGGACTTAACTTCACTATGTTAATTAGTTAAAAGACCTCACCGCTGACTTCTGGTTTCACACTGGACACAAACAGCAGTCTCTTGATGAAAGTACTGTGCTTCTTTACCACACCATATATTCCCAAGCTCCTCACGCTTCTTGTACTTCTTCCCCTGACTTCCTCCTTTGCTGCTGTTATAATTACAGCAGCCACTAGACGTCACCTCCTAACAAGAAACATCAATACGGGTCATGATAAGCTGCTTTTCACAGTCTTTCACACTTTTCTGATGAGGACCAGCTGGAATAGAAAAAACTCTAGTTTGATGAAAACAGAGAGATGAGGAGGAGGAGACAATAACTTCATCTTCATGTTTTCAACACGTTCTCCCACTGTTGGAGGTTTGACTCTTTTAACTGCATCATCTCGATGGCTTAATGGCCCCCAACTGGAGAATTGGTGCTGCCAACTGTTTCTTTTTATGCTAAATGTTCCAATAACAGTAGTGGATTGAAACCTGCAAGTTTTCTTTTGGGTTTTTTAAAATTCTGTTCAGATTTACGTTACATTTGGATACAAATCTGACAACTGTCTCAATCTTTTGCTAAACCTTTGTTACGAAACATTATATATTTATAAACCTTTTTTTCAGGTGAAGTATGATCCCTCGTACAGATGTTTAAAGACTTCAGTATTTACCATTTCTGCTCTAGTTCTCTTTCCCACTAACTTCCAAACACACAACCTCTGTATATTACGGAAACCAGCTACTTTCACTGCCAATGATCCCAGTGGAAGCACTTCACATCAACAAGTAGATTACTTTTAGCAGTGTTTCCACTTTGAGGTTTCAAACTCATTTTACTGTGCAGAGATCATCCAGGCAGATATTCAAGAAAGGTGACTTGGAAACAGTAGGCAGAGCTGCAGCTGCAGCCTACTCCAGCTGACGGCTAATGGAATATGATTATTCAAGGACTTTTGCTCGATAATGAAATTACCCACAACTTACTTACACACACAAATCATCAATACAGATGACAGTAGAAAGGGTGCAAGAGAAACCGTAGTTCTGCAGTGTCAGTATGCTTTCCAGGCACTGAGAAGCAGATGGGAAGGAATGATCATAGAAAATGAGATGAAATAAAAGATAAAAACAAGTGATGAAAGGATGGATGTTGGACAGTATCATGAAAGACACTGTTTGCGTGTTGCGGTCCCAAAGCGTGGTGAATTTAACCCAGCAGGGAAACCAAACGTTGGCTTCAGTTTGACTGTGAAGCAACAGAGCCAGATGTTGCAAAAGAGACATCAAGTTAGAGACAAAAACAAACTACTGTGCAGATCTGAGTGTTTACAGAGCTGAAAGTGAGAGTTTTAAAGATGTTTTCACTGGGCAGAGTGTGTGTGCCTGTGTGTACATGTTTAAAACCAGTGTTTGTGTGTATATCTGCTCCTCAGTGTGCGTTAATGCATATGTGTGACATTCGAAACCCATTAAGCCTGTCGTCGCATCCCATCCATCTATCGGCATCCGTGTGATTCTTTCACTCCGCAGCACGACCTCCTGTCATCATGGATGGAGCTACGTGATTGGACAGAGACCAGGAAGTCTTAAGAAGGTCATTAGCATAACGATGTTCATGGGAACATTTTAAAATGAGTGCAGTGTCGTGAGATCCGCAAAACCTCCCTGGAACCAGTTTCCTTTCATCCGCACGAGTCTTCCCAGTGGCTCTGTGATTTGTTGTTCGTCCTGGTGACTGCTGCCTTCAGTGATGACAAGAGAAGCCACAGGAAGGATAAATAATCCCAGACGACTGGAACCGCATATACACACACATATACATACTACAGCCTTGCATTCACTGTACATACACACACAACTCAGCAGTAGGCATCAGTTCATTTAGGTGAAAGTTGTAAGTTAATATATAATTATCCACTGCTAAGACATGCCTATTGAAATATCACTCAATATGAACATGCAACAAGCATTAAAGGAGCAGTATGTAGTTTTGGGAGAGAAATTTTAATCAGACGAGAAAGATCATCATTGACTGATTTTTTTTTATATGCCTAAATAAACAAACTCTCTTTGTTTTCATGACTGAAGACCTGAATAAACAAACTGACCTTAAAGGACAACAATATTTTCTTACTGTTTTACTTTGTTTACATTTGGCAGACCCAGCCACCTTTCTAGCATCAATCAATGTTCTGGGAATTATTTTCCTCTGAGAACAGCTTGTTTATTCAGTAATGGAAAATATACATATTTCTGAGTTTGTATCATAACCTCACTAATGTTGTAAATATTAAAATTCTGAGTTTGAATTTCTTCTCCAGACCTACATGGTGTCCCTTAAAACATGAGACCACCATGAAGTGAGCTCTAACTGAAACTAATTTAGACTACGTGACATCCAGGATCACGAACCATTCGGAATGTTTTCAGTCAGATTTCAACACATTTTTAAAAAGTTTTTTTTCTTTTTAAAGTCTTTTAGTTTTTTAGGCTCCAGAATTTTTTTGTGGATTACGCAACTTTGCCTGATTTTCCAGCAGCATGGGGGTAAGTAGATAATAACAGAATTTTCATTTTTGGGTGAACGATTACATTAGTGTTAATAAAAGCATCATAAACATTTTTTAATATTTAAATTATAAGACATTTATAAGCACTTAAGAAACTTAACTATTATAGACTGCCTAAGTACATTGATAAAAACCTCATGCCTTTTTAATAATTGTTCAATAGTGTTACAAAAATATTTGTAACTTTAATGAATTGATCTACTATGTCATCGTTAATCTTCACTAAGCTGTTTTGCTTCTTTATAAAGATCAATACATACTCTACTATGCATTTCTTAGTAGTTAAAGATATAATATGTAGGAATCCTACATTAAAATGTCTATAAATGACTAGACCTTTGTTATGCAATTTGTTGAGTTGTGTACATTATTGCAAATGTTTCCAATAATGTTCAAACCCAGAGAAATCCACAAGTTTCCTCAAACGGTGTGTTTCATTTGATCACCTGTCACTCCTTCCAGGATGGGGAAGTCGGCCGAGGAGACTGCAAACAACACTTTAAGACATTGCCTCTCCTTGAACATTTATGCCTGTCACGTCAGATAGATTTCATCAGCAAAGGTGGTTGTTTAAAGGTGTATTCACCATCCAAAAGGATGACCACAGAATCATCTGTGTTTATTCACGTTACTCAGGCAGTGTTCATACGCTCCAAACAGCCTCACTCTCTGTAGTGCACTTACTTCAGAGAGTAGTACATTTCCCCTCCGGCTTCAGTTGGCAGTCAACATTACGTAAACACCCGACAATGGAGGTCACCTCTGCTCGCTGCTGCAGTAAGGTTGATAAACGGGAGTAAAAATAAATTCACTTTTTAATCCCAAAAGTTAAAAAACTGTCTAAGCTTTCCTCCCCTCAGCAAACAGCTCCAGATTTAGAGCAGAATCTGATGTGACTCCAGGTATCTGTTTCTCCAGAATCTGGCTCTGCACCTGACTCTCTCCCCAACTGCAAGCAGCTGATCATTGAATTTAGTGACAAATACAGCTGAGATGCTGAATGTGTAACAACAGCAGATATGAAGTGTTTGCTGTAAATAAACATATGTCAGGGGAAGATGAGCGATCCATCACATGACCCTCGTGTTGCTGCCTGAAGGCTACAGAGGGCTCTTCTTGATCCCGTCCCAGCTGTGTAGGTGAGATGTTTTATAAACTAATAATCCTCTTATGTGGGTCATCTACTGTGCTGCTCTGCTCTCTTCATGCTACACTACACCTGAAATACATACACTCCACACCTGTGTATAAACGTACATGCTCCAGCACCTCTCTTATCTGATTCTGCTGTGCTTTCTCTGATAGCCCTGCCAGCAGCAGGCATGTCACTGACACCCAGGTGGTAAGGAACCTTGGTATGTCAGTGGCAGAGTACTGTATGTCCACTTACCATACCTCATGCATGAACTCAAGCATAGTACTTGAGTACATTCTTAGGTACTTGTACTTCACTTTAGTATTTCCAGTTAATGCTATCTGATGCTTTCACTGCCATACGTTTCAGTAAGAAATGTCGTACTTTTAATTCCACTACATTAATGCCACAGCTACAGGCACTTGGTTACATGCTGGCATTCCGACATCCCAAAATTCCGACATACCGCCATTCCGACATGTCACCATTCCGACGTACCGCTATTCCGACATGCGAACGTTCGGCCATTCCGACAAAGTTTCGTCCCGGCATTCCAACAAGGCTAATACTAACCTGCAACCCGTAACCCTAACCCTAACCTTAACCCTTTTAAAAGATGTGTCGGAATGGCAACACGTTTAAAAAACGAAAAAATACCGCCATTCCGACCTTAGGAGGAAAAATTTGTCGGAATGGTGGGACGTTTAATTAAAGGTTTAAGTGTTGCCATTCCGACAATTAGGGCCTCATGTCGGAATGGCGACATGTCGGAATGGCGGTTGCCCCCCCAGGCACTTACTACTTTGATTCTACATACAAAATATACATACACCAATCAGCCACAACATTACAACCACTGACAGGTGAAGTGAGTAACATTGATCAGTTTGTTACAATGCAATGTGCTTCTGGGAAACCTTGGCTCCTGGCATTCATGCAGATGCAGCTTTGACAGGAACCACCCCGCCAAACATAATTGCAGATCAAGTACAAACCCTCATGGTAATGGTATTCCTCGATGGCAGATTCAGATTCATGGTGAGTTCTCAATGGATTGGACATGTCCCACTGATGCTTGATCATACTGGAATCTGGGGAATTTGTTGTCCAGGTTGATGCCTTGAGCTTTTTGTCACACTACTCTGGCCATACCTGAGCAGTTTGGTGAAGAAGGGCACATTATCCTGCTGGGTTGGCCATTGCCATGTGGGAGTGCCTTTGCAACAGTGTTTGGGTGAGTGGTGCATGTCAAGTGGCATCCAATTGAGTTTCAGGAGGTCCCAAGGTTTTCCTGCAGAATATTGAATTGTATCAAAATGATACATTTTATTTACTTCACCTTTCAGTGATTACATTTTTTGGGCTGATAGGTGTATAATTTATTTAATAAAATATGGTGCATTATTAGTGGTTAAAAGCCACTGTACACTTTTGAACTTCCATTAATTAATTTGCATTATTCTTTTTCTTTCTTTGGCTTCTTTTCCTGGTTATTTTTGAGTCAGTTAGTAACCTCCTTCAAACACTTTGTTTGAAGCGATCTTTGTTTACATTTTCTAGACAAGTGACCTCTTGTGGTCACAAATAATGTGCTTACAGGGCAGAATTAAGTTTTTATATCTGAGGAAGAAGAGTCATGGTGCATGGTTAGGTGAACAAACCATTTTTTGACATGGGAAACTTTTTTAGGTTTAGGGCTTTAGGAATTAGCACTTGTTGAACATTTGCGCACGCACACACATTTACACACATAAACACAAAACAAATCCCAGAGTACATTATTGTTTGAAATGAATAACAAGCCACAACAATTCCTGCACTACAAGAACTAGTTCTGTAACAGCCAGAAGTAAAACGCAACTTCTGTGTGCTCGGTAAGCATGGCCATAGCATCATTAACTAATTAGTTGCTATAGCTTAAAAATGTTAAATAGCAACTACAGCTGAGGCTGATGGGAATGTTATTATTTCTACAGGGATTTGGTCATTAACCTAAGTATCAAACAATTACATTTTTGACCTGATGATGGTGACAGAGGAAAAGTCAGTCAGTTCTTGCTGAGGGGGGCATAGTTGAGACATTTTACTCGTAACCACAAATGTCGACCTCATCAGTGGATCACTAAAGTCATTATGATTTGTACTCTGAGGATCATCCGGTCCATCCAGTTGTTAAGATATTTCAGTAAAAGTGTCAACCAGCTGGTGACACTAAAGGAGAAGTCGGGGGATCATCAAAGTTATCCATTGTCCCCAGTCCTGTCTCTCTCCATTGTCTCTCTGTCCTGTCATGATGTTTGTAGAGGCTGCTGAGCCTGGTTCCGTTTCTGGTGGTCATTCCAGCACTGCTTCCATTGGGCCTGAAAACCTTCTTCTTTAGGCTGTCCAGAGCTCTTGTGCTAGCAGCATAAACACAAACAATCTCTGAGCTTCCAGTCACGTCCTGGCACAGTAAGCTAGATGCACGGCTAACTGAGCTAATCAGCTAATGGTAGCCACTGTAAAGTTATTTGTCTGTCAGGAAACTCCATCAGAGGGAATACCAAAAATACTTCGCATCCTACCTGCTCATCGAAGTTACATAGTGTTGAAACAGACGAGAGAGATGACAGAGGCACCACCAAGCTGTTATTATTAAGTTCAAATACTGTAGTTATTTAATGTTGCTTCAAAGCCACAATGCCTAGTAAGCACAACTGTAAGCTCTGTTCTTGTTGATGGTGATAATACAAGGGTCCATCTTCTGCCCATGTTATTGGAATTGAAGGCACCTATGGCAGCTAAACAGCCCCCCTTATCATTGCTATAGTGAACACTTCACCACAGTTCCCCAGATCTTGAATGCACGTTGCCAAACACAACAGACAGTTTGCAGCTGTGCCAAAGGCAGAGGACTGTGTCATTACTTATCTAACAGTGTAAATATTATAGCATGAGGACAGCAGGTAATCACAGAGGCCTAGAACAGGCCTGATTAAACCCACTGATTTTCCTATTGTTAGTATACGTAATTGGTTGCTAAAGGGACAGCATGGTGTAAAAACACAGACAACCTAAGATTCCCATTGGTCAGTGAATTTCAGTGATACTTTGGACCAGTGAGAGATGTCCTCCAGACAGGGAAAGTATGGGGATTTTAGAAATGTTCTGGGAACAATAGGAGTTGTAGAGATGAGTCACTCTTATGGAAAAGAAACATAAAAAACAGAAATAATGAGTTTGTCATGAGAAACCGTTGATGGAAAAGTGAGTATATTTCAACGGAACATTTGAGAAATGTCACTGTGGTTCCTTCATCGCTGTTGTACAGAGTGAACGGACAGAGCTGTGAGAATGTCAACGTCTCACCTGCTCTTAACCTGATCTGTGAGGAAATGACTAGTGAAAGGTGAGGTGAAAAGACCCTGCAGCTCTGAGCATTATCACACTCATCAGATGCCCTATGATTTGTAGTGGAGCAGCACATGGGGAACGGAGCCCTCATGTTGAATATCACCTTACTGTAAACTACATGATAAATGCACAGGAGAGCAGAGGGGAGGGGTGAGTACCACTTTATTCAGAACAGGTGGCCGTTCGTGCTAAGGCCGAAATGACAAGCAGCTGTGGTAGTGTGCTCCTGCCAACACACACATGCACACACACACTTTCTCCCAATATCCCAAGTTTGACATGATTGTCTGTCGGCCTTTTCTGCTTTTTAAGATGCTCAACCACTTTTTGTCCATCCAGCAGATCACTGAACTCTACAGGGCAGACGGTCTAAACTGTGATGCGGTTGTTCCATGAGGCAAAGTGCAGTATCACTTCACTGTCACTCATGTAGTTAAAGCTGTCTGCAAGCAAGAAGTAACTGCATCAGTGTGAAAACAATGTAACATTAATTCAACAAAGTCTGAATTGTCATTCAGATTTTAGCTGAAAACTTTTTTAAAAGAATGAAATTTAAAAGAAGAAACAATTTTATTGGAAAATAAAATATTTAAGCAACCCAATCACCAGAATAAATGTTAGCCAAGTACATTTCTGCAAAACCATGGATAAGTTGAAACTTAATGTTTCTGTATTTTGGTACTTAATGTTTGTTTAGATTGGCACAAAAAACATTTAGTTAGGGTCAGGAAACATTTTGGTTTGGCTTAAAATAGCCTACATGGCTGGAGATTGTCCTCCTTTTTGATACAGTATTATTCATGTATATTTCAAAAGCTGGCCAACTAAAATCAAATTTGTCAGCGAGAGGTTATAGGGTTAAGGGATCTCCATTGGTTTGCTTTTTTGTTTTCACTTCACAAATGAGGGCTGTAGGGATGATGTGTTTTAGTAGTATCGCCCTGGTTCTCTCATCAAAAAGCCTGTGGGATTTTCCATTGGATTTTAGATTATTGCAGAAAATAAACTCTGTGGCAAACACAAGTTTATGTTACTTACATGTTTTGTTCATCGAGATAATCAACACCACTTGAATCACTTTTGATGCGTGAATGAAATCAGCAGAACTAAAAAGCTAGCATTACGCTAAAAAGGAACTACATCAATCAGGACTTTAACGTCACCAGCAGTAAGCGCCTTATTACATTAGACTAAGCACAGTGTAGTAGAAATAAATCAATCTACAAGCTGTAGAGTTAGAGTTGGAATAGTTTGTAACTAAAGTCCACCTGTAAAGACTGTGAGTAGATGAGTCTCCGTGCTCAGCGTGATGACCTTTAACATCCCCACCGACCTCGGTAGTCTGATTTACCCCCTTGTTAGCAATCGCCTTTTCTAAGACACGCAATCGCTTGTCAATTCAATCATGAGGTATGTACAGACCTTTAGTATGTCGTAGAACAAAAGGTGAAAATCTGTTAAGCTTGTGCAAACCACAGATCTTATTTAGACATCTAACTGAAAATCTATTCAAAAAATCCATTGACTTAAGACAAGGGAAATGCAAAAAGCTAACTTATTTCTGTGTTTTAGGACTCATTCCTAAGGCACTGTTGCACTCTATTGTTTTTCCTCCAAAACTGATTTGGCAAACAAATTAGGTGCAGAAACATAAACTATTTTAAAGGAGACAGGGCTGCTGGCTCCATCGGCTAGCTAAGACCATCAACACTGTCTCTGTGGTGTCTTTGTTGGGAGGTTTGTATATATCTTTTTAGTGTAGCTACAGTTTTGTGTGCTTTTTGGGGTAAGTTGTGCTTGTATAAGCTGCTGATGAAGTGACTGACATCCCGTACTGTGAGCCAAGCAGCCATGGTCCCATGTTGCAGTCACCTATGGTTCTTGGAGATCTTAGCTCTTATCTCCTACAGCTAGAGCATGACACTAGGGGCTAAGGGCACAGATTCATGCCAAGTCGCTTTCTCTTTTCCCAACTCTCTGAACCTGTATAAGTACGCATGTGTTTATAAATTTCACTTTGACTGAGTGGCGTGCCTGTCTCGCACGAAGGACCTCTGAGTGCCAGTTTCACGCTAAGGTCCATTCCAACGTCAATTCACTTTGTCAGTCAATTTGCCTAATGGACCTCCTCACCTTTCATGTTGAGCTGTTTATCTGGCTCTCACCCAGCCAACTCTGTTCTTCCATGGCATGGAGAAACAGACTCTCAGCAGAAATTCCACATGTAAACTACTCAGAAAAGCTCTGGGAAGACTGATAAGCCTCCATCTTCATATCGTTATATCGCATTTGTGTTTATAGTTATGTTATCCACCAGGTACTGAAAATCAGCCGCTGCTCATGTCAATAAACTATTTCTCACAACATGAATTTATGGCCATACTGTGCTATTCTTCCATAGTTGGAACAAGTAAATTCGTACATAGACAAGCAGAAACAAATAAACCATCAGCTTTGTGAAGGCATGTCCAAAGTCTTGATATCCGGCTGGTGTCCTAAACATCCATTCAGGTCTCTGGTCTAGTCTGAAGCTGGGCCAAGAGTAACTCTCTGTGGCTTCTCTGAAGCCCAGCCGTGACTAACAGGAACCACCGTCACCATCACTGAGCTGCCAGCCAGGAAATAAATACAGCTGGAGAAGACTGTGGACCAACACGCCTTCCAGTTATGTTTGGTCCCAGGTGAACCTCCACAGAACAGGGAGCTGGTAGATCCACACATAAACTTATGACAAGACCTCAAACACATTAAGTCACTCAGTGACTGTGTGCTTATTATAAAGATAATTGTGTTGTGAAAAGACTCATGAAAGTAAAATAATCACATGATTTGATTGTTTAACACTTTGGAACTGCTGAAACATGTAATCAGTCAAATGTCACTTTCTGACTGAACAGAGCTTTTTGTCTCTACAGGGGAAGATTAAGTGAACATTTAAGTTTCTGACGTTAGATTGTAGACAAAATAAATGTGTTATAGGAAACTCACTTTCAGCATAAGGACAATCCATCATTCATACAGATGCATTTTTGTTTATTTCAAGTTTGGTCATGTGCATGGAATTAAGAGTTTTACTCACTCCTCCGTTCCACATCATTGGATATCCAGTGGAATTATTAGCCTCCAGTGTTGCCAAAAGGAAATGGACATGGTAGACTACACAAGTCAGAACCCTCAACATCCTGCAAGTAGTGGCAAGGATGTGTTTTTTTCGACAGTGGTAACAATTTTTGGGAATTTTGGTGATGTTTTGCTTTGGTGTTGATGTAGTCAATCTTCACATAGCTGTGAGTCAGCATTAGAGAAAGCTCTGGCTGTTACCATTTTCATTCTGGTATTGAGGACAAAACACTTGTTTGTATTTAATATGTTTATTTAATTTAATTGATCACAATTGTCCTAGGTGGCGCTAAGCCTAGGATGCAGCGACGGTGCCCTTTCTAAAACAGTGTCATGGGAGAGAACTAGATAATAAACACAGAGATGGCGCCTATTCAGTCTAGGGGCTGCCACAATATCAGATAAGATTTATGTGGACAAAAGAATTCACGATAACGATATAATTCCAATATCTACAGAAATTTCGGATAAAAAAATGTCAAATCATCTTTCACTTTGTTTACTGTGTTTTGTGTGTTTTGTTATTTAAATGAATTACATGTAATAAGAAAGTAGAGGAGGTAGAGAGACTGTGTAACCATAACTGTACAAAAAGTGTACAAAAAGAGCAATTGCACTTGCAAGCTAGCTAACAGATACTGCGGCTTCTTCTTCTTTTTGCTGCTTAATGGCGGCCGGCAACCAGCGTGATGGCACATTACTGCCACCTACAATGACAAAGCAAGATTGGAAGGGAACGGAAATTATTTAAGAGGTGCTGGTTTCAGTACATGATATTATTCTATGTGTATTATTAACACAAAATCAATATTTTGTTTTTTAAATATCGCAATTATCGATATCAATATCGGTTATTCCATCAACCCAACCAGTTGAGGCAGACGGCCGCCAACCATTGAGTCCGGTTCTGCTCCGAGGTTTCTGCCTGTTAAAAGGCAGTTTTTTCTCGCCACTGTCGCCAAGTGGTTGCTCATGGTGGAAATGTTCGGTCTCTGTAAATAATTAATCAAGGAGTACAGTTTAGACCTGCTCAATTTGGAAAGTGTCATGCAATGACTGTTGTTGTGAATTGGCCCTGTACAAATAAAGATTGATTGATTGGTGCATGCACCAAAAAAGTTTTATAGCTTCCTGCTTATGCGCCCACATGTTTTTGCTCGACTTTACATTGCGATGACGCTTTTCTTAGTTTTACAAATATAAAACCTCCAAGGATCCAAAATTCATAACAGAAAGAGTCATCATAAAAAAATGTAAGAATAAATACAGAATGACAGTATGTTTATACATTTGACATATAATGTGTAAAAGTTAAGGATAGATGTAAACGGTCTGCAGGACATTTATAATACATAATCCATGGCAGCATCTGTTGCCAAGTTGGGTACGAGGCCCTCAGATCCACGGCCCATTTGAGCTGCGTGGTGGAACCGTGCTGTCCAGGCCTGTGTAACTGTAGTGTTGGTGTGACCCATGTCCCGTCCTCTGTGCACAGAGCAGAGGCATTCCAGCAGCTGTCACGCTCCCATCCTAAAGTAAACCCTGCTGGCGTAATCGTCCGAGGGAAGCAGCCAGACGAGTTGCTAAAACACTGGAATCACGCACTCACTTAACAGTGCCCGCATTGAACGAGGCTCAGCGAGCGAGGCGGCCCTGAGCAGATCTGCAACACCTGCAACACCTGCCCCATTTCATGCTGCATTCACGTCATGGGGGGGAGACGGCAGATATGAGATTCCTGCTTGATGAAGCCGTTCTCATCAGATTTCAGAAATGTCTTTGAACTCAGTTTTCTGGAGGTAACTATAGCAATTTGGGTTTGGCAATAATCCCAGATCACTCTGATTTTACAAATTTTGACATAACTTGGCATTTAGTTGCGAATATATGCAGTTTAAAGAGAGGAAGTGATATGTTCATTTCAAAAAAGCCCAAGAAGATGGACAGCTTTCCACACACATGTGATAACATGTCACACTACGAACACGTACTGCATTTATTGTGCTATATGATAACAGACACATAATTTGTTGTGTTTTTTATTATGTAGTTTTGTTTGCTTTAGGGAACATGAGGAAGGAAATGAGGCCAACCAGGGAGCGCCCTGCTAATAGCATCTTGATTTTGGGGATTTCGGGATCAAGGCCCCGTTCAGACAGGAATGCAAGGTGCACTGAAAACACTAACAACAATAAAAAGACATGCAGGGTTGCAGATCCTTTGTCTCCTGTTGGTTTTTTAGGGTTTTGAAGTGATCCATGGTACACGTCTCATCAATACTTGAACTATTTCACTTCTTTTTTTTTAACCTCATATCCCACCAGAACTCTCTGTACAGTATTCATCATTTAAATACATAAACAGGCTTTAAGACTTGTAGTTTACATCCATGTCTGTCCAGACTCATATAATATAATTTCTAGTGAGAAACATGCTGTCCTTCACTTGAGGACTATTTTTACAGAGGACTGATAGAGAGCTTCATCACATGGTGCAACGACAATCATCTGAAGCCTAATGTCAGCAAAACCAATATGCTAGTGGTCAATTACAATGCTCTGAATGTAGATGTTTCTGCAAAGAACTTCACACACGTTTTCCAACAGCACAGGAGATCTCTACAATCAGCACAGTTTTAAGGTGGACACCCAACATTAGTGTCACCAATACGGTATCTGACCAATTGTGCAATAAAGTGTCAATCTACCCTTCTGTTTCTGAGTTATGTCGTTGAATGATGGGCAGAAAAGTGAAGTTGACCTTTGACCTTTTAGAAATAAAATGTCATACATACTGTACACGTACAACAAGAAGACTAGCTGCATTCTAGACAGCACTAGGGGTAAGTGAGTTTATCTGATTTTTTTACTTGAGCTAATTCTTGACATTATGAAAAGTAGCTTAATAAATGAGATGTGGTTGAAAGCCTTGAAGAAAATCTCATGTAAGTGGACCTTTGAGCTAGGACTATTTAGCTACATAGTGTTTCATTTAGGACTGAAATGTAGAATACATGAATACACACTTGTACGTATGCACAATGAGCCAAAATGTGTAAATCCCAGGCTTTCATTATGAGTTAGAGTGGAGCACTATGCATAGCAGATACTGCATGACATACAGACCCCAATAGATGAGTGAAATCCTGTTTTCTGGAGGCTTCCACTGAATACACACACTTCATTTGGCTTGCAGACATCAATAAATTGTCCACAAAAGGGCCACTGATGCATTTTCCCCTGTGTTATTTACCACAGCATGACTGCTGTCTTCTCCTCATTTCATACATTCTTGTCTAACTCACACTTTCTCCCTCTCTCTCTCTCTGACATACACACACGCACAGAGACAGACAGACACACATACACACAGAGGAGGGCCTGTAAGCGTCTTCCTCAATTAGGAGTGTTTAGCTTTAACAGTGCGCCGGCGTCAGCTAAGCCACGGCTCCCTCGAGACCAAGCCGCCAATCTCACTGAGTCAACACATGCGTACATACAGTACCCTGACTGCCCCACAGAATGAGTCAGACACACACACACACAATTTACTGACAACTGTAATAGGTCTACCTACTAGTTTGCTACTTCAACACATGCAGCGCCCCCAGTGGAGGTTCTGCAGACACACAGTTCAGGTCATCAGCCTCACCTGTCTGAGCTGTGGTTATATGCTGAATTAGTGCGAATGTGTGTGTATGTACAGGTGGAATACACTACACTCATTCATGCAAAGACACCTGGTTTTCTTGGAGAGCATGTTTCTTTGTGTGTGTGTGTGTGTGTGTGTGTGTGTGTGTGTGTGTGTGTGTGTGTGTGTTTTGACAGCTGCGTCTAACCAGGCTGCACAGTGTCCTCAGACGTCCCACAGAAACCTTAACCCTTTGACCTGGCACCTCAATCAGCACCACACGCCGCTACACACTGCAGCTCAATTCAACTGCTGAATCATACTGAATACAATATTGACTTCAATACTGAAGTCAGGTTCAGGCAAGTGTTATCATACAGTTAATAACAAAAGCTGAATTTGAGGAGTGTGCTGTCACTGAACAGTCATGCTATACTGTAAACATGGGAGAGCTACATAAATAACCTGCTGAGGTCAAGTCAAGTCAATATTGTTTATACAACCCAATATCACAATCAAAAAGTTGCCTCAAGGGCGGGCTTCAAAGTCTGTACAGCATACGACACCTTCTATCCTTAGACCCTTGATTCAGATAAAGGAAAACTCTCCCCATAATGGCACCAATTGAATGGTAAAAAGTGACAGACATCTCAAGTCTCCAGGGACATTAGGAAGTCTCTCAAAAGTGAAAGAAAAAATAAATACTGAAAAGTCTAGAAAATCTAGGTTAAAGGAATCGTTAGCACTCTATGTTACTGTTACATTTAGTGTGGCAGCCTCAAAGTAGGTATTCTGAATCTTCTGCTGACAGGTTCAAGTTTTACCAACACACTTTCACCTACAGCTGACTTAATCTGACTTAATCTTGGAGAAGATTGATCAGCAGTATTCAGTACAATATTGAAACAGACCCAACATTACACTTACACAAAACCTTATGAGAAGTTACATATATTTATGAAACTGAGTAACAAAAAATATCATTATTTTATTGAAGAATAGTGAAATAAGATTTGTAGTTGGTACTCACTTGTCTTAGAATATGGATGTTAATCCAAAGGGACACACTTCATGCGTTGCTTCAGAAATGCAAACTCTTGATAAGAGTTTGCATTGACTGGGAACAGCTTGACGTTCCGAAACCCCTCCATTCCGACACACCGCTGTTCCGAATCCGACTTTCAAGTTCCAATTACTTCCCAATAGGGTTAGGGTCAGGGGTTCCACAATAGCCTTTTCGGAATAGCTGGGTCATTAGAAAAAATGGGAAACCACGCCATTACGATGAATGGAAGTCTATTTTCGGAAAAACGGATTTTCGGAAAAGCGGGGTGTAACCGCATTGACTTACACAAGCTAACGGACTGATGGTAAGCTCAGAGGTGACTAGTGAGTGTCAGGACTTCAGCTCCCTGTGGCTAAGATGCTAGGCCGAGGCACAATTCAGAAAACTTGTCCTTCCAATTAAAAACAAAACACTGTATCGTAGTTGCATTAGCTTAAAGGTATAGTTGGTAATGTTGGAGAGCTAGCAAGATTTGAAAGTGGCACCTCTCTAAGCTCCACCCCCTTCTCCCCCTCCCGTCAGTGCTCCGTCCAAAGCCCCGCCCCCAAGAACTTGAACGCGCATCAGACAGTCCGTCAGCAGGGCAGAGGAGAGCCGTTAGCACTGGGCTAATACAAGCTACAAAAGTAGCTAAGTTGGCTAACGTTACATATTTCATGAAAATAACAAATCCCCCCGAAGCAAAACAAATAATTACCTGTCCAACAGAAAGACAGCAACCTCTGCATCACTTCTGGAAGTGCTACTTTAGCTGCATTTTCTCTGCCATCGTTCTCTTGCTAACTGTGCTAACTCTTCTTCTTCTGTTGTTTTATGGCTGTTGGCAAACAACTGTTAGGTGTGCATTACCGCCACCTTCTGACCTGGAGTGGATCTCCTGCTAACTCCATATGCAGTGTGCTGAATATATCCGGCAACGGTGACACGTGATGAGTGCGCGCAGGGAGGAGGGGGGGACAGAGGGGGGTGCAGGCAGGACGAGACATGAAGGCATCTGATTGGTTCTTTCAACTCAGACCGAGAGGGAGGGATTGGTCAGAGTTTTTACAGGCCTGCAGCTGCCACAGAGGTCTGATTTATTTCGTTCCTTTTTCTGAACACATTATGTATGGACTACTCCCAGGGTGGGAAGACCATTTCACCCAGTATAACAAAAACTGTTTCTGAACAGGATTACCAACTATACCTTTAACATTACTGTTAGCATGGCATGCTACCAAATCTTAGGATCTGTAATTGGAATTTTTTTACCAAAAAGTTTCATTGTGTGACTTCACTCCTTACATTTTCATACGTACCAGCTTTTACCTTTGACTTAAAGATATAAATAACCCAGAGAAATGCATCATTTTGTACAAGGCAAGGACACATTTCATTTAGTCACCTGTTGCTATAACTTTAGGGATAGAGTCAGAGAGAGTGAGGAAGGAATAAAATCTTTAACATGAAAAGAATTTTGAAACTTTACCTAATCCATGAGTCACTTCAGATTTTCATCAGCAATGGTGGTTGTTTGAGGATGTTTATCACCAGTGAGGCGTTACTTGTGCTAGATTGACTGTGAGATCATTTGTCATTTGTCACCCCGAACAGCCAGATCACTTTACATTGGCTGAAAGACAGCAAGCAATAGCATCCACTGAAGGTTCTTTGTGTGTTGAAATTGTGTTGAGCTTCTCACTAAACTCAGCACTCACCATAGACTTTGGTTCTTCTTTTTCCCCTCTCCTCTCTGTAACGTTACACTCATGAAGTATTCTCCCTCCAGCTCCAGTCAGCAGTCAACAATACAGAACATAAATATCTGACAATGGAGGTCACCTCTGCAGATTGCTGCTGCAGTCAGGTTGACAAACAGGAGTGGAGATAAATGCGCTTTTTAATCCCAAAAGATTAAAAGTAATCTCTGAGCTCTCCTCTGTAGATCGCTCTGGATCAGGGCAGTACTCTCTCCTCCAGAGCTGGACAGTTCTGAACAGCAGCTTCACTCCCCTTCTCAAATAGTTTTTGTTTTGTTTTGATTGAGAGACTCCCAGTGCCAGAAATGACATATTCTGCTTTCAATAAAGACATTTTCTAGTTTAGGTCTTGGACACTTAAAATAACTAATTTCACTTAGCAACTCTAAAGGAACTAAATTATTTGGAACAGTTCAATTCATCAGTTTTGTTTAAAGCTCCTTCAGTAAACTGTACACAGAGGGTTTTTTTACACTGTTGATATTGTTACGTATTCATATTGATGTCAAGTTGTGAATTTTCCTTTATGCTTGACTTGCAATAATTACATTTTTTGCCAGCAGTGTATTTTTGTCAGGCTTCACGTTGCATAAGGGTTCCCCATTTTTCCAAAGAAAAGAGTGACTGTTGGTTGTGATTCAACATCATTCTGTAACATTTTGACCACAGGGCTGCAGTGTGCCTGGACCCTGTTGGGAAACACTCTCCTCTGGAGAATGTTCACTGAATCGAGTGTGTGTTCACAGTCCTGCTGTGTGCGTGTGTGTGTGTGTGAAGGAGACCATGGGGATTTAACCCACCTACAATAGTTTTTATAACTACTGGAGGGCACGGCCAGATCTGTCTGTATGTGTGTGTGTATTTACACGTGTGTGCATGTCTGCATGTGCATGTATCTTCGTGTGTGTATGTGTGTGCATGCGCCAGATCCTAAGAATGCACGTATTGTTTATCACATTCCTGGTGTGTGTAGGGAAACAGGAGAGAAACCTAAACCTAACAGGGCTGTACACTCGTTGCTCTCCAGCCCGTCCACAGGCTGTCCCAGACAGAAAATTGGGAGGCTTGGGGTCCAAATTACACTTGGTGAGAGAAGAGAACGCTGCGTTTGTTTCCTGCCCCGTGTGTTCAGCGTGCGTACAGTGACAGAGTGTGTGTTGTGGAGTGTAATGGCTGTGTGGCATATGTTTTTCTCTGGCTCGGCCCAGTGTGGGCGAGAGCAGCCTCACTGTGACAGGCTCTTTAAGGAGTATTATCGATTCTATCTAAACTAAACGGGTGTCAGTGTTCAGCAGAACATAAACACAAGAAACACTGGCACTGTGTGTGTGTGTGTGTGTGCGTGTGTGTGTGTGTGTGTGTGTGTGTAATTTGGGAGATAAGTGCGGTTTATGTGTTAAATCTAACACGAATCTATGCAGTAGTAGTTTTCATCAAACTCACTAATGCAAATCATGATGTGGCACAAAGAGGTCCACTTGTAATTCTCTGCAGAAGCAAAGATCTCTATCTTCACCATTTGCAAGTTGACCTCAAGTCGTCACATAAGTGCCCCCCAAGTGTCCCTCTGGTTAGCCTGAGTACAGTGTACCACTCTGTTGTAATAATAGGGAACAGTCAACTCTAAACCTAAACATAAGTCTAACCCTGCTTGAAATAGACGTGTCCCTTTTTGTTTTTATCCATGTTAACGCCTGGATCAGCCTCATCTTTTTTTAAATTTTTAGCTGGCAGTTTTGGGTTCTATTCATGAGAAAGCTTGTGGTAAAACAAAATACTTTGCTAGCATATTCCCTGATATCAGATTGTAGGATAAGAACATTCTCCCTTGCAACCCTTTTTTTGGTGACGTTGCATCTTGCAGCACTGCTTGTGTGATTCAGTCCTGCTACATGCATATGGACGACATTTAAGGAAGCTGGCAAAGTAATACTTTTTGCAATAAATTATAATATGCATGTAAACGACAGCTGCAAATAGGCGTAGGCCATGGACCATTTGATCAGTATTAATAAATCAAGTTTTCCACTAACTGTGTGGGTCTTGATAGGTTACGTTACACACATTTTTGTTATATTTTAATTTATTTGACAGCAATCAAATGAAATGCTCTGACAAAAAAAACAAAAATGGAAGAAATGTGGTGTCTGTGGCCATCGCATGGTTCTATTTACTTGACCCATAAGAAATGATTGGATGACCCAATCTGTTTGTCTACTTACATAACTGCCAACCCGCAATAATTCTGCTCTTGCACTCATTACCTATGACAGGAATCCTCCATGAGGCTAGACGGATGTATTACTAAAGCTATTTGCAAGCTAGTCGCCTCCGAATGGCGGAGAGAGAGCAGCCAAAATGTTCCAATTCTAACATGCTAGCTTGATGGGGGTGAGTACAAACAATAGCCATGTCATTGATTACATTCATTATGATTGTGTTAGATGTTTTCTTGCGTTTGAATGAGACATGAGGTAGCTGGATAGTACACAGCTCCTGAGCTGAAGAACTAGCCACAGCACGGGCAAAAGATTCTGGTTCAGCAGCTAACCCAGTCAGCACAGAGCTAACACTAAGCAGTTATGGTTAACGTTTTAAACTCATTACGTTATAAGATAACTGCCATTAAAAAGCCAATGAATTAGCAAGCTACGTGCACTGACACAACTGTAGGTTTAGCTTCCGCTGGCACGCAGCCAAGACAGAAACAGAAACAGAGCAAATGCACCAGAAGCACATTTGCTTGAAAAACTGACTAAACAACGGACTACTGAAATTGCAAAACTAATGCGTAACGTTACTAGTAACAACAAAAAAGTAATCTGAGTACTCTAATGGATTACTTTGTAACAAGTTACCCCCAACACTGACGATAACAGCAGTGGATCAAGGTATGTTCATGACAGCTATTTTGCTTGTGTTTATGATTGTGGCATTTACCAGAGTTAAGGTGCAGTCAGGCAGTGTGCAGGGTGTTTTGGAGGAGTGGCTCTGAAGGGTGGCCTGAGGGAGCGGGTGGGATGTTTTCACTTGGATACTAAACATAAAAATGTAGCTTATTCTTGCTGGTTTGTACAATCTTTATAAAATCTTCAACCCCAGCTTTAATTTAAGATGTCTTTTGTCAACTATGCTGCCATTGTTTTTTCATCCCTGCAGGTTATGACCTCCATATGTAGTCACACCATTCATCTCTATTGTCCTAATAAATATTATTTAATGATGATCTTAACATTATATTGAATGATTAATGATAAGGACACCTGGGGTTATTGTTAGAGTGAGGTTATGCTTATTGTGGGTGTAAATGGGTACGATACTCTTTCCCGGTATACATGTACATATTCACCATGCATTCGGTTTGGTTAGACGTGCGTATGATCGAGGGGGGTGTGTGTCCACGCTCGGCAAAAGTAAACAGAGTGGTGTGTTCAGCTGATCGCTGGCGTTTAGAGGCTCTACTAAGTGGCACCTGGTCACTGCCAAAACAAACAAAAAAGTGTGTGTGCATGTGTGCCTGTGATGCATGTGTGTCTGCGCGTGCACATGCGGGCGAGCGTGTTGCTGCTAAGTGCCACTGTGTGTCGGCCAAAACAAACAGGCTTAATGAGAAGCAGCTCCTGGGACAGAGAGCGAGAAAGTGAGTGAGAGAGAGGGAGACGGAGGAGACCCGGCCAGGCCAAACACACTGACCCCGCTGTCTCTCTCGCATGGACTTAAAGGATACACTGTTCCCCTCTGTCCTATAGCACGAACCATCACCTTCATCAGCCTCACCCCTCTCACTCCTCCACACTCCTTCCTGTCCCCGACTCTCACCCCTCTATTCACCACTGAGGTGTGAGGGTGAAGGGGGTGATAGGGGAAGAGGGGGGGGTGTACGAGCTGAGTGATGGCAATTAGAAGTACATTTGTAACTGTGTGTGGGAAACACAGGGCAGTTATGTTGAACAAGCTCGTCCGTAGATGCGTTGGCTCGGCAGCCGGGAGTGGAATGAAAAGAAATGCAGGGAACATAATGAGCCAGCAGGAGATTTACATAGGTTTCATTTAAAACTTCAACTAGGGACTGACTTACCCAAGCAGATGCACTACGCCACACCTTTTTCAATACACATATTTCACATTTACTTGTAGATAAATACAGTTGTTGTGGCTGCTGATACAGGGTTGATCATCACTATGCAGGCATAACAGAAACCTTGTGATGTTGTTGGGATTCCCTAGTTGCCATATAGGTTTGTAGTCAGAAAATATAGTGTGCATCTTTAAAGGATGTATTTCAACCCAACATATTTCCCATAAATGTGGCCATGGTGACCGACTGTGACGTTATAGTTCAACAGTGGCTTACAGTGTTTCCAGGAACTTACAGTGGTGTGATTTATTCAAAATATACAAAAGGAAAGAATGATTTATATGATTTTTCTGCCTTCATATGAGCATTTCAGGATGTAGATCTTGGTCTGCAGCAGGTGTAGGTGGGAGGTACACTGTTAAATTAAATTCAGAATGTTTGTTTTCAATAACCATGTGGTAGAAACCCCCTGCGTCATGCACTATCTTAAATAGAACTTAATTTTCATGATGCATGAAGATATACATACAATACATTTCTGTCTATGTCACTAATATTAGGTTGGTGATCTAATTTACCTGTTGGGACACAGACTAATGAAAATGACAGCTTGAATCCAACCAAAATATAGCAGTTTGCTAGCTCTTTGATATCTCACTGACTGGTGGTGAGATATAAAAGATCCTTGCAAAGCAACACAGTACATGAAATAAGGAAAGCAGGAAAACAGATAGTTTGGACCACTTTGTTTAACTACATATCTTCCAACGTTACAGATACGGCTGAAAATGACAACAGAAATACACAAGTTTGCTGATTTCACATATCTCTGTAATGCAACTCAACCGCCAGCTGTCTTCCTGGAAGTGACTGTTGTCTATAACTGCTCTCTGCACCTATTGTACACATGCAAAACAAGTGACAGTGTGTATGGTGCATAATGGACATTGGAACATAAATTTGTCAAATCAACTTTAAGAACACAGCGAGAGTACGACAAGAGGTCCACACCTGCTTTGTGACGTAATATACAGTATATATCACTCTACCATTTGACATGTGTCTAAAGGAGAGAGTAGTTTATACACATTACCAAATATATCACAGAGTGCTTCTGTTTGCTATGCAAGAGACTGACAGAGGAGACAGGAGATTAAGGTCTAAAGTCCTTCAGACTCCAGGAGGATCCTGATGCTGAGAGGGGGGCGGGCCACAGACTGTCGTTGAATACAAATGATTTGGGATTCAGAAGACATGAGGACTTCTCTTGAGTGTATGCAAGGAGTTGCTGTTGTCTCTAAGATGAAGATGGATCACTCACTGCACTACAACACTTCTACTAAATATAAAGTACTAAAATATCAACGACCACTACATGCTCAGCACCTCATCTAAAGCCAGAATTCAACACTACAGTCATTAGTTCTAACTCCTTTTTACACATCATTGAGGAGATGAGCAGAGAGGGTGTAGCTGATTGTAGAGCAAAGAAAATCTGAATAAAACAAAATGAAAGTTGTTCATGGCTATAGCTGCATCAGTTTTTGGAACTGGTACTAGGAATCTAAATATCTTTGTGGTATTCGGTAACAATATTGGTGTCATAATCCCACTGTTAAAACATTGGTCAGTTGGAACATGGAAATGGACTCGACTTAACTTGCAAAATCGAGGATTTAAGACTAGACTTGGACTTGACTGCAGTGATAATTGGTTTAGGTTCAATCCCAAAAGAGTAGAGTTGTGACTTGAAGGTTTTAATCTTGTAAAATCACAGAACAAAGAAAGATAACACAGTGCCAGCCAGCCTAACCCTAACCCTTGATTTGAGACTCTGACAGACTTGAGACTTGATTTGGACTTTGCCTCAAGGATTTTACTTGGACTTGGCCTCAAGGGTTTGGGGCTTACTTGAGACCTACTTTGACAGACTTCTGACTTGACTTGGGCTTGGCCTCAAGTACTTGAGACCTGACTTGAGATTTACTTCAACAGATTTGAGAGTTTATTTGTGCAGGGACTTGAGACTAGACTTGGGATTTGGTCTGACAGATTTGAGACTTGACTTAGACCTGAAGTCAAGTCATGGATTCAAACAATCGATTTGAGACTTGACTTCAAGGACTTGAGACTTGACTTGGTATTGACTATGAGAGACTTTAGGCTTGCTTTGGACTTGACCTTCAGGAGTTTACTTGGGCTTGGCCTTAAGGGCCTGGGGCATACTTGAAACTTGCTCTGAAACAGTTGTGGCTTGACTTGGACTTGGTCTCAAGGACTTTAAATCTGCTCTGACAGATGCAAGACTTGACTTACATGACCTCAAGGATTTTACTTAGACGTGACCTCAAGGAACTTGAGACTTGACTTACACTGAAACATCTCTGCATGTCACTGTCCATTAAATAAATGTTAGAATGCATGATAGCAGCCACATTTTTAACTTCCTCTTACTTTAACTGCCTTTGCCCAATTGCCCAATGAAATCCTGAAGTTTCTAACAGTGTTTTCTTCCATCTCCTCACCACACATCTCAGCAGATACTGGCGAGGTGCCAGTGAGCAAGGCACTTAACTCTCTGGAACCTCCGCCGTACCAAGCAGCAACCTGTAACTGTATAAATGTGAAGCAGAGTGGTGTTAAGAAGGCATAAAATCTGAAAACCATTCCTGGCTTCAAAAGAGTAACCTCAAATACAAGCCGACAGGGTTCAGAGTGTGTGTGTCTGTCATGATGTTTGTGTGTCTGTGTGTGTGGGTGCTGTATCCCTCACACTGACCCCTGCTTGTCAGGTCATATCCTGTCCATATCTCTTTTATTTGCTGGTTGCCGCTCGCTGTTTGCTTTGGCGGCTACAGGTCTATTGGGGTTCAGGTGTGAAGAGAGCAACAGAGTGTGTTCGCATGTTCGTGTCAGAGTGTGTGTACATTTGTGACGGCTTTTGTGTATGCGTGTACAGCGAGCGTATGTTTTTGCATGTGTTTGTGTGTCCAGTTATTTTAGGCACAGTCACCATGGCCGTTTATTTTTAGTTCTGAAAGACTTGGTGTGTATGCATGTGTACATGTCTACGGGGATTTGTACACACTGTGCTTACGTGTGTGCGTGCTGTGTGTGTGTGTGTGTGTTTTTTGGCAGTGGACTGGCGAGCAGGGTTAGGAGGTTGTGGTGAGTTTGTGTGTTCAGGGCCGCTGGTGTGAAAGAGCAGTCAGAGCTGCGCTTCCCCCTGGAGAGAGAGTTTAATTTAGAAGAACAAGGCTCCTAACACACACTTGTGCCGCTGCCGTCTCCTCGGCCCGTCTCTCCACACCTCATCCCTCCCCTCCCCAGACCTCTCTGCCACTCTATAAAACTTTAACCATCTCTCCATCTACTCTTCCCTTACTTCTTAACCTTTTCATCTCTTTCCCTCTTCTGTCTGTCACTCTGTGCCTGTGCACAACATTGGATGGCAAACCTTGAAAACAGAAGAGACTAATAGGATTTCACTGAGGGGCTAAGAGGTGGCCAGCTTCTCTCACTGATGCAGTGGAAAGAAATCTTTGTCCACATGATAAACACCTAAGACAGTATTATAATAAACGGTTTCAACTTGCTCATGAAAGATCAGGTGTAAAACTAAACTTCCTGAAGTTCTGTCTGAGTTCAACAGTAAAAAAACACAGAATTTTGACAGGCATTCTTAAAACATTCTGGTAAATTCATCCATTCTCAGACAATGCAAATGTAAAATTGGGACTTTAAAATGAGCCGGACTGAAACAGCTGTACAGAAAGATGTATGGAACTCAATGCTGACTGCTAGAATAGGATAGGAAAAACTAAATAAAGACAGGAGAGTCAGGCGCCGCAAGAATTCCTCTCAAAATGCAAAGATATAAGTGTCCAGTCAGTGTAAATGTAAGCAACAATGTTACTTGCCAATGTTAAAACTCCTTCCAAGCTAATTCAGCAGCATCTGCACCACATTGACATCTTCTCAGCAGGTTAATTAAGGCGCCATCTGGCCACTTGTTGCACCTGCGTCACCTTTTTGCTGTGATTGCTTGCTAAGTTTGGTTCAGTCATTAGTGAGGGTGTTTGTGCTTTGCTCTTCCCAGAAATCTCCTGTCAATCAAACAGTGTGGTCAGCACTGTGACGTCTTTCACCCTGGATTTTCTCTGGGTGGCATACTTCTCTGACAGCCTTGATGACTTCCTGACGACCAAGATTTTTTCTTTTTTCTAGATGAGGATTTTTTTTTTTTTTGCCCCTGTTTTGAACTCTTGAGGTTTATGACAGCAAATGTAAAAGATTTCATGTACCTATTTAAGGCTAAATAACTAGTTTGGTATATTAACTCCTGACAGAGCAGCAAAGCAGACAAAAAGGTTTCTGATTATTACTTAATTTCCGGGAAATCAAACATTTAGATGCAGCGTTTCCACCGAAAACCAATGAGGGACCACATTTAGCCCCAGCTGCTGACTGCCCCGCTTTATATAAGCGTGTTTTTTTCCTTTATGCTGCAGTGCATATGGAGCAGCAGGTCTGGCTGTTGTCTGCAGCATTCAGCAGAAGTTGTTCTTGGCAGGATATTATTTCGAGGGAGAGCGCTCTCCTGTAGTTGGAAGGATAAATCCAGGTAAACCGTTGGTATGCCGCGCGATAAATCTCTGTGGCGTAGCACTGCCAGAGGGCACACATGCACACATTCAGACTCGGGTTCACAACAACACCAGAGACTACCAGTGTTGTCAGGTAGTTTGGTTTTCGAGGACGATTTTCCTCGTTTCATATGTTAGAGTGTTTGATGATTCTGTCCCTTTGTGATGATTGTTTTTGTTCCTGAGGTGATAAATGTGTTCTGGACCACCGCTCAGCTGCTGTCAGGCTCACTCCTCACCCAGCTGATTTATGCACTGAAGAGGTGCCCTTAGGGGAGTCTGTATCGTATGTGTGTGTGTGTGTGTGTGTGTGTGTGTGTGTGTGTGTGTGTGTGTGTGTGTATGGTCTGAGTAACACTTATCAGTTAACAGTTATAAATCAAAAGTGAAAACCGGAGAAAACACTTAGGGAACATTTTCATTATCTAAAGTCACGTGGTGCCCAATAAACAGGTGCAGGGGCATCAGGCTTAAACAGGACCAGTTCATTGAGGAGCTCCTGTCAAACTTCTGTATGTCCCATCTCAGTCAGATACACACATCAGGTCCCTGCTGAGTGATGTCACATGCCTCAAATGTCTGTGTTGATACACACTCTCATGAGTTCAACTGGACTTTTAGACAGGAGCGACATCTTGTGGTCAGAACCAGCTGGAGAGCAGAAGACAGCTTTAAATGAATTGGTGGTGAAACTTCACTCTAAGCATTGCTTATCGTTTCCATGGAATGCCAAACCTGGCTACATTTCTCACAAATGTTTGGTTCACAACTCACAAAACACACTTTCTCCATTGGTTTGAACTGATAAAGTCCTGAGTTTTCCACATTCGAGATTTTTGCCATCTCTTTAATGATTGGTTGAACTCCACTCTTGAACTCCTGTGTTTCAAGAATGCAGTTTGACTTAACATCTTATTTTTCCTGCTCTATCTATCTCTACTCGACCCCCCATTATGTTTCCTAAAACCAGATATATTCATGTCACATGTCCCCGCCACTTTTGAACACAAAGTGACACCCTTGGGTTACTGCAATTTCAGTTGTCATGCTCACACTAATGCTGCTAACTAAGCAGTAACATTTCTTCCCAAAAACAATGTCTTAGTTACTCAGTTCACTGTGCACAGTGCTTTGTTTTTAGAAAAGTTCAGTAATTTCAGTATTCAGCATCATCCTGTCATTGCACACACATTGTAAACACATTTGGTAATGCTTTAGATGACCGTGTAAGTGTAAGTACCCTGGAGTTACGGTGTAATCTGTTGTACTAATGGTGTACGGTGTATTCGTCCATTATCTGGACATTTCAGTGATCTAAAGTAATCATTTTCCATAAATCTGCACCAGAGTTTGAACACACAGGTGTGTATTTTCATTTTTTTAACAAATTGTATTTGATGTTATGTATGTATTTATTTATTTGTCATAAACACATTTATCCAAGTTCATATTGTCTGGATCTCTTCCCATTGCATGCACAGAACTAATCCTAATTGTTCATGTACTGTTTCATTAGATAATATAGATGGATTAGTTATAAGGCACCTTTCTGTCAATACATGGTCCCTTTTTATCACATGCACTGAAAAACAACTATTTTCAGCTGGACCTCCTTCCAAACACAACTTCCAGTTTTTAAAGCTAACTGCAGCATGGCCCAATGAGCTTTGTATACTCTGACTTGTATTTTACCAGCGCTCAAACCTGGTGTTTCATTTATTCCACCTAGACCAGCTTTTATTCAGAATATAACATCCTTTTATTTATTTTTATGGCGGTTTGGAGGAACATGCTCTAATATGTATTTAATGTAGATAATGCTCAAATATTATATTATTGTTTAATTTTGTGAGCAGCTCAACTCTACTACATGTAGACAGCATACAGTAAATATGATTACAAAACAATTACATATATATTACTCGCTCACTCACACACAGGCACGTCATTCACTCGCACAGCATTCTGATTTCTGTCTTCTCACTTGGATTTGGAGTTGACTTGTTGCAAACCAAACTCTAGGAGAGACAACTCTGTTGGAGAAGTGAGAGATTTGTTTCCTACTGGAAAGCGGATCTTGTTGAAGAAACAAAACTGCTAATTAACTCAAGACAATTTTTACATTTGTTTCATCGTTTTATTTATGACTGATTCATTGATTCATCTCTTTAAAACCCTTACAATCTTTATCAGTGCAGATATCAGTGGAACTCTTTGAATATAAAGTGGACACACTGTGTTATTAGGCCTGTTGGAAAAAACAGATTTGGTGAAAATAGACTTTCACTCGAAGTTTTCTCCCCGTAAAATGATTATTTGTTGGATAGAATTTTCTTTAATAATATATGGAGACTGGGCCAATTTCCATAATATTCCAAAAAACATATTTCTCTTGTGGGACGATTAGCTCTGAGCGTCAGGACGCACAGGTGTAACCACGCACGTTCTTTCTGTTGTCTGTTTTTCTAACCCTAAGCCTGAACTGTTGTGTTCAGTCATCACACAGCTTGTACTGTACATGTTACTGAGATGTTAGAGCTATTTATCAAACACCTGTATTGGGCTGTGTGTGCGCGCCCTGCGTGCAGGAAGCCACGATACACGCCCCGTAATATGCAGCTCATGAGTTATCAACCACCAGAAGTCTATAAATACATAGCAAAACAGACTTTTATTATATTTTCTCAGCCATATACATAAGTGAATATACATAATACTCAAACTTTTCATATTTGTTAAAAGGTTTCTTCCAAGGTAGACTAAGAAGTTAACAATAGTTAAGATAGACATCATTACCTGTCAGAGGCAGAACTGCACAATATTAATACTACTATTAAAAGAGCCTGTTGTGTGTCGGTGGCTTAGTGATACATGTTGTGTATGGTGTTGGTGAGGGCATTCCCCCCAGTTTGAGGAAGATGATGATCAGCTCTCGAGTCTGACGAAGAGGATGATGAAGAAACTGATGATGATCCAAACTGGTTGGTAGAGTCTTTGTCTGAAGTTGAAGAGACATTGGAGACGATGATGAAGAGGATGACCAGCAGTTCCTCCCAGGACCGTTTCAGCAGGGTTGGAGAGAGGAGTGTCCTCCTGTTCCTGCTTCTCCTCCCCGTCTTGTTCCTCAGCACCTGATTATCAGGCACCCACAGGAGCCTCCAGGGCAGCGAGCGGGACCACCTCGAGGAGGTCTACCCTCAGTTTCCCCAAGGCGGAGAGGGTCCTTTTGAGTACGAAATGTGGACTAATGACAGCGACTCAGATTAGGAACGACAGCCGTGTTTGTGACAGGACTGGAAAACTAATCCTTAAATGAAAAGCATTCATTTAGTGCTTTGTGGCTCAGGAGATACAGCGGGTCGTCCACTAATTGGAGGGTCGGTGGTTTGATCTTCGGCTCCAGCTGCATGTCGAAGTGCCCTTTTGGCAAGACACTGAACCCCAAATTGCTCCTAATGGCTGTTCCATCGGTGTGTGAGAGGTTCTGTGAATGGCATAGAAATATTGTGGGGCACATCATAGGTTTGGATTGCTGGACTGATGGGCAGGTTGGCATGGCAGCCTCTGAATGTGGCATGTGTTGTAAAGTGCTTTGACTGGTTGATAGATTTTGTATCAGACACAGAGAGATTTCTCAGACTTCACTGGATTGTCCAGAGCAGTGATGACATCATACTGCTTCAAGCCATCTTTACCAACTTCATCTTGATCTTGGAGCTTGAAGAAGTCATCCTGGTGTACCACACAGCAGTTGGGCAGGATCTGGGTCAGTCTGTTGATGAGGATGGTTTTCCCTCCATTGGTTACGCCGCCAATGCCAATGATGTACTTCATGTTTTTTCAGATTGCTGAAGTTTGTACAAAGTCGTTCAAAATGTCAATAAACTGGTTTGGGATCACAGTGAGCAGACGGGAGGAAAGCTTTAAATACCAGGGACACAGCAGGAAACATTAACTTCTTGATTCATCTACTATAAAACTGTAAGAACAATGTAAACAATATAACAAGAAAAAAACTCAACAGTTGAATTTTTACCATTGCACAAAGGGATATTGAAACTGCACAGTTGAATGATCCTCCACCTGAGTCAAATAATATGAAATTGATATCACACCTGGAGAAATATCGATATCGCGAGGTTGGTGCTTATTTAATCGTTCAGAAATGATTAATCTCACTGTGTTGTACTTTAATGTATTTTTCTCTAGAAGGTGTAGATGGTTAAACCAGACAAAGGTAAGTACAAACTTAATGACACCTACACATCTTAATCTTATTAACCAGTAATTTAGAGATTGTTTATATTACTCACTCTGTTGTTGCACATCTATCTTTATAGGCTCTGCATCAGTCCCCCCGTGAGTAGCAAAGAAGTGGAAGGGAGAGGCTCTACATCCAGGATTTTCGTGATGACACAGAAGATCCAGACCAGATTAGAAGGGTGGATCCAGCAGGACCAGCTGCTGGTGGTCAGCTTTATTCAGTGAGCTAAGTCAGTGATCCTCATACAGACATATGTGCAATATACTGTATGTTATAGGAACTTTCTTGGGTGTTATTCTACTGTTTAGAACATCTATACAAATTCAAAAAGATAGCTACCAGCAATGCAAAGGTTGAATAGTTACAAAATGTATTCATGACTTGTTTTTCTGTTTCACAGGGCAGGGTGAGTCTGTGTCTTTGGTTTTGCCGGAGCAGCTGAGAGTGGATGTCAAACAACCAAACAACCCAGAAGACTCAGCAGACCACAGAACCACTCTCAGCACACTACTCACTTCCATGCACCTAAACACTGTCTGAAAACCCAGTGAATACATTACAGCCCTCCTGCCCCTCCACCCCAACCAACGAGACGATGAGGAGCGCCCCAGCACGACCACACAAGTGGGACGCTCCTCACACACGTGTACATAGGAAGCTGTTACCACCTCTTTGCCTCTTTGGATACTGTATATACAGTATGCATATTGTTTATCTTCTGAATAGTACAATTCAATAAATACGACATTCAAGCTGTGAAAATGCCTGAGAGCCTGATTGCAAGGTAACAGTTGACACACGGTATGTCTGTGCAGGTGGAGGACATGGCTGCACTTGAAATACAGAAAAGTGTACATCTTTGGGTTCAGTCTATCCACAGAAAAAGATTTTATAGAGTTTATAATAAAATGCTACATTACCTTTTAGAATATTGTACATGGAATAGTTCTTGTATTATTATTTGCAAGTAGAAGAGTTGATATTCAATATTAAAAAGGTAAAACACCAGTGACATGTACCGTACATGGTGGCCATAAATGTGCATCCAGTAATGAAGTTTGATGTGGTGAAACAGTCTAAGGACATTGACAGTATCCATGACAGTACAGTGTCCCCTGGACATTAATAGCAAAGTAAGTACACAGATGTACCCTCTAGTTCATTTAAGGACCCTAAGTTTAATTTTATATGCATGTTTGTAATAAAATCACATAGGATTTAGGCTATAGAGTGATACAGAAGTCATCTTCCCTGAAATGTCCAGATAATAGAATAGGCACCCAGTAGTTAAAAAATAACTTTTATTTATTTATTTTACAAGTTATTTGTAAAAATCCGAGATTGTTACCCCCTTATTTCACATCATGTTTCCCAGTGCCTTCATATATACTGTACAGGTACACCATCAGTAGATTAGTAGTAGATTACACCGTAACTCCTGTACTGTAAATTGTGGGTTGTAATCTAAAGTGTGCCACAAATTTTCTTACCAATACTTTAAGGTTATATTTTAAGGTATATATATATATATATATATATATATATATATACACACAGAAATGGCCAAATCGGACAGGAAAGTCTATAAATGCCACACTGCTCGGGGAATCCGGAGAGCTGATAAACAATAGCTAACTTTTAATTTAGAGAAAAACGCAGATTGCTGTTTTTAAAAACATTGTGTATATTTTGGACAAGAGGGGATGTTTTTTTTTTACAATTTACATATGATTGTTTTAAAAGTAAAGAGCTTGAAGATAAGATGACTTGAGTAGAGGAGACATTAATAACTAGTGAAATATTCAAACTGAACTGAAGGGAAGTCCCATTAGCCCTATTATAATAATTATCTTTTTTTGTATTTTTCATATATTGTTTTCTCACTTCTTGTCCTCGCTTCACAACACTGGGTGGCGGTAATGCGCAGTTAACCTCTTAGTTAACCACCATAAAAGACAGAACAAGTCAAAGCGGAACCCAAACGCTTTACGGTGAAACTCGGATTTGTTTATTGGTGACACCGTGGGAACAGCTGTTTTGATCGGCTAGTTCCAAGCTACAGCCCCACTTGCTGGCTAACTTACATTGATCGAATTATATCACTATTTTCTCTCATTTCTTTGTATACTTCACTGGTAAGTGCGCCATTATCTGCAATAGTAAATGTTACTGTCGGTTGGATTCTCACTGTATTAAAAGTCAACGTCGGTTGGCAAGCTAATATTAGCCAACTGGGCAAATGTGAGTCTCCTGACAAGCTAACCTTCAATTTACTAAGCATTAATCCTAGACGTATAAAACTGACTTACAGGGGCCGACTAGAAATGTCTTTTTTTCAGCGTTGCTAACTTAAAATATACCGTTTTTATACGACATTGCTAGCACAAAATTGTGTGCTAATAACGTAACTTCGGACAGTTCTGTAAGAAAGGATCGTTAGCTTAAATGTCGAAAGTAGCCTGAAGTTATTCTAAAAAAAATGATGTTGGCTGCATGAGGCCACCAGCAAAACAAGACTTAAGACCTTTAAGGAAGTGTCGGTATCTGCTCTCCTATACAGCACATATCAACTCCACTCATCACTTACTGTAACTGGGCATCACGAAACCGTTCAAAATATGTCATGTGGCTACTGTTTGCTAGCAGTAACTTTATTCAAGTAACGTTTAACAGACTGAAGGGATTGGTCGATAACTGTTATGTCTGGATTGCATTTAAAAAAAACATGTCAAAGTTGTTTCGGCTTGTTGACAGGAGTGAAGTGTCAGAATGTCTAAGGTGTATAAGTATCTTATATCAAACCTCCCAGGCTGACTGGATCCTGCCACCATGGAGCCTGCCTGCCGTAAAGACAAGTCAAAGCTGAACTCCACCCCCACCAGAGGAGACAGAGCCAGACAGAAGTCTGCACAGCAAGAGCTCAAACAGCGACAGAGAGCAGAGGTGACAGACAGCACTGTTTTTAAACTTGGCACTCATACTGCACTCCTATTCTCTAAGAAACTTAATTCTAGTAGTGTATTATAGGTAACATTACTCCTCAGTCTTGTATTACCAATTGTGCCTTCTGTCTTACTTTCTGTATTTACAGATTTATGCGTTGAACAAGGTAATGACGGAGTTGGAGCAGCAGCAGTTTGATGCCTTTTGTAAACAGATGCAGTCACAAGGAGAATGATGTCTGTCTGCCTTCCCCTTTCACCTGGACCAGGACCGGTCACCTCCAGAAACACCATGTGCGGACACTATTAAGGACACACAACCAAACACTCATACTTGAGGCTTTTACACACCAGGAATGCCACAAATGAACAAGACGAATATGCAAAATACTTGGATGCGAATATGTCACTTCAAAACTGCTGATAGCTGCTCCAATATGCGATTTTGCGACATAGGTATATAACCACATTACTGCAGACCGAGCAGGGCAGGGACTGGTAGAAAAACAGGGCTATCTTGCAGAGTTCCGAGACGGCGACCGGGATCTGTGGAGTCGCACTGCATCACTGGCAGGTAGAGAGAGGTCACATTCACCAGGTCATCTCAGCTCACTGTCCCAGGGCTCCAGTCCGGTCAGTAATTATGTATTAATAAGTTCGAACACCACTAACCAATCGAGGAAGAGGTAGATCAGCTCTCATGTTCTGCGAGGTAAAATTACTTTTCATCAAAGTATTCTGGGGGATTTGAAGAGAGCAGCAGTCTCACTGTGCAGGGAGCAATGTCACATTGTCTGTATAATTTAGTGTCCTTCGTCATATAATACAGGGTGATGACAAACATATAAAATCAGCAGGTCTACCATTTGTGTTGTACTATGTGACATGATTGGTTGTTGCCTTAATTTGTGGTGCAAAAGTTCAGAAAAATCGACCTCGTTCAGAAAGAAAATGTAGCTTTTTCACTGTGTAATATTCACCTTCTGTGTGCAAACACTCTCAAAGACATCAGCTCGGAAAAAACCATTGACCTGCGAATCATTGGCATGAAAGCATCGCCTCCAGTGTGTAAAAGCCTTGAGACAATAAGACATTCATTCAATAAGACAATCTTGGTTCGGCTGACTCTGAAAGCTGTGCTGTTAAAAAAAGATGATCTGATTTTTAACTGAAAGCAGACAGAAAGCAGAGTTTCATATTTCCTAAGGACACATCAGTACCTGGTATGTCCTGTGCTTAAACATCAGCCTTTGTTACATTAATGTAAAATTAATATGAGCTCATATGCTCTTATTTTACAGTCAAAATTCAAATGTACTTTTTTTGAGAGTTAATTGAAATTGATCTGTTCAAACACAGATCATAAGCTGTTTATTAAGTCCTTCCTGTGCTCAGGAAGGGCAGATGTTATCAGTGTTGTCAGCTGGTCAGAGACCTATCACTTAAGGCTCAGCTGTATAACCACTGGGATGTGTGTAGATGTAAATAAAGCTGCATTTTGATCATTACAGACCCCAGACAAAGAAACTTCCAGTATGCAATGAAGCTTAAACAATCAAGCTGAACACTACCTACCCATGTGTATTTGTTAGTGACAGGCGGATGAAGCCCTCTAAGCTTTGGTGCTTTCTTTTGGTTTGTGCCAACAATTGATTTGTAGTTTTGGGGCTTTAGACTCAGTGAGCAGTTACAGCAGCCCTTCAAGATCGGAGCCAAAGCACTGCAACACCTCACTGGTTTTACATGTTCAGTCTCATGGCTGCAAGAAGAGAAAAAGTTAATGTGTTATTTATTCAATCGTAAGACGCTTGTTCAGTTGTGCTGCAGTAAATGCACATATTATTGTGCAATGCTTCAGTAAAATAATGATTTACTGTTTGATCCAAAAAGCCTAAACATAAAATATTTTTAGAGACAAATTATGAATGTACCTTATTGGTGTGGTTTGGATCCAGTGTCCACTGAAAGCCCCTGTATTGTTTAAATGAGACACAATGTAGTGATCCGAGATCTGATATTCATTGAAATATTGCTTTTATTGTCTTATTATTTGGATCAGGTGGAAATGTTCCCATATGTACATCTTCATAGTTTACATGGTCTCAGTTATTTTCCTCTCTTATTATCTCACCAAGGTGTGAATCACTTGAGCATATCGTTCGTTATCGTATATTGTTTAAATCAACAACATTTTTTTTTACCTTTGTCACTGAGGCTGCCATTTGGGATTGCATTGCTAACAGTTCCACAGTTAGGTCACATCTTTATTGACTAGCCATGATAAAGATAAATATTAGACTAAATGCCAGCTGCTGTTGAATGACCGCAGTTCTCAGCTCTCAGCCTCAGACATTGATGCTGAGTAGGAAGAGCAGAACAAGAGGTTGTTTTATAATGACCCATAACCTTAGCTTAATGTAGCTTCAAAACAGGCAGTTCTCTTAATAAACCAGTGTTAATGGTGCTCACTTTGAACAATGTCAGTGAGGCTATGCCATGCTAACTGGCCTCTATGAACAATATTGCATTTTATTGTCACATTCACATGTTTTGTCATCTAATGGCAACTTCTGTTTGTCTGGTGATGACTGTAAAACATTTATATTGTTTAGTTCAGTGTATCATCCACTTTCACTTATGCAATTTTAATTTAATGAAAATAAATGCCTTTTTTTTCTTAAATGTGTGTTTTTATGTGAGAGTGTCTGCTTGCTGTCCACATTCTATGGTAAAATTTTAAAATAATAATAATAATAATATGAATGTACTTTTTTGATGGCAGGACTTTTGCTTAAAATACAATACTTAGACAATGTTACTTTTACTTAAGTAAATAATCTGAGTGCTTTTCCACCACTGTTTATTGGGGAAATGAAACTATTAACCACTCATAATGATATAGGGCCCCAACCAGCAACTGTCAAAAGCCAAAAAGTTGGGTAACCACTGGTTTAATCTAAAAAAAAAAAAGATTTATATTATATGAGTTTATTGTATTTGTTTTTTTTAGTAAAGTCTTAATCTGGAAACAAACTAGTAAGGAGCAGCTGTCAAATAAATGTAGAGGAGTAGAAGTAGAAAGTATTTGAAAATGGGAAAACTAAATAAATGTTCTTACCAGTTGTCACTTTCCAGACAGAAAGCCATTGTGACCATTTGTCTTGTTGAGAATAACAGTCTGCATACTCTCCGCCTCACATCTTCAATCACTACGGTCAGTTTCTTGTAGTTGAGGACAAAGCACAACCACACACACAAATACACTGAATGCTGTGTCTACAGCCACGATTCAATCTTGGGATGAAGGATTATCACTTTCAGTTGATTAGATCTTTAAATAAAACAGGCAATGGTGTATTTATCAATTTATTTCATCCTTATAATTCCAATTTGAAAGATACACCACTTGACTGCTTACAACATCCCTCTCCACCAAACACATGTAGTTTAATTCCAGGGTAAGTCAGTGTGCAGGGGTTGTAGTTAACAGATCATCATTAATGACTGGGTTGCAAGCAGTAATTTTAATGGGATTAGTAAAGCTGCCAGGCCACCATGATGGTGTTGATTGTAACTGTAGTCTTCATAGCAGCAGCTTGTTTCCACAGCATGAACAGCATTGTGTATGATACAGAGGTATAGGCTAAGTGCATAACGCAAAGCTGGTCCTCTTGAAACCTTGAAACTGACACTCCACTCTGTGAGTCTGGAGCCTTTCTGTTACTCCACCTCACTCCTTCAGTATTCCTGACTCCGTGGTTTTCGTTCTCCTTCAATTCTTTTGTTTACATCTCGACAGTAACAGAGCTCCCAGTGACACGGACTCCAAACCAACCGTCCCAGAACTTGGTGTCTTGTCCCCCGTGTTCGAAGGAGATATGGCGCAATCCAGGGCCGTATTCAGAAAATGAATGGCTGACCTGGAGTTCAAACAGAGAGAGAAAACCACTGTGATGTGAACAGTTAGGTGTGAGTGAACAAGACTGTCCTCCAAAGAAGACTGACAGCATCCGTCATCGCAAGTGTCCCAAAACAACTTGCGTTTAAATTAAGTGACATTTTTCAAGACAGTAAGTACAACAATAGTAGAAGGAGACAAACACATGGTGAGTTAAAGTTATTTGCCGAGGACAGACGCTGTTTTTCGTGCGGAAATGAGATGAAGAGTTGGTAGGACAGACAGGAGGACAGACACTTTTATACACATTTATAACTGCGGTATTTTTTTCCTCATATAAGTTGCCAAAGACACTCCCAGTTCCTACGGTACTGTTGTTTGGACCTGTAACGTTGCTTTGTGAGTCATTTCTCTATATTTTGTTGCTCCGCGCCGCCGGCTTATCCGTTCACACTGGTTCGGTTCGCCAATGCCGCAGCAAAATTTCACCCCTCACCGCATCTGAGACTTTCACACAGAGCAGGATGCGGAGAATTGGCGCAGGATCCCCGCACGCAAAGGGCAGTGTGAATGGGGCTAGTATCACAATGCCATTTGCCATTCATCTGATGGAGATAGAAAAGCATGGACACTCCAAATTCGTTCACATTTTCACGCTATCAATTAAGTGTAAAAATAGAAAGAACACTGCTTCATTTTCCGGTCACTAGAGATGATTTATAGGCTAACATTAGCTACCTGTGCTCCTACCCTGCCAGTCTGCACTGATATTATAGGAGAGGTACCAAGTGCAGCAACTTGGCTGCTGGAATTTAGTGTTGAAATACATCAAAATATGAGACTGTCATGGTCAAATCACCAATAAAAATGTAAGGTTGGCTAGTTAGCTGGTTAGCTACCTCAGTTTGGAGGGCCATGTAGCTCTTACAACTCGCCCTACCCCTCTATCCCAGCAGGCTTTGGGACACCCTACCCTTGAAACGGAGAGGTAGGGCTATATGGTAGGGGCAAGGGGTGCACTGGGTTCGGGCCCGAGTGTACAGTTTATTGCCCTCTCCATGTACCTGTTTCCACGAGCAGTCATCAGTGTCAGGTTCAAGAGTCACTGGTTTAGGTTTGAACTCCTGTATGACCTCGTGATTCTCATCCAGCAGACACGCAGCCATTTGGTAGGTGCAACCACAATCTGTCCTCCCACAGTACCTGCAGGAAGAGTCACTCGTTAATCAGTGGCACTAGTCACTAGCAGAAGGGGCTTACATGCACATCAGTCCACCTCTGTCTTACCAGTCTTCCACTGTGACGGTAGGCTGAGCATCCAACTGTTCAGAGCTGTAGCCCTCCGCTAATAGGTCGATCACCTGCCTCTTCAGACACAGCCTACGATACACAGTTTGTCAGGATTTTGCATGGGATTTATGTAAACAGTCAACTCACTTTGACATTAAATGAAAGTATGAAACATATGAGAAATAATGAAACACACAGAGATAGTGAACAGTATTTATATCTTCGATGCACAGTCGAACTTGTGCACCCACTTCAGACAGCAGCTACAGTGAAGATTCTGAGCTCAATGGACCCATTTTACGTTTTATCATTTTTTTGGGTTGTTTAGTCCCCATCTTCAATTGAATGCTGCAACCCTGATTTGCTGTGGAGCTCCACAAATGTTTTGTGGACTACGATACTTCACCTGAACATCCATTGGTACAGGGGTATTAGATAAAGACATAACTTTTTGGTGAACCTTTCCTTAAAAAGAGAAATGGTTGGAATCAAAGACGTCACATACAGTAGTAAACACTCACTCAAACGAGGTTACAAAGTATTTGGACACTCCGTCGATGCAGAAGTCGTAGCCACAGTCTCCTGGCATGTCCTCCACCTTCCACTGACTCCCTCCGTTCTCCGTCAGGTCCCAGAATTCCAGCTGCTCTGGGGGAGAAATGCAAGTCTCAAGCTGTCAATAGCAGCATAATGCATCAATCTCAAAAGGACTGAATATTTAGAAATATGCTATCAGTTTCATGCTGAGAGTTTCTTGCTGATAACTCTGTTTGAAAGAGGGTACTGCCAGGAGATGTTGCGCTCTACAGGTGCTGGTGTAGGCAAATAATGTTTGGACAGAGCCAGTCTAGGAGTTTTCTTTTGATAAATCATAAATTTCACCTTTACGTCACTTTACCTTTTTTAATGTGTCCAACTGATCTAAAAACACCCACTACAATTGTGCTTCTCAACCTTGGAATTGATCATGCTAATAGGCCAGCTAGAAAAATGGGTCAGTATATCTGGTGTAGCTCTAAACTGGACCCATTTATTTTCATTGTATATGCCTCCCTTCTGTTACTCCATCGGTCATTTTGGTCATGTTGTATCACTGTTATACTGACGATACTCAACTCTGCTTATCTGTTCAGCCCAGTGATGCCTCTGGGTCACACCTCAGCTCATTTGCCAAAATCATGGCTACCAAAACGCCCGTAACACTGCAGCTTTTTCATCTTAATTAAGATCGAGACTTCATTCTCATATCTCTAATTGCTAATCGGACTATAAACAATAAGCCGCACAAGCCGATATCTGCTTCAAAACATTGGTTGTTGCCCCCAGTTACCACCATTTACATAGTGGGCAATCCTCCATGAAGAAAATGACATCTTACCTTCCCCATAGGGATTCTTCAGCAGGTTTCTGGTCATGATTGCAGTTTATACAGAGAAGACAGGGTCTGCACAGGAGCAACAGGAAACAACAGCATAGATCAATAATAGTCTGCAGTTTCTATCGGACTTTCCAGATCCCATCCAACAATACCACTAATGGCTTGGATTAATTCCAAACTCGATCTGCAGCTAAACCACACACACCCATGCATAATAGGGATCACCTTACAGTTAAGGACAGATTTAGACCAACTGAAATGTTTGATACAATAAAAGACTACTACTGACAGACACAGTGTTGGATCCAGTGGGAATGAAGAGGTTAAAACCAGGCCGGGTCGCTTCTACAGATTCCAAACCCAAACACTAATACCCTGTCTGCTGATTCACAGCACAACAGATGAGGCAAAAGTCCCCCCTCTGTACACGCTGAATAGGAGGTGTCACAGAGGATCAACCAGTCATCAAACATACATCAGTCAGCAGGAAAACACTCTGGGATAACATGTTGCCATAGAAACCAATGGTTAAAGGGGCTGTTTGGGACTGTTGTCCTGAGCTAGATACCAAAATGCAATTTACTATAAAGATTGTATACTGTAGGAATTACTGTATATATTTTGTTACTATTACCTCATGTATAGATATCAAATCAACCCCCACCCAAATATTACTGAAGTTCAGGTGGTTTTCATCAGTTTTCAGGTTTTGTGACAATAAAAAAGTCACAGTAATCACTATTTCACAGGAGAGAATTGTAGGTCTATGATATCTCAAGATTTTCATGCATTAACACGAATTAGTTGCATATTTGTCCTGCATTTCACAGCTCACCGAGGCTCCATTCTCAAACAGCTGAGTCATCTGACCCTGCAGTCTCAAAGTCGTAAGCATAAAAGATGCAGCACACGCACATTAATGTCATGCTCTGCTGTGAATGACGCACTCCAAATACATAAGACAGCCAACGTGTTACTCACGGCTAGGGGGAGGCAAGTGCAGTCTTCTGTTTTGTTTGTCTTTCTCTCTGACTTTCACTTGAGCTCCTCTGCAGGACAGCGCCCTCGTGACAGTGTGGCTTTTATAGCCAGGCAGCACACCGCACAAACACCCAGAGAGTGAGAGAGGAAGGGAGGGAGGGAGAGGAGGAGGAGAGACACAAAACACCTAATCTGCAGGTTGGGAGGGAGCATCCATCCAGCGGAACTCAGCAGAACCACACATGCACACACTCAGCACAAATGTCAGCTAGAGCCAAAAACACGTCAACACCAACAGGAAACAGTCAGTGCTCCGCTTTAAAGGGCATCATTTATATGCTCAAGTGAAAAGGCTGAACATAAATACCAAAGAAGCACGGAGTTCAGCCAGTCTGTGCATTTCATTAAGCTTAGAGTTGCTCTCTGCTGCACATAAATTTTTTATCACATCTCTCACTGAGATTTAAATGCTCACAGTGTATAGCTGCGTGTGTGAATCTATATTTGGATATTGTAACTTTTGTCCTCTAGCTCTCTGTGATGTTACAGTAACACTTAAATTACAACAGGAAGTTTTACTTTTTTGCTTCTAATATGTTGTTATTCTTTTCCTTTATGGGTTTTATGTGTATGTGTATGTACCCCTTTGACCTTGTGAAAAAAAAGGAAAACATTATGTGGTGAACTTATTTGTCCACACCTCTGACTGAGCAGAAGCCAGGTGATGACTTCATGGTGTCTGTCTCCTTCATCCCAATCTTACTGTCAGAAAAGTGTTAAAGGAAGAGTTTGTCATCTAAACTGATATGCTTTATCACTGTCTGGCTGATAAATAGATGATTGAACACTACTCTAATGTTGAAGTAAACATGTATGTAACTGTGATCATACCCTCTCACTGAAGTTACATAGTGCAGAAACAATGACAGGGGTGGAGTAGCTGAGACAGAGACACCATTCACACTATTACAAGACACTGAACCATCAAAATGATTCTGAAGCTGTTATTTTAAGGTAGAATAGTTACATAATATTGCTTTAACTTAGCTTGGCACAAAGACTGGAAATAGGGGTTAACAGGAAGTCACTGCTTCCAGTCAAGAAACAGTCCAGCACATAAAACCCATAAATTGCTGTTTTTACACTGTACTTCTAAATTAAATCTTAAAATAAATAAATAACCAATAGATATAACAGAATCTCATACCAGCTAGGTGGCAAGACTGCAAAGGATGGACTGAAGTCCAAAGTCAAGCCAAGTTCTGATCCAGCTAATTACCAACTCAGCAGGCTCCTATAGTGGTCCATTCTAAACATCAAATCTGGGTCATATTCACCACTTTGCTGGGGCTGTTGTTGACTGTGTGGTTGTAGTAACAAGTATCCACCTGCAGAGGGCGGTAATAAACCACCAACCCATTTGACTGAGTAGAGCAATACATATTTTTGATTACTAAATACAACTGTTGTTGAATAGTGAACAAAATATCGATTTAGAAAGAAAAAAAGCTAAATCCACATGTATTTTCCTTGGAAGTGGCACCCTTAATTCCAACATACAGTATGTCATGTCAATAGCAATGGGCTCCGTTTTATTTTGTTTACTTACGACTCGCACTGGAATAAAGTTTTGGGTGGGTATACAAAATAAGGCTTTATTCTGGGCCACAACACCAAAGGGTCATAACACAATGAATACACTTCATACATTACAACATACACAAAATACCTCCCAATATGGGAGAGGAATAATTCAAGTTCAACATTGCAGTTTGATCAGGATTGTCCTGCAGACAGTACAGTACAACAGTCAACAACCAATACGACAACGTTGTGCCATAAATAAAAAGTGGTGTATAAATCGTACAAAAGCAGGAATTTCAAGAAATGTCAAACATTAGGATTGCAAACATGGCTTAAAACACATCTTTTAGGAATGAAGAAATACTGTAGCTTTAGTGCCTTTTGCTGGAAGTGCATATTTCCCTGTATTGATCTGGGTTGTAAAGTTTGGATCTTTTCCTGGTCGACATGAGGAGTATTCTTCCAACAAACATTCTTCTACAGGGATAATCTTCTGTGGAACAAATCCTTGTCGCTGCTCTGTCTGAAGAAGCTTCATAAGTCTTGCTCTGATTGTACAAATTCATGTCCAAAACAACAGTGTATATTCAACTGCATGACCCTTATACTTTCCTGCTTTGGCATTTTAGTGCAGCACCAGATATTGTGTATTCCAGTGATACAGCACCCATAAGTGTCCCTTCATAAATGGGTTGCCTGCTTATCGTGAGCAAGTTTCCTTATTTGTTTGGGAATGTGATAATTATTCCAGTTCTTTGGAACAGCTGCAGTTGAGGCTCCTTCTTGGATCTAAGCTTCAGAGGACGCCTGGGGTTTCAGCTGGGCCTTCTCCATGGTCGTACCATATGGATCTGACCTTTTGAAGAACCCCATCTGGAGGGGAACATGGAGAGAGGAAGATCACATACAGATCAATCTGACACAAAAATCTGTACTGTAAGAGGAGAAATCTCGAGAAATTAATGTTCCCTTTCTCTTTCATGGTTACTCTCACTAAGGTTTCTGGTTTACAGAAGCCTCACCAACTCCTCCTATAGAAGAGCAAGACACCCAGGCTGAACCAAGAAAAACCTTTACAGATGACAAGGCTGCCTCTTTTGTATTCATTTAGTGTCTTTTTCTTCGTGGACATTTTGCATCGTTTTTGGATGCTCCGTTTCTTTCAGTGTGGATATTTATTGTCTCTTTGTGATTGTTTCTCTGTGGTCATTTTGCATTTGTGTTTTTTGCGGTGGTTTTGTGTTTCAGTAGTCATTTTTCGTCTCTTCATAGTAGTTTTATAAATCTTTTTGGTCATTATGTGTCTCTTCGTGATCATTTTTCATCTTTATATTATTTTACGTCTCTCTGTAGTTGTTTTGAGTGTCTTTATAGTCTTTACATTTATATATCGCGTTTGTTGTGTTGTGTTGTGTCTGTGTATTCATAATGCATCCCCTTGTAGTCCTTTGGCGTCTCTTTGAAGTCGTTTTGTGTCTTTTTGTATTGGTTTTGTTTTTCTTTGTAGTAGTCTTTGCGTCTCTGTAGTTATTATGAGTTTCTTTGTAGTTGTTTTACATCTCTTTGTAATCATATTGTATCTCTTTGTAGTCTTTCTGCATCCCTTTTAAGTCCTTTTGCATCTCTATGTTTTTTGTGTCTCCTTGTTGTCATTTTGTGTTTTATTGTAGCCTTTTTGCATCTCTATATTCGTATTGCATCTTTGTTTTTTTTGGTTTTGCAGACCTTTTTAGTAAGGTTGCATCTATTTGCATTTGCACTGCATCTCTACTGAGTCAGTTTACTCAACATGTGTATGCAGGTGGAGATAACGATTAACATAGCTGTCAAAAAGTGTGTCTTTTAGTCCTTGTGGTAACATTAACTAACCCCTATTTTAACATTTTAACTTAAATGTCAGAAACTGGTATTTTCTCTGGTAATTGTATAGGCAGAGTTATTTATCAGCGTTTTACCTTGTATAGTAGATATATGAGCAGGGCGAGTAATAGCAACCCAGCTAGAATAGCCAGGATGATGATCCACACTGGAACATAGAAGAGACTGTCTGGCTTGTTCCACAACACAGCTGTCACCACCTGAACAACAGAAAATCAGATGAGCCTCGGTAAATTTGGACCACCTTTCACTGACACTCACATGTAAATAAGCTGAAGTTTACAAGCTCATGATATTTATAAGAAACCACAAAAAAATTTTGATGAAGTTACCTTTTTGGATCCCGATGGCTTGAGTTTTGGAGGGATAGAATAAGGCATCCTGTTCACCTTGTACTGAATGGAGCACTCCAGAACATATTGCTTATAAGCCCTCTGTGGACAAGCAAAAGGTCATTGGAAAAAGAAACATGTTAATAAGGTTCTTAACTGATAATTCCACTAATTTTATCCTAAAGGAGGTCCAGTGTGTAGGATTTAGGAGTAGAGACATTATATAATATTCATAATAAGGTTTTCTTGAGTGTGTAATCACCTAAAGCTAAGAATCAGTGTTTTCATGACCTGAAGTCAAGTCAAGAGGGAAACAATCGAGGCAAACCAACCCCTCAAAATTCTCCCAAATCTTGAATCACATAAAAAAAAATTCAGACTTTACGGCATTGAAACACTGTACTGAAACCCAGGCAGACCAGAATGCCATGTTGTTATTATAAATGCTATGAGTGCTAATGTACTGGAATGGAGTAGAATTTATCAGTTCTACAAAATATAGGCAATCAATCAAACATCCTGATGTTCAAGCGTCCTGTCTAAGCCCCATGCTGTTGACTACATACTAATTCTGCAAAGATTTTCAGTATGCAGCGTGGTCATACTGATAATATTACAATCAAAAGGTGACTGTATGCATTAAACATGTATAAGGATGTTGAGGAGCCCCGAACAGGTGACAGAAAAGTAAAAAAAAAAAAAAAAAGATGATCGTAAGAAGTCTCCAGGAAGATGCAGGTACACAAAAAAGTCCCACTGAAGTACATTAATTTATTGTATTATATTTGCAAACATATACTGTGAAATAGTAGGTCTATACAGTGTAGTAAATACTGTATAGGATTAACATGTAGTATGGAGTTGTAATGTTGTTTAGTGACCTGCCCAGCAGAGGGCAGTATGAGAACACAGATTATCTGACTTTAGTTGTTTCTCATCTGCTCTGTGTTTTCCTCTTGACTGGAGCTTCCTGTACTAACAGATATGAGTAACACAGCAGAGCAGTGTGTCCTGTAGTCTCACCTCGATGAAGGTTTCAGCCCAGATTCTGGAGCGTACGGTCAGGATAACGCTGGCTCCTCTCTCCAGCAGCCCAACATCACACTGCAGCTGCCAGCACTCCACTGCAGAGCACGTCTACAGAGGGACGGAGCCACGGTCAGACACACAGCACACAGATAATGAAGCATTCAGCACTATTTCTTTTTCATTTATGACTGAGCTGCCAGATATTGTCCTAGAAGTCTCACAGCCAGAACAATTTGGTGGACTTCTTCCAATATCCGCATTAATTTTGCCTTCATGATATATTTTTGAAAGCTCTTATATATCCATTTAAAAAGATAAATCCATGCTGCATCGAAATAGAGACAACCCAGTGTAGTATTCATTTTAAAAATGTAAATACTAAAGGGGTAGACAGTAGATACATAGTAGATGTGACAGGCTGATATATCGGTCTTTGATCGAGTACTTACTGCACTTATATTGGTAACAGCGTAAATGTCAGCCAGTAAGTTAAAAGCATATCAATAATGGAAACTATGTCTGAAGTGATTTAGAAAGGGTCATCATGATGTAATATGTCCACCACGGCTGTGGTGTAGTGGTGTCTTGGCAGAAGGGTCCAGTGTGGCTCACTGGAACCACAGCAGGCAAGTCATTTGTTCCTTGAGTCTGTCCCTAAGAGAGAGCACCTCCCCACACTTGGTGCAGTTTTACAGGGGCACTTATTTTGCCTTAGAGGAGGCACTACCTTAAAGACTAAAGTCAGGGAAAAGTATCCTGTACACAGCAAACACATTACTTTGCATGAAACATTGTACACCTGGTACACCTCTGCACCAGAGTAAAATGTCCAACTCAGTAAAAACCAACAAATCTCAGTGATTCATATCAGGAGTTTATGTTTAAATTGTGTGGTTATGTTTTTAAAAAGTACGATCAGCTGATAAATCATCAGCAGATTTTTTGAACTCCTATCAATATCAGTCAAAAAAAGCATCAGAAGTTAGGCTGTAATAGAAATTGTCCTCCATTAGGAAAGTCATTGCCACAGTCAGTGCAGTCCACAGCAGTAAGCAGAGCAACATATACTCTATGACCAGTATCAGTAGCCTTTTTCACCCAATAAAAGCTTTGGCACACAGGAAGTGATTTTACATTTTTGCTGGCGGAAACAGTACTATTACATTACATGTATATTACATTTGCAGGAGCGGTGGCTATCTTTGGTACATTAGTAAGCACTAATTCATTTGGTGTTTTGTGCACCACACCCTCCAGTCATTTAGGGCAGCACTTTGATCTATGATCTATTCATAGGACTTCGTTCCAACAGACATAAGGGGCAGCATGTCACCAGAGTAACCTTCAACTGCTGCTCTGTCTGCCTGGACTGGGACCACGGATCATAGGGGGAATCATCACGTACAGTGGGGCTCAGCTCAGTCGGGCTTTATTATTATTAACAAGATAATTTGGCTCGTCTTAGTTTGGTAAAAGAGGAACATGAATTCAGATGGTGTACGGTTGTATTTTTTTTGTTTGGTAAGGAAAACATATGTGAGTGTATCTCCTTTCTGGACATTTGTGAGTTTATTGTGCTCGTTAAAACACTAAAATCTCACCTTTAGTCAGACTATCGCTTCTTGAAGTAGGCCACAAAGTGGTATTACAAGACAAGGCAAGGTTCTATCTGGTTAGCATGCTAACTTCAGTAGACACAGTACATACAGTAGACATCTTTGACATAACATCATAATTGTTGTTTCTTCACACTGTTTTCTTTAATGTTTTAAACCAAAATTGTGACCATGTCTGACATCTTGCTCCTTTAATCGTGTTTGGGTGTCTGTAGGCGGACCTCATTTTGTTGTTTCAGCCATGGTGGATATCACTAACATGGCTTGTTACATGTCTTCTCAGTTCATTAATTTTATTAAAACGCTGAAAACCAGTCTAGATTATCACTCCTTTAACACATGGAACGGTTTTAGCTAAATAAATCTGATAACATGTTTTAAATGTTTATTTTGCATAATAGGCTCTGGGTTCCAGGACACTGTCAGAAGTCAGTCACTTCAGATTGGTTGTAATTCTAAAGTAATTTCAATGCATTCAGCATTCAGCTTTCAAAAACTGAAGCTTGGAGGTTTGGAAGCAACTTCAACATGTGGTTAGATTCTCTAGTTTAAAAGATGATTCATTAAAATACCATGAAAGAGATTAGCTGGCAAACATTACAGTAAGTGACGCAAGCTGCACAAAAGCAACCCACTAAATCAACAAACTAATTAACTTCATCTCACAAATAATTACAGCCAGCAGCAGGAGAGGTTGACCAGAGCTCATTACTGCAGATCTATTTCCTCTGTTGAAAGAAATAATCTCATTATCATTTAAATCTTTTTCAAGTTCGGAGGCCGGAGCTACCTCCTCCCACAATCTGACTGGACTTTATTTGGTTTAGGTTTATTACATGCGTGTTGAAAGCCCACTCAGGGGACTGAAACACAGGACACTTCCACACACTAATGAAAACACAGTCCCGTAAGAAATCCAGTGGGACTGAACGCCCAACACAAGAGCCACTGACTATATTTAAGAGCCTCTGTTGTGGTGCGTTTGGAAGAGCGAACCACTCTACAGACTCACGTCACCTCCACATGCTGAGTCAAGCAGGAAAGAGAAGGAGTAGAACAAACACCCCCTGTGGTCTTTATGGGACACATGAGTGAACTGTTCTTTCCTGATGAGGAACAAATGTTCTCAACAAGTTAAAAAAAGAAAAAGGTGAATCCATCGAAAATGGACTGCAGTTTTCAAATATCTCCGAGTGATTTGTCTGCAGTCACGTTGAATTGTGGGTAATGTAGGTTTCGACAAGGAAGAAGAACGTGGTTGTGCTGCATCAATTCTGGCCTATTTTTCTACTGTCCTAGAAAACATATTCTCTTTTATTTATTACAACTATATTTCCTTTTCTTTGTCTCACCAGGTTTCCTTGATCAGCCAAAAGGTCTCTGTACAGCTCCCTCCTCTGTATGTGATGCTCAGTGCTGGATTTCAGTGATGAGGGACCCTCTGCTGCAGGAGGCTGGAGCTGCAGACATAAAGACATTAACAGAGTCATTAACAAACACAATCAAATGTTCAAGGCCAGGAATAGACCGAGGATAATGACCTCACCATGGCAACTAAGCTGTTTGTGTGTGTTTGTGTGTGTGTGTGTGTCCTCACCTTGAGTTTCAGTGCATTGAAGGTGTGTCTTGGGGAGCAGCTGAGCGGGCCCTCAGTGAGCACCTCTACAGGGTAGAGCAGCGGGTGGCCGTGAGCCCTCAGAGGACACCTCACCTCTAATGTCGACTGGCTGACCACACTGGGACCATTATTCACCAACTGGAACAGAGACAGAGTTACAACTTAGATGCTGGTTCTGAAAACACAATATTAAAAAAACAGAAAAAATTTGTTCTGCACTCTACAAAGTATGTCGGGAGGGTTTGTAAGAAATCTGGGTGTACCTCATAGACCTGCTGAAGCTCAGGGCCGATGTCCTGCTCTTCTCTCAGACTCTGACTAACACTCCAGTTGGGAGGGGGGAAGATGACTTTGTCTGGGAGAGAAACACTGCAACAGAAACACAGAGAGGGACCACTATGATGAGCCTGATTATATGATGGTAATGTAATGTAGTGGAAGACTCGGCAATGAAGCCTCACCCCTGCAGAATGACATCAGCCATCGCAGCTACCTGCAGCTCGTACAGCACCACCTCACTCTCTGAGTTATTTGCATTTTTACTAGAACAGAAAGACAGAGACAACATTTATTAACAACCTGATGAAAGTGTCAAATGTTATCGTCAAGATATCAATTAATAACTGCTAAATTAGATGTAAATAAAGGATTTTAAGACCTTAAAAAAACAAAATAAAAACATGCTGCTTCAAAATCAGTTAAACATTATAACTGCATAACATTGTGGGATCATCGAGACGTGCTCTGACAAGCACTCGCAGACACCTCACATGAACCGATCTCACATTACAGTACTTGACTCACTAAAAGGTGACCTACCTTCGTATTTGGAGCTCAAACTCCACAGTTTTGTAAGTGTCCTTCAGTCTGGGCACAGTGAAGCGGAGGCCGGCCAATAACTAGGAAATGAACCAGAGAAAACATTTACAATTTATCCATGGAACATGACACATTAATCACGTAAAAATTACAAAGAAGTCTTACGTTTGTGTTACATTTATTTGTTCTTTTTTACTCTGCACTCAATAACTTTCCTACATTCCCTCCACAGCTTTCAGGAGATCTAAAAACAGCTTCTTCCTCTCATTTACATAATAATTCCAACAGATTCTATCTGTGGTAATGAAAGCTGACTTATTCTGGTCTCAAATAATTCCCTGCTTTTGGAAATAGCGGATGTTCTTTCTACATGAAAGTTCGATTTAGTTTTGTATGTTTTACCAGGTCAGTGTAAAAACTTTTTAAGTTTGTGTGTGAATTACGCCATACGAGAACAATTTGACTTGAGACACAAAAACTGAAAAAGGCCAAAGACAACATGTGGGCGTTGTTGGCTCTTACACTGGTAGCAGACTTCATGGGGTTTCCCAGATCACACACGAGATAGCGGGTCTGGTTTTCTGCCTCATAGCTGCACGTCAGCTGAGTCAAGCTCTGGAGAAACACAAACATCAAATACTGTTAACTCTGATGTTAAGATTACTATAGAACTAAACACATAAACTAAAACATTTTGCAACATTACTTCATATTTGTATTATAAGACATATTAATACTTTTACAGCTTTTCTGACATGGTCGATGATGTGTTTTCTGCCACAAGAAGATTTTTATACTGTGTTTTTATACTGCTCCCATATTGGTGGGAAAACATTGCAGCATTTTCCTAAACAAAAATGGCTCAGTGCAGCTCATTCAGCGTAATCCAAGTCTCCAGACATCCTGAGATGCGAAACTGATTAAAAAAGACGTTATTTTTATTTTTTAAAGCCTAAATCTTCACTGTAGCTACTAGGCTAAAAGCTTGTGCACCCCTTTCAGACAGGGTGCTGTCTGAAGAGCAACTAGAGACTTGGATTTACATTTCAAAAAAGTCCCCATCTCCTTCAGTTGTTTAGGAGAATACTGCTACGCTGTTTTGCTGTGAAGCCCCAAAAATGTTTTATGTACAACAAAATGTCACCCAACTTTCCAACGGCATGGGGCTGAGCAGATAATGACTGAATTTTCATTTTTGGGTGAATTTTTCCTTTAAGTTGGAAAACTATAATTATCCAGCAAAAATAAATAATAACAATTATAAAATATAAAAATAATAATAGCTAAAGCCATAGTTAGAGTGACAGCTGTCTGCCTCACCGCATTGTGGCGCGCTATCCCGCTGTAGTCGGCCTCCGGGGGCAGCACCACATAGAGCTCGGCCTCGTACGCCCCTCCCTCTCCCTCGTTCCTGGCGTTGAAGGTCAGGCTCAAGGAGTTTTCATCACCCAGGTAAACCTCTGTCCTGTCACTGAGGGAGGAGAACCATAACATCGTCATTGTACTTCTTCTGAATGTTTAATAGTCATGACTGAACCCCTCTTTAAAGGCTGTTGAAGGGCCTTTAATACAGACTGAGTTTCTCTTTACTGATTGCATATACTGTAGTAAAAAGATGCATACAGAACTCATAATGGAGTCAGATATTTAAAAAAAATGAGAATATCCACTTAAACAATATTTCTAATTCAGTTTGTACCACTTTGATGTAACACGGAGAATGTATTTTAGAGATCAGTGTTTCCTTGTCCTGGGGCTCCTGCATTGTTTCCCTGCTCCAGCCCACCTGATTCAGATGAATGGCTCGTTATCAGGCTTCAGCAGAGCTTCATGACGAGCTGATCATTTGAATCAGGTGTGTTGGAGTGCGTTAAACCTGCACTCAGACTTTTTGGCCACTTGAGGCAGTACAAGGTGTAAACACAACATCTGGTTTACCTTCACCTTAAAGTTGTGTTAGCAAACAGCTGCACATTTATAAATGCAGCATGGAGCAACATTAGCATTCATTTAAGTCCTGTTTCTGAACACCAGACCAAGTTCCATATTCACTTAATTAACTATTGTCTGACTCAACAGCTATTGAATGCTGCACATACATTTTCTGTATGATACATGTCTCCATGAAGTATGAATATTGAGTTCATATTTGACCTGATATGGCACATATCAAACAAACTCAGAATATGCAACAGAAAATGGTTCTTTTTCTCAAGAGAATCACAATCCAGTTATAATATTTCTGTTTTCTGGCCCTTTTTGCACAGTCCAGAGTCTGATATGTTTCAATCCTACACAGAGGGCTTTAATTAGAACACAGGTGTAATCAGGAGATTAAGAAAAAAAAAAACTATTCATGACGATTAACTTTTCACCTACCCACAAAATTGCTTGTTTACGACCAAATACGTTCAAAACTGCAGACATTTGCATCATCCTAACTTTGGCTCTATTGCTAATTGGCAAATGTTTGTTTACTAACAGGCTAAAGGAAGTGAATACATATACCTAAATATCAGTAAGTTAGCATTGTCGATGCAAGCATATTAGCATGCTGATGTTAGCGTTTAGCTCATAGCCACAGCATGTGCAGCCTCACAGATTAGCATGGCTGTGGACTCTTAGCCTACGTTAGATTTTTAAAAGTGGTCTGTCTATTACAAAGCCATTACTTTTTGTCGGCCTTGAAAAGCCTATCTACTGCAGTCAGAACTTTCAGCCTCTTGTCTGAAATGCTGGCACAGTTTGTGCTATGTCTGCTGCTGCGTTCGTTTGAAGTGACTTGGTGCAGGGCATGACCAAAATGCCCGAGAAGCAATTGTAAAACGTAATGAAAAGCAGGGACGTGAAGTCTTTCCAGACAATGCATCTCTGTTTTCGTCAGTCCCCAAAGGCCATTTTCTCCTGCATATCTGTCTGTGACCGACCTGGGAAATGACCCAAATCTGATCACTGTGATTTGTCTCAGGAAACCGACCCCCCTCCTCATTCCGCGTGTTCACAGTGACGCCCCTGTGTGCAAACACGCTTTCTCTGGTGCAGTGATAAATCCTCTCGACACCCTCCAACTCCAGCCCTCCCCCAGCAGCTACACTCTGTGTTAGTAAATTCATGTTTCTATTGAGCAGAAAGAGGAGAAAGGCGTCTGGTTGAGGGTCAGAATCCGGGTTCTTCTTTCATTCCCTTCCGTCCCCCCTCCCCCCTGTCTTCGGAGGGTCTGGACGCAGTGACCCCTCGCTAGGTAAGACAACCACCAGATGAATTTAATTAGGCCCAGGCAAGTTTAGCGAATGAAGAGGAAGCAACACCGATACCCTAACACCAACACTGAACAGATGCTGAGAACGGACAGAAGTCTGCAGCGTATAATGGAGATGTAAACCGAGTTTTGTTGGGAAAATATTAAAGTGGATCATGAAGCTCATAAAAGCATAATTTAAGCCTGAAGATACAACTCAAACACCGGTGCAGACTTCTCGATTGTGAATGTTAAACACACCACTATTTGCAAATTCTTGGCTAGCGAGACAAAATTGCTGTCTTATAGTAAATCAGTGAAGGGAAATTGTGTTTAGTGAAAGTGCTGAATCATTCCAGTTTGGTCCCATGGCAGCTACAAATGCAGATCTTTGAGTTTTCATGGGAGACTTTTTCGCACTGATTGTATTTCTGCAGCTAAGAGAAATCACATGGCCATGTAATGAAAAACACTCCTCATAACAGAGCTGACTGGGAGGAGAGAGTCTGAGCGTGGGTTCCCTTTGTGAATGGACCGAGACTTTGCCAGATATTTGGCTGGCGTCCATTCACAAACAAGGATATATGATTAATTAACAATAATAAGATAATGTTCCAGGAGTCAGAGCTCTTTCTTCCAGCGTAGGCCTGTTGTGAGCTGTAAACAGCGTCTTATCATTTGTGTCCTCAATGATCCGACCTCACGGAACCATGTTTATTCCTTTCAATATCATTCCTAAGCTTCCTCTCCCTGCAGATAAAGTAAATTCTGCCAGATAACCATGGCAACTATATTTATTTCTGTAAGTAAACACAGCAATGTTTACATGCAATGTTAAGATATTATGTATATCCTTGTGTTCTAAAGATATATGCATGTTTGAATGCATTTTCTTCAACCTAAAAGATTTGGAAAGCTGCATTTTCTTGCCTGCAGATATTTATCGTACAAGCCTTAATGATCAGTGGAATAACATTAAACCATCCACCGAAATGTTTATTGGTTGCTCATGAGCTAATTCGCATGCATGCACTTCCTGATGTGTGTGCACATGATACATCAAACAGGGACCCATTAATAAAAACATTGCTCCATTGCACTTCTAGTGGTGAAAATCTTCACACAGTACCTAAATAAAATTTTTGAAGATTTACATCCAGCTTTCGTTCATCCTTGGCCATGGCATGAGACCAATAAAACACTCAGAAGTACAACATAGACATAGACATAATGGACTCCAAGGAGGAAATGCCACAATGTGAAGAATTGTCACTTTTTCTTACTGTCATGTTCTGTGATACTATTTACTAATGAGGCCTTTAAAATGTATTTATGGATCCCACTGCTTTTCTTGCAAGACCTCTGATTGGTTGCCTTCATTGGTTGTGTTAGTTGGACATGGCTACAGGTTAAAAGTTTGAGCCAAGCATTCTCCCTAGCCCAGAGACACAGCTGCGACCTGAGCCGAAGAGGTTGGTATGTTTACAGGGGAAACTACAGCTCACAATCTGCTGTGTCAGCACCACCCAAGCTGTTTCTTTTACACACCAACCGGAGGAAAAACACAGACAAAACCAAAGAATACAGATTCTGTGCTAGACTCAAACTGTTAACTCATAGTCCTTCTGAATAAATGTTAAACAGTCATGTTATATTCATCGTGGTTTCATCTGCACTGAGTTAGCAGCAGAATATCAGGGTAAGCCAATCAGAGTTAAAGTAAGGTTCTTTCAAGAAAAGCAGTGGGATCTATAATATTTGAATTTGAAATAATGGCTAACTGGGATGACCTGGCAGCCCAATGGTTCATACCATAGAGTATGTCCACAAGACACGGTCTGATACTGGTCAGAGTGATTGCAGTGATTACCCCGCAAAGAGTCATCAGACGACTCTGCAGTTCCCCTCCGCTCTATGGAGCTTTTTAGCACCTTTCAGCTCATTGTTTTGGTTGTACTGCCTGAAACTTCACTGTTTTGGTTGAGTCTCAAAGCTCTCATCAACACTATCTCGTGCCATGGGGCTGTTTTCAACCCACTCAGAACAGCATATGGCCAAGGTTAGCAACTGAAAGTCTAGGTAAACAAAGTGAAACATTTAGCAGCTAAAGAGCCAGATATTTTCCTCAGGGGTTGGAGGAGACCAAAACAGAGCAAAAAGAGAGTCAATTTTGAACTTACATTTGTTGGAAGGCTAGAGACACAACTCCAATTCAGTGCTAATGTTGCTCCGTGTCTGCTGATGTGTTGGCAACTGTCTGCTAACAGCCATATTAACTGTATGTTAATGTATGTTCACAGCTTGTTCTAGTTCCCTCAAGTGGCCAGAAGATTAAACTAACTGTTTTAAACTGTCCTGTGGCAATTTGTGTGTGTGTGGTTCCTGTAAGAGGTCTCGTTTACTTTTTCTTTTCAGCCAAGACTGTAACTGCTGCTTGCTCTTACCATGCAGTTCTCCTTTTGTTCATTCCACACTAACCAAAAACATAAAATGCATCACTTCAACTTCAGCAGAGAAAAGAGCCACCACACACACACTGGATGTCTCACATGGCAAATGTAATACGGTGAGTCTCTGTTGTGTTGTAACAGTCACAGGCGGAGAAAACAGTGACAGATTAGCACTGCATGAACGGAGGGTTTAGGTTTTGTTTGTTGAATCAGGTAAAGTAATAGAAATGTGACTTCCTCTCACCCATAAACAGCCAGCTTGAGGTCAGGGACACAGATGTTGTCCTCTCCGCAATCCAGTTGAATCTGGGCCTGAGAGGGAAAAAAGGAAAAAAGATAAATGGAGGAAGAGAGAGGAGCAAGGGATGGGTATGATGGGTGAAAGAGAGAGAGGTATCCAGAGTCCAAAGGTATGGAGAAAGAAAAGCTCTCGAGGACGTGGATGTTTACAGAAGCCAGCACACTAAACTCATGATTTAATGAAAGGATAAGAGAGGATAGAGACTATACATATCCTGCATAAATGCACAAAACTGTAACAATATTTGCAGCAACCAGAAGCCAAGACATTGTGTGAAAGCAGCATCCTTTCATGTTTGCAGGATAAAAAGTAATACATGTGGGAAAGAAGAAAAGGAAGAACAGAGAAAACATGGTGAAGGTTTAGGAGAATGAAAGGATGATGAATTCCATCTAAACGCATTCGACATTTTTGTGGAAAAGTCTCGATGAAAAGGAGAGAAAACCTCACATTTGAAGGGGAAATGATCTTAATCTGCTCCATAGTCTCACGTGACAAATGACTTTGTGAAAACCACAGTACAAGATTAACGTGATTTGATGTGATGGTATTGTCCATGCAGTGTGTCCCCTGAGCTTTTCACTTCACTCTCTCTTTTCTCCCTTTTTGTCTCCATGCAGCTCCATAATGTCACTGTTGCCATACCCTCATCTCTCCAACATATGGGAAGCATTAGATTCCAGAAGAATGCTACAGAGAGCAGAGAATCAGCCTGGCAATGGTTAACAGTGTCTCAGTGGAGAGTCCTCATTCTGCTTTTACATTCACTCCAGACTATAGAGGCTATTGGCCATTAAACGCCAAACAGACAGCAGCACACGCACTCTGTAATAGACTTACTAAGATCAAGTGATGAGTCCCAACTTATCCTCCCTCCCTTCAAACCACTTTTCATGTATTTTTCACTTTCATCTCTTTATCTTCCCATATGTTTCATCTATGTGACCCATGTTTCCCTGCAGCTCTTAAAGGGACAGCGCACAGCGCACACGGTTGGCCTGTTGGTCAATTTCAAGATGTGCAGTGAAAACACAGATATCAGCACCAAATCAAGAATCTGAATTAAGATTTATTATAATACTTCAATATTTACAGTAAGGATGCAAATGATTTTATTAAACGGTAACTGCAGTACTACATTTTTAAAGAGAAGTGTCATTGACTTAATAAAGCTGATTTACTTTGGGAAATAATTTATCCACTGAGCATAGATTACTCTGTCATAATTCTCCTACTCCCTTCTCCTGCCAGCAAATGAATGAAATAATCCCTTGCCCAAACGGCATAGCTTGCAGGATTTGTCAGTTGCTGTTTGTAAACACAACATTCAAAGGTGCAGTAGGCCTAAGCAGTTCTGGAGAGAGATAATTGATTGTTAAGTCTCATTCCCAGGTTGAGCGTTGACAATGTGGGAATGAGACTCAACAATCAACTATCTTTCTCCAGACTTGCTGATGCCCAGAAACGTCCTGCACACAGCAAAATAATGCGGAAAAAAAGAAATTACAGGGTCTCTGCAGACAACGCCACACACTTATAGTGGGTCATAACTGAGAGGGATTACTTTTGTATAAATCTGTAGATTAAAAAATGATGTCAAGCTAAGCATCCTTCATTATTAGTAAAAAAATTATACTTAAAAAGTCAATTCATTTAGAACAAATAGCAAGGAAAAGAAAAAAAAACAACATGATTAAATTGATTTTGTAATGGGGGATAAGGGATTGGTCATTTGACACATTTACAGTTCATCACATTTCTGTGTGGCTGATGATTACACAGCCACCACTCAGTCATCCTGCAATTTTTTCCAAGTGGCCACTTGTGTTATTGAAGTGAAAAAGTCCAACTGCTGCCAAAAAATTCCCCTTTGACCACCATTATGAAAGACATATCTCTAAAACTGTTGACAGGACATCTTAAACTGCATATCAAGTCAATTATTACTCTGTGTGTTATGATTTTTTAGTGCAGTGCAAGCATCGACTTTTGTCCTTTTCTACATGGATGTATGTTTTCTTGTGAATCCCTTGCGCGCAAGTTGAAAACTTGGTTATGATTTATGCAAAAGTAGCAGCTTGCACTTCACCTGTGTGGTGATTTTTTTTTTTTTTTTTTGATGAATTGAAAAAAGCCAAATCGAAGATATAAACTATCCAGGCAGATCAACAAGTGGCTTACTCAGACACACAGACAGACCTACATCCATCAGAGCATTTGCTCTAATTACAGAGCAGCACTGAAAAGGTGGAGAATCAAGTGCAGGAAAAAATTACACACTCCAACTAAATGTCTAACATCAATGCTCTTAGTCATCAACCCGCTCAAATATCCTGTGATGCATGTTCCTTCTCTCTCACCACATACAGTAATGACCTCAGGTCAGTGCTATAAGAACGGTCAGACACTCCCATAGCATTTCTCAAAGGTATTAAAACTGGCAAGAGGATACGCTGAAACACAGAGGATCGGTTTCTTCTGTATGGTTGCTCGTTGTGTTTTCTACCTCAAAGATAGTAAACTTTTAAGAAGAATTGTTGTAAATGTGACAGAATATTAGAACAAATTTTATTTTATTATCAATTAATTAGCCTCTTTATTGTGTAAATTAAATTATATCTGTGGCAAGTACTAAAAAGAGACGAAAACATTCAAACCTTGTGGATGTGCAATTTAAACCCTGTAGAGAAAGGCGGACCCCACCAGTAACAATAAAACTACCATGTGGAGAGTCAGTTACAGAATGTAAAGACATTATATGGCTATTAGTGAGAAACGTTAATACTGTCAATAATGGGGTTTGACATCATGAAAATCTGAAGCCGTATAATTTTAACTGTAGGTGTGGTCAGAACTGTGGCCGGTTGCAGTGTGACCACACCCAGCGATGACTTAACATTACACTACACAGCACTGCACTGCATCATCACCACCACATTATCAAACATTTAACAGTTTGACGGCAGCAAAACCATGATTTTCATTTCCTGAAGTACAATCCTTTCATTTACTGTACTGATGAACTCCTGGTGGATCAGGAAAAGTCACTCAAATCCACTCTATTTAAATGTACGCATAAGATTGGTGAGACACAGCAGCAAGGCTCCGGTCCTCTGGTGCCACTGGACATAGTGTCTGCTAAACTGTCAGCATGGAGCCTAGTGTCAGCCTAAACACTGTAAACTGAAGTGTTAGCATGAAGCAGTCCACTGGGAGCATGCAGGATGTTCTCATACTGATCAGTGGATGAAAAGCTGATTAATTCCCTTCACATGAGAAGAAGAGAGAACAGATGGAATTCATAATGTTGCTTTCAAAGTTTCTAGGCTGGAAAAGTTGGTGTATTCTCTTAAAAACAGCCAGTTGCAAGTACATGATGTAAACTTTCACACACCCACATCACACACTCACTTCACCTTATATCACTCACACAAACATGTGCACGTTTTCAGGCTCTGGCTCTTCCCTGATGGAGGAGACCACTGGCAAAATACATAAACAAACCACAACCAGATGTGTGGGAGCCGAGCGCCGCCCCACCCAAACGGAGCTGTCAGCCATCCCTCTGTGTTTTTGCAGAGCCATGACTCGCCAGTCCTCCAGAACCCTTCCATCTCTTCATGTAAGAAAGTGGAAACACTACCAGTGGAGACCACGCTGCAGTAATCAGCCTTCTCTCTATCAGGGCTGACCCTCAACCTCTAACCATATGGAGTTCGGCACTGCAGAGGGGCCTTACATTTGATGTCAATTTTAAAATGGAGGCCTGTAACCTCCGCCTCTGCCAGTCAAATAAATTCCCTGCATGCCAAATGTAAACAGTGGGAGATGTTTTGTGGTATGGAGGGTGAAGTGAAACACTTATAGTCCAGAGAATTGCTGTTTAACAGACGTTTGTACATGATTTTAGATTGTTCGGTAAGGCTTCGTGAAACTGTTCATCGTGCCATCTGTGAAGTTCTCTCTGCACTGGTAAACATTGTGGTGAGTATCTGTTTAGTTCATAAAAAGCAAGGCGTGTGGCCCTATAAGTGGTGCGGCCTAAATGTTTAGTGTGGTGATGTAATATATATAGATACAGTTTACAACTCTACAAAGATACACTTCATAGCTTTGGAAATCTAACTTCCAAGAACTGAAACAGAGCAGTTCTTCGTGGATTTAAAGGTTGGATATTTAGGGGAAATCCGAGTTCTACGATAGCCAAAATTTGTGGTTCCTGGCCCTGTGAGAGCAAGTGAGGGAAATACGTCACTGTAAACAGAGCATGTTGATAAGATGTCTATAAATAAGACACATTTTGGTCCACCTGAATTGCATGCACACCGGCCTGCCTTTTCTTTCTGTTTCTCTCTCCTCTCTGTTTCTCTCTACCGGCAACATTATCTACTTCCTTTGTCAGCAGTACATTTTTTAAAAAGTTGCCTAAAAAACACCTCATGATTAGGCTGCATGTCGAGGAAGCTTGTTAAATATGTAGTGGATCAAAGCCAACCTGCACCGAACAACAGGTGCATTTACAAGTTTGTACAAAACCACGGCATTAGAAGGTCTACATTAAATAGGAGAGGACGTGTCACAGTGCGTTTTCAGGAGGGATGTGATACCAGAGAGCGTCTGCAGAGCTTTTGTGATTGACAGTAGATGGGAGGGGATCAATCGTGGATGACGTTGTTCTCTCAGATAGACAATAAAGCCCAAAATGCTAAAATGGGCTGCCAAATATACCTGGGTGGACTGCCCAAGTAAAATATATGTGTGGGAAACCTTTTTTAAGATTTTTACTTCAGTACTGTTGGTATCGGTGACATGTTTACCAAAGTAATATACTAACACGATATCTTTACTTTTACCCAAGTATACTCAAGTATGACTTTTTGGGCACTTTAACACTGACAGTGTACTTCAAATATTGACACTACAGGCTTATATATAAAATAATGGAAAATTAACTTGAAATTGGCACCTTTGTATGAAAAACAGTCTTAATGAAACGGTGCCCTGGTTTCAAAAAGTTTGGAACCCACCCATCTTCAGTAGATGACATAACACACTGTGTGACCCTTTATGTGGCTATGGTTTATGGTTAATATACATACCTTCTGCTCTATACGCTGTTCTGTCTGATAGTTGAGGACTGGTCTGAGGCCATGCTGGTCCACTGAGGCTTGAGGATCCAGACTGAAGTTAAGGCTGATGTAAATGGGAGACAGTTTGTCCCGAAACTCTTCTTCAGCCTGCAACAGAGAGAGATGCAATCACGTGAGGAACTGATGTCAGTTGTCAATACTCTGAATCAAGCTGACACTGCGATAAGGAGCAAAAGATGGATAGAAATTTGTCATCAGGGTAGACATTTCCAGCTTTCTAGAGCAGATTATTGTGAAACCATGTTCCAAGGAAATGTACAAGAAAAAAATCCCCAAATCAAAAGCAGATGTTACAGCGACTACTGGCCTCCATGTAGAAATCAGTGTGTTTGAAGTTCTCTAAAACGTGACATGAATTGTGTTCGACCAGCCATAATGATGTGGCCCCTTTAAAGAAAAGATTAAAAAGGAAGAAGAAATGGTGTACAAACAGATAAGTGTTGACTGACAGGTGAGTGGAGGGATGGCACTCAAACCATCTCTTATCCTGTCAAAGAGCAGCATTCTCTGATCATTATGTCCTAACAGTGAACATCTACACATATGACCTAAGTGTTTCTGGCAGCCATTCACTTTGATCAGGTCACCACTGAGTGATGAGAAGATTGGTACTGTAGTAGGTTCACCTCAAATAGCACTTCAAACAGCAACTTCAAACCCTGCCTATTAGGAAATGACGTTAACCTCTGTCCTAGCAACAAGTTAATGACATTCACCTGGTGTCACAGGTGCAAAGTGGTCTCTGATTAGATGACTGAAATGAAAACCAGCAGGGCTCCGGCTCCCGAGGGCCCAGGATTAAGGACCGGAAAATTTGTGTAGATATAAAAGGCTTGAGATGATTGGCCTGAGAAATATTTAGTGCACAATACTTGTCTTTGTTTTCATGTTTACATGACAGCATGAAATCTGACTGAAATTAAATGATAAGTCTGTTTATTTATTATAGGATTGCTCATGTGCACCGGTTCTACAGTGGTTCAAGAGGTCATCTGGAAACAGCTGTATGATGGAGTTCAAGCAGACTCAAACCTTTACACAGTTCATAAAGCTGGGGTTGAGAACACTGGAGAAATCAGTAAGACGAGCTAAATTTTAAAAGTATCCAACCAAAAAGTCACAAAAAAACAACTTTGTTAAGTGCACTATAATGTAAACACAAGCAAAATAGCCGTCACTAGCGCACTTTAGTCTGAAGACTATCTGGCACGGCAGTGAGTTACTGCTCACTGCTGTGGCTGTGTGCTTTGTGCTAACATTAGCCACTGAGTTAGCTTGTTGCTGCCACAGCGACTCTGTTCTCTGGCTCTGGGGCTGTGTGCTCTGTGCTACTCAGTTAGCAAGCTAATGAACAACAGGATCAGTGGCTGTGTATTGTAAGTGCAGCAAATCGGTGCCATCGCTAACCATATCCGACTACCTCATGTCTCAATCACAAAACAAAGAAAGGTAACACCTACAATAATGGCCGAAAACATAGCTATTGTTAGTACTCACCACTGTTAAGCTAGCATTTTAGCATGTGGAAAATTTTAGCTGCACCTTCTCTGTCTTGACATTTTTTGACAAAGACATTTTCTTAATATAATATAAATGCTTGTAAAATAACAGACCAACCACAATTTAAAGATAGATTTTTAGTGCCATTTCTCTGCAACTATTGAATGTATTGCCAAGAAATTTGGTGCAAACATCCATGTTCCCTTTAGGATGATTTCTGATACTGCTCATGATCCCTTAAAGCTCGTCTTACTCCATCATCAGGTCAATATTTTTAAAATGGTCCAATACTTTGGTTTATGTCCAAATACATGCATATATAATGACCTTCGCATTGGCTTCAACTGTACTTAGCATGCTAACATGCTTAACTAAACTGGTGACCATCAGTATGTTAGCATTGTCAATGTAAACATATTAGTATGCTGATGTTAGCATTCTGTGCCTGAATACAGCCACACAGAGTTGCTAGCTTCTTGTTTAAAATGTATTCTATCTGATGGAAATATGCCTTAATAGCATTTCCAACATTTCAAACGTATTAACCCAATCTGCTTGACACTGAGGTGGAAAACAACCAGTGTGACTGACCCGCAGATAGATCTTGGCGTCATGGCATGAGTGTTCTCCATTGGCGAGGCTGAAGGTCTTCAGCAAACTAGGCTGCTGACTGTCCAGGAACAGAGTCCTCCTGATGGACTCCTTCTGGTTCTGCTTCACACTGTCCAACTGAACCTCCACCACAAAGCCTTGAAATTATACACAAATACAGACAGAGACAAGGCAAGAAAACAGTGAATATACACACAGTACATCTATATGCCTGCATTAAACACAAAAATGCATGTAAATGTATGCAGAGGCACACAAGCACATATTTGCGCTGACATATTACATGCATGCCTCACCACGTGCGTCACATACACACATACAGTGGTTGACATTATAATGGTAAATTGTCTTTATGTGCTATATTCTATACAGTATAGAGAAACACACAGAGGGCATTGCTGTGGCCCACATGATAAAAACTATGCAGAGAACACAGACAATACACACCAACGCACTTAAAATAAACACACACACACTTCTCTAAACTGCTGAAGCCCACCAAGTTACCCTGTATTTACATGATTGTTCTTTTATCTTGATCTTAACTGCCAAATTGACCACAGTGAGGTCCAGCATACTTGTGGCTACACAAAGAAAGCAAGGTAATAGGGACCATCTGTGTGTGTGTGTGTGTGTGTGTGTGTGTGTGTGTGTGTGTGTGTGTGTGTGTGTGTGTGTGCCTTACCTAGATGAGAGGGGAGGTGCTTCCCATTAGCCAGCAGGCAGAAACTGATGCTGACACTGGAGGTTGAACACAGGCAAAAATGTGGAGAAAAAAACAACTTAACACTGAGCTTATAGAGATGTGCTTACACTGATATGGGTTCTTTTCTATATCATTTTTATTTAAAGCTATGATCTTGACGGTATAAAACCAAAATCCATGTTTGATACTATTTAAGGTTTGCATTTTCTCTGTAAAACCTATTGAAGGTATTCACATTCAGGAATTATCTCTCTAAACAGTCTGTTATTGGTAGTGGCCAAGTCTGCCATTCCTACACTGGATTCAGGTTGCCTACCAAAAGACCACAAAACAAGAAAAAAGTCACTTTCAGTACAGTGAGCTGTTAAATGAAGAGTCACTACTGTACCCAACTTTACTGTGTACTAATGTTGTGTGGAAAACTACTTGCCCCTTGTGCATCATGAAATCAGATCACTGTTGAAATTAAAGGGTAAGCACCCGTTTTACGCATTAAAGTGTGTTTACTGCTCCTGGGAAGTACTACTGCATATGTGAAAGAAGTACCATAAAGCCGTTTGTGGCTCCAGAGGAAGTTGCATGTAATCTGATGAATTGCCTCCAGTGATGTCACTCAGTGGCTGTGTTGCATTGTGGGTAATGTAGACTTTGGTCCACTGGTCTAGCATTGTGCTAACACTATTAGACTCATTATGGAGATGATCAAAATTGATACAGCAGAACCAGAGGTATCAGCTTTTTTATTCCTGTTCAATGCCCAGCGCCTGTATTACCCACAATGTGACTTAATGTGTTAAATTGGTGGAGTTACCCTTTAATATTGACTGACTTCAACAGCATGAGTTTGTTTGGATGCACAGTAAACAGATACACCAGCTGCACGTCTGTTGCATTCCTGACAGAGCAGCTGCTCAACCAGTATTTGCTGTAGTATTAAACTACACTTGCTGTTACCACAGGTATCGCAAAATCAACCAGGACAGAAAGCTTAAGGATTATAACTTTAAAAGTCCAGTGTATAGGATTTAGTGGCATCTAGCCGTGTGTTTGCAGATTGCAACCAACTGAACGCCCCCTTCTCTAGAGTTAGAGTTTGGTTTGCCTGTTCCTGGCTACTGTAGAAACACAGCAGACATCTTGGCAGAGGACCAACTCGCTCTGTAGATATAAAAGGCTCATTCTAAGGTAATGAAAACACAATTATTCTTAGTTTCAGGTGATTATACACTAATAAAAACCCAATTATGAATATTCAATTCCATTTTGCCAATAGTACCTCTTAAATCCTACACACTGGACCTTTAAAGAGTCAAATGCTTTAATAAAAATGTAGGCACACAAATGTAAATATGTGCGTGGTCGTATAAAAGCTCACATGAAGGGAGGTGTAACCTCATACTGTCTAAATATTCTTGTTGATGCCAAACAATATCTCATCAATTTCCAGAAAGTTACAACCCTTTTCCAACCTTTTCTATGTTAATAACTACACTCATCTTTCCACAGAACTACTCCACCTTTCTCCCACTTTCTCTTCTCTGTTCCCTTCATCCTCTCTTTGTTTCCACGGCAGCAAGAACACCAATAAACAGGAATACAAGACTTTCTTGTATTAACCTACAGGGCAGATACTTAAACACCAGCCAGTTTGGCAGATGCCTCTCACAGCAGTCTAAAAATGTTCCACATTTAATACGATGGTTAAACCGAACTTATGGAAAGAGCTTCGTTGAGATTGAAAGCCGGGTGAAATTCCCCTTTTTCTTCGCTGGATCTAAGAATACTGAGTGTGTAGTTCAGAGCAGCTTGGACAGGAAACTGGCAAACATGAAGTCATTTGACATTCTCGTGAGGTAAAGTTTGGAAAGCTGAAATTGAACTAAGATGTGTGTTACATAACATTTGCAAGACTTTTCCATGTTCTGTTATAGTCACAACTGCTCACTTTAACGGCTCTTAAACTCTTAAGCTTTTTGTTCAACCATTAAAGATATTTCCTTGGACACAGTGTGCTGGATAAAACCCTGCTATAAATATAGACGTGGAGCTGTAATGTTTTCAAGGAAAATAGTTGATGTCCATACCAAGACACAGCGACGGTTTCATTCCCTGTTAACAGCTCACACGTCTTCTCCTCCTGGTTGAACATGGTCGGCTGCACTGTAAGAGACGCGCTGGCACTCACTATTGGCCGAGCCCTGATTGGAAACACAGACCATGAAAAATCAGAATACAAAGAATTGTCTATATATTTCTTAGTGCACTCCTATGTGCTGTAACATACCTGTATAAGACTGCTTTATCAGCCCCAAAAGCACCAACAATCAGATCTGAAACAAGGGAAAGTGAGTTAAATGAAGATATCAAAGAGGAGGATAAAGTGTTAATAGACACCCGGTGTTGGACTATTTCCTGCAGTACCTGGGTAGCCGTTCTGATCCAGATCTTTGTTGCCTCGCAGAGCAAAGCCAAAACTGGCTGGAAAAGAGCTGGAAGCCCATTGGCCAGAGAGAGTCTGAGTGGGCGTGTCCATCAGTCCTCTGGCATGACCATTATAAATGAGAACCAATCCATGCTGGTCGTCTCCTCCGTACGGACAGCCGATGGCCATGTCTGATTATAAACAGCAACAACACACATGAGAAGAATCTAATGACTTCTCAAAATGTGGTTACACAACCAATATATAAGATATATAACATAAGTTAGTTCTACAATTGATATTGCATAGCCAGACCTACAGTACGTATCTCTACAGCACTGTGTCAGCACTGGAGAAAGGTCAGGCTGGTTTGCATTTCTTTAAACCAGTCACAATCATCTTGGCCGGCGTAAAGCCTAGGATGAAGTGACGGTGCCCATGCTAAATAGCGTTGGGGGGAACTTGCACATGGGGAGGCAAACGCTGGCATTAAAATGGCTAAATCCCTGTAAAAGAAAAGGTTACAGTTGCTCGCTTGTTTATGTTCGTAACGTTGGTGAAGAGGTTAGGGTTAGGCTTACTTGCAGTTTTCAGCATGTAGGTTGCTAGCTTGGAGGTTGTTGTTGTTTCCCGTAGTGACAGGGACGCCCAATGGAAGGCTTAAGCAGTCTACATCCACTGAGTTAGACTACTACAGTAGCTTGTCAAATGTGAAGATTTGCTTTCCCCTGCTTCATATCATTGTAAATTGATAAAATCACTGCTATCCAATCACTGCTACTGTTACCATTAAAACCATCCTGGTTGAGATCACCCAAAGGAGCCAGCGAGGTGCCGAACCGGCCAAAGGCCTGTTGACCGAGGAGGTGGGACTGGCTTGGTTCAAGCAGCAGAGGGCCTCTCTGCAGGTACACGTACACCTTGCCAAGCTCCTCCAGACGCCCATTGGACCCTCGACGCATGAACATTGGAGCTCCCACCACCAGGTCATCCAAACTAGGGAGGCAAGGAGAATAGGCAATGTTGGGATATAGACACAAAACAAAGGCAGATATTTTAGGACCAAAGTATTTCATATTATCAGAGATTTAACACAGGGTTTTTCCCCTTTCAATATTTTTCCTTTAGCAGCTTTAAGGTTGGGAAAAATCTTCTTATTCCATAGTCTGGCACTATCATTCTGTAGGTTGAATAATTAAAGAAAAGTGAATATTTTCTAGTGAAAGATGTGAACGTTAGATTGATGAAAGTGGCTAAAAGTCAAGTGTCCCTCTAACTCCCTGATACTAAAGTATTAGCAATGTAAATGGCTGCAATGTATATTGTATACCAAACTACAGAATCATTCAGGGGGACGGTAACTAGCCATTTAAAGGCTTTAAAAACCAGACAAATAGTTCTCAGGGTGTACCTCTGCCGGGGTTAAGGAAGTGAAATTGGCCAAAGGAGAACTTTAACCTGAGAGGAACTATTCACATAATCAGGGTATTTTAAGAAATTTCCATGACACATCTAGAGAGTGACAGGATGACTGAACCTGCGTGGGAAAGTCCAACTGTTGTCTCTGTTTCAGTGACCTCATCCTCCACTTTCAGTCTTCTGCTTCAGCTAATATTTATCTCCCCTTTCTGTCATTTAAGCTCATTTTGTTTCCCTTCCCCAATTTTTTTGCCATCATGTCTCACCATCACTCCAGCCACTCACCCGTCGTTGTTGATGTCGGTGGCTGCCACTGCGTAGCCGAAGTAGGACCCCATCTGGAACGCATTACAAACAAGACTCGGTTAGCCTTTAATCACACCACGATGCATAGATCCCTTTCTTTTCTTTCATTTTCTTTCTTCATGGCCATTTTCTCTTTTGTACCCTTCACCACCGCCCCCAGAAGCTTTCCTCTTCAATCTCTCAATCCTACAATCCCCTGGGGTCTCCACTTCTCCCTTTTCATGGAGCTCAGTGTTAAGAGCTTCTGTAAGTTCGAGGAGAGGTAGGGGGTCTGGGGAACGGGACACAAACTCCTTTCAAATTCAGAGAAAATTCTCATGGGGCTTGGGTTTTTCCGGTTTAATTTCATACCAATGTATGATAAATTAGGGTCATGTTACATCCTTGGTTGACGCTCACTTCAAAGTGACTTGTAGTGTAGCTGAACAGAAGTGAGCTGGAGAGCTCTTGTGAAAAACAAGACTCAATGTTGGGCATGTTTTCCTGTATCACACATGCAAAACAGTTCATATCAGCATAAATCAAACCGGCTCAGGACAAAGTTCAGATTCACCCTGATACCTTTGCCAGACATATTCACACTCCTTGAAATATGATCAACACTTCCTGTAGAGCTGAACCACCAGGAATGTTCATCTGAGGTGAGAGCAGCAAGCTAAGAGAAGTTGACCACAGATCAACTTTCACAGTCATCAGTTGTCATTGATCTGATTCCTTTTGATTCTCATATTTCAGATGTGACTTTACTTTTTAGTAAGCAGGGATGACGTAGTGATTAAACCTGCAAAAACTCCAGCCAACCAGGGACAGCAGAAACAAGTTGTGAGCAAAACATTGGCATGTCACTTTTAAAGTTGATATTATGAACTGTTTAGCAGACACTTGCTTATTTAAACATTCTGCAGTGGGAGTTATGTTTTTTATCACCAATGGCAAATGTAAGTCCAATATTCACCCTCTTTAAGCTCTTTTTCTGTTTTTGGTCTCTACCACCTCCTGAGGGAAATATCTGCCTTTTTAGCTGCTGAACGCTGAGTGGGTAGTGTACAGCAGGTTTTAAGAGCATTTTCAATGTAATCAGCAGCCGAAAACAACGCGAAAGTCAACTGCATCTAAACAGTTGTGGGCCGCACAGCTAAAGAATGAAACTCTCTAAAGATCCATAAAGCCAAGTCAGCTGTGGATTCAGCTGATAATGCTCTGTAGGTTCATCACTATGAGTCACCCCTTTGACATTGCCACATTACTTTCACATTGTCTTTTGATTTTGCTATTTAAAAAAAACATCCGTTACAGTCGCTTACTGTAAGTACTTTTATCTAGAGGACTCTAGACATAAATCTTCCACAACTGTTTGAAGAACATACAATACAATACAGTACAAGCCAAACCCAAATCTAGTTTGTTTGTATCCAAGTGGGTGACCAACTTTGTGTTAAAATTCACACATCCTTTAAAGTCTCATATTCCCATTATTCCAGTAACACTTGCACCTCATGCTTGTTTTGATTTCATAATGCTTCAACAAGTGAAATAAGAATTGACATGAAAAGGTAGATTATAAAATAGAAAGTGACATGAAATGTATCATCAGGAAAAATGTGTATAGTGAAATACAAATGTTATTATGAAATGATGAATGATATTTCAAGTAAGTATTTCACAATTACAATATTTTTATATTGTATACAATGTATTTAAATGATAATGTCTTTTTTATTTATTTCATGTTGAACATTTTGAGATCCCATACACAGGAAGTGGTTGGGTGGAGACATTTCACACCTTACGGTGCACAACTCAAAGTGGTCGAGTGAATCAAAACAGAAGATCCATAAAGCCAAGTCAGCTGCAGGTTCAGCTGATAACGCTCTGTAGCTTCAACAATATGAGTCACCCCTTTGATACTGTCACTTTATTTTCACATTGTCTTTTGATTTTCTTATAAAAAAAAAAAAACATCCATTACAGTCGCTTTAAGAATTTTTATCTAGAGGACTCTAGACATGAATCTGCCACAACTGTGTTTGAAGAACATACAATACAGTACAAGCCAAACCCAAATCTAGTTTGTTTGTATCTAAGTGGGTGACCAACTTTGTGTTAAAATTCACACATACAACCTTTAAAAAGCACACAGAAAAATGTCTTTTAATGATTGCTAATGTTGCTTAATGTGTAAATAAACACATTTTTGCTAACACATTCCCCATATGAGCCTTTTAAGGTGAGGATATATCAATGTTGTGTAACCTTATTCCACCACTCCCAAGTGACCAAAAATATATTTAATGCAGCTTTATTTCGATCCAACTGTTCTCGCTAACTATGCTAACACAAAACCACAAACATAATCAAAGCAATTAATGAGTTCAAAACTGAAGCACAAGTCAGGTGCAACTTTGTCCATGTAAACTGAAATATCACCGTGTCCAAATTTCAAATTATAAACTCTAATAATAACAAGCTTTTTTAGAATAAATATACAATAAAATAACCTACAATTAAGACATTATGACAGTACCAGGAAACTGATCAGGGTCCAACACGTTTTACTGAAAAACAATTCTGAAAGTGGAAATGAAATAACTAAAAGATTAAGATACCTCACATTAAAAAGCCTCAGAGTTGTCCGGCTCATTAATTTGCTACTTTGCCCACAATGGTCTGATACCACCAGAGATATCCTAAGATGAAGAGCTATCATAGTATAAACAGTATCTGACATCACCCTAGTATAAATACTAAGTGCTGTATCGTAGGCAACTGGACTTGTTTTAGTTTCAGTTTCTTAAAGAAACTGAAACAAATCCAGTTGCCTACGATACAGCACTCAGAATTACCATGACCTGGATGACTGAGAACCTTCATCAACATCTAGTATAAATACTTACCATCTCATGTTTTGTGTATTTTGAACACAACATGAGATAGTAAGCCAATGAAACATGGCCAAACAGAGAAAATATTGTTGAACAGCACAGCAAATGACACATTTTAAGGATTTCACTCATGGAGCCTCTTTCACAAAGACCCTCTGGTGTGTTTTTGCAGCTGACTGTGACCACACAGTCCACGCATCAACAGAGGGATCAGCATACACCCACAGAGAGTGGAGAGTCAGTTAACCTGAAGTTCAACTCGGATCACTCTCACTCTGACTTAACAGTTTACTCAGCGCCCTCCACCCTGACACTGACACCTCTGAGCAGTCACTGATGACCTCCCACACTGAAATCCCACACAGACACATGCTTTCCCATGAGTGCATGGTCACATGCTCTGACATTGTGCAATATGTGCAGAATGAAGCCTTGTTCAATTACATAAGAAAGTAACAGACAGGTCAGTTTCCCCAATGATGTAGCTGGCATGTCCGATATCAAAGGATCACAGACATTGAAATCGCTATATATATACTGTATATACTGATCTCTTAGTGTACATTTCGAACAACTAGAACAATTATCTCCCAACAACAAGTACATATGAGCATGTCAGTACTGTTTTAAGATGGACTTCAAGAACTGGAAACCTATCCTTTACAACTCAGATGCATTGGTGTTTTTTCAAACATTCCTATATACCTCTGGTCTTTAGCAACCGTGCACTTATCACAGATTAAGGAAAAGTTTACACCAAATTAAATTTCAGTCTTTATCGTGAATAGATGGAAAGTCAGGTGAAGTTTTGTAATCCACAAAACATTTCGGGGTCTTGCATTAGCATTCTCCCAAACAGCTGAAGTAGATGGGGACTTAAAAAAACAACTAAGAAAAAAAACTAAAAACACTTTTGGATTCAGAGTCTCCCAAATTGATTTGAAAAGACATTATTTTTCACTGGAGCTGCTAAAACAACAGCATTAGCGTTCTTCCCATCTAAAGTGGGTGCACAAACCCGACCATGTGTCGAGGGTGTAAATAACGTGTATTCTAGTCTGTTACTTTAGGGTGAAAGTCTCATATTCCCATTATCCCAGTAACACTTACACCTCGTGCTTGTTTTGATTTCATAATGCTTTAACAAGTGAAATAAGAATTGACATGAAAAGGTAGGCATGAAAAGTATTTAAATTATTTCACAATTACAATATACATTTTTATATTTTATACAATGTGTTTAAATGATAATGTCTTTTTTATTTATTTCATGTTGAACATTTTGAGGTCCCACACACAGGAAGTGGTTGGGTGGAGACATTTCACACCTTAAAGTGCACAACAGATGAGTCATACTGTATGTTTGCTTATAAGAACATTTCCCAAAATAAATCGGACTTCTAAACTAAGTTAGTGACATTTTGTTTTAAAGATGAGTGTCTGTGGGTTATATCCAAAGCTATATGACTAAGAGCTCAGCTGGCCAACGCTTTAACTACTTCCCATTTCAAAGGCACACACTGAATCAATACAGTGACAACAGACACTTTCCTGGTCTGCTGTTTCTGGGTTTGATTTACAGCTTTTAGAGACCTTGAGCTGTGTGTACTGTAAGCTAGACCTCTGACCCCGGCATAGGCCTCCTCTCTGTGGGGCAAATTCCTTCATCTTCAACCCCCACCCCCCCACCCCCCCTTCACACATGCCACTTTAAATGTGTACCCACATATGAAAAAGGGGCCAGGCTAGTACAGAAAATCTCCAGCCAGATGTGCACATACCTGCTCCCCTGTCAAGTTGAGCAGAGACTTTAGATCCCTTCCATTTAATATGGACACCTATATGAGGCAAACAAAAGTCAGACATGATTATAAATCTGTGGTTCAAAATCTGAAAATACATAATAGATTATTCTACTAAAATCTATTCATCTTAATTCGTTAGTACTGCATGTATGAGTATGCTCATGTTTTGTAATTTGTACAATTTGAACTGTGAATTGTTGTAAAATGAAAATGCAGGGACTCCTTACTACACCATACAGCATGAGTCCTTTTGGAACTCCTGTGATGAAATCTGCAACAAGGAAAGCAAAGGACAAAAGGTTACAAGGGGCCATCTCTCAAAACATGCCTGATAACTAAAAACTGAAACGCTGGTTGAAGTTAGTGACCAGTCAACAAAAACACTGTTTGTGAGATCTATCTTTTGGATTCTTTGGGTCTCAAAATGTCCTTGTTTCCTTAAAGAATTAATAATCCCTTTCTTTTCCAATACAGTTAAGTATGTGGAGACTGAGCAGTTAAATATTAGACAATGCTTGGGATCGGGGCCAGTAAACTCTGCACTCAGCCATGCATTTTAACTCTCTGTACTGTAAATATAACCCTCACCTTCCTCTTCATCCCCACTGAACTCGCCACCAGCCACAGAGTAACCTGCAGAGGAAATGAGAGTAAAGATGAGGCTGAGAGTGGTTACGAAAGGTTTAAGTGAAAGGTTTTCTGACACATTAATGCACATGATGCATAAGTGAAATCCAATTTAGCTTTTAACTTCTATAACATTCACAATGAACAGAAAAAATCCAATCAGCGTTTTTATGTCGTTCATTCATCTTGCTTGTCAAAACCTGATGGAAACCACATTGCAACTCATACATATTTTTAGCTGCAAGTCTCAACTTGGGCACTACTAGTCTCTTTTTCCACTATGTGAACAAACTTCCATTGAGCTTTTTGTGGCTCTGAAGGGAACTAGTTGCCTCAAGTGATGTCACCTAAAATGAAAAATGAAAATGAAGAAATGTAAGGGTGTGAAGCAGGGGTGGACGATACCACAAAACTTTCAAGTTTCGATCCGATACGAAGTAATCAAAGGCCAATGTCACTGATATCAATATCGATACAGATACTTTATATTATAAAAATAAACAGGACAGCTCATTAAGGCAAATAACAAGTAACAAGCTCCTGGGGAATCACCTTGATGAAATACCAAAATAATTTATGATAGACTGCATGTAGCCTACACATTTCACAGTTACACAAAAAGGTTAACATATTCAACCATTTTTTAAGTTCAATGGGCTGAATGTATTATTGGATGTCTGAATATAGATTGCTATATTTAATTAGTTTGACTAAGATATATTTTTCATTGTATATGCCTGGGTATTCCCCTGAAGAAACTCCAGTGAACTGTCTGGGGGGTCTTGGTGCTGACGAGGCATATCCTCCTCCTCCTCCTCCTCCTCCTCCCTTCTTTGCTGCAGCAGTTCTTTCTCAGGTTTATTTTTACGTGTTTAAACAAGTTTGTGGTGTTGCCACAGTAGTGAACAGCCTTATACACACATCAAAGTTCACAACATTTTCATTTACAGCTGTAAAATGGCTCCAAATGATGCTCCTCCTTCATTCAGCCATCACTGCTGGATGTCGCATTAAACTAGTGGTCAGGGTGCGCACCGGGGTGAGCTGCGCATAACCAGTTGAGGTAACTACAATCTGATTGGCTGTTGAAACCGTTGACATTATTACATTCTAAAACAAGACACTAACAACTTGACAGGCTGAGCTGCCAACAAAGCCATAAGCCAGCTTGAGTCGAGCTGACAGCGGCCAGCTCATACCAGTGCAACATTTCCCTGCAACTTCTACAACAGTTTCAATCTCGTTCTGATTCTTTTGTCCTGGGATAATGATGTTTGTATCCCATTAGGAGCATGATTGTGCTCAGGATATCAACTGTCAGCCTGCCTGTTTATGTTATGACAAATCCTGAGTCATACCATGACTCATGTTTCCACGGGTATTTTGGCCTGATAGTGGAACGAGACGAAAGGTCAAGCGGCTGCACTTATTTTTCAGTTTTCTGTGTACAAAGATGACAATTTGATATGAGGGTGGTGTGAGTGGAAAGCTCATGATGTGACTCTTTCTCCCAGAAACATGACTATTATGGTAGAATTTTAGGAAAATCTTCCAGTAAGATTTTTTTATTTCTTGCAGTCAGGACCAAACATATCCAAACCACACTGAATGAAAATCCAATCATTAGTTTTCAAGGTGTTTGTTTTATTTTACCAAAGCCTTGGTCAGGGGGTCCCTAAATCCTAATATATTATCCCCTGGGAACAATGAATATCCATATTACATTTCATGGCATCCTGCTGCTTTTTGCTCTGGACCAGACTGTCAGGAAAACTTGGATCATGAGGTCCAGCTGCTTGCAGACGTATAAATGTACAGCAGCAATAAAAATAGTTGTTGTTGGCAACAGTAGAAGTATAAGAAGTATTTGTCTTAGTGGTAGCAATACTATTAGCGTTTGTGCAAGTGTAGTTCCTCACCCAGGTAACTGTCATCATAGCTTCCCTGCACCTGTCGTGTCTGAATCTGCCCGGCGACTGACAGCAGAAAGTACGAGGGGTAGTAGGCCTTAACAATCTCCTCTGTTGTGGCTGAGAGCAGCTGACCTGTGGAAGAAACAAAGGGTCAGAGGTTAAACTAAGACATGTGACTTTTGAACTCCACTGCTCCACTGTAGTTTGTTCACTGACAAAGGTGATGGATTGATTTCCTGACTCGATTAAAGGAAAAATCTATTGGAAGATAAAATCCATGCTGTTCCACATTCCTGTGAGCTCACCTTGCCAGTAAAAGCTGCCTGGTCCTCCAAGCACAACCTTCCCGTCCTGTAACACACAACAGTAGCCAGAGCTGAGGAGTCTGTGAGTCACTGGCTTCATCATGAGTTTCAAACAAACTCTGCAAATCTCATGTACACAGCGAAATCCCGACTGAGAATCGGTGACTATGTGATTATGTAGGAACCAGGACACACTCCAACAAATATTTCTCTTACCTTGGTGAAGTCTGCACTAAATCCCCCCTGACAATAGCCCTGCCCAGCAGGTCCATGTCTTTCTGCAACGAACAGCACAAAACATGGGAAACACTAATAAATGATCTGTTTCAGGAAAACTGAGAAAACAAAACATTCTGTTCTGTTGAGGGAAGCACTCCTGAGTGATTTCTGTCACATGTCAGTTGTTCATTGACCCAAAACTGAATTCCAGACCAACACTCTGATAACAACACAAGAAACTACTCTACAAATGTGATGATTTTCAGGCAAGTTCTGGTGTGATGTGATTTAAGAGGATTTATGGGTATTTATTTGCAATGTGCTCATATTTGACTGAGTAATAACTGCCTCCTTGAGCTGTGTGTCAAAGCAGCTCCAACTACTGATGTGTTGGTAAGCAGGACATATCAGTGAGTCAAACAATAACTTGCCATTGTTTCCTGAACCTTTTCATGCACCTGTGTCTTTCACCTTGAAGTATCTTTGCCTGACCTAGAGGAAACCAGATGGTATCCATAGCACTGTCACGTTATAAAGGATTACTATGGTTACGGTTGACCGACAGAAAGGAGAGGTGTTATCATGTAACTGTGGACAGTCACATGCCAACAAATAAATACTGATGTTGCTCTATGTCTGTTGGATTAAGGTGTTTGCTAACATACTTCCTTTGGAGGTTGGCTGTCATGACAGTTAACTCACCTGTCCGGCAGGGGGCGTACTCCACAAACGTTTTGAGGCTGTCTACAGAGAGGTAGCAGGTTCCTGTGACATCGGAGAAGGGTGTGTCATGTTCGGTCCTCCAGTAATACCTGGGAGCACAAGCCTGGGAGGCACAGTGGGACAGCTCAGTGACAACAGTTGCAGTAACATTACCACCTTTTCTAGTTTACAAGTGTTAAATTGACCCTTGCCTGAACCTCATCCAAACAAACATTGATTGTGTTGCACAATCAATAGCCTTGCAGCTGACAACTAGACAGAAAGTGAGTCAAGCCTTAAAGTCCTCTAAACGTGGTGGTCATACACGTAGTCTGGAGTACAAGAACAAGTATGCTTCAAAGTATCTACTTCAATGGCTAAGAGGTAGCACAGCTTTATCCAACTCGACTTTTTGGGATGACAGGTTGTTTGAAAAAGTGCGTCTCAGGAATAGCATATCGACCTTGTGGGAGCCAATCTCAAATGTTTACTATATATTAGCCAACTTTTAAACTACAGCTGTGTGCTGCTCTATATTTAATTTGTAGAAATATCACTTGCCATACTAATGAGGTAGTGTTCGTTCTGTAGCCCATCATCCTTGTCAAAGTGATGCATAGTGTTTGAACATGCAAACACTCAAACGTGTCGTATCTAAGGCAAGGTTATGGTACTAGTTTCACCTGAAACACAAGAACACTACTGTTCCTTTATTTATGTTAACCCTAAACGTCCTTTTGCAGGGTCACTATTACTGTCTTCTTCTTATTCAACCTTTCCTGGACAATATTTTTAGTATGAAAACATATGGTAAGAGAGTTTTCAGATTGTCTTATGAGTTTACTTTTGTTTTGCATCTTCAAAGCACAGACAGAGTCAGATTAGAGCAATTTTCTGCCACCGCATGGAAAGCTCCATACTGAAATACTCTGATGGCAACGTGGACTACAGATGTCACTACATCTGTCAACAGTAACTAAACAAATGCAACCATGTAATCACACAGCATGATGTAGGTAAATTATCCAAACAGACCAACCAACCCTGACCCATTCTTACCAGGATGCTGTTGCCATGGGAACGCACAGTAGCTCCAAACCACTGATGGGACTTGAACTCAACCTGAGTGTTCACGTCATTTATATAAAAATATCGATCACCTAGGAGAGCACAGAGAGAAAAAAATAATTTGAGAACATATTTAGACAAAGGAGAACGCAGGTCTTCTGTGACTGATTTACTAAACTGGGACATGGAACAAACTTCAGTGATGTGAGGAGTTGTTATTTTAACTGAGTCAAAGATCCCCCTGTCATTGGTGTTTGATATCTGTGCTGTCAGGGCTTCATTTAAGAGTGTTCCCCACATGTTCTTGGCTTTTTACATGGATTTTTTATGGCCTTGTTCCCGGGGTCTGCAGTCTTAATCCATCCTCCATGCTATGGCAGACATCAAACAGCTCAAAGGGACTTGGACCTTGTTGTTACTGTAACCCAAACGGCTGTACTTCATTGTCAGGCTCTGTTTTAAGAAGAGGCCCTGGCAGTACGAAGGCAAGGAACAGCGAAGGGGGAGGGGGCAGTGGAGTGCTGGAGGACATGCATTTCTCACGTTTTGGGGACATAACCCTGTTAACTCACATTGTGGGGACCCGCCTTCCTTATGGGGACAAAACACAAGTCCCCATTACGTAAATTATTAAAATTTAGGTTGAAGGCTTGGTTTAGGTTAGTCTCCAGGAGTGTGTGTGGCTGCCAAAGGCTTTACTTTTACAACTTCAGCAGCATTACACCTCCATGATTTCGGCTTTCAACGATATGCTGTTATAATAATTAATCTGGAAATATACAACAGTAATATTTCTACCTGGATTGCTATCCCTGGTCCATAAAATTCTTATTTTTGAGCCAGGTGGGTGAGCCAGGTTACCTTTATGTCCTGTGGAAGACTGTGAAAAGAATTTGTGAAAAACAGCTCACATCCTCATCCAGGTATTTGTTCAAAGTTTGCGTTGGGATTTGCTGTCGGTTCCTAATTTCTTCTACATGCAGCATTTTTGTCACACCAACTATAAAAAAGTCATCAAACATTTTTTGCTAGTCAGCAACCTTGAAAAGCCATTTAACAAACCCTGATGCCTTCAACATGCCTGAATGAGAAAGCTTGCCTTTAAGCACTAAAAGTTTAAATCATTCTTAAATGTGCCTGTAACTGTGTACGCTTTACTGTGGTATACTTCTGATATATGTGCCTGCAGCCTGTAGCAGAGTGGTGACATTAAACTCTCCTGGCTGCAACTCAGCGTGCCTGTTAGGTTAATGGAGTCTGGGCTGTGTCCTCAAACACACCATGAATTTTGAGGCCTGTAATGGGAAATGCAAGACTACTGAGTGTAAAAGTAGGAGCGCTTGTGTGTACATACGTGAGTGTGTGTGAATGCAAGAGTGGTTTTCTGCGAAGTATCGTGTTTCAGAGGCCGTCTGCAGAGACGGTTTGTAAACAATTTGTAGGTGTGTATTTATGTACGCAGAGTTTGCACAGCCACAGCTCTCGGTCTGTGTAAACCATATCAGCGTGTGAGAGCGTACGATAAGTTAGACCCTGTGATCCTCAAACGGTGGTCCTTATCGCTTCCTGCATTTCTGATGGAGGTGATTATTTTTCTGGCAGAGCTGGGGGCAGCCCAGGTCCTCTGGGGTCCTTGTCCCTGTAATGACTCTGCCCCTAATTAAAGAGCGCTTACAACAGTGGGCCCGAGTCCAGCAAGAAATCAAAGCTCTGTGAAAACACTGTAAACACAGCCCGTGTCCCAAAATGGAGACCTTAGCGTCCTCAACCACCATTAAAACACAGGAGAGACATCAAAGGCTGGTTTCAATCAAAACGGAGAACTGTTAAATGTGGAGCTGTAAGATGGTATGGGCATTTCTTGCTTTATTGGACGTGATAGTGAAGAGGCAGACGAGAAATTACTTGCAACAAAGGTCAGTGGTTGCAACAATGCGGCCGTTCGGCTACCAAGGATCTCCAGGGAGCTGCACTTCTGACCTCAGGGTCAAACACAGTGGTGCTTAACTCGAGATGCTACCTATATCTTCTGTCTGCCACTTTTATGGCTAGACACAGCTGAGAGTTTACTACACAGCCCCGTCTCAACTGTTTAACAGCTCTGTTAGGGAAAGTGACATTTTTATATCCTGGAACAATATGAGTAACCAGCTACTGCTGTGATTATGATGTAGAGAAAATTCTCTCCCTTGGATTTTGAATATTGAGCTTGATTTTTATCTGTGCGGGCACAAAGAGACCAGCCGTCAATTTCGATTTAACAAGACAGCCTACCTTGCTTGTCAAAGTTGATAATGCTGCAGTTAGCTTGGCTCCAGGGGCACAAGTACACAGCTCCTCCTTCAGTGATGTCGGGCTGGCTGGTGTTGGCTTTCGGAGCGCCGATCAAAATACTGATGCTAGACAGCAGAGAGGAAAAACAAAATCTTATGTTGTGGTGAAGAACTGAGTCCAGGAAAAGTCTGACATTATACCAAGAAACAACTGTTTTGATCTAAAATCATGTGCATTTAACTTGTCTTATTAACATGTCATATACACAGCTAATGAAATAAGTAGGAATCTGGGCAAAGACTTGGTATAAATGGGTTGAAGGGTGAATATGGAGCCAGTGATTGGTTAAATGCTTGATTCCTACAAGTTTCCCCTAATTATGCTAATTATTCGAAAAAATTGTCAAATAAATACATGTCTTAGTATCTTGCCAGTGCTCACTGTCTCCTGGCTGTAGCTTCATATCTACCAAACGGACATGGGACTATGACTATTGTCATCTAACCTTGAGCAAGAAAGCACTCTCTGAACACACTGGCCAATGTCCGATTTAGCCTCTGGGGGCAACAGCCAATGTTTTGGGGGTTACAGTGGAGCCAGTGGATATTTGGATAACAGTTAATGGAGACCTGGGCCAAGACCTCTTCTTCCCTGAAGAGGTCACTGACCACTGACAAGTTAAAGGTGCAATATGTAAGAATATTCATTGAAAACATTAAAAAAATAACTCAAATTATAAATAGAATGTGAAGAAATAACAGTTTTGAAATCATGACATCTGTGTATTGTGTTGCAGAGATATCTACTCCAGCCCATAGCCTACTGGTTTAAAGCTCCTGTGCAAGCGGTGTACACTACACACCAACACATCCCCGGTAATCCCAGCTCCCAGTCTGGATTGCTAGATGTACAGCTAACTGAGCTAACTGGTTACTACAGCTAGCAGCAGTTAGCAGTTATTCTGGTGATATGCTGCCTCTGAATTCGACTCGATGGCAGTTCTTACATATTGCACCTTTAAAAACATGGAAACATTTCATCTGATCTATTTAAATGGATAGCTGCATTTAATGCTGATACATTTAAAAAAAATAATTAAAAAAATAATAAATAAATAATAAAAAGCTAGCTCTTGGATGTACGTCATACCCTTGGTTGTGCTTGTGCATGAGCAACTGTACCGTGCTGAAGCACATCTCTTCCAACTGTGCCAGGGCCCTGGAGGTGTACCTAACTTGAGCACAGTACGGAGTACAGAGACAGTACTCAAACTATACTAGTCAAACAAACTGGACTTTTGGGATCAAACGTGCTTGGGCACGGTACGGATTGCCTAGTGTGAGTGCGCTCTTTAAGATCAGTTTGCAGCTCTTACCTCAGTGACAGCTAAACAACTTGTAAACACTGGTATATTATCACCTCATAAAAAATGATATAGCAGCCCTGTCAGCAAAAACACCAAGACTATTTTCTGAGGTATCTAAATATTTGGCTCTTTAGCTGCTAAATGCTCCACTACAGTATGCTCACCAGCTAGGTACTGTATTTGACTGTCTGCTGTTTGGTGCTGAGCAGGTTTACAGTGTGTTTCTCAGAGCTTGTCTGATGAAAAGAACTGCTTGTTACTCCTCGAAACCATACTGATGAGAGCTGTGAGAGTGAACCAAAAGTAAAGCTGTGGGTTGTATTACCAAAACAATGAGCTGAAAGATGCTAAAAAAAACTGAGGGGAGAGCTGAGGATACTGCAGGTCATATTACTGTATGTTTGTCACTTTAGACCATTTTTAACTTATAATATTGACTTGAGAAAGTGAGTGCAATACAAAGTTGCTACATTGAAACAAGTACACCAGCTATAAAGAATGATTACATGTCCTAGTGGGCCCTTAAAAAACTGCAGTGGTCTTAACATGAGTGCAATTATCGTAGCTCTTTTTAGCGTAATGAATGACCATCTTGTATTGGAACTGGTTGTTTGGCTGCAGTTTTTGCTTAGTTTAAATGGTCATCCAGACAAAGATGTGATGATCTTTATTGTTCTTCTAGCTAAAAAGAGGCTATTTCAAGTAAAACACAGTTCTGCAACTGTACAACATCTGTCAAGACTTCCAAAAATATCAATGTCATAACTGTTATTGCAACTCTAGTTACTGTAACTATCTGCAAGTGAACTAGCAATGTGGTTTTAAGCGTTTTATCTCAAAAGGTTTCAAAAGAAAAATGTGCAAGGAAATACATGGTAAGAGACTAAACAAGAAGTATCAGGAGATAGTTCTGCTTCTTTTCACTGGATGACAGCCTGAAAATGGCGAGATCATTCAAGAGCGATAGAGAAAAACATCTCCTTTCGTTTCCATGGATGTGTGTGTGTGAAAATCATGAGCACACTCCCACATGTACACATGCAAGTATGTGTGCATAATATGTGAGTGTGTATTACAAATCAGCTGTGCTTTCAAGGTTTTCAGGCAGCCCTGCTAAAAAGGCCTGGCCCTGAGGAAATGGCACAACTTAAGACATTGGTGACTGATGACATTTGCAGAGATCAGACAGACTCTGTACTCCCCCCCATCCCCCAAATTGTCTGGAGAGCACAGGAGGAATATTTACATGGCTGGATGAGCTTTCCTTATAAACCACTCACTCTCCAGCCACTCAGCTGATCAGGGTGCAGCCTTTCAATGGCCTTCTCCGTCAACGTACAGCACTTTTAACCCACTGCCACCCCCTGTGTTCTCTGCATGTGTGTGTAAAATACAGCCGTGAGTCAATTAAAAACACTCCTAATGAAAACTTATCAGGCAACAATAGCCTCCATGACAATATGATGTGTATCAGTGGGATGATGGACCCGTCTGTTGAGACCTGAAATAAGAATTCCTTTCCTTTAACTCATGTTCGACAGGAACATCTGCAGACAAGGAAATGGCTCAGAGGCATAGCAAGGTCAAGGATGTAACATGTAATTTTTACTAAAGGATTTATGAGCTTCAGTCAATGCAATTACATGGCCACATTATTATGAAACAAGTCATATCCTAATGATAGGTCTTACTCAATGTAACTGTTCATAAATATTACATCTACACTGTTTTTTTCCTTTCTCTAGTAAGTCTTCATTTTCTTTAAAATATTGAATAATTTAACCCTTTCAGGCATCTAAAAGAATATATTTAAGAACAGCCAATGACTTTGGTTTAAAGGGGAACTACCGTTTTTTACAACCTGGACCTTATTTCTAGCATAAAATACGATGATTTACTCACCCAGATAACTTTGGTGTCATTTAACTTTGGTGGCACCCGCAACAGACGGCTTGTTTACTTGTAGCTGCTACTGCTAGTTTGACCCCGGATGTTGATAACATACAAGCCCAGACTCAGAGGGGAACAGCACTAGCGTATCATGACAAAATATTGGTGAAATGAACTAGTTTCGTGGCAGATAATGCGTTATATAGAGGCTGCGCTTCGGTGCCCGGATCACTCGCATTATATGGATATACCGGCGCTACACTGGATCTAATTTCGTCCGAACGACTACAAATGACACCAAAGTTATCTGGGTGAGTAAATGAACATATTTTACGCTAGAAATAAGGTCCAGGTTGTAAAAAACGGTAGTTATCCTTTAACTTCTCACAATGTTTTATAAATAAACATGTGTCATGGGGTCACATGTAGACATTGCTTTAATGTAAGGGGTACAAGCCAACAAGGGATGGGAACCATTGAGGTATCCAGATATGATCTTTTATTATATTCAGTAATGAACACAATATCCCCACTAACCCTGTTCAGGTTTCTCAAGATGTTATCTGGGTTGTTAAAATAAACAGTCTTATATGAGTCAGATCCCCAACCTGAATATCTGCTTTGTTTGGTTAACATGTAAACACACTCAGTAAACTCATACATGTGGGTGGCCACGAACAATCTGACATAACACTCAATTGCGTGTTTTCTTTCCTGTTGTCCCAATCATGAGATCATGACTGAACCTCTAGAAGTAATAGAAGTAACAGGCATGAATAGGATAAATTATGTCGAATTTTAATCAAATGAACAATATTGACTTAACCTGCGTTAAAGCTGCACTAATGCTGTAGTAGCAGAGACCCCATCCCCTCTCTTCTAGACCGTACATTTGCTTTGTTGTCCAAATTAAGTTTGTAATTTAAAAATGGACACTTCTCTGCTCACAAATAAGGACTGATTGAAATAAAGAGTAGAGTAAATACAGCACTGACCGTGACTGGCTTTGCAGTAAAATTCTGCTAGCAACATTAGCCCTTTGGTGTCGTTCAATGTAGAGCTCACAGACAAGTTGGTAAACACAAAGAAGTTCAATGACTCAAGTATGTTGAATACACTCAAACAAGACTTAAGGTCTGTAGATATGCTAGCGTCTCTGCCTAACATGCCTACAATGACAATCATGTTGAAGTTTAGCAGGTATAAAGTTCACCATCTAAGTTTAGTGTGTTTACATGCTAACATTTACTAATTAGCACTCAACACAATTTCAGGCAAGGCTGCTGGGAATACCATTGGTTTTGCAGGTATTTGGTATAAACCAGAATTGGGCAAACTTTTATCTGATGGTGGTGCTAGATAAACAGTCAGAGGTTCAAAGGTTATAAAATGTATCCTCTTGGGATCATGAATGTGGGTAAAATTCATGGCCATCCATTTAATATTTCAACAATAAACAAAAATGGCAACGTCATGGTGGGACTAGTGGAAATGTCACCGGAGCATCAGTAGGACTCAACCTCAGGGAGTCATGAACATCTGTACTGACACAATTATGCCAGTAAACACAATTACACAATCCATCCAGTAAATGTCTGAATAATTTAGTCTAAACTAAAGCAGTGGGTTAGCTAACACCGCCATCCTTAGAGCCATGACGCTAGCATGGCTAAATAGTCCATATATACAGAGAAAAACCTTTATATTTTTGAGTACAGTATTGTCTTACAATACAGTGCATACATTAACATTACTCACAGCTATAAAGAATTTAAATAAAGTGCAGTTAATGGTAAACCAGGCCGAGGAACATCTTGGACAACAAGGAAATACATAATAATCTATAGTTTTCTCTTTGTGAAGATTAACTAGCAGTGAGATCTGAAGCTGCAGTTTGATTGATGTTGGCACATACACATCAAACCTCCTGTAGTCCAATTTTGTGAAAGAAAGACAAAGAAAGCATGTAGCACTGGCAATTACAGTAAAATTAAATATCAGAACAAAAAACTCACAAAGACCTTCATCCTTCACAAAGCTGCCCGTCCTCATCAGAAAAACGACCATGCAGGTCGACTGTGAAAGCAGCTTATTACGACCGATATTTACATTTGTTGTTAGGTGATGACCTCTACTGGCCATAGTCACTGTTATGGCAGTAAAGGAGGGAGTTTCTTGTTCTGAAGTTGTCCTTGGTTTTCACCTGTGGATGCACAGTTGTGCAAAGTTTTGCTCAGTAAAATGAAAAACATAATAATTTTTTGCAGAAAAAGAAAAAAAACTTAGTGCCTCAATAAACCCTTATGGTTAGCGTGCTGAAACATTCCAAACCTCATTCATTTCTTGCTTTGATTATCTCAAAATTGGTTAACGTGAACCAGCTCTACAAACACACTTGATTCCTGCCTCCTGAACTAGACTTACTGACTAAAACTGGACATGTGTGCTGAAACAATGAAAATAGAGATGGCATGGGGAGAAAGAGGAGCACCTATTAACAATCCTCCCTACAGCCAAACAGTCTAGTAATTGTCAGAATGCATGACAACCGCAGAAACAATCCCATCAGCAGAAAGAAAACATCTCCCTCATTCAGGAAAGCATCCTTTTCCTGCTGCGTTGTTTACCCACCACAAAACACGAACCACTGGTTTCACATGAAGACGTTCTACAGTCATTTTGAGCCATCTAAATACATGCATTTGTCCTAAAACAAAATGTGGTGTTGTTCTGTGTGAGCAAAGCTATCGCAGGTAAAAGGGGGCTTAGTAGGGGGCTTTTACAAATTGGTCTAAATCAACATCTCAGTAATTACTCGTCAACATGGCCTCTAACTGCCAGAAGCTTAGTTAAGCAAACAGAGAGAATCTTAACCAATTTCCTCACAGGAATATCTACATTCATAAACCAACATTGCTTTTACTCTGTGAGCCCTCAAAGGTGTTAGTGAGGGGAAACTGAGACACACAGAGCTGATAAGGTGTAAGTGGGATTTATACGGCAAAGATCAGAGCAGTTTAAAGTTTTACAGGAGCAGCTGTGTCCCAAATGTTTGCTGCGTACCTGCTCTCCAGCAGGTTATCATGCAGCAGATAAAGAAGGGAAACAGCTGATATGCACCAGATTTATGTTATGACCTATATGGGGTTTTCAGGTGATCTAACACTTCCTGCAGACTACGTCCTCAGCTCAGAGAGGGTGTTTTGGCAACAATAGACAAAATCTATTTGACTGTCTCAACAGTCATCAATCAGATTAGGGCTGCAACTAAGGACTAAATTAATTATCAAATTATCTGCCAATGTTTTTCATGATTAATAATTTAGTCTATAAAGTGTAAAAATCACAAATTCCAAGAGCCCAAAGTGACGTATTCTAATAGCGTCTGTCCAACCACAGTCCAAAACCCAAAGACTCTTTAGTTACAGTCGTGACAATGAAAAGCAGCTAATACTCACAATAAAAAGCTGGAACCAGCAAATGTTTGACAGTTTTGCTTGAAAAATGAATGAAACAATTAATTCATTATAAAAAAAAGGGGGGAAACTAATGTTCTTGCGATCAACTGGGGTTTTTTAGTCATGTTCCAGGGGGCGCCTGTCCAGCATGAGATTGTTTCCCTGACACACCTGATTCAAATGATCAGCTCGTCATGAAGCTCTGCTGAAGCCTGATAACAACCCATTCATTTGGACCAGGTGTGTTGGGGCAGGGGCCCCAAGAACCAGGATTGAAAAACACTCGACTATTAATCAACAATTAGACAATTAACTGTTGCAGCTCTTTCTCAGATTGTTCAATGTTTCAATCAGTTTGTTAGCAGGTTTACTGTCATCATGCCAGCTAAAAGAGATTCTTCATGTGTTAACTTGTTATCAGGCCTACATTAACTTCTAAATTGTAAGAACTGATTTAGCACAGCTGCTCTGTTGTTATTAGCAGAGCTAGGTCAGGCATGTGTGAGCTGACCAATCAGAGGAGACTGGGTATTTGGAACAAGGGCCTTAAAGAGACAGGAACTCAAACAGAGCGTTTTAAACAGATGGAGAATACAATGAGGAAAATTGATGTGTTTTTTGAGCATTAAAGCATGTAAACCTATTCTAGTAGTGACCCAAAATAAAATTATGAACCTGAAAATGAGCATAATGTGTCTCCTTTGACAACAGCCACTGTGGCAAAAGTTGACAATTATGGGATGATGGTAAATAGTAAACCATGGTGTAATATTAGCACAAGCAGAAAAATCAGCCAACAGTATCAGTAATGTCAGTTACACAGCAATACCTAACATGTAAGGTTTGCTAACATTAGCCACCACAAGCTTTTAACCTGACCAACACCTTATGACACCTTAGGAATGTGTTACTTTAAAAAAAAAAAGTTGTAGTCTCACTTTAACTGAAAAGTTTTTTCAAAGCCTCATTTCAGACTGAATATAGACTTTGTCTGTGTGTAGCACCACATTGTGCCTCTCTCTCATATGTATTACCATTACATTCACTCACAAAGTTAAACATCCGATTTTCCCAAAAATACATGCCTGGGGATCTTTGAAAAACCCAGAAGGTCTTGCAACAAAACGTACTGCTATTACAAAGGTATTTCCACAACCCTCAAAGATTCTTCTTGACATCTGGATGTCCTTTCTTAAAACACAAACACATTTTATATCTTGGTACATGTCATACAAATTGAGAAAGTAGATAAATCTTTTCTGGCTATGTTTGTTTGGATGAGGAAAAACCATGCAGGGGACTTATTATATACATTTTCTATCCAGATGGATTCTGTAAATACCTTCAGCTGTAGACCTGTTGTTGAAGAACTTTCTTGCTTTTTCAAAGATCAGGTATATGTTTTGGAAAATTTGATGCATAGTTCTGTGACTCAAATGTCATACATGAGAGGCACAAACTGTCTATGTCCAGCTAATCAACAGAGCCCTGTCAAACCATCAGCCTCAGACGGTATACATCACACCTCACATATACTTCAGGCATTATGACTGTGAGTGTTCACTAGATAAAGCCCAGAGGAGAGTTATCTCAGTGAGCAGAAACAGGTGATGGAACGTGCTGTGTCTGAGGAGAAAGAAGAACGCGTTTGATCTTCGGCTTCATCTCACTCAGCAACTCCTCGCCTGTCACCAGAAAAACCCAGCAGGAAACTCCTACTGTCCCTTAAGTGTGTGTTCAGAAGATTATAATATTTCTTAATTTGCTGTAGATTATCCTACTCCTCTCTGAATCACACACACACAGAGAGACTTGTGTGTCTGTTTCCAATCATAGTCGGGCTGGAATCCAGTGTGTGTGTGTGTGTGTGTGTGTGTGTGTGTGTGTGTGTGTGTGTGTGTGTGTGTATGTGTGTGAGACAGAGAAAGAGAAAGAGAGGGAGAGGGAGAGGGGGAGATGTATGCTAGATGAGAGACATTTAACTTTATACCATAACATTTCCATCATTGTATCACTAGGAAACATATTTAAAGGACTAATGCTAAACTTTAAAATGTTGTTTGGAATGTTTTCTTGACATTTTTGAATAACAGAGTCTAAAAGCCTATAGTAGACTTAAATATACTTTATTTAAACAGAATGCTGACTACATAATAACACAGCAGAAGAATATTATTAATAGGAACAGTCAAAGTTACATTGCAAGTATAGTACAATATAAAAAATATGAAATATGGCTGCAGGAGCACATACGCAACTAAAATATTGGAGTATAATAATACAACGATGCCATAGAGGTGAATAAATGTAATGGCCACTGTGTAAGATAGTCATAAAGACCCAAGACTATAAACAATGTTGATTTCAGGACTTTAGGGTATACATCAGTGTCACTGCCAGTGAAGAGGTCAGTCCCTCTTTAATTCACACACTCCTTATAGTAACAGAGTTTATAAGGAGGTGATTCTGAACTGTAAATAATGCTGTAAACTTTCTCCCCCTGCTTTCTGAAATGCTGCATACAGACTGTATTTACCTGGATGAGCTGGTGAAGAACTCCACTGAGTAGCCGAAGTAACTGCCCCGTGGTCCGGTGAAGACGACGCGCTCCTCCGTGTCCAAGTTAAACGCAGCGCAGAGCTGCAGCAGGAGCGCCACTACAGGTACAGCCCACACGGAGTACTGACAACAGTTTCCCCCTGGCCGGGGAGGTGAAGGTCCAGGAGCGGTGCCCATCTCTTCTTCTTCTGCGCGGCTCTTCTTTCATTGAATAGCCGAACACGCATCATCCGTGCTGGTCCTCACGTCTGGGGTCGTGGTCATAAACGTGGTGTCCTGAGTAATCCCTTCAGCTCCAACAGGTCCGGCGTACTGATCCAGAGTGAGTGGTGAAGTGTAAAGAAAGGCAGCACAGAGTCAGACAGAGGGGGGGAGAGGGAGGGGAGGCGAGGGGAGGGAGGAGGGGGGAGTCATTGCAACCTCATTTGGGGTGGAGCTCTGAATATTAGCAGCCAGGCTGGTTCCAGAGAAAAAGAGGCTGTGATATTGCAAAACACGCCAAGACAAAGAATCACACATATCACAGCAAAACGTCAAACCTTGCTTTCAAAATAGACAGAAATGATAGAACATGATACAATCAATACAAACTCATGCACAACAAACACACTGATTACCTTGTTATGTAAGGAGATGATAGAGAACCATGTATGCAGCTGTTTGTGATTTTATTCATCACAGCCCAGTGTGAATGTGCTATTCATTTAAGGCATTAACATGTCATGGTAGGAAATGCACAGGTGTAATAAATAATATCATCAACAATGGTTGTCATTTCCAGTCCTGGAGCCACCATTTACATTATGAGCTACATCTGTTACACGTTTTTCTTACCATTAGTCAAACTGTGCTCTGTGAAAAAGTGTTATTTCACCAACCTTATAATGTTACTATATCTGACTCATACCCACAATAATAGGTTTTTTGGCCACTTGGGGGCAGTGGAAACAAGCTGTGAACACAGCACTGACAAATTACCTTTAAAACGCGCAGTATGTAATTTCTGCCACTAGGGGCCTCTCAATTAGTAAGTTGCATGGTGACATGGGAGTTGTTGTCTTCAGTGTTTAACAACCGCTTTTGTCGATGAAAATCTATCCAGGCCTACGTAACTCAGACAGAAATGTTCACAGATGAGATAATGTATTTAAGTTTTATTCACGTTACATTTAGCCCCATTAGCCAACTCCCCTGCCCACTCTCTGACTCTTTCCCTGAAGTTATAGCAACAGGTGACCAAATGAAACACACTGTAATCTTTAGTATAACTTTTTTCCCTGTGTTTGAACACTGTTGGGAAAAGTTGAGATAATGTACACAACTCAACAAATTATATAACAAAGGTTTCATTGTTTTTAAATATTTTAATACAGCAATGTTACAGATAATGTATTTAAGGTGATTTGGTGAACCTTTTGCTATGGTTGCTAATGCACACATCCAGCAGCGACACTTGGAGTTGTGCTTCTGTCCAGCTAACTTTTAGCTCTGATTTTGGTCTCCACCAACTCCTGAGGGGAGAATCTGACTCTTCAGCTGCTAAATGCTCCACTTTGTTCATCAGCTAGTCTCTAACTGTGTCTGTCTGCTGTTTAGTGCTGAACAGGCAGTCTACAGTGAAATGTTTAAGCTTTTTTGCCAAAAACAACTCCATGAGAGTGGTGAGAGTGACCCAAAACAGTGCAAATGAAATTGGACAGCAAAACAATGAGCTGAAACTCACTATAAAGCTCTGTAAATCCAAGATCCAGAGGGATGATTCTCTGTAGGTTATATTCTGATCTCTTATACTTATACTAATATTTATTACATTCATTGTTAATATTAAAATATTGACTACAGCAGCTTTAAAACTAGCCTTATTGAAACAACCACAACAGTTGGCTAAACTATGAGCAGTTTATACAAATAATCAAAATGATCGTCTTGAATCTGATGACTTGACAAAATCAATGTCATGTTGTCAAAAAAGTGTGAAACAACTTTAAACTTTTACTCTTTATAAACAGTTTTACTATATTTTGACAGTAGCCAGTCATGTTGTATTAGCAGGAGGAGATGGTGCATTAAGTGAGGTCCATTAAGGCAGACAAACACTGGTGCCTTGGATTAAAACAAGACACATGCAAAACATAGTAATGTGTCACCTTAAATGTTACAACTATATATAGTTTAAAAGTAACAAACACACATTTTGACTTTCTTTATGACACTTGACATGATACTTAACTCAGGACTTCATAGCCAAGACTTGAGACTTATCCGTGACTCTGTCCCTCTTTTACATTTGACACTTGACGTTAAAATGTAGGTAAGTGTTCCACATGTCAGTCTGTTTGATGTAAACTGAATAAGGAGTGAGTTAAACAGAGATACGCATCTCCCTGCTGAGACAGCACAGTGATGAATGTAATGATTCGGACAAAACTTCAGAACATAAGAAATCTTCTTATGGTGCTCGCTGTCAGAAAGTTCTGGTGTTGTTCTCACATATTCTACATGTCAAGACAGCAGTCAGTGTGACTAAACCTGGAAAACCCACAGACATCCATCTTCAGCTGTCTCTCATCACATTGTTGGAACTGGACTTGCTTTCATGGCAGACTGACAGGCAGGCAAGCATACAGTACGTGATTATTTGGAGGTCTCCTCATGGTTATGTGTGTGTGGCTGTGTGTGTGTGTAGCCTATAGGAAAAGAGGGCCCCACATTTGAAGGAGTCTGAGTCAAGAAGTGTTACCTGCCAAAGGCAATAGAGCTTGGACAAAGAGAGTTTTCTCTCTGTAAAAACACATTTTCACATGGCACAGAGGCAGCACACTGCACTGGAGCTACTGATAATACAACAATTAGTTCCCCTCAAATACTAACAAATACCGGCTGATGTGGTAATACACTGGATGTTACTTTATACAGCAGTTTATTTCATTGAGAGGTTTAAATAGCAACATTTATAACAGTTAAAATATCATTTAAATGGCCACTTTCTCACATTTCGAAGTTATACACTGCACAGAAGTCATACTAAAATGATTTATGTGCCCATCAGATTACTGTAAAATCAGGTTGTGCAGTAAAACTGGTTATAAATTATTAAAATTAGAGTTAGTGCCATGGTTGTGAGACATAGACTCTGGGAGATAAGTTCAAATATGCTGCATAAATTGCCCAGGATGTATTTGTGATTAAAAAGATATCAAGTAATCTGTGACCTTTATTGACCTCTATTGGCATGAAGTATGAACTGCAATATGTCGTGCCATACATTTAAACGGCCATTCTGTAGTTTCTAATACAGCCCCAGTTTTTAAATGGTCAACAGCCAGTCACAGACAAACAATAACATGTAATGAACCTTTAAGATAGCTTATCAGAGCAAATACAGAAGCTGAAGTCTAGTTATAAGGTAACTACTATATCTGACCTGAGAGCCACCTGGTGAAGTAACTGCTGATTTTGTATTGATCAAATTCTGTACAATGAGCAGTCCTACACTAAGGGACAGTAATTAACATTTAGTGTCCCACTAAAGCAAGTGTGCATATGTTGTCCTTTAACTACAAACCATGAAGGCCTACAGTTAGCATTACTGTAAACAGCACCAAAGCATACCAAATTGTTTTTTGGCATAGTTGAAGACTACTTTGAAACAGCTTTTGTGTTGCTGCATTCAAGTGCTTGTGGGAAAACCTAGAGTCTTGCTAAATGGAAACTGCAAATTAAACATAGTAGCTCAGTGGTTTTCAAAGTTTTTGTGCCCAAAGTACACTAAAGGGCAAGCCAAAATCTCAGGGCACAGAATTCAAAACTGTGTGTGTGTGTGTGTGTGTGTGTGTGTGTGTGTGTGTGTGTGCTGGACGTGTAAGTATGCTTGCTAACATGTTCATCAGAACAACTTTTGATTGCACTTGGAACCGTTTCTTCTGCCTTATATGTCAACATCCTGAAATAGGTCAAATTGCAGTACTAATCTATCCAGAGGCTGTTTCCTTATAACATCAAAACCCTGGCTGTGTATTCAAATATACTTATCTGATACAAATAATTTCTTTGGTCCAAATCAAGCATCAGGTTTTTATTGTGAAGTGTTTAAAATATGAAATCGCCTCAGAGGAAGCTTTAGCTTTGAATACAAATAACACTTGTAACTTCACACAGGGTCAAACACTCAAAGTAAACTTGAAGTTTGAGCTGTGTTGGCTGTTTGATGTATGGCCTCTCTACATTAGTGTGGACAGTGTGTTGTTTTACCTACTTTTCAAGGACAGAAGAGAGGAAAGAGTGAACACGGGTGACCTTTACTGATTTGGCTCATAACCGTGGAAAAAAGAGCCTGTTCCATGCAACAAGGAGCACGCTGAAACTGCAAAAGCTCAAAGGCCTGCTGTGCTATAGTTACATCTGCAGGCTAATTGGAAAAGCCTGAGAAAAGAAGCAAGCTAGAACACCTATTTCAGCGTTTCTGCAATTATTTTGCTATGTGGATGCTTGTAAAGTTTAAAGCGTTTCATTTTCCACTGGTCAACTTGCCAGCCATGTGGGGGATTTTATTTATGTCTTTTCAGAGCCAAAATTACCTCCCAACCCCCACACACACTCTCAGACACACACACAGGACTGTCTGCATTATGTCAGAGTTAAGGTGATAAGAGACATAACACACTCCTACTAGGAGTGTCTGAATGTTGTCTCAAGCACTGAAAGATGGAGGAAGGAGCACTCTTCCCTCCACACACATAAATGCACAAGGCCACCTACACACACAGGAAGCCACATGATTACCACAATTAAAACAAGGTTGCTAATGTGTGGCTCCACAGGTTCAGACTGTGACTTTATCATGACTTTATGCAACTATGTTTGCTAAGGCAAGTAAGGGATCAATGTCAAGGGAGTTATTCTACAGAGCCATACTAAAATAATTACCATTCATGCAACTTTATATTTATATTTGATCAACTTAATATTCATCAATCAAATTCATTAAAGCTTTTCCATTTGATGTTCCAAACACTGGTGTATGTATGGGTCAGAGGGTCTCTCCAGGTGAGTGGTGGCTCTTGTGTTTCAGTATGTGTTGGCTACAGGAGTGATAGCGATCATGGAGGAGGAAACAAGTGCAAAAAATGGTCTTTAAAGGTTCCCTGTGGAGATTTCTTGTAAACAAACAGAAGTTAAGTTCACATTTAGTCTCATTACACTCAGCAGAACACACTCTATGTATCCTGGAGATCTAACAAATGTATTGAGGGCATTTCCCTCCTCATAAAACATTTTTAAATGTCCCACATTATGCTCATTTTTAGATACAAACTCTTATTTTGGGTCTCTACAGGAAAATGTTTACATTCTTTAATGTTCAAAAATATATGTTTCTCATACTTTCCATTGTTGCAGCACCTCTATTCGCCCCCTCTGTCTGAATGCTGTTTTAGTGCCTGTCTCTTTAAGGCCCACCTCCCAAAAAGCCCAGTCTGCTCTGATTGGTCAACTCTTGCAGACCTGAGCAAGCACCACTCACTGTGTTTTTGTATCAGCTATGCCAGTGTTTTTGAACCGTTGACGTGCTGGGGGCGTGGCTGAGGGAGTTGAATGTGTTGTGCAGAAGAACTCCATACTCGTTTGAAGGCAGCATGTCTGAATACGGGCTTGGTGCATTACTCCATGGATTTAGCATTTTGGCACCTTCACAGTATTTATATAGCACCTCCACCTGCATTATAATCGACATGGAATGGAAATCACCCATTCTGCAATATGGGACCTTTCAAATGTATTTAAAATCCAGCATTGTTTACATCCCTGTATAGCTTGTAATGGTTTTCTTTCATGTATTTGCAGTATATCTTGTCATGTTAGCATCAGCTGTAGCTCATTGGCACACTGGGAAACAATTGTCGGGATTACAAGCACATATGCATGTGTGTCTTCTGCATGTGCACAAAATAAACAAAACGGGGACGCTCAAGGTTAAAGTAACCTTTATAGCACCAATAATTAGGTCTTTTTTTGCATGAACAATGGACTAAATGACTATTTGTAATCAAAAAGATGTCACTCATAGTGACAAACCCAAGAGGAATCATTGTCTAACTCTGCAATTTCCTTTCAGCTCTTTTCCAACCCCTACTTTAAATGTTTTGGTTCACTTTCACTGCTATCATCAACCTCATTTCCAGCCAACAACCACGACTTCAAATCAATCCTAATGTTGTTTTGTTGAAGATAGGCACCTGTTTGCTTCTCAAATAATGTTTCAATAAAGACATTTTTCAAAATAGGTAGAAAATACAGATCAACTGCATTTGAGCCAACATCGTTTTTCTTATTGACTTCTTGTGTGTTCAAACTCCAGTGACAGCAAGCATCCATCCTGCTGAAGTGTTGGTGAGTCAAAGGATGTTTTTGTGTTGCTAAGCATGACCTCTGACCTTACCCGGACCTTTAATCTTAGCATTGGGGAAGAGGAAAAAGGATATCATTACAGGAAGAAATAAAGATGAATGATTTACCCTCCTCTATTCCACAGAGACTAACTCATTCTTGGTTTTCACGATTAAATGTCTCAGTGATCTATTTGCGATCTCAGGATAAGTGATGATCTACGTAGACTGCCAAAGTCTGAATGACTTTGTTGAAAATATTCATAAACACACCGCAGTATGAAGCTGAACTGTTGAACTAGACATGAGTGTGACCGAGAAGTGGTTGAAAATCCATAGCTCTCTCGGAGACCTTGTACAAGTTTATCTATCATCCACCTTGTCAACACAATGCTGCTTGTTAATGGAGCTGAGCTAATACAGCAGTTAGCCCTGTGTGACCTACACGCCTATTCCCCCAAGGAGCCACGAGGAAAACTCACACCGCAAACAAGCAGAGCAGCACGAAGCCGGAGGAGAAGAAACAGGCCACTCTGAGATGTTCTCGCCCAGATAACGGCCCCTCATTGAGAAAAAAGACAAGAAACAATGCATTATATTCATATTGGAGGCGAGCCCGGAGACTTCCACTGTGAAGATCACCTTTCAATATTAACCTCTCAGTGATGGAGCAACTCTATAAATAACAGAATCTCAGTTGCTTTTGGATCTTTATCAGAAGGGAAGGCTTGTGTGTGGTTGTCTCTTTTCTTGTTCTGTTGGTGTGTATTCCCACAGGGTGGCTAAAATACATATATATATATATATATATATATATTCCACTGAGAAGTGTCAACACTCATCTGCAGTAATGTCTGGAAAGGAAATGCAACATAAATACGTCATTATTTTGTTTTTGATCAGAAGTGCCAAGGAAATGTAAAAGTTTAAACCATTCTTATCAATCGGCTGCCGTGCCTAGATCCACCTGTAAGTGAAAAGAGCCATACATTGTGGTGAATATGTCAGTGCTGAGTATAAGAAAATGTTCAGAGAAAAATGTTTTCTCCGCATAACTGGTCAAAACAACAGCTGTGAATCAGAGGCCATGAAGCTGTAAACCACTTTTTATATCCAGTCTAATGCTCTTCTTCCAGGAATCAGGGGTGATGGGAGTCTAATCCAAGTCAGGACAGTATTACACCAAGTCCTTGTGTCACTGTAGTGACCTCATTTCTCAGGAATGGTGCAGAATGAGGTTTATGCCAATAAAAGAGACTTTCACAGTCATGTAGCAGTATTTTCTGAACACCATGTCTTTGGACGGACTGTCGTGAAATTTGGTTTATGACTTAATACTTTCCGGTACAGCGGAACGGTGGGTTGTAGTCCGCCAGTAAAACCACAGAAGTAGATGACTCAGTACTTAAGTTGCAATATGTAGTAATTTTATTTAAAAACATTCAAAAATTAACTACATTTATCAGCAGAATGATGAAATAACAGTTTTTTATAACGTCTTTGTATTGTGTTACACAGATATCTACTGAAGTTAGCATGGTATCCAGCTAGCATCATCACGTTCTGGTCCAACGTTCCTGTGCTAGTAGCATAAACACCAACACCCCTGGTGCCCCGAGCTCCCAGTCTGGACCATGCGATACTCCGCTAAATGAGCTAACTAACTAATGCAGCCATCATTAGCAAAAGTTAGCAGTTACTCTGATATGCTGCCCCAGTGCCCCGTTTGTTTTAAGTACGAATTCAACAAAGTGGCCAATTCTTATGTATTGCACTTTTAAATAATGAGATTTCTAGCAGCTTTAGCTGTGCTTGTGCCAATGGGCTATTGTTAGCATGCTAACTTGCTAAAGTATTATGGCGACTATGGCAACTTTAGCATATTAGCATTGTCATTTTGAGCATGTTAGCATGCTGGCATTAGCACACCCACATAGTTTGTTTGGACAAGTTTGGTTTTGACAACTATTGCATAAAAACTTGGCCGAGTTGCATTAAATCACACCTAAAATGATAATTACGTACACAGAACTCGTGTAATTTTTCTTTAAGGTGTAGGAATACTGTCACATTAGCTTTCCAAATAACGTCATTAGTCTTCTCACACTCTGCATACTTTTTGAAACCGACAGTCATTCTAAAGCCTAATGGTGTAAAGCACCACAAAAATGGTAGCCCACTCTTCTAAGTTTTCAGGCTAAATGTGTAACGCTTCCTTGTGTCAGTCACATGGATACATGGGAAATTGAGTTTGGTAAAATGGGAGCATGCTGACAGTCCCTGCTGTATAACCTGACTGTAGCCACACCAAACTCAAGCCTACACCCACCCTACAGCCAATCGCAGCCAGCTGTCTGAAAACAGCTGGCTGTCTGAAAACCTAAGAAACAGCCCTGATGCAGGACTGTTCCTTGTAGCTGTAGGCTACCATCATTTAACACTCCCTTTTGGTGTTAGACTATCAACTAACTGGTTATGTCTGTGTATAGTCTGGTGATGTGCAAAAAAAATCCATAACACTTAAGTTTCTCATTTCCACACAGTAAAACTGCCAAACTAGGAGAAGTGACTCCTATCTAGGTATGTTACAGGACAGATCTCTTTTCTTCCATAAACTCCTCGCAGTCAATCAGTCAGTGTGTCTCAGTTCCAGGTCCTGACAATATTTTCACATTCCATTCGGGTGAATCATCGTAGTCCCCGCTTTTTCTCAGGCTGTTTATCTGCAGTCTTGGAGCATCAATTTCCTCTGTTTACAAAATGCAAATCAAATTTACTTTATGTTCTCCACTTCTTCTACACTGAAAATTCTCAGATCAGCTGAATAAAAAGGCCTGATACAGAGCCTTGCAGTTAATACGACACTGTCCACTCTTTTTTTTTTACAACTTTATTAGGAAATTTTGCACAAGAGCATTTCATCAATATAAAAAGATTTTTGGTTTCACAGTGTTTCATATAAAAGATTTTAAAAGATACAAAAAAGGGCAAAATACTGTAACATTTAACAATCTTGAACATCTCTCACAAAATGTTTTCAATGTTCACTTTTGTTCCAAAAGTTGCAACATCGGAGCATGCGAGTAACCACGTGTCTGTCTGTTTGTCACGTCATCTGTTTAGACAGCTTCTGCACCCAAAACACATGGGGGCTCACTTCCTGTGTGTGTGTGTGTGTGTGTGTGTGTGTGTGTGTGTGTGTGTGTGTGTGTGTGTGTGTGTGTGTGTGTGAGAGAGAGTGTGAGTGAGTGAGAGAGAGAGAGAGAGAGAATGAGAGGGAGAGAATGAGAGAGAGAGAGAGAGAGAGAGAGAGAGAGAGAGAGAGAGAGAGAGAGAGAGAGAGAGAGAGAGTCATCAACTGCTCAATGGAAGAAGAGAGTATTACAGACTGAGGGGTGACTATTGCCTCACTCCGCCTCAATGGGCTGGATGAGTTTTTCCGAGAAGGTCCCAGAGTGATTTTTTAGATCCCGGTGCTGGTTCCAGCTCTCCTCCCTGATCCCCCTCAGCAGGCCTTCCTGCTGTGACACACAGGCATTAAAACACATGTAAGATATTAAGAAAACAAATCCACCCTCTGATCAGATACTTTGTGAATGAGTGTTAGAGTTGATGTTTGGTGTGATTTCCTGCTTTCCAAGGGACTGACAAAAACAAGTGTTTTATCGTACCATTCTATGGAACAACAAGTTCTAGCTTTTAGTGTTTCCTTCTAAAGGGTAAGGCCACCAAGTTTCATATTAAAGTGTGTTTACAGGTGTTGGGGAGTACCACTGCAATATAGGAAAATTAGCATAAAGCATTTTGTGGCTCCAGGGGAAGCTGCATGTAATCTGATAAATTGCCTCCTGTGAAGTCACTCAGTGGTTAAGTTGGATTGTGGGTAAAGTAGGCACCAGGTTTTAAAAATGTCCACTGGTCTAACATTGCACTCCTATAACTCTGTTGAACTCATTATGGACAGTTTAAAAACTAATGATCAAAATCAATACAGCAGAACCAGAGATATGACCTTTTTTATTCCACAACTCTTCTTCCATTTCAAAACATGTCACCTAGATTACCCACAAGGCAACCTGGCCGCTGAGTGACCTCACTGGAGGCTATTTATCAGATTACATGCAGCTTCCTCTGGAGAGGAGCTGCTAAATTTAATTTTATGACATTCAACAACTTTTTTTCCCCCCCACAAATTCAGTAGTACTCCCCAAGACCTGTAAACACACTTAAAAAAATATATGTAAAATGTAAGATTGTAAATGCTAGCCTTTAAGAGTCAATCATAAAACTGCTTGGAGGAATTAGATTGGATTAGATTAAAAAAAGTCAATAAAAAAAATCAATGACTACTTAAGCTAAATTTAATTTTATATGTAATTTTATTACATTCAAATATAAATTAAAAATCAAATTCCAAGTGATATTCTAAAATTAAATCATGTTTAAAACTAAAAAGAATAAATGTAAATTACATTAAAAAATAAACAATATCAAATATTGTATTAAATTACATCAATTAAATTATTAGAATTTAAAAAATTGAGAACAGATTTCATTTATGAAAGAAAATCAGGTGCTGACTTGTTCTTTGACTGAATGATGTTTCCTTGGATGGTTTAATGCACATATCACTTAGCACATATAGTAATTCCATTACAGATCATTTGTTGATGGCCATAAAATCAGCTTTTTTCATTCAATTCATTTGCTGCTTGTTCAATGTAAACTTAATGAACTATCAAAAAAAATGTGGAACTGAACAGCGCTTTTTGGGTTTGATGAATAATTCTCACAGACAGCTGGGATATTCTGATGTCACCAGCACTGCCAAAGGAATTTTTTCCATTTTCAAAAAAGTAAGAGTTATGCAAGCAATCATCTCTGATGTTTTCCTTATTAACTCAACCACTATCAAAATATGCTTTGAAAACTTCATTAGCTTTTCTTTATTACAAATCACTCATGAGATGAGGCTCATTACCTGCACATTTTGACTGATTAAGAACAGATCTTGCTGACTCTGTACTGAATCTTACTTCACTTAGTCTGACTTTAAGCACTCAAATGCTTCTGTAAATTACCCTTAAACCAAAAACTTAGCCTAGGGATGTTTTGTGAATATGGCCCCTGATGCTCAGTAGATAAATTTTAATTTTGACATTTGAAACATTTCCTGCTGCCAGACTAAATTTCATCTGCAGTGGAAAAATCTCAGGGTGACATTTGTTTGGCCAGTTACCAATAGGAAAGCTAAAGATTCACTCAACACAGACATGATGGAAAAATGCATCATCGGCAGGATGCACACATGGCTCAAACAGAAAACACAACCAAAACAAATCTGCACAGTATACTGGTCAACAGAACAAATCCAGGAACAGAAAAAGGTCAGAAGTCCTAAAAAAGGCAGCAGACTTTAGAGGAAACGTGTAATATTTGATCTCAGAGGTGCCACATGAAGCGAGCAATGCTTTACACCAACACACACTAACCTGTTGATTGTCACCGAGCACCAGGATGATGTCTCCCTCCTCAAACTGCAGCTGTCCGTCTTCTGACGCTGCATGGCTCTCTAACGCCACCCCCTGGTGAAAACACAAATCACATTGATGCAAACTTCAGACTGAGTATCAGACAATGATGTCAGTTAACTTTAGTTAGAGTTCATGAAGAGTTCTTCCAACTCATTACACTGAAAGTTAATATATTTAGTTTTCTGGTGTTCACATATTTAAAAAGAAGTAGTTTTCTAAATGTGCGGCCACAAAGGAAATTTTAGTCACCTCCTCTGTACTGAGGAGGTAGAGACAGATTTATTAGCAAATTAAACCACCGCTAGATACCACCTGAGATAAATGAGAAAATCTTGTTAATAGTCGACCACTGTGTGCAAAAACAGTGCATATAACAAACAATAGTGTTTTCAATGTCTTCATTTTCTTCACTTTATGTTTTTAAAGCAAAAAGGAAATTTAACACTGGTTAAAATGATACTTTGCACCTTTTAAAGAAAGAGATCTAACAAAAGATATGTTGAACTCGGCAATAAACACACTCTTGCTTAATTTACACATTCAGGGGTTTTCCAACTACAGCCTCATCTGGTTTGTTATGACTGCCAGCTTATGGTGGTTAATCTTAGCTAGCGAACTGTAGCTGGATATTTGTGTTTCATCATCTGTTTCTTCTCTTGTGCTACTGTGAGACTAGGTCTTAGCATTTATTATTACTCTGCAATTGTCATTGGTTACTGATGTACAGTATAGTCTTACTCCAAAGAAATCATTAATCATTTTGGGAAAAACCTGACTTCTTTCATTAAGTGAGTGGGATGAGAAAGTACAGAGCATGTATAAAACATCTGGAAGCAGTGGAAAAAAGACAAAAAAAAAAAGCTTTATCTTGTTTGTGGTTTTTACAATTCTGTTTGTGTATGAATTAAAGAAAGGAGATTATAAAATATACTGGTAGGCCTATTTTGAACTTTAACCCTGTTGAGCTTTTACTGACTCCAGCTCTGTACTTAAAGGGGAAACTCCACTGATGGTACACATCGTGTGTAGAAAGGGGAGTACTACTGTGAAGAGTCCCATAAAGCCCTTTGTGGTTCCAGAGAAAGCGAAACTGCCTGAAATGATACAGTTCAGTCAGTGTCAGTTGGTGCTGAAGACTGCTTCCAGACCTCTGAAGACCTGTTCTCATAGAGTGTTACAGAAATGAGTCCTAAAGCCTTTTAGCAACTTTCCAACTTGTAGATTTATCAATTTCAAAAAGTGTGTAGCGTGTTGTGTAGTAGAAAGATAGTGGTGGTTATGCTAGTAGTGAACCCTGGTGAAGTCTGTTTGTTTGTGACATTAGCTTTTTACTTCTGGAAATTGCAATTGCAAAAACTCATTAAAGTGGTGCTAATTTGTGAAGATTATCTTGCTGAACAGAACAAAGTATCAACTTGTGTTGGATACTTTTCTGCATATTTTCTGCATTATCTTCAAGCCAATGTAAAATCCCATAGGCATTTTGTCGAGGGAACCAGGGCGATGCTAACTTCTTGTAGGTTAGCCTACAAAAATATGCCATCCCTACAGCACTCTGTAGCGGTGCAATGCTAAACAGGTACTCATTATAGCACAATACGTATAAGTCTCTGTTAAGTCTACCTTGTACAGGAAGCCTGGGGGATTGTCAGAACAGGAGTCATCCTCTGAGTCAGCTGTCTCCTGGTTGGCCGATGCTTCCTCTCTCTCCTCCTCCTCCTCCTCCTCCTGCTCTTGCTCTTTTGCATTTAACAGGGGGCGTTTATCTGTGGAGCGGAAGGAGACGCGTGGGGCAGGTACCGGCGGAGCTTTGGGCTTGGCCTCCTGTGAAGGTGGATCACTCACATTCTCCTGTTCTGGACTCTGTGGAACATCACTATCTGCAGAATCAGAGGGATTGGACACTTCCTGACTGGCAGCCTCTGACTTTGGTACACCCACCCCGGAGTCATCCGAATGGTTTGTAGCAAGTTCTGCTTCTTCTGCCTCTGCTGCTGCCTCTGCCTCCTCTGGACTTTGACTCCCTGTGCTGTTGCTGCGCTCGTCACACACCGACTGCCTCTTTGGTGTGTTGGTGCCGCTGGAGCTGAGATCGGAGTCTGACGAGTTGACATCTTTGGATGAGCTACCACTCTCTTCTGGTAGGCTGGTTTCTTCAGAGACGCTTTGAGTTCTTTGGGTAGGGGAAGAGGGTACAGCTTCTTTTGCATCATCAGTGGAAGAATGGATGGAGACATGGTCAGCTGGGAACGCTGTATTGCAAGGGATGGGATTGGAGATGACCAGGGACTTTCTCTTCTTCGACTTGCTTGTCGTGCTATTAGAGGAAAAAGTAATTTTTTTTATTGGTGGACTTGCATACAGCATTGGAAAAGTGAGAAAAGAGCGAGCTTTTACTGTAGCAGATTGAGCACAAATGGCAGATAGACAGCATTAGTTATGATTTAGTAGAGAAGACTTTCTTGTTGGGCTCAGGATACGGTGAGGAAACATGCACGAGACAGCGACTGACCTGTTTAGACCCTTAATGATGAAAGCTTTTCCTGAGTGTTGAGTCTCCAGTTTCTTCATCACATTGTACAGCTCACGGTTCAGCTGCAATGCAAGCACACAAACCATAAATATCATTTTAAGAGGCAGTTTGTTTTCAGGGTATTTTCTTTACACTTAAATACTTCACATTACTAATATGAAAGTGAGGAAATAACATTATCTGTGTCATATCTTACCACGCTCATTTCCTTATAGAAGACATCTCTCAGGTTTGATATGTTTTGGAACACCGTCACATAGCAACCTATCCGGCTGCAGAGACAAAAACAGCGCCCAGTTGTTCTTTCAGTTCATCCACATGACATCCTTGAATAAACTACAAGCTAAAGTTTACTTATGTTGTCCAATGCGCATTCTGGAAAATGTCTGCTGTAAACACTCCTAGAGCAATAGTGTTTAATATTCAGGCACAGCTAGAGTTAATGTGTCAAAGCAGACTTGTGTCTTTCAGAACCATTCACACTGATAGGGACAAATGGTGTTGTGGTGTGGGCAGCCTGATGGCCAAGGGGTTACACTGACGACCATGAACCACATGTCCAGCTGGGTGGCATTGTTGCACATCCTTTTAAAAACAACGAGATAAATGGCATTAAATCCTAATTTTCGACATAATTAAATATGTAATCTTCTTGTATGTGTGTGATTTCCCATGTATTCCAATCCAATATCTGAGCCCCTACCTGAAAGGTTTAGAAAAGGTGAAAACTGGACAAACTTGAATTCTTTATACACTGCTCAAAACAAATTAACGGAAAACACTTTTAATCACTCATCAGATCTAGATGAACAAATTATTCAAGGTGAACATCTTAACTGATGTACATTGTATAATCTGTTGAGAACAAAATGACATAACTGTAAATGGAAACCAAAATCCTCAACCCACTGAAGGCTGGATTCTAAATTACACCGAAAATCAAAGTAAAAAATTCAAAGGTTGATCCAACTTGCGTGAATTTTATCACAGCAACTCATAATGTGACTCAGTAGCAGGGACGTGCACATGATTATAGAGGGGCAGGGGCTCAAAGTCAGAAAAGGGTAGTATGTGCGTGCGCAAAGCGCGCGTGAATTTTGTTTTCAGGCCTTAATAACACAATATGTAGATTAATGTAAAATTAATAAACAAAGTACTTATAGAAAGCTAACTACTTAGCTGTGTATCAGTGTAGCTGTGAGTGATATGCAATTGTGAAAAAAACTTTTGTGTCAAATTATTGTCAACATCAGTTCATTCACATTATCATAATACTGAGGTTTGGAAGACGTGCTGCAGGCATAGTTAACATGAATCCAGTTTAATTACAGATGGTAATATTTCAAACTCAGATAACCTACAGCTTATATACCCTCTGAAATTGCTATATTATTAATCATTTATTGCATTATTATTATTATTTTATTAGCCTACAACTATACTAGTACTACTACCAGTACTTGTACTACTAAAGCAACCCTACAGTAAGCCAGCATATAAAATGGTACAGTATCATTACTGCTTGGACACACACACCCACACACGCACACACACGCCTAGCGTAGCCTGAGACCTATATTAGCTAGACAATAAGCTAGACCAATTTCCCAACTTCCTGAAACCGAGTCATGACTTCCGAACTGGTAGGCTAAGACTAATATGATATTTTTTCCAAGGTTGCACATTAACACAGCTTGCATAACAAAAAGAAAATCATGGGAGGGCAAGTGCAAACTAGAAATACAGGCTACACATCTAAAAATGTGACAAAACCAAGAAATTACTACTGTGACTGCTGTGAATGTTAGCAATGTTTACAACAGCAAAGTCGCAATAAACTCAATATCTGGAAGAAGTTTAGGATTTGTGGCAAGATAAACAGCCTTCACAGACAGCTGTCATATTAGATTATTCTTATCTCTCTCTCTCTCTGTGTGTGTGAGAGACGGAGCGGAGCCGCAGAGGACAGAGAAGCGGCTTTAGGCTCAACACACACACACACACACACACACACACAGCACGGTATTACAAGGAAATGCGTACGGTAGATAAACGTGGCGTTTTTATACCACCGTTTTTTTACATCCCTATGCACAACAGGAATGTATTTATTCATTAAAAAAAACACACAAAAAGGGCACTTTTTAATACGAGGCAAAAAGGGCAGGGGCTCAAGCATGTGTGCACATGCCTGCTCAGTAGTGTGTATGGCCCCCGCGTGCATGCTCAGGGCTTCAGTGAGCTCCTGGACAGTCTGTGGTGGTACTTGGCGTGGTCGGAGCCACTGATACATACTGTCCCACATGTACTCAATTGTAATTAGGTCAGGGGAACACCATCATCATCCAGGAACTGCCTACACACTCTGGCCATATGAGGTCGGGCATTGTCCTGCGCCAGGAGAAACCAGCGTAAGGTCTGACAGTCACAATGAGGATTTCATCCCAGTACCCAACAGCAGTCAGGGTACCGTTGGCTATGACATGGAGGTCTGTGCGACCCTCCAAGGATATGTCTCCCCAGACCATCACTGACCCACAGCCAAACTGGTCATACTAGATGATGTTACAGGCAGCATAACGTTCACCACGGCATCTCCAGACTCTTTCATGCCTGTCACATGTGCTCATTGTTAACCTGCTCTCATCTGTGAAGAGAACGGCGTGCCAATGGCGGACCTGCCAATTCTAGTGTTCTCTTGGTGGATAAGAAGAGAGTAATGGTCTGTGACCACCACATGCAAAACCATTCCCTTTTTGTGGGTTGTCTTGCTTTTACCTCTCCATTGCACATGTGGTCACTTTCATTTGCACCAAAGCAGGTGAAACTGATTCACAATCACTTGTGTTTAGCTGTTAACTGACTTGGTGTTATATTATGACTATTAAGTGTTCCCTTAATGTTTTGAGCAGTATAACAAAACAACTGAAACTGCTCTGACACACATCTGCACACATTTCTCATAATACCCAATGAGACACTTGCACGACAACTCCTAACCTGTTTATTCACACAAAGATATTGTACCTTCACTCATCTCATCCTGAAACTCCACTATTAGATTCCACTGTTATCTAGAACCGTTTTAATTTACTGCTTTGTACGGTCGACCTTACCTCTGATAGAGAACAGGCAGTTCCTCCCTAAGCTCGTTATTTATTTCTTCAAAGACGTTCTGGGCTTTGTTGAACTCTTCGTCTGCCTGTTGGAGAGGATTTGAAAGTAGATTTGTTTTAAAAATAATTCCATTTGAAACCACTTTCTGTGCTGCGTGTACAGTGATACTCATGCTACCTTTGTTATTTTGGCTTCATCCTTTTTCTTGGCACTCTGTAGCGCTTCCAGGTGGTGTCGTGCTGAATCGTAGTCCACCAGCTTACGACCGCGTTTAGCTACACGTTCCTGAAACAAAAGACCAGAGTTTCTTTAAGTAAACATGGTGTCCAGCAGTAAGTGGATGGATGAGAGGTGTCAGAAATCAGACTGGTGGCATCAAAGGCCCTGTCAGACCTGGTATTAACATCTGTCCTGAGTGAGCTTAATCACAAGTGGACAGCTCCAATCCTTCAATTCACACCTGGCATTAACACGCGTACATCACAGGGACAAATGGACACAATATTTTTTACACAAAAAAAGAAAAAAAAAATCTGACGAATCACAAGAAGGCCCATGCTATTAAGAATGTGTCATAAACAGCTTTTAGAAAGTTTTTCCTTTCAGTCAGAAACTCTCTAAAAAGCTCGATTTTTTTCAGAGTCTGGTGATTTTGAGGTTACTAGTTCGATGGCTGGATCAGTTAAAACAGACAGTGTGTTCACAAACATCTGCTGCTAACATTGGCGAATGAGAAAAGCTTAAAATGTAATTTGCATTCAATTGAACCACATGTGTTATCCATTCTGCCCGTTGTTGTGGCTTCTTGTCATTTCACAGCGAGCATCAGTTAATGGAGTCCTTCAATGGTGAGTGAGTGAACAGATCTCAAATGCAGAAACTACACCTGTAGTCAGTCAGAGCTGTCCACTTGTGATTAGACAATCAGTCAGGACAGGTGGTAATACCAGGTCTGAACAGTGCCAAAGAGGCCTAAAAGCCAATCCCGTACCTGTGTGCACTTTTGCAGGAACTGATTCATGCTAAAAAGCATTTCCTTACCTTGACCTCAGGGAACTGGCTCGTGTAGTTCTCCATGGTGCGGACAATCTGGTCATTTAGTTTCTCTTCGTAGTCGTTCCACAACAAGTCTTCACTCTAAGAGACACAGTTGTTACATCAATGGTACATCAAACTGTAACAAGTCTCTCTGAATGAATGACAACTCTATCCAAGCCATAAACAATATTTCAGCAAAACTCACTTTTTTTTTAATTTAAAAAATATGCATCAACTACCATCAACCTATGAAGAGGATTGGATGTGATACCCTTCTTAAAGTCAATGTAAATCAGTATCTCCACCACTACATTTATCAATGCCAGTGTCATGGAAGAAATACTGCCAATTACGAAAGACAATTAGAAATGTTGACGTCCAACTGGAATTATTTAGTCAACCCTTTTTGTAGTCAGAATTGATGACAATGCATTTTACAAAAGAAAAAGGGTTTTTTGGGGAAATATCAAATACTACTTTTTGGTTTCGGGTGGCTGGAGGGGGGTGTCAAGTGTCAGTGAGTGGCGGTGTAGGGAAGAAGAGAGAATAAACAAACAAACTGTAGCCTCCATGTCACGGGCACACAGCGTGTTGTTGGCGGGGTGGAAGATAAAGAGCCAGATCAGCATCAAACCAGATCCAGATTACCTGGTAAGTTTATATGCTGTTTAATGTGAGGCAGCTGAGGAACTCATTTGTTTAGCTTGCAAACCGATGCCAACAGTTAGCTTTTCCCCGCTGAATGTTATTCTGGTACCTTGTTCAACAAGCTAACCTTACAGTATAGGACGTATGTCCATGTTTGTAAGTTAGATAAGGAGACTGTAGCAGGAAAACCAATGGGGTTGTTGATTCTGTGGCTATAGTGACATGTAGCAAGCCAGTCTGTCTACTGTCTCCTGCAAAGTTTGATTGGGTGTATGAAAACAAGGTCTCCATCTACACAGTCTCCAGGATATTGTGATTAATGGGTCATTTTTTTCATCTAAAGATGCATTTATCTATATTTTTTAAAAGGAAAAATATGCACTGTGTAAGGGGTTGCTAGTAGTGACTAACCCACAGAAATTAATCCAACTCAACCAAGTCACAGAATTATCAAACTCTGTGGGTTTCCTTAGCTCTACAAACCCATTGTAGTGTCTTTCTGCTAACTGTTTTGATTTTACAGCCCTAACTCTGCTGTTTTAATAAATAAATATAAATAATAAACATATATGCAGAGCATTGAGCAGCTGAAGATACAAGGATCCACAGGAGTTGGTCAGGACCAAAATAGAGATAAAAGCGAGTAAATGTTGGACTCAGAAACATGATCCCAAGAGGATGCTAATGATGCTGCTGGATCTATAAGGAAGTGTCTGATTGCAAATAGGTTGGCTTTATAAAGGCCATAAAAACACATAGCCATCTTGTTGAAAAGAAAACAAAATATGACGATGCTGCTTTAACTTGTAGTCTACGTATATGCCTGTAAGGTGAAATAGGGACCACTCTAGTCTGGATGAATATATTTTTATCATCATTTCTATCAAAGCTTCTTTAAACCTACTTTATCAAACTAGGTTTCTTGGGAAAACCCTGATTTGCTGAAATGAAAGTGATTTTATGAAATGATGAGCTCTCAGATCACTTTTCAAGCCAACAGAAACACATCATGAACATACTTCTGTAATGACAGAGAGGTCCTGCACTCCATTCCAGTCTGATTCGTAGATGTCTCGCAGCGTCTGGGACAGCCTCTTGGACGTCTCATGCACGGCTGTGAAAAGGAACAGGAAATTGTAGGAGGACAAAAAAAAAATCTTAAAATATAATCATGACTCCGTGAGGATCAACTTATCATCCAGCATCAGCAGCACATTACATTGTAGTGGTATTGTTTTTTAGGGTTTGTGGTGCCGTTGCTACACCCACACCAAGAAGGTCAGAACAACACTGGTTTCCTGACTGGAGTTCACAATGCAGAAGCATTAAGCTGACGATACTAAAAACACAACAGATTATTTTACATGAATCACACATGCATTGCTGAATCCGCTTTTTCACTGCAGGATTTGTATTTGCTATTGTACACGATTGCAACACAGACAAATTGCAAAAGTCGACACAGGATCCAAGAATAGAGGAAATTCACTTCCCCATTATTCACCAACTAGAGTGGTGTTGCTGTTAACAGTCATGTGGATCTTTCTGAATGTGCTCTCAGAACCTACCTTTTACTGCTGTGTGGTAGGCTTTGACATCTTTAAACAACCTGTTTCCATCGATCTGTGTGCAGAAGCAAGAGTAGAAAATACAACGGAGTTAGATTCAGTGACACCCTGTCACAGTATCTCTCTGGCAGATCAGAGCCATTTATGCTTTATCATTTCCTGATCAACCTTAAATGATGAAATAGTGTGCTTCTGTTCTGCACATAGTTCAAAGCTGCATTAAATCCAGAATACCTGTTTATTTGACTAGAATTCAAGTTTAAATTAACAGCAATCACAACATTTGATGTGGTGATGGTGATGGTTAAGTGAAAGCAACGTGTCTTAGCAGCTCAGACTTCCTTCCTGTTGCTCCTCATCACTTTCCCTCCAAAATGTACTACTGATGTAAGCTCTGAGCTACTTAAAAGTTAAAATGTTTAACCTTTGTTTAAAAGCAGCAATTGTGGCCACAAAGTGAGTTACAGGATAATGAGGAATACTAAAACATAGTGGAACAGTAGCAAAAGTAGAAAAGTTATTTTACTTAGCATTATCTATGTAATGTTAGTTAATGTTAACACTCAAGCTAATGGTCACATGAGATCGAGTAAGGCTGTAATAACAAAGCCTCAGAGTGGATTACACTGGGAAAGGGTGCATATTATTGCTTTTAAACTAAACCTTTCATCAGTAAAATGAAGAGTCCATTAGTTCAGGTTTCAAATGTTACAAATTATTTAAAATCTTTTTTTTAAATGTGCAATATGTTAAAACTGGCCACTAATTAAACTCATTGCCCAAACAAACAGGTGCAGCATATCACCTGAGAAGCTAACTGCTGCTAACTGTAGTCTGTTTTTGACTGTAGCGTCCGTTAGCCTGTTAGCTCAGGTAGCTGTGCAGCTCGCCACAGAGTTGGTATTTACACCGCTAGCACAGGATCATTTGATCGCTGGGAGAAAGAGGTTTTCAAGCCTGAGGCTAGCTGGTTAGCATGTTGACTTGAGCAGATATCTCTATAAAATGCTACAGAGACACCTTTGACATAATGTAGAGCTTTTATTTCTTCAAATTCTTAATTTTAGAATGTTTCAAACTAAAATTCTTACATATTGCATCTTTAAAGACCAAAACTGCGCCAAGTTTTTAGTTGGTGAGAATGTGAGTAGCCCCAGACAGTTTCATTAACATATGCATACACAAGGGTCATGTTTGTGTATGGGTATCTAGAGGGGACATAACAAGCAGTATTTATGCAGAACAGATAAGAAAATAAGAGAGCTGCATCTTGTTTCAAGTATTTCCTGTTTTCAAGGCCAAGCTGATTGTCTGAACTTGTGGGTTGGCATCTCAACAGCAAAAACAAAAGACACTGTCCTTTTATTCACACTGTGCAGTGCTCTGTCTAACTGGAGATTTTTGGTAAGGGGGATACAATGATTTTTTTAACTATAAAAGTGAAGTAAAGAAACAACTCTTTTGCAGGACCTAGCCTTGCTGTGAATAAGAAATGATTACCTTGCAGAGAGATGTTTTCATGTTCAAAAGGTTACGTGTTGCTGTACCTGTTGTTTGTTGAGGCTCTGGGAACACAGCTCAAACTGTTCATCCTTGGTCTCCATGGTTTTGCCCAGTTTTTGAAGGACCTGAGAGAGGACATTAGTTTCAATGTTAGATAGACAATGGTTCTAGCATTAAAGGGTAACTCCGCCACTTTTACACATTAAAGTGGGTTTACAGGTCTTGGGGAGTACTGCCTCATATCTGAAAAAGTAGTATAAACCTTTGTTGCTCCAGAGGAAGCTGCATGTAATCTGATATACTGCCAACAATTATGTCACTCTGTTTTGAAAAGCAGTCCTCTGGTTGAGTATTGCACTCTTACAACATTGTTGGACTTGTTATGGGTAGTAACAAGTAGTGGTCAAAATCGATACAGCAGAAGCAGATATATCACCTTTTTATTCCATGCATTCTATTTCCTTTCACAGTCAGGTGCCTACATTACCCACAATGCAACACAGCCACTGAATCACCCTTTAATGATTGCTAGTAAAAGGATAACTCCACCAATTTATCACATCAAAGTGTGTTTATACTGCTGCACATGTGGAGAAAGTTGTATAAATCCTTGTCTGCAGAGGGAGCTGTGTGAAGTCTGATAAACTGCCTCAAGTGATGTCACTTGAGTCGGCATCAGTTGGGTCTGAAGACTAAACATTTGAAAAAATGACAAAAAAGCTAGCAGCTTGAGGCGATATTAGCCGCAACTGGCATAGCACACCCACTTCTCTGAATGAAATGTTAGCTTTTGAGTTGCATTGTGGGTAATGTAGATGCCAGGTTTTGACAATGAAGAAGGATGTGTGGAATAAAAACAGATTGTATTTCCGGTTCTGCTCATCTCACCCCTTTATTTTAAACTGTGCATCGTCAGTGTGACGGTGTCACTGAAGTGCAAAGTTTGATTGGTGGAATAATCTTTTATTGGCCAGGCTGATAGATCAACCCGTATCAGCTTATAGCAGACAAATGATGGCTCGGTTTGTAAATTACCTCAAACACGTCTTTGCCATTCTTCTTCTGCAATTTCTTGTTACTAATTGGTTAACATATGCTGATACCGATGATCAGGTGATGTAGAGGTCTAGCACTATACATAGCACTAATGCACCTTATATAGGACCACCTACTCATATGCTCCCCTTAAACTAGACACATGGCTAATTATTACTACATCCCTCACAGTCCACTGCTCGCAGCTGTTTGAAACTCTGAATGCCACATCGAATGACCTTTAACTTTAAATCTGCAACAAAGCCTCTCATTATCATGGCTACACTCCCACAATAAAAAAAAAAGAAAAAAAGAAAATCCCTGAATCCTTAAAATAGGCTCCATCTTGCAGTTTCAGAGTAAAAGTAAACTTCTGTAGCTGCTGTTTTGAGGTGGAGCAGCTAACTCGACCACAAACTGAGTGAGAAAGGCTCGGCAAGCGAGAGGAAGTGCACAGACAGGAAGTGGCAGCTTTTGTGTCCGCACACAGCTGTACAGCGCCGAACAACACCGCGATGCTCAGATTGGAAAATTCTATGCTTATGTTTTATTCATGCAACACACTGACAGTCAGATCATTCAAAAAGTTACAACATGCAGCTGTCAAGGCTTAGAGCATGTGGTTTATAATGTTGTACATTCAACAGCCTGACAGAGAGCTTTTCCTTTACTCTCACTGTCACAGGCTCTTACACTTGGTTATGATGAGGTTCAGCAGATAGGCCTGACATGATTTCATCCCCCCCACCTGGGAGCCTCATTAAGAGTTACAATTTGGTACAGAGCTAGATAACGGAACTAGAGATTGGGAAAGTACCAGAGCTGTAGCTGCAGAGCAACATGTTTCAGAGCAGCACAGTTAGAAATGCTCTCATTTGCCAATTCCTACATTAAACTAATCCTCTGAAGGAGCTGCGTGTCCCTGTCAGGGGGCCTTGCTGTAGATCCTAATCTACTAGAAGCTGAACCCCCTTCAGATATGTCTCACACTCTGTTTCTACAGAAAGCTACATGTGAGTAACGCTGAAGAGAAGTTCACATGAGTTTATACCAACACGGGATATAAAGCAGGACGACAAAACACACTTGAATAAGTGTTGTGGCTTACCAGACTGATGACAGGGCTTCTAGCACACAGTGTTGAAGTTAAACAGACCCACAGTGACTTCACAAAGCTGATTTGTGATTTCCCTGACTCACCTTCTCCTGAGCTCGGTTCAAAGACTTCTGGACCCGTTTGGCGAGGAATCCGGCTCCAGCCTGGAGGTTCGGGCCCATCTTGTTCTCAGCCATCGTCAGTTTTCTTTCTCTCGGTTTCTCCTCACTGAGCAGCAGTCCGCCTCCCGTCTGCTTCTTCCTGAGACACTGCCTCTGCTGCACAACTTCACTGCGAGGCAAGGCGGTGGAGGTGGAGCAACACTGGTGTCAAGACACAGGGACGGACTGACACACACACACACACACACACACACACACTGTGTTAAACCCAGCGTAGAGTCAAGTCCTTTACATCATCGTCATCTTCATTAGCGGCTGCCTGCTCCTGTTCAGACTTGTTGAAGAATGACTGAAGTGTTTGTGAGTGTCCTCTGTTGAACAACCCGCACTGTTGCAAAACTGCGCTCCGCTCCCATCTGCTTTACGTGGAAGTTACCCAACGACACTCACCTGGAAATTACGCGTGTAAATTGGGTTTGTGATGATGCCTACCTGATTCAGCAACGTGACGTCAGCAGGGAAGTGGAGGTTTAGCGGTAGTGGCTGAAATGCTGCCTTCAAATGTGCCTCAAAAGCGCAGGTTTTTTTAGGTTGTACATCAGAATTAAAAGATTGCGGTCTAAATTATTGTATAGGTGCTCAAATTGTGTCAGTTTATTGTAAAATATCTAGCTGAATGACATTGACACACATATTAATTTCCTGTTAGTTTCTGATCAGCCAGTTTAATATCTCTGATATCATATGGCGTCACCAGCTTGTTGGTGAACTGAGCAGTGTTGTTTGCTCAGTTGGTCATTGTTGACTCATCTGCTTCTGTTAATAGGCCTAAAGATATGAGTGACATGTAGCTCTAGGTCCCAACCCAGTTTGGAGTAGACAGCTTCACATTAAAGGGGCATTATGTTGTTTTGGAAAAGAAATTCAAACTCAGATTTTTAATATTTACAATATTAATGAGGTAATAATTCAAACTCAACTAAGTGAATTAACAAGGGGTTCTTAGAGGAAAATAAGGTTCCCAGAAAACTGACCCTAGAAAGGTAGCTGGGTTCGCCAAATATAAACAAAGTAAACAGTATGAAACTGTGTTTAAGGTTGGGTTGTTTATTCAGTTTTGTTTAGGCATAAAAAATCAGTCAAGATCTTTCTCTTCTGATTAAAATTCCTTCCGCAAAACTAAAAAGTGCACCTTTAAGGCAAGGCAAGTTTATTTGTATAGCACAATTCAGACACAAGGCAGCTCAGAGTGCTTAAGGATTAACATTTTCAGTAAAGTACCATAGAAATTGAAGCTTTACTGATTGAACCTGTGTTTTTAAATCAGAGTGCAACTTCCTGACACAATAATATAGTCTATGGTATTGACTGAAAAATGTGTATGTGCAAATATGTTGGAAAAGCCACTCCCTGTTTGGTGTTAAAAGAATGTAGATACGTAGATAGAATGTAGATAAAAGAAAGGATTAGGCCTATAGTTCACTTGATTACAAATATTTTAATTTAATTCAAAATGACACACAAGAGACACAAACCAACCGCATAGATACAGAAATTACCACAAGTAGACACAAAACAGCTACCAAAAGACACAAAACAACCATAGAAAGACAAACCATCACACACAGAACGATTACAAAAAAGGTGCAAAATAACCAAAATATAAACAAAACAACAACAAAGAGACAAATATTACCACAAAGATACACAAAATGAATACAAAGAGACACAAAACAACCATAAAAAGACATTAAACCATCACACACAGAACGATTACAAAAAAGGATGCAAAATGACCAAAATGTGAACAAAACAACCACAAAGAGACAGAAAACAACCATAAAAAGACCATCACACACAGAGAAGGATTAGAAAAAGGAATGCAAAATGACAGAACAATGTACAAGGTAAATTTATCTTCATTTTTTAAATCACAAGGATTTAAAAAACAAAACAATGTTTGAGTCCTTTGAGTCCTGCTACATCTATTTTAGACAATAGAGTGTTGATGATGAATTGAGGAGTCTCACAGCCTGGGGAAAGAAGCTGCTTGTGTATCTTTCGCTAGATGGCAGCAGGGTGAATGGACTGTGGCTGAGTGGGTGTTGTCTGTTAGTATCCTTTGGGCTCTGTGCAGACAGCCTTCCTGTCCTAGGCTGTGCATGCCAGTTTGTACCAACCACAAAGAGACCAAACTGACATTAAATAAACCACACACAGAGAGAATGATTAGAACAGGGAATGCAAAATGACCAAAAGAGATACAAAGCAACCACAGAGACACAAAACAAATTTCAGTATGTGTGTGTGTGTGTGTGTCTTTATCTGTGTATTTTGTCAACTTTAATTATTTAAAGAACAAATACAACCAATATGTAAAGATTAGTTCACATGTCACTGAGATTTTTTTATATATTTATCATCCCCACAGCCATCTACAAAAGTTCTCTGACGACTCTGCTATCGTCGGCCTCATCAGGGACGGGGACGACAGAGCCTACAGAGAACTTATTCAGGACTTCGTAGACTGGTGCCAGCAGAACCACCTCCAGCTCAACGCCGGGAAGACCAAAGAGCTCGTGGTGGATTTCCGCAGGCGCGAACAACCCTGCACACAGGTGAACATCCTTGGAACGGACATTGAGATGGTGACGTCTTACAAGTACCTGGGAGTTCACCTGAACAATAAACTGGACTGGACTCATCACACTGCAGCAACATATAAGAAAGGTCAGAGCAGACTCCATCTGCTGAGGAAGTTCAGGTCCTTTGGAGTGCAGGGGGCACTCCTGACTTCTTTCTATGACTCTGTGGTGGCATCAGCCATTTTCTATGTTGTAGTCTGCTGGAGCAGCAGCATCTCGGCAGCAGGCAGGAGGAGACTTGACAAACTTATCAAGAAGGCCAGCTCCATCCTGGGATGCCCTCTTGACCCAGTGCAGGTGGTGGGAGAGAGCAGGATGATGGACAAGCTGTCATCGCTGCTGGTGAAAGAGTCCCACCCCCTGCAGGTCACTATCACAGCACTGGTCAGCTCCTTCAGCAACAGACTGATATAGGTATCGCAGGTCCTTCCTTCCAGCTGCTGTCAGACTGTACAACCAACACTGCTCCCAGTAGACCTCACATGTGCACTATGCCATAAAACTCTACACATATCCCATATACATTTTGGTTTGCACTAACTGGACAATTTTTAAATAGCCATATTTATTACTATTTGTAAATAAAAATACCACACTGTTCATAATTACATTTTTCATATTGTAAATATTATATACGAGTCAATTCTATTTCTTATCTTCTTATTATATTGTTTATTTTTTACTTTTTATTATTGTTTATTGTAATTACTGTCGTTTGGCTGCTGTGACAAAGAAATTTCCCCATTTGCGGGACAAATAAAGGAATTCTGATTCTGATTCTGATCTTAAAGGGGTACTCCGCCAATTTTACAAATATATAATATCTTTTAAGGCTACTTGTCATGTGGAGTGCTTCTCAGCATGTAAACACAGTTGCATAATTATTTCTTTGGATCTGAAGGAAATGGTACATTTTGATCTGATGACGTCATCAGGGTTATCTCAATTTGGGACTGATACATTAACATTTTAACTGAAAGCCTGTGTTGCAGACTGGGTGTGAAGTCTAACATAAGAGGCTTTATGGGAAGTGTAGATTTTTAGAGCTTGACCAATATTAGGGACTAAAATATAAATATCTCTGCCTCTGCTGCTTTGATTTGATCATTCATTTTTATTCATCTGTTTTTTTGTGAGTGGCTGGAGAGTCCTCTCTCTCTCTCTCTCTCTCTCTCTCTCTCTCTCTCTCTCTCTCTCTCTCTCTCTCTCTCTCTCACTCTCTCTTGTTTTTACTTATTTGACTATTTTGAGTGACAGTCTTAACAGCAAACAGATTACTTTAGAAATAGAAACATATTATGTCACAGTGACCTGACACTGATTTGATGGGAAAGTATTACTAAGTCTTTAAAGTAGGCCACACTCAGGCCTGGTTGACATGTGGTTAGAGTAATTATCTATAGGCCCTACAGTGTCTCAAGATTAGTCTGTTAAATATTAAAATACTTAAATGATCACGAGAATAGCCTACAATAGAAGACTTATTGAGTAGGCCTTTTAGTAAATGATATGGGGACGGTGCACCTGTTACTTGTCATATCTACTGTCACCAGCAGCTGGCGCTAGATAACCAACAATTCTCATGGACCAACAAAGACAAGTAGAGGTTACTTAGGGATAGAAATCTGAAATCAGAGCGAGAAAACTTTAAATCATCGACTTTATATTATCTTGGTGTCAATATTAATACTGCGATGCTTTTCTTCGCTTCACTTCTTTCTTAATTTAGAATTACCCGTATTCCAGAGGCGCCTGTAGGTCTCCTTATATCTCTTATCGACGCCCCAAATAATACCGGCTCTACACGCGTCTAATTAATATATCATTGTATTATATATACTGTATAATTATTATTTTATGCTTTTACGGCATGTAAATAGGCAACCCTGTGACGTTTTTGTAGGTAGGCGCGTTTTGATGCAAAGGGCCGACCGTGCGGGTGGAGTTCTTCCTGTTGTCAATTATGAGCAACGGAATAACCGTGCAACACGGCGACACTGATCGAGCGCACCCAAAGCAGCAAGACAAGAGATGGTAAAAGGCGTTTGGCGCGGTCGGTACACTATCTGCTGACAGCAGAGGGAGAGCAACCGAGGTCAGACCGGCGTTGCAGCTGCTTTCTAGTGTTTTCTCTTGGTAAAAGTACCGAGAGACATTCGTTCATACATTTACCCAGAGAGAGTTGGTGCGGTTTCATTTCGGTTTTTCCTCATTCTCTCGTCCGCCGCCTGTCGAAGCTTGCCCTGCGCAGGCTGACGGAAATACCTCGAAAAATGCCTCCCATCGATAACGACACCGGGAAGAATGAACTCAAAACTCGGATACAACATCTTATTGACTCCAACCAAGTGCTGGTCTTCAGTAAAAGCTACTGTCCGTATTGTGTCAAGGTAAGGTACTCATTTTGTCGAAGAGGGGGGGACCTCGCTCGTGCCGGTCGGAAACTTCCATCTTCTCCCGCGAAGTACATGGGCTTGGTCTAATTGCTGGTTTGTCCTTGCTGCGTTGACGCAGCCTGCGACTCCAGTTTGCAGGAGCCTGAATACTCTGAGTTACTACAAGTTATACAAGTAACTTCGAGCCGCTTACCACAATTTAACTTAGGCTGACATTTTGTGAAGAATATATCATTAAATATTAACTTTACTAAGTTAAGTCACAAATGTGTTGGCCGTTTATCTAAATTTGGTCGAAAAGTTAGTGACCGGTACAACATTTATAGTTTATAGCTAACTTAACACTTGATAAGACCTCAAGTCTAAGACCCACTGTCAATTTAGCACACATCCTGATTAAAAAAAAAAAAAAAGTTCCCACTTTTGTCATTTGTATTCTTGTAGGAAATTTGTCTTCCGCCAACACAAGTCACACAAGATGTTAGCTGTGAACAGCTAACAGGGTTGTAGGATTTTACTACAACAAAGCAGTGTTTTATGACTAATATAAATGATGGCTGTGGAGTATTATAACAGTCTGTGATTAAAGCAATGTTTTGTGAATCCTTTCTGATGGGGAAAGATTTTTCTAGTTATATTGTGTATTCGGATATTATGAACCCTGTCACTGAGGAAATGGACCAATTGTTTTTCATATGTGTCTTTCTAGGTGAAAGATTTGTTCAAAGAGCTGAAAGTCGAGTGTAATGTGGTGGAGTTGGATCTCATAGGTAAGATGGATTTGCTGTGTGTGTGTGTGTGTGTGTGTATAATGGCTACAGTTTATACTATACTTAGTCTATACTTTTATGTGTGTGTGTATATATATATATATATATACATATCAAAACGCAATGTGGCACACAATGGTCCAAATAATGTACCCCAAGATTTTGTCTTTGTGTACAATGTTTTTGATGTTACGATGAAATTTGCATAATCTTAAAACCTAGACTTGGATGTTGCCATTCTTTACATAAATAAACTTTCACCACCCTATTTAGAATTTATAAGCAGTATATGTACATTAAATACAGTCTTGGTGATTGTGGTAAAAAAAAAAAAAGTGTTTATTAATGTATCATTACTCATGTAACTCATGAGTGAAGCTGGTATAAAAACTGATAATGAATGACCTTTAAGTAAAACACAGTGATGTAATAACATAAAATATATCATCATGGGAGAAGTTGACAAATACTGTACATTAGCACGCACAAATGTCCTTATCCATGCTTAAAACTATATTATAACGTGTTACAAACCATTCAGTAATATGTTAATATAAAATGCATTCGTATCCACAACAACTGGGGATGTTGTGTCACCCCAGAGTGTGCTGCGATCTCACTTTGCAGCAACACAAAACATGCTGAGTCACTCACCGAAGATATCTTGGCCCTGTGCCATATCTCAGTAAACTCCAACCTCTCTGCTCTGGGTTATTTCTGTCATAGTTGCAGCTGCAGGTAATATATAGGGATGTTGAGGCTTAATCATTATTAAGAAGATGAAACTTGACAGAATATGACATTAAAGTTTAAGTTCATAACAGTTGTAAGACAAAGTCAGCATGCTGCTCAAGCAGAAAATAGTATTTCCACTCTTAGATGACCGAATTTGATTTTGAGCAACCTGTTAGCATCGACATGTTTCCTGCCACAACTGGAGACCAAAACTGATAAAACATGACACTCATAACAACAGAGTGAGGAATAATGGGAGTAGTGAACTACAGGTAATGACAGCAACATTGCAGCTTTATATTACTAGTAAACTCTGAGTGGCTAAACTGACTACATAGAAATGTTAGTAAGTATGTGACTGTTTGAACACAGGCTCTCTTTGTACTTGTGGTAAGTGTCCATAGTGTTGACACAGGAAGAGACTTGGAGATTTTGCTGATGTGTGAAAATGATGAACTCGGTATAAACATTTCGTGCCATGCTTCCCCTTTTACTATTTTTGCATATCATTTGCATGTTAATCTATTCAGTGTCATATGTGCGCATTTGTATTCAACAAGTGTAATAACATGCACTTCAACAACATGAACTCTTCTGTCCAGAGGAAGGAACCAACTACCAGGAGATGCTGCTTGAGATGACTGGACAGAAAACTGTTCCGAATGTCTTCATCAACAAGACACACCTTGGTGGCTGTGACAATACATTGAAGGTGAGGAGCAAATGTGTGTCAATAATTGACTGTCTTGTGGGAAGTTAGTTCTTTAGTGCTCAACAATCTTGTGTTACGCATCTCCTAAATACATGATTGCCATGAGATGTCGCTCAATGAAGTGCCTTGCTCAGATACCAATGGCTGTGTACAAACAAACCTGTGTGGCTCAATTTGCATTCGAAGCCAGGCCGGACAGTTTTTGATTTGCATGGAAAGGGCGTATGAATTATGATGTGAACAATGGCTTCACTCTTAACCACAGAAAAGTAGAATACTTAGTAGAGCATTGTCACAGCATGAAAGGAAGGTATGTAACCAAAAACATCTAGGTGTGCCAAGAGAACATACCAGTAAGTCATTAATGTTACTTGTGAGCAAATAGTGGAAACATGAGAAGATGGTTACAGTGATAACGCCCTCTGAGGTGTCGTGATGCAGGAGGATGGAGGGAACTCTTATTTTGTCTTGGTACAAACAACAGCTACACTAGTACATAGCTGCATGGGCAGGCAAACCTGCTTATGGAGTACATATGCAGCAGCAGGTACGACATTGAATCTTGGTCAGTTGATAATAAACAGCAGCAGGTTGTGTTGATGCTGTTGTGAACTGCAGTTTCACGTTTTTATGACTTTTAATCCTTGACTGGGACAGTACCATAACTTTAACATTTTGATTCAATCTCTACAAACTGTTAGCTCTTTCCCATTACAGGAACTTCATGATCTGAACCTGCTTTGTTTTTTTTACAAACCAGAACATTTTGGTTTTCAGTTGTTGAAAAATGTACACCGTGTGGTGAAACTAGGACAAATATTTTAATTTTTACTCTCTGCTCAGTGAGCTGGTATGCTGATTGCCGTTCAGACAACAATGGAGAAAGTTGCAGTAGCATTTTATTTTTTAGCATTTGACTTTTAAATATCAGTATTGTGAAAATGTCTAACCCTTGGTAAAAAGCTCACTACTGGAAATGTCGCATGATTTTGAAAATACCAGGACTGCCTGAAAGTTACTGGGAAACTTTGTATTTTGAAACAAACCGTCTTATTCTTATATATCGTATTATTGTTACCATTTTGCAAAGCAGCTGTTCATGCCTGCTCCCTGAGAGAACCTGGGATTTGAAATAAGTACCACATCCTGAGCAGGGCTGAAATGTAGGTTCAGGAAATTGCCCCTAGAATTGGAGGGGGCCCTGTCAAGAAAAAGGCAGAACCTGTGACAGTGGCTACACCCTCACTACACAATAATGTATATAAGATCTACATCGACACTAACATCGTGTTAATGTTTCTGTCAGGCACATAAAGACGGCAGCCTGCAGCAGCTATTAAGCGGAGAAAATGAAGCATATGACTATGACCTGATCGTCATCGGAGGAGGATCTGGAGGCCTCGCCTGCTCAAAGGTGACAGCCACACATACACAGTGAAACTTGTTGAAGCTTATTGTAGTGGCTGTTGTGCAATTCTGTGGTTTGCAGAGACTCAGAATGAAACAAAAGCTAATGTTGTAATGCTGTAATCAGTAACCACGGTTATGATTAAGCCATTAACTGTTTCCAATTGCATACAGACTGCAGCCATGTGTTTAGTAAATCCCAGATTTATGCAATGTTGCAGTAACATTGACTTTGTTGACAACAGGAAGCTGCTAATTTGGGGAAGAAAGTCATGGTACTGGACTATGTTGTGCCCACACCAAAGGGAGCCTCCTGGGGTAAGATACTTCCACTTCAGGAATACCTAGTTACATACTGTACATGTGATGCCGCATTTATTTAAATCTAGTTTGGTTGGTTAGTGATCATATCCATGTGGTGTTAATGTGTCCTGCTGTGGTGATCAGGTCTAGGTGGAACATGTGTGAACGTGGGCTGCATTCCCAAGAAACTGATGCACCAGACAGCCTTGCTCAGCACAGCGATGCAGGACGCACGCAAGTTCGGCTGGGAGTTTGACGAGACAGGTGAGCGCACAGAGCAGCGACCCAGGAGGTCACGAAGGGGGGACATCGGAACAGCTCCCTGTGGTAAATCAGAGGCAAGCCTCTTTAGTAGTCACTTGTTGTCTATCTTCTGATTCCACTGACGGACATCTGTCTACGCAGTGAAACACAACTGGGACACGATGAAGGAGGCGGTTAACAACTACATCGGCTCATTGAACTGGGGCTACAGGGTGGCACTGAGAGACAAAAATGTCAACTATGTCAATGCCTACGCAGAGTTCATTGAACCACACAAAATCAAGGTAAATGACTGCTCGTAATATAGGACACTTCGATGTCTCACTTGTCAAGTTGCCACACCAAAACTCTCCACTGATCTTGATAAGCTGTCTGCTTTCAAATGTTGTCTAACCTGTTTTGGCAGTTTATTTTTTTTATGTTGTTTTTCTTGATCAGGCTTAACTTGAAGCCTTTGTTTAAGCTGTGTTTCAGCATTTTTGTTGTTAGCTTTCATACTGGTGGTCAGACCACTAGCTGCACCCAAAGCAAAAAGATGTTTCAAAACCTACTGCGCATATCTGACAAAAAAAAAAATCCTCTGCTTAATGAGTTGGTAAAATTGCATATTGTAGCACCTGCTTCAACAAGTGTGTATTTGCTGACAGGCAACAAACAAACGAGGGAAGGAGACATTTTACACCGCGGCTAAGTTCATCTTGGCTACAGGCGAGAGGCCACGCTACCTGGGTGTCCCTGGAGACCGGGAGCACTGCATCACCAGGTGAGGGTACAGTGCCACCAGCCTGATATAATGACATGCTGTGTACTGGACACCTCTCCAGAACTCATTTTTAGAACAGAATGTGTGCTCAGGAGATGTCTGAAGAGGCATATCAGGCCAGTGTGATCTCTGAAAGCACAAACGCACCCTTTAATGGACTGGACTCCTGTATCCTTCACAGGTGGCATTGCTTTAGGGCATTCATGCATCTCCCAGCCGTCTAAATGGTATACAAGATTATCCTCAGGTGTCACTGGTTATTATGCTGCTTTGGCAACCTACAAACCTTCATCTTATGCTGCTTACTTAGTCCCACAAATCCTCAAACCGAAAGTTGTTGTGTGGCATGAGACACAAGCCCAGCCTGGGCACTTCTGTGTGGACAATATTTAGCTTTTTGTCCTGTAGAGGCATATTTGTTGTTAAGAGGATAGGCCCTTGACTGTAGAGAGGTGAAATGTCACTGGAAGTGTATGGACAGGGTTCATTTTGTGAGGTTTGAAGCTGAAGAGTATCTCAGTTTTATGTTTTACCCCTGCTGTGTTTGTCCTCCTCTGTGTTTGTCCACCAGTGATGACCTCTTCTCGTTGTCTTACTGTCCGGGAAAGACCCTGGTGATTGGGGCATCGTACGTGGCTCTGGAGTGCGGTGGTTTCCTGGCCGGCCTGGGTCTCGATGTCACCGTCATGGTGCGGTCCATCCTGCTGAGGGGCTTTGACCAGGACATGGCCAACCGTGCCGGAGAGCACATGGAGGAGCACGGTGTAAAGTTCCTCCGCAAATATGTCCCTGTAAAGGTGAGTGTTAAGTTAGAGTGCTAAAGCATTTTTATAGCTACAGTGGAATTGGATGTGGCCATTCAAAATTACAGTATGTGCTTAAAGTCATTTTTTTAGTATCCATTGGTAACAAGGCAATAGGTTTTCTGACGATTTTGATCTGTGCGTTATTGTACAGTATCAGATTTATCGTCGTACCATCTCTCATCATAAGTTTTATCAGCTAGACATTTGACAAAAGCACAAACTGACTTTCCTGCATCTGCGTGTGTCAGGTGGAAGAGCTGGAAGCAGGCACTCCTGGCAAGCTGAAGGTGACAGCCAAGTCCACAGAGACCGATGAGATCATCGAGGGAGAGTACAACACTGTATGTACTGATCAGTTCATTCTTCACTTAACTCTCAATCTTTTAAAGGTGCTCATCAAAAACTGACGCTTTGGGAGGGTGGCCGACCCATCCTACATCCCAAAGCGTCAGTTTTTGATGATTTGGGAAACCCAGAGCGTCATTATTTGACGAGTTGGGAATGAGACTCAGACCCCGTACACACGTAGCCGGGTATCTGCTAAAACGAATATATTTTTCTACGTTTGGACCTGTCATCCACATGAAAACGCATCATAAACGCATATTTAAAAAAACAAAGTGAAGATTTGCGAATACTCCGTTTATGCATTTGCGTGTAGACAGAGATAACCGGAGTTTTGCGTTTTCGAACATCACAATATGCGCCAAAACAACAACAAATCTGCTCTGACATCAAACGTGCAACCTTTGTTTACTGCAGAAGCATGGCTCCGAGTGCCTTGAAAACTGTGGTGGTGTTAATTATTGTGCAGGCGCTGTTTACCTCTTTGATTTTACAAGCCCAACTACTGCTCCAAGAGCACAGGCGACGGATAACATTGTCGGTGATTTGTGATTGAAAACGCAGATGTTCGGTTATGTGTGGAAGGGTTTTTTTTCGAAAACGAGGTAGTGTGGATAAAATGTATTTTATAAACGGAGGGGGGGAAATATTCGGTTTTAAAAATACCCGGCTACGTGTGTACATAGCCTCAAAATCATCTTTTCTTACAAATAGCACCTTTTTAATGGTATTACTTGGCTGTGCAAGTTATTTGTGATGTTACTTTGTGGGACAATTTTGTGTGGAGGCCTAAAGTGTTAAATATGAAATGCATAAAAATGACATTTTTCAATAAATAATCACATGAATAAATTGTGGAACAAATATTAGGTAACAATTTGTGGAGTCATTTAAGAAATGTTTCCTTTAATTATTTGCATTTATTATTTAGACCAACTGGCATAAAAAGGCTGCTAATGCTACTCATTTAGACACCTACCAAGGTATGCCTAGATTATTACTCAACATCAAAGTAAAAACGTCAGCGTTGGCTTATTAAGTAGCACCTGCTGTGCAGAGCCAAAAGGCTGACATCATTTCTCTGCAGTTGCTCTTGCTGTTTGTCTGTCAATGGGGAACATCTTTAGAATTTAGCAGCTAATTTTAGCTGCTGCCATTACCACTGTCTCTTCACTGTGCTGAGCTTGTAAAGTAAGTGCATGTGCACCCTTTTTAAACTAAATAGAGTGAGATGTTAGTTTTAGCGTCTGTATGCTATGTTTATTTAGTGCAGCACATTAGTTGATTCAGAATTACTTAAGCATTGTTGTTGCTCTAGCTAACAGAAGCTAACTGGCTAAATCTGGTAGCAGTTGTTGAGAGGCAGGGGACATATGATTGGCTGAAAAGTGACATGAAATGGAATACAAAATAAAATACAACCTTTTTATTAAACTCTGTTATGGTAAATAGACTGAAATAACGTTAAAAAATAATGAGTTAAATTGGAACAATCCAGAAATGATTTTGGAAAATACTTTATAAATTAAAAATGTGGCACAATTTATTGATATGACAGGTTTTTTTTATAATTGATAACATTTTGGGCCTCCATATGTCTGTTTCTATTGACCACATCTGGACAAACAGATGTGAAGTTTCAGATTCTGATTGAATTCGATTGTTGAAATCAAAATGTCAACGTGAAGCATCAGGTTTTGGTGTCAGCCTCACAAAGCAAGTGAGCTGCCCTGTTGTTCAAAAGCAATAATCTGTTGAAACAAACTTGGACATTTATGTGATGCAAAATGTTTTTCTTTTCTCTTTTTCCTCATACGTGCATTTGTCTCCAGCCTACATTCAGTCATCCATGTGTCAATATAACACCAGCAACGACTTCCTTTAAACTTAACAAGCCATTTCCTTGTTCTTCAGGTATTGATAGCAGTGGGCCGAGATGCATGCACAGACAAGATTGGCCTGGACAAGGCAGGGGTCAAAGTCAACCCCAAGTAAGTTTATTGTCTCATTGTATCTTTCTATATACTTTCATGCAATGAGATAGGGGCGGCCTGTGCCTTTAAGACTCGTGGAACAGTCATGGTGATTCAGCAGTTACTGCCACCCCATGGTGCTCTACAGGGGTGGTGTTTGACTGTGTCGGGGGATTTGGTTGCGAGAGTGAGAGGAGGGGCGTCTTGTTAGCAACATGAGAAAGGCCCTGTACAATCTATCAGCAACATAAAGTCAATTATCTTAATGTAGGAGCTTTTCCTAATGTTGTCATTATGTTGCATTGTCTGATCTGGGTGGATGCCTTCCGTCAATACATTTCCTGTTGCCGATTTTCTGCCCATTTATGATTTCAGAGCTGAGGTTAGAAGACTAAAGTATAAGTTAAAAAAATCTTTGTATGTTTTGCAGTTGATAATTTATTTATTTAGTATTATTACACACAAAGAAAATGTTCCCTTTTTCTTTGAGGATGGTGTCTTTGCACTGTTTTGTGAATGACTGAATGATTCAGCCTATGAGGCAAACTGGGATTAAGACAGCATGAGGCCGGCTTATAAGAGCGCTCCATGAGTCATATGCCCCAGTCTTATGACCCAAGTAGTATTCAGATGAAGCCGATACACAGTCAAAGGGCCAGTGGGTTCAGGGGCCATCAGCATGTTTTTAGAATATAACGTGGCTTATAGAAACACTACTATAGTTGTGTTTCTCTGTTCTGCCCAACATGACATTAGACCCACTTTATTTGATTTTTGCCTTGTGGTGGATAGACAGCCCTGTGCTGCATTTACAGAGGTGTTGGGTTGTTGTTGTTGTTCCTTTGGCCAAATATATAGATAGATATTTAGAACAGACTGGAATAAAAGTTATCAGTGAGTAGATTAGTAGATTATTAATCACAATGTTTTCCATTTAGTAAGGTAAAATGGATAATGGAAATTGAAATTAAGTAAAGCTTGTTCTCTGTGCCATCCTTCAGGAATGGAAAAATTCCAGTGAATGATGAAGAGCAGACCAACGTGCCCCACATCTACGCCATTGGAGACATTCTGCAAGACAAGTGGGAGCTGACGCCTGTAGCCATTCAGGCTGGCAAGCTGCTGGCACGACGCCTCTATGGGGGCTCAAAAGCCAAGGTATGTCTGCATTAAAAGACTCTTCCGATGTAGACTTGCAAATTGTCAGATTTCCTGTCAGCATGTTAGATTTTAACATATTAACAATAAGGAGAGCTGCTTACTGTCAAGTTTAATGAATACTTTTTATATTAATGCCTGATGTGATATTAATTGTATAGGTTATACTGGAACTGCTATATTGTGTGACACGTGGCAACAGGCTCCTTCATGTAACAACCAGTAATTAATTGTGTGTGTTTGCAGTGCGACTATGTCAACGTTCCCACCACTGTGTTCACCCCACTGGAGTACGGGGCCTGTGGTCTGTCAGAGGAGAGAGCCACTGAGCTCTACGGCCAGGAAAACATCGAGGTAATGCACGCCTGGTTCACCTGACTGTGAATCTTGTGGCAGGCTAGAGTAAAGTGTATATCTAAGATCAATGAAGACATGTATGTAAAACATATTTGTTGTATTTCTCCGTAATTTAAAAGTTCTCACTTGGCCACATTCGTAAAACTTTAAGCTTTTTGCCCAAGCTGAGGTGTGCTCAAATGCAGAGGAAGTATTTAGATTCTTTAATTCAGTTAAAGTAAAGTAATATACTTTAATATAATTAAAGTAATATACTGTTAAAGTACTATTAGAAGTAAAAGTCATCCATGAATTGTTACTAAAGTAAAAGTATGTTAGTATAGTCATGAAGAGCTTATAAAAAATATTGAAATTGAAGTACACTTTCCTAAGTTTAATAGGATTTCTAAAGTAACAATTAACTAAAGCTGTGAGATGAATGTAGTGAGTATAAATATAAAGAGGTGGGAAAAGAAAAAAACTCAAGTGAAGTACAAGTAACTTGATTTTGTACTTAAGGACAGTCCTTGAGTAATAGTACTTTCCATTCCACCCCTGGGTGTGGTACGTTTAACTGGTTACAGAACTCTAACAGTCAGATAATTTTTTGTCTGCGGTCTCCTTGTAGTTGCTGCTTGCAGCCTGAATGTCTCTGTTACAATTGACGGATTTTCAATTCTACATGTTCATGCATGCATGTTGGTCAATGTTCCAGCCAGGAAGTATAAAGTGTAGTCTGTCTAGGTGTATCTCAGTACACCCAGACAGATTTTGACAGAAGATTTAGTTGTACAATAAAAAACATTTTTAAGGATCAGTAGAAATGGCAGACATTAGATTTGTCATTGGTAATGTAATAAAGGTGATTGCTGTTGACCCTGTAATAGCGCCTCACTGTGTTTGTGTTCTCTATGTTCAGGTGTTCCACAGTCTGTTCTGGCCTCTGGAGTTCACTGTGCCCGGCAGAGACAACAACAGATGCTACGCCAAGATCATCTGCAATAAACTGGACAACGTAAGATTGTTTCTACTTTTACATTGTTAAATCATTTCTGAGCCTTAGCAACCAGCACCTCATACCCTTTTCGTGTTACATGAATGATGACATTTTGTTGTTCCTGTCTCGCTGTAGGACCGAGTCATTGGTTTCCACTATCTAGGTCCAAATGCTGGAGAGGTGACACAGGGCTTTGGGGCAGCCATGAAATGTGGCGCCACCAAGGAGCAGCTGGACGGCACTATCGGCATCCACCCAACCTGTGCTGAGGTAAGAAGTCAACTCTGGTATATGCCATGGGGTGCATGTTAACAGCTTCTTTGGTACAGAACATCATGGCTGTGATGTGAGAAATCAAGTCCCATATGCGGGCAGATGACAAGAAACCTGGATACTGTTAGTCATGTGTACAGGTTGATGAAAAACCAGATTTCTTGTATTCCAAATAAACTTCATATCCTGAATGTGGTTCAAATCAGGATAAGACTTATAATAGTACTAGAGCCCTGCGCATGTAAACAAGCTCACGGACTGTTGCCATGGAAACATGGCTCTAAGGCTATGTTCAGACTGCAGAGAAATCAGATTTGTTTCTCAAATCAGATTTGTAAGACAGACTATCTGCACTGTTGTTTGTAAATGACCAGATCAGATGAGATTTTTCTATATGGACATCACCCTATCTGCTTGGGTTGTTGTCATAACGATGTAGGCATCAGTAAATGTGCTGGTGAAGTGGCATTTCAACATGGAAGCATTAAAAATGGAGATCGTTCATCTCACCTCCAAAGATTAAAGCTGCCAAGTCGTGAAGAAGACAGTTATTTTAGCGTGACTGTCCACAGAGTGTTCAGAGTTCTGTGCTGTCTTCAATGCTGCTCTACTAGTAGCAACATGAATTCTGCTCAGCTGCTCTGATGCACCTCTGTGACTCTGGACTTGATGATGATGTTGTTGTGTGTCGCATTGTGAGTCAAAAACAGATTTGGGCTGGCAGTCTGGACAAGGCGTTCGCTCAGAGTTAGCCTGAGGTTAGGATGGCAAATCTTTTTGTCTTACATAGTCTTAATTTTTGTGGAACTGTCAAATGTGCATCAGACTAATCTGAGGGCAAAATGAAGACTGAGTGCTACACTACAAACCAGTCCAAAATATCCTTTATGAAACTGACCCCAATACTTAACAAACATACCCAAACCTTGCTGTTTTTTTAATTAATTAATTTATTTATTTTTTTTACAGTGTGTTGCTACAGTATTCTGTAAGAATAGACCAGAAATGAAAATACTGTATAGCAAAATACTTGTTAGCACAAACATGTTGAATTCAAACACAAAGCTGTGTGTGTATGCATGTAGATGTCATGTCCTTATACTTCAGGCTGATTTTAAAGATTTGCACTGCCGTATACGTAGGACAAGCAGTAAAAAATCTAAATCACTCTGCACTTTGATCAGCTTTGTCAAGGTCATGAACCTTTGCTTCCTGTTAAAATATTTCCTGCTCGCTGGCTTGTTTTTCAGTCTAATTCTAATTCTCAGTGCCAGACACAGGTTTGATCAGAATACATATAACAGGGCAGCCACAGTCGAAGGCTTAAAGTATTAACATGTCTGTTTCAGAGGCCTGACTTTGTTTTATCTTGTAGTTTAGTTTGTTTTTTTCTGTTATTAACCTTAATTAATATTTTAATTTCAGCTACTGTCGTACATGCTGTGCATTAATTAGCTTAATTAAAGACCTGCCTCAGGGTTATTCATTATGTTAATGGGGTCTGGTGATAATTGCAGCACATTAAGCTGCTCAATTGCCTCTTGTTTGATGTTTTACATTACTTGCATTTCCATTTTGAAACAAAGTGTTAGACACTGTTCATTTAACCATGTCATGCCCATGTCCAAGTTACATATTGTTTTATTGAACTATAGATTTAAACACTAACCAAATGAATCCCCTTCATTTGACCAATTAGTTTAGTCTTTAGTTTAATTCCCTTAAGCCTTAAAATGTTTTGTGGTTGCTCCTGAAACTTGAAGACGGCTTGTTAAGGTTCCATAATAAAGCTGCACTGCCTGAAGTGTGTTTCTCTCTTATCCCGCAGATCTTTACCACCATGGAGGTGACCAAGAGCTCCGGTGGAGACATCAGCCAGGCCGGCTGCTGAGGTTAAACCCTGCTCGTTTAGTGGGCTGCTCTCATACTAGACTCTCCTAATGTCATCTTAGTTTCCAGTCAACCTCAAAGCTCAGCCTCACCTCCAGCTGCTCACTTTACAGGGCAGTTGTTTCTCAGGACAGAACTAACACCGTGGCCGGCGTCTGAATCAGTAAAATAATTTATTCAGGCTCGCTGAGAGCTAAGAGGTGACTGGCAGAAGCCAGAGCTGAGGATGTGAGTCTGTAGCTCTGGCTGAGGTACTTTGATATGAGAGCAGCCTGCTGAACAGCGGGGTTACTCTGCTGGTTTTTTATTGGCCTCTACCAGTGAGTCTTTCTCAGAGGAGCACCAACACACACACACTGCTGCCGAGTATGTGTGTGTGTGTTTGGGCTGTTTGTGACGTCCTGACCCGTAACCTGAAATACTGAGGTGGGTGAGGATCGATGTCCCTCTGCAGAAGCTCCTGATGGTGGCCCTAATCCTTCGTCCAACCCCCAACTTCAAACACTTCTCATTCAGCCCCAGTGTACAGATGGCACACACACTGAAATTGACAGATTTAAATTTGCACACAAAACGGGTTTGAATGGATGCACAGCTCTGAACTCCACTTTGTGATGGAAACGTGTTATTTAATCTGGCGTGTGTATGCACACGCGCGCGTGTGTGTGTGTAGATTAAATGTCTCTTCTGTTGAGCCTTCTTCATTCCACACATTCCTCTTACCAGGTGTATACATGTTGCTGTCAATATTTGTCTTTGCTGTGTGGAGGCTCAAAGGTTTTTTTTTACCCATCATCTCTACCAAAGTGTTTATCTAAAGAGTCTGCAGAGAGATAAGAGCTGATAAATGCAGATCATTCAAACCTTTATGTGCTGCAACACTTATCTTATAGAATTGAATGGAAAATACAAGCTGAATGTTGTCTTTAAAAAATCATCACCTGTTTTTACTCATTTAATTTAATGCTTGTTTGTTGCATCTTGGTGTTTGCCTCTGCATTATGTGTATGTAAAAGATATATTCACTCTTCTAGAGGGCAGTATTCTGGCTGCTGTCAGCAGGTGACTTTGGTCATCTGTATAAACGACTTGTTTGTTGGTGTCAAACCACTGTAGATTACTTCTTTCAAGATTTAATAAAGGATGAGTTAATTCACCATCAGCTTTGTCACTTTTTCACTTTCAGATTGAACTGAAGCCTTAAACTCGAAGAGACTTTCCTTCCATAAAGTCTCTACAGAGCAATTGTTCTTAGCAACCTGCTCAACACTTTCCTGACTGTGGCTAATATTTTCTTATGTTTAAATGGCAGTTCTACATTAGTGTATGACCAGTGTAATATATGCTCGAGTACATCAGATTGCAGGTTATAGTCTAGTATTCATTATACATATTTAATTTTGAAGCATATCTTGTGTTTTTACAAGAGAATAAGTGTTAGGGTTTTATCCATACCCCCTTTAAACAGTTGTAACACAAAATTACTAACTATAGGTAAGTTTTTGATTCTGACACTGGTCAAGACATTTAGCCTCTGGTAATGAACCAACAGTTTATGTGAATGGGGACTATTTGTATGAACAGTTAATATTTAAGTTTCAAATTTATTTTAAAATTACAACATTATACTTATTTAGACTTCACATTCACACCAGGTCTCTGTATGTGGCCTAATAGAAAATGTACAATACTATAAAATAAGACCTCATGAAATACATTGTGCAAAATACATCAATGAACCTATAAATTGTGAAATGATTTAAGAAATGGTTAATGGCACTCTACTTACGTAAGTAAACTGCTTAAGTGTGAATGTATAATAATGTAAATTGAATAGATTTGTATTATGAATTTTATAAGAATATAATGTAATTAAATTCATAATCAAAATTAAATTCAAGTATTATTTGAAAACATTTATTTCAAAATGCCTTTTTTAATTTTGTGATGGCATTTTTCCCAATGACACTTATATTTTATGTTACTTATTATTTCAAAATGTTTTATTGTATAATAATGTCCCGTTCTATCATGAAGGTGGAGTTGTCGCAGTCACCGACCCCTCAACTTTCAACCAATCACATGCATGCTGCCTCTCTAAGCAGACTCACAAACTGCTAAAAAAAAAAATAAAGAGGTAGAGCAACACCAATGTCAAAGTAGTTCTGAATATTGTTGCTGCTAACCTTTACTTTGTTGAAAGTGTATAAAGGCTGCTAATATGCTATACGACGCTACCTAGCTGAACAGCTAACTAACTAGACTTGTATTCGTGCCTGGATTGTTACTCTTCATCAAGAGTAATTGGGTTACTTTTGCAGCACTATTATTTTATATTAAACACTTGGTCACTCCTGAGACTAGGAACCCTACCTAGTCTTGGGGGTCCTCATGCCTCTCACGTCTCAAGCTGCAGCACAGTTGAAAGAATGAAGATGAGGTGGTTATATATTTTGAGCGCTGCTCATCCACAGATACAGTGGATCAAATTCGTCCCGTTGAAGTGGGCAGCCCATTCACGTCATCTACATCAGAGAGCTGTGGAGAAATAATAGCATCATTTTCTCTGGGTGTCCGTCTTTCTGTGGGACTATTCAGCCCCACAAGTGGCGGTCTCGATCAATAGCATCTGGGCTGGTGTGAAGCCTTTGTTGGGCCCACCGGCTCACATCTGAAAACCCTGTCACCTGCAAACGCTGTCATGACAACTCAGGCTTTGATGAGTTATTTTTGCTGAAACGTATTTTATTGAGGACAATCTATCTTTAATTTGAGCTAATGAATTCACTGTTGTTTGTTATTCCAGTGGCACAAAAAAACAGAGGCTTGTTTAAATGCTGTTCTGAGGGGTTCAAAGCTGAAATGCATCTCCTGCTACCTATACAATGCTTGTTCAACTCACTTTATGTATATTTTATTAACCTCCTCGTACAACCACAGGAATGAGGAAGTATTAGACCACCAGTAACTCAGTTTCACGTTACAGATTTCTTTTCCTCTCTGGTGTTCAAAATGAACAAAAGGTGTGGGATCTCATTGTCTCATTGTCCCCAACTGACCTGACCTTAACAGTGCATCAGAGGCTTTTCCAACCTTGATACTGGAACAAAAAATATCTTCTGAGCTTGGTTATGTAACTTGTATTCTCAGGTTGTTAGCGTATAGTCAGTTTAACAAACAGATATACACAGGAATTATTTTCAGAGTAGGAAGGGATGCATAAAACTCTAGGTTTTGTTAAGTGAAAAGGAGCACCAGGTAATCTTGTCATTTGTCGTGTCTCTGTTGTCGTCTTGTGTCTCTTTGTAGTTGTTTTGCATCCATTCATAGTTGTTTTCAGTGTTGCTAAATAACTCAATTTAACAACTCCGTCTACAGTAGCATTTTCTTTTGAGTTTCATGTCCCTTTGTAGTAACTGTATGTCTTGTATGTCTTTTTCTTTGTCTCTTTGTAGCTGTTTTGAATGTCTTTTTGGTCCTTTTTGCATCCCTTAGCCATTTCATGTGTCTTTGTGGTCATTTGCGTCTCTTTGTACTTGTTTTATGTCCCTTTTTAGTTGTTTTGCATCCCACTGTAATCACTTTGTGCGTCTTTAGTCATTTTGTGTCCTTTTGTAGTGATTTTTTTTGTGACTTTTTTTTTGCCTTGTTGCCCATTAAGTGCTTTTTCTTATTTTATTTCTGAGAATATAGATGGATTTATATTTAGAGGAAGATTTGTGCTCATAGCCAGAACACCACAGACACATGCGTACACAGAGAAACACACAGATATACAGTACAGACCAAAAGTTTGGACACACCTTCTCATTCAAAGAGTTTTCTTTATTTTCATGACTATGAAAATTGTAGATTCACACTGAAGGCATCAAAACTATGAATTAACACATGTGGAATTATATACTTAACAAAAAAGTGTGAAACAACTGAAAATATGTCTTATATTCTAGGTTCTTCAAAGTAGCCACCTTTTGCTTTGATTACTGCTTCGCACACTCTTGGCATTCTCTTGATGAGCTTCAAGAGGTAGTCACCTGAAATGGTCTTCCAACAGTCTTGAAGGAGTTCCCAGAGATGCTTAGCACTTGTTGGCCCTTTTGCCTTCACTCTGCGGTCCAGCTCACCCCAAACCATCTCGATTGGGTTCAGGTCCGGTGACTGTGGAGGCCAGGTCATCTGGCGCAGCACCCCATCACTCTCCTTCTTGGTCAAATAGCCCTTACACAGCCTGGAGGTGTGTTTGGGGTCATTGTCCTGTTGAAAAATAAATGATGGTCCAACTAAACGCAAACCGGATGGAATAGCATGCCGCTGCAAGATGCTGTGGTAGCCATGCTGGTTCAGTATGCCTTCAATTTTGAATAAATCCCCAACAGTGTCACCAGCAAAGCACCCCCACACCATCACACCTCCTCCTCCATGCTTCACGGTGGGAACCAGGCATGTAGAGTCCATCCGTTCACCTTTTCTGCGTCGCACAAAGACACGGTGGTTGGAACCAAAGATCTCAAATTTGGAATCAGACCAAAGCACAGATTTCCACTGGTCTAATGTCCATTCCTTGTGTTCTTTAGCCCAAACAAGTCTCTTCTGCTTGTTGCCTGTCCTTAGCAGTGGTTTCCTAGCAGCTATTCTACCATGAAGGCCTGATTCACACAGTCTCCTCTTAACAGTTGTTCTAGAGATGTGTCTGCTGCTAGAACTCTGTGTGGCATTGACCTGGTCTCTAATCTGAGCTGCTGTTAACCTGCGATTTCTGAGGCTGGTGACTCGGATGAACTTATCCTCCGCAGCAGAGGTGACTCTTGGTCTTCCTTTCCTGGGGCGGTCCTCATGTGAGCCAGTTTCTTTGTAGCGCTTGATGGTTTTTGCGACTGCACTCGGGGACACTTTCAAAGTTTTCCCAATTTTTCGGACTGACTGACCTTCATTTCTTAAAGTAATGATGGCCAATCGTTTTTCTTTACTTAGCTGCTTTTTTCTTGCCATAATACAAATTCTAACAGTCTATTCAGTAGGACTATCAGCTGTGTATCCACCTGACTTCTGCACAACACAACTGATGGTCCCAACCCCATTTATAAGGCAAGAAATCCCACTTATTAAACCTGACAGGGCACACCTGTGAAGTGAAAACCATTTCAGGTGACTACCTCTTGAAGCTCATCAAGAGAATGCAGAGTGTGTGCAAAGCAGTAATCAGAGCAAAAGGTGGCTACTTTGAAGAAACTAGAATATAAGGCGTATTTTCAGTTGTTTTACACTTTTTTGTTAAGTACGTATTTCCACATGTGTTAATTCATAGTTTTGATGCCTTCAGTGTGAATCTATAATGTCAATAGTCATGAAAAGAAAGGAAACTCATTTAATGAGAAGGTGTGTCCAAACTTTTGGTCTGTACTGTAGATAACCCATAAAATCTTCATGTTAACATTTTTGCCCAATGCTCAGTAGCCCAGCAGATAAAGGTGCCAGCAAGCCACTTTGTTAAGGGTTGCTAAAGCAGGCTCTTCTCTATTTTAAAATCCTGTCCGACCATACAGTAGTTGGAATGTGAAGTGTTGATTGAGGGCGATCAGTTTTATTTGCTATGGTGAGTGCTAGGCATGTGATGGCTTTGTCCTTCAGGATGAGGGTGTGTGTGTGATGCTGGTATGTTTGTTTTTGTTGCAGATGGTAAAGTAGCATGGGGAATGGCTCAGAAGAATGGGTTGATTATCTTGCAACAACACACCAGCTACTGTTGAAAAAACGAAATCTTTTTACTCAAGCACCTTCTAATAAGGAAGTGATATTTGACACAGGTGATGTTGTAAGAAAAGCAGGGACAAACCGGCAGACTTCATTCTGACCTCTTCCTCTGTCATATAACTTGTTTTTTCTTCCCTGCTTATGGCTGATATAACCTGCCTTTCGAAAACGAGGGGGTTTGTACTTTCTGTTTAAATTTAAACCAGTTCATTTGAAAAAAACGTAGTTTCCTGTCACTTTCTACAGAAAGCAGCTTAGTGAAGATACAGTTCAGGATAAGTGTCCTGGAAACCTGGAAGTTTGCAAAAGGAAACTCAAGCCTTCCTGAACACTACGGCGTGTAATCAGAAGTCAAAAGTCATCAGTGTCTCACTGTGACTTGCTGGTTTCACAACACACTCCTCATCATGACTGGCCAGCATGGACTATTGGTGAAACCCAGGCTTACATAATCAAATCTCACATGTTTTACAACTGTGGACATAAATGACTGTAAATGTGTTTGTTTTGTGCATGCTTGACATAAACTTACACAGAGTAAATAAGTTCAAGTCAGTCTGCAAGTGTCAAATATATCAGATTAAATGATGTATAACAAGGCCACTGATTAAAAAGATACTGTCTTATCTGAACACTGAGTTATGCAACCAGTTTTACCTGGAATTGTTTCTGTCTTCATCCGGAGTGGACCGGCCAGTGCATTGTTAGAACGGTCAGACACTTTGGTTTATACCAGCCGTTCCATTGACACCCAATTTCACATAAAGGGAAAGTGTGCAATAAGTCAGCTTTCTTTGAAGGATTCATACAAACTTTTGAATCATTTCACATCAGGTCAATGGGATGTGGCAGGCGGCGCTCAGCAAGAAAAGGGGATGTGCACCACCTAGTGGTGGAGTGAGGCAGGTGCACACCTCACTCCATGCTGTCCTGCATGCAAGACCCCGAGGCCAGAAACAAGTGGCAAGCTTTAGTCTGTTTTATGAGTGTATTGTTGTGTGCTGTCAGGGTTTTAATGTGTGTGGCATTTGTTGTTTTCATGTATTTCAGAGCTGCTTCCCTTCTGTGTTGAAGGCGGCTGGCAGTCGTTAAGAGTGTAGGCCGACGTGCCAGGTATTTTAAAGTTAGTTTATGTAGTTTTTAACATTTAATCAGAGTATGTGAATGTTTGTATAATAAAGTATTTTTCGTTCACTCTTGATATTTGTTTCCCCGCTGAGCATAAGGCGTCCATTAGCTGCTCTTGCCGTTGGACTGTTTTCACGTGTGCCTTTGGTTTTGCTTGGCTCTTTTTCTATGCCTAGTCCGCCCTGGCAAGTGTGCTGGTAGCGGGCAAAAAGTTGCGGGTATTGCCCTTGGTGCAGAATAATTTTCTTTTTCTGCTTTTCGATTGTTCAGGATGACTTGTTATAATTTTGATCCCCTGACTTTTCACTTCATGTGGTCCCATTTTTCAGGTTTGTTAACCAGAATCACTGAAAATGTGAACAAATTCAACAGATTTCAACTGATGAATCATCACCGAGGCTCCCTCCGCCTGTGTTACTGCCCACCACATTTCTTCTACTGTCAAAGTCCTGTCCTCTTCACTGTATCTGCTGTGATATTGAAAAGCTACAATATGATAAAACAATCTGATGGCTCATGTTTCCAGCAGACAAAATGAACTAAAAGCTACTGCAATGGAAACTATAGCTTGAATGACTGTGCTTTAGTTAAGTTCAGTTTAATAATAATAATAAACAACGGAGCTTACATTTATTTTTCACGTGAAAACATATAATGAAATCAAATACGATCCAGAAGTTAACACGAAAAAGTCTGAATTGAAAAAGTTCACGGTCTATGGAATCATCCTGAGAATTGTTGCTAGGCTACATCCATTTCCCACGTCAATATTAGGGGTTATTATTAGTCATTTGAAAAGTAAAGCAATTTCAAATGTGAAATGTGTCTGGCAAGTGACTGTGGGGTATATGGGGTAAATTTCTCCATGGGGAGAAAAGTCAGTGTGCAGTATTAGCTGCAAAATATGTTGACTGTTGTCATAAACTAAGAGAAACAAGCTCCACATTAAATGTTTCTAAATGATTAAGACTGCGTATGTGTAAAATGTCTTTCTTATCTTGTTATCATATATTTAGTTTTCTTATGTCAATGGAATCATTCAGTATTATTCCAACAGTGTAATGAATTAATGGCACTCTGTTGTGTATTTGTTGAAGTTATTAAATCAGTGTGATGTTGGTGTCATTGCTGGGATGTTTCGATGATAATGTGACTTAATCCACAGTGATACTGCTTCTATAGCCTAATAATATTTAATAAAACCAAATGTAAGCAGACTAAAGTTATAATTTTGTCTTTAGATTCAAGTCAGAGTCACTATTCAGTTTTAAAGCGTTTCAAAGTAAACCAGCTCTGCTTTGCAGCACAGCACAAGATTCATCACCTACAAACTGCTGTGCCACAAGAGCAGGTCTGATTTAGTTCTTTATACTGCATATTAAATGACTTTGTTCTTTTCAAATGAGCTGCAGTGCATTTTCGACATGTATTCATCATTATTGCATGTTATGTATAACATGTAGCTTTTTCAGGTGCTGCACAGGCTCGTTTGCGTCGATGTGTAGGCTAACAAATTGTTTTTGTTTTATTTAATTTCAATGGAGACAAATACTGTTTGTTAATCCTGTTTAGCTATGAAGGATCACTAATTTAATCATTTAAGGTCATCTTTATGCATAGAATATTAATCATTGTGTAATTCATTTATCCAGCTAACAATCTCTCTTCATCACCTGAGCTGCAGCTGTTCACTGTGGATAACAGTATGCTAATTCTGTTTAGCTACATAGTAATCACTCATTTAATAATTCAAGGTTATCTTTCTGCATATGATATTATTTTGTAATCCAGAGATTGTTCATCCAACTATACTTATATTCTATATTCTACACCCTGAGCTGCTGCCGATCACTGTGGACAGAGCGACTCAGGACCGGCTGGAGAGCCATGCTCACCTGTGTTTCTCCTCACTAATAGCCCTTTTCTACTGGTCAGAAATCCTACGTAAACCTGCTAAGATCGGGATTTTGTGCAATGGTAATGTGTAAATTACTGGACACAGAGCCCCGGTCATTCCTATGAAAGCTGCTCAGTGGTGTTTTACAGCCAAAAAAGCTTGACTTCCCGGCTGTGAAAACACCTGGATCGCGGCCCAAGATGGCTAACTTCCGGTTTACGGTGACCGAATGGCTCAGATTTTGACAGTGAAACGAGTCGTTTTTATCCACCTTTATACAGACGCTTCTTTCACAGCTGAGTCTGTTGTTGTTTTCTCTTCTGTAACAATTGTTTCCGGCGCATTCGTCACGTGACGTCAGTTTCAAGAGCTATGTTCATGTGAATCAGGTGAATCAGGTGCATTGTTTTTAAACTGTTCCTAAAACAACTTTGTCACCAGGGGTCCGTTTCACAAAGCAGGTTCAACAAACTCTGAGTCTAACCTTGAACTCTGAGTTGATCTACTCTGAGATAGAAAACTCTGAGTTTTCGGTTCCAGAACAGCTGATTTGAGTTAGTTTGATCAACTCGGAGTAGTTTCACCTGGAGTTAAGCGCGTGCGCCACAAGTATAAAAAGACCGCGTCAATGGAGCCCCGATTCGACGAGTCACCATGGCAACGGAGAAGAGGAGGGCTACGTTTTTTTTATTAATGCGCTCATACGGTGAGTTTGAGCACGTTTTTAGAAGGAAGTGTAAGCAGCTTAAGATGAAACATAAAAACATTGTTCAAACAGGTGAGACCTCAGCATAATCTCACGGGGTACCTCATTTTGATCATGTTTTACATTGTAAAGTAAATATTAAGTGGCTGTTTGACTGTACAGTTGTTTTATCCCCAACATAATGCTGTTTTCACACACATAATTGTCTTCTCATCTATATCATGTTCTGTTAAAGAATTAAGCCTATTTAAACTAACACAGACTTCTACTCAGCCAACAGAAAGAAAGCAGATGCCCGTAAAACGGGTGGTGGCCCAGCACCGCCACCTCTAACAGAGGCAGAGGAGCTGGGCCTGAGCCAGAGTTTAGGAAGGCCAGTGGCTGAGCTCATCCTCTGAGCTCAGCCCCCAAGACACAAGTGCTTTAATAAAATGTAATATGCCTAGAACTATCTATATATTTTAAGCCTATTCATAAAAATATTTATTTCCCTTTCATGACTTTTTTTTACTTTTGTAAAGTGCTCTGCATCTCCGACGTTGTATAAAAAACTCCCATTTGCAAAAAAGCGCAGCGCAACACACAATATCTGCTGGGATGTGAGAGCATGACTTCGGTTGGTAATGTTGGAAATGTAAGGACGGATTAGGTTGTGTATGTAAATGATGGACTGTGAGTGAAACGGCACCGCTCAAAAAGATAATTGTCTGGAAATGCAAGAACATCTATGCGCAGTCTGATAATCATCTCCCGACGAATATTTAATTCTCTGCGCAGTAATGCTGTACCTTCATCCACGGGATCATTATCAAAAGGACATGCCATGGTAGTGAAAATAGTCGCCACCTAATACAACTTCTAATGTCGCCTACTGACTGATTCTTGCAATGATTTTCTCAAAAAACAGACGGCAGAACTATATTACGCCAAAACTCGCCTGCTGACTGAATGAATGAGGAAATCAAATACCGTGTGTGGCTGAAAGAGGGCGGAGACAGAGAGAAACTCGAGGTTTGTTGAGAAAAACCTGGTCCCGACCAGGTTAGGTTCATAGAGCATGTTACCATGGTAACTGACCGAGAGCTTAAGTTACCTCTCTCTGTGAAACAGGCTGGAGTTACCCCTCTTTCTCTGGTTTGAGTTACCTCCCTTTGTGAAACGGAAAACTCAGAGTTTCCCTCATTTCAGGGTTAACAGACTTAGAGTTTTCACTAAACCTGCTTTGTGAAACGGACCCCAGGAGGCTCTTTCAACAAGCAGGTACACTGATGGTCTGGATTCATTTGTAGAATGCAGAACAGATATTTTAAAATTCCCACATATCCAACAGATCTGATAAAACCATCAATGATCAGGGGAGTAAGAAGATTAGCACATTGGACAGGTTGTAAGCACTTCACAAAGGAGATTATGAAGTGTATGTCTGTGAAAACTCACACACATACACACACAACTCCTTCCTATCAACACACATCTATGAGGTAAACAGATGTTGTATTAAAGTAAAAGTACCAATACCACAGTGTAAAGATCCCTGCATGCATTAGCTTTGAGTAGGCTAATTAATTAATTTATAATACCACTAGTGCTAAAATGATAGCTGCTGCAAACACTAATAAGCTAACTACAGCAATAATACTGCTAATGCTTTGATTTGATAGTCTAGCCTACTTTTAGCTAGTGCTAACGAACCTAGAGGCTTGCAGCTCCACATAAATATACACTACAAGTTATTTCATCTTAATACACTTAACAAGAAGGTTGCTTATAGATGCTAGATGCTGTATTTAGCCGGAGACAGACCTAAATAATCAGATTCACCATCGTTTAGTGTTGATTACATTTCTGTATGACTTGACCACCATGATAGATTTCAAGCATTTGAGCATTGGTAAATGTTTTACAGTGTTTGTCCACATATTGTATGGTGCTAAACTTAAGCTCGTTTCTTAAGGATGAGCTACTAACATTTAGCCATTGACTCACTTTTCAGAAATGTGTTCATTTTGCTCTGTTATATTACATATTTATGATCTACAGCAAGTGTTGACGAAGCTCTAACACCTCATTTACAGCTTTTTGTGGAGTCGTAGCTACCATGCCCTATTCATATTTGCTAGAAATAGCACCCTGACATTATTTTTTTGTGTTGTTGTTTTGTTTGTTTACCTTGTATATGAAACAGTTTCCCACTGATGAACCTCTGCAGTTATTGGCTTAAAAGCCTGCTGTCATTTCTGATACTTAATGTGTATTGAGCTTTGGCTTATTAATTATAGCAGTTATGTCAAACACAGTTTTCTGTATTCTGTAGTCACGATTTAGTAAAACTCCACTGTGAAAAAAAGATCATTTTGAAAAAATAAAAAATAAGCCAGTGTTATGCAACAAAGTTATTTGTGTATTTACTATGTAATTGCAGAAAGTGAATCATATTGAGCTGATTAAATACAGTTTAAAATGTTTTACTTTAAATGATGGCAACTATACATCTATACATACATCTTATCTATCTATACATACATCCAACATCAATCTATACATACATCTGTAAAACAATCTAAATATACATCTACACATACATCTTATCTATCTATACATACATCCAACATCAATCTATACATACATCTGTAAAACAATCTATACATACATCTATACATACATCTTATCTATCTATACATACATCCAACATCAATCTATACATACATCTGTAAAACAATCTATACATACATCTATACATACATCTTATCTATCTATACATACATCCAACATCAATCTATACATACATCTGTAAAACAGTCTATACATACATCTATACATACATCTTATCTATCTATACATACATCTATACATACATCCAACATCAATCTATACATACATCTGTAAAACAATCTAAATATACATCTACACATACATCTTCTCTATCTATACATACATCTACACATACATCTTCTCTATCTATACATACATCTTATCTATCTATACATACATCTATACATACATCCCACATCAATCTATACATACATCTGTAAAACAATCTAAATATACATCTACACATACATCTTATCTATCTATACATACATCCAACATCAATCTATACATACATCTGTAAAACAATCTAAATATACATCTACACATACATCTTATCTATCTATACATACATCTATACATACATCTGTAAAACGATCTAAATATACATCTACACATACATCTTCTCTATCTATACATACATCTATACATACATCTTATCTATCTATACATACATCCAACATCAATCTATACATACATCTGTAAAACAATCTATACATACATCTACACATACATCTTATCTATCTATACATACATCTTTGCATCAATCCACACATCAATCTCATCTATCTATACATTTATCTAAACATCTATCTGTACATCAATCTATACATTTATCTAAACATCTATCTATACATTTATCTAAACATCTATCTGAACATCTATCTATACATTTATCTAAACATCAAGTCCACAGTGAGGAGAGGAGGGCAGCTGATGCTCTGCACTGGATGGACTTGGTGGAGGATCAAGCTGCTCCATCACCAGGTGACGCTCCACATCCTCTGATTGGCTGGACTGCTGTGTGTGTCCTGCAGAGGAGGACAGAGATGTGACTGCTGTTTCTAGAACATGCAGCCAGGAGGCAGGGCTTACATTGTGCCCCTTGGGCAGGTGATACATGTCACTCACATGCACGGTCACTGCAGTCTGTGTGTGCGGCAGCTGCACCACGGCTGTCCACTGATGTGTGCTGTGACAGGACCGGGACTGTCTGAGGGGGACGTGGTTCCTCCACAGCTCTCTGTGAGGTCGAGGCCTCCATCACAGCTGCCCGTGAGGTAGATGCCACTGGTGACACACACGGCCTCTTAGATGCTGCTACACCAACAAACAAAAACACAGATCAGTCTTCTAAAACTTTAAAAACACTCTGAAAATAAGATACCTGTTCTTACAGCTGCAGTAAACGACATCTGAATACTTATATTGGATCAAATGACATTCATCTGAGAGTCACAACTTTTGTAAAGATGCACAATTCAGTCTCCAGAACACTGTTTAAACCTAGAAAGGTGGCAGGGTCCACCACATATAAAAAAGGAAAACAGTATGAAATTGTGTTGTCCTTTACGTCACTTTGTTTACTCAGTTATGAAAACAAAGAGAGTTTGTTTATATAGTTTAAGTATATAAAAAAACAGTCAATGAAGATCTTTCTCTTCTGATTAAAAATAGTGCCCCTTTAAAGATCATGTACCAGGAACCATTGTACCTCAGTGTTATCGTTCACAGTTGTTTTGCGTCATTCAAATTAATTCTAATAATATGTACAATTGGTCATCTGTAATGATCCTGAACTTTGTATTCATGTAAATGTTGAATGGCGTTCCAAAGTGTTGAACTACTTGAACTAAATACCTTGAAATACATTTCCTTGTTTGAAAAATGAATGTAGTTTTCATCGCATTTCACATGACAGTCCTCTCCTATAGGAGCTTTTCTGCTGTCCCTCTTCCTCTTTTTGCCCGACACAATACCAAACACGTCTCTACACTTTCCATCTAACATCAGCCAATAAAGACTGTTTGCAGTGACTCTTGTCCAGTGATGTATGTGGTGATGTAAACATGTAAGAGTTGTGTGTGAGCAGTGTGTACTTACATAGTTTTGGCTGACGGACCAGCCGGGGTGTCTCTGGGCATGGAGCTCTGTCTCTCTTTTCGGCCTGTTAGTGGTATATGGCCTGCTCCTCCGCTGAGTGACTTCCACTGTGGACAGACGAACAACACACTGTTTGTTAGCGCACACGCACACCCACACACACACACACACACACACACACACACACACACACACATATGCACACAGGTTCTCATTAATGGTGTCAATCACAACAAAACAACAGCTGCTGATGGAGTTCAATTTAAAAAGACTGATCATGAGAAAGTCACAATAAGGAGAAAGTACATTTTGATCAACTGTCCACAGCAAACCTTCTTTGAGTTGGAGGTGCTCGGCTGAGGAGCAGCAGGGACAGCAGGAGGAGAGAAAACTCTAGCTGGAGGAGAGTACAACAGCTTTCCATTCCTACACACATAACAAATCAGATACACACGATTAGACAGTAGAGTGTGCGTGTGTGTGTGTGTGTGTGTATGTGTGTGTGAGATGGTGTGTGTTACTTCCATCATTCCAACACACTGCAGGTTGTGGTCGAAGCCTCCAGGGAGCCTCACCACTGGTACGTTGTTATACTGGAGACAAACACACACAGAACAGGTGGTTAGACAAGCTGCGATGGTGCCATGTGTCCACCAGGTGTCAGGATTTCCCCTCACAATAAATTATAATAAATCTTTCAATGAGCAGCTGTCACATCTGTGGGATTAAAACACATCTGGAGAGTTTACAGCATTCAGCCATGACATGTGTGCATGTTTCTACCGAGGGACTGTGGGACTGAAAGTGCCAAAATGTCTTTTTCATTTGCTTTCCCATTTAATTTTCAGGTTTATATATTCATTTTAAAATGTCATTATTAATTAAGGCATTTTTAATGCATTTATTTCTGTATTATTTTCCCTTTGCGTTTGCCCCCAAGTTAAATCCACTAACTTAGTTATTTCAGTATATTTTCTTTTACATTTCCTTAAACATTTTTGCTCCATAATGCAAATCAGGAATAAATACATAATGAAATACAGAAGCACATTACACAGCTATCAATTTTTTATTTTATTTTATTAATTGATTAATGCCTTCATTAATTTTTAATATTATGTTTTTTTTTATTGAAACACGTTCATTTCTTAATATATTATGATTTGGCAGTTTCTGCAGCATTGAATGAGTCATAACTTGATTAAAACTGTGCTTCACCTCTGACTAGCTAAAAAAAAAGATCCACCTGTGAACTGTAGGTTTTAGATTTATCATGTAACAAATGATCTGTTGGGATGATAGACTGTTTAACACTAAAAGAAATGATGGCTAATTTTACTGTTTTACTGATGTAATTAATGTGCAGAGTTGTTTAATGTTAAGATGTACTTGGCCTCAGCCTGACACCCGAAACCCTCACAAAATATACAACTGAGCGATACAACAGCTTCATTTTCCTTTAAATAATTCTAAAATGTGACATTTTTCTAAGGGACCTTTGAACTGGAACTGCAGGACAAAGTCAGATTTTGCTTGTGGTTGTCCTGTAAAGCTGTAACTGTTCCTGCATTAATATTCTTCTCCTACTGCACTAAACCTGCTGTCTGCTGCAACCAAATTGTGGTGGTGTTCAGAGTGTGTGTGGTGAACCAGGGTCTTACAGTGTGTGGAGGAGCAGCAGGGTGACTGACGGCTGCTGCTGCGGGTATCACGACGCCATACATGGGCCACTGATACGGCAGGAACTGTGGAAACAGAGAGAGAGAGAGACATTTAATAAACCCATAATAAACATTTTTCCTGCCTTCTTTTGCCACAAAGCACCGGCCATTGGCAAATATCTGTATCATTACATTGATCTAATTCTCATGACATCTTTGCCTAACCTATACTTACTATCTCACCTGTGCCTGGATGTAAGCGTCTTGCAGCCATCCACCACGTCTTCTGACCGGACTGTGTGCAGGCACAGGCTCAGGCTGGGTGTTCAGTTCCAACACAGCAGGATCGGGAGGAGGAGGTGAAGGGATGGGTTGGTTGTCCAGTAAGTCAATAATGGCGTCCTGGATAATAATAATAATAATAATAATAATAATAATACATTTAATTTATATAGCGCCTTTCGGAGTGGAAGTTGAGACCATGTTTGCGAATTATCTGACCGAGGGGGAGCATGTAAATGGTGAAGAGGAGGGGTCCAAGCACAGAGCCTTGAGACACGCCTTGGTTGACTGAAGCTGGGGTGGAACTGGAGTCTCCAATAGTGACAAACTGTTTTCTGTTTGTTAGATAAGACTGGAACCAAGAGAGTGCTGTACCGGTGAGGCCAAGGTAGTCAGATAGGCGGGTGAGGAGAATGGTGTGGGAGATTGTGTCGAAGGCTGCAGAGAGGTCCAGGAGGATCAGAATACTGATGTGGCCAGAATCGGCAGCGATGAGGGCAGTTTCTGTGCTATGGCGGCATGGTGGTCTGAACCAGCGAGGTCCAGCACTGCAGATGAGAGGGAGCTGTGCCAGTGGAGCACGCCAGATCCAGCGTGTGGCCTTTGACATGTGTGGGACCTTTAACATGCTGTGTGATGTTGAAGCAGTCCAGAAGTGACAGGAATACAGAGGCAAAGGGGCAGCTGGTGATGTCCACATGGATGTTGAAATCACCAAGCAGGACTGTAGATGCAGACATGGAGCAGATGGAGGTGAGAAGCTCAGACAGCTCAGACAGGAAGGTGGTGGAGGCTTTTGGAGGGCGGTAGATGAGGGCAACCTGTAGCTGTGTATGCCCAGCCAGAGAGAAGGCTGCGCACTCAAATGAGGTGAAATTCAGCACTGGAAGTTGTTTAACCAGGATGTCGGCTCGATGTATGACTGCCACCCACCACCACGGCCCTTGGAGCGGGGCTTCTGTATGTAAACATAGCCTGGGGGAGTGGCTTGATTTAGAGTTAAGGAGTCCTGCTGATGCTGCCATGTCTCAGTTAGGCAAAGAAAGTCAATGTTCCTGTCTGTGATGATGTCATGGATGAGTAGTGCTTCGTTGTTTAGTGATCAAGGATTCAGCAGCATGAAAGCTGCAGTGTTACTCACAGATGCTGATGCAGGGGATATGGAGGAAACAGCTCCATTGACAAAAGCCAAGGTTCTCAGATTGCTCAGTGTGCTGATTAATTATCACTAAATAACAAAGCACCACCTACAGGACTCACATCTCACACACACACTTACTTTGGGTAATGGTAGTCTTTGGTAATAAATGGATGACTGAGGACTTCATGGGGAGTGATCTTTTCATCCGCATCCATCTTCAGCATGGCCTTCAGGAGCTCGATGCACTGCTCTCGCTCTGCGGCCTCCGCTTCATTATTTTCCTCAAGACGCATCTAGTTCAGGGAAACAACGGTCAAATCCACCATCATGAAAAGACAATTGATCATAGTGACAATGAAAGTTACTTCACACTTACTTCTTTGAGATCGTCCAGAGACTGGAGCTTGTGGTCCTTGTTGACATTGCTGAGGTGACATCTGAAATACTCGAAAGATGTCTGAAAGGAGGTTCAAAGTGTTTGTATCAATGTTCCTCAAAATCAGTCTGAATGATTGACTGCTGGGAAACGTAAACAAGAAAATATTCTGATAAAAGATTTAAGGTCAGAGAAGGTTCACTGTGGTACCTTGAGCTCCCAGCTGTCGGAATCAGTCCTCTTAAAGAAGCAATTTGTCTTTAGTCCAGCATTGAGAAGACTGTCTGCTGGCTGACCCAGGATATCAATGATGCTCTGCAGCTGGAGATTAAACACAGCATTACATCAAAATATGCAAGAGGAAGCAGAATATTGTTGTCAAGAGGGCAAAGTCATGAATTACCATATCCGAATGGCCAGTTCTCATTGCTTGGTTAGGTTTAGGCACGAGGAGTGAGATTGGTTGGGTAAGAATATCAGCCAATCAGAGGCAGAGTAGGGCAGGTCATCCTGGAAAGCTTCTGTTGTCTTTTTGACAATGTGCTAATGCTAAGACCTCCCCTGTGGTTGGTTTAGATGACGTTGTGGCGGTGTGAAGGAGTGCCTGTCAGTCAGGACAGAGGGAATAGCATTGTCCGTATAAACAAACTTGCGCCTGGAGGCCCTGTGCAATGAGCGGGGGCGACGTAGGAGACCAAGAGATTTAATCTCAGCGATGGAGTTTGGGGTGAAGTGACAGCAGATGTCCAGGAGCTGCTGCGCTGAGTGTTTGAAGATCATGCCAGCAGCGGCGGAGCAGCGACCATCCAACATGCTGTGAACTGGGGGAGACCACAGTAGCAGAGGAGGGTGATACAGGAGCCAGACGGTGAATGATCCTGAGCTTGTGGTGGAGGGAGGACCAGTGGAGTAATGTTTGATAGCCCACAGAGAATTGAGCAAGTCGGTCTGAAAGTTAGCGTTGCTAGGCTAACAGCTGATCGGCAGGGCTAACAGCTGATCAGCGGAGAAAGGTTGGACCACGGAGCCAATTGTTCAGGTGTGCAGCCACAGTAGCAGAGGAGGGTGAGACAGGAGCCAGGTGATGAATAATCCTGAGGTTGTGGTGGAGGGAGGACCAGCAGAGTTATGTTGGATAGCCCAGAGTATTGAATACGCCAGTTTGAAAGCAGCAGGGATGACTGTCAGTGGAGTCACACACATTGTAAAGAAGCTGCTTTAGAGACACTTGTACCAGGACTAACATATATTATATTCACTAAGGGATATATTGTACTTCACTGCATTTATATGACAGCAGATGTGGACAAAAATATGACTGGTTAAGGAAAAGGTGATGATTTGTTACAGATTCAACTACTAAACATACACGACAGGACACTGAAATGATAAATTATCACTAACTAACAAAGCACCACCTACAGGACTCACATCTCACATACACACTTACTTTGGGTAGTCTTTGGTGCACGGGGAGTGATCCTCTCATCCTCATCCACGTTCAGCATGGACTTCAAACATCCCTAATCCTCCTTAGCACAGGTACAACATGAACCGAAGGTCCTCCTCATCCAGGAGAAGATGCGTCTGAAGCGATTCTTCTTCTGACGCTTCTTCTTTGCCCCCGTGTTTTCTGAAAGTTAAAGGACATTAAAGACCTCAGCCGTACTCCAAAATGCACAGCAGTTCAGAAACAAGTGGAGATGACTGTTACTTACCACATGAGCCTGAGTCCTCACATATTGAGGACTTCATGCTCCTTTCAGTGTTGGTCACTGAGGACTCTGATGTTTCCTTCAGGCCAGACTGAAAACTGAAAACACCACAAAGAGTGTTATTCCTGTTATTGTCATCACATCTTAAAGCTGCAACAAGGACTTTTCATTTTTGTTGTTACTGAGGCTCCTGCGGACCAAAACCTCCTGTAGTAAAGATCTTGATCTAGCTATCGTGTGGTTCTGATACAGGTTCTGATACAATTTTTCATCATCTCACCTGACTGCACTCTCCTGGTCTTCCAGCAGCATGCGCCCGGCTGTCGCAGGCCGAACCAGGATCACACCTGATGGTAGAAATGTGGGAGATGGAGTGCAGTCGTCTGGTCGGACGTTAATAATGTCATCGTCCGTCAGAGGAGGGGCAGCAGGCTCACCGTCAAAGTCCTCACTCGAGGAAGTGAATTCTGTACTTCCCGAGATGTTGAAAATGTAAGTCCTGCCACTGAACATGAAAACACACACACAGAATTATCCTGTTATTGTCATGACATCTTCAAGAATCATGTCTCTGCTATTATTTCTGGCAATCTGAACTATTTTCTCATCCGAGAAATGGGTGTTGTGACCAGAGGAAGATATCTCACCTGACATTGCTCCCCTGACCTTCCTGCATCAGCGTGTTCTCAGCCGTCGCAGGCCGAACCAGGATCACACCTGATGGGAGAAATGTGGGAGATGGCGTGCAGTCGTCTGGTCGGACGTTAATAATGTCATCGTCCGTCAGAGGAGGGGCAGCAGGCTCACCGTCAAAGTCATCACTCGAGGAAGTGAATTCTGTACTTCCCGAGATGTTGAAAATGTAAGTGCTGCCACTGAACATGAAAACACACACACAGAATTATCCTGTTATTGTCATGACTTCTTCAAGAATCATTTCTCTGCTATTATTTCTGGCGATCTGAACTATTTTCTCATCTGAGAAATGGGTGTCGTGACCAGAGGAAGATATCTCACCTGACCTTCCTGCATCAGTGTGTTCTCAGCCATCGCAGGCCGAGTGGAAGGTGGCCGCTTCATAGTAAAAGCGGGGCGTCTTTTAGGACTCAGGACTGACTTCTTTGGTCTCATCATCTTCGCAAGGTTCGTCTTGGACTGCTCTGTCTTGCGTGGCGGGGATGCTGCTGCCAACACCCCATTGCTACAAAAAGACACACTCACTGTTACACTGATTCCCGGAAACACGACAGGACACTGATCAAATGATAAATTATCATTAACTAACAAAGCACCACCTACAGGACTCACATCTCACACACACACTTACTTTGGGTAGTCTTTGGTGCACGGGGAGTGATCCTCTCATCCTCATCCACGTTCAGCATGGCTCCCTAACATCCCTAATCCTCCTGAGCACAGGTACAACATGAACCGAAGGTCTTCCTCATCCAGGAGAAGATGCGTCTGAAGCGATTCTTCTTCTGATGCTTCTTCTTTGCCCCCGTGTTTTCTGAAAGTTAAAGGACATTAAAGACCTCAGCCGTACTCCAAAATGCACAGCAGTTCAGACACAACTGGAGGTGACTGTTACTTACCACATGAGCCTGAGTCCTCACATATTGAGGACTTCATGCTCCTTTCAGTGTTGGTCACTGAGGACTCTGATGTTTCCTTCAGGCCAGACTGAAAACTGAAAACACCACAAAAAGTTACCACAAGAGTGTTATTCCTGTTATTGTCATCACATCTTAAAGCTGCAACAAGGACTTTTCATTTTTGTTGTTACTGAGGCTCCTGCGGACCAAAACCTCCTGTAGTAAAGATCTTGATCTAGCTATCGTGTGGTTCTGATACAGGTTCTGATACTATTTTTCATCATCTCACCTGACTGCACTCTCCTGGTCTTCCAGCAGCATGCGCCCGGCTGTCGCAGGCCGAACCAGGATCACACCTGATGGTAGACATGTGGGAGATGGAGTGCAGTCGTCTGGTCGGACGTTAATAATGTCATCGTCCATCAGAGGAGGGGCAGCAGGCTCACCGTCAAAGTCCTCACTCGAGGAAGTGAATGCTGAAGTTCCCGAGCTGTTGAAAATGTAAGTCCTGCCACTGAACATGAAAACACACGCAGAATTATCCTGTTATTGTCATGACATCTTCAAGAATCATGTCTCTGCTATTATTTCTGGCGATCTGAACTATTTTCTCATCCGAGAAATGGGTGTCGTGGCCAGAGGAAGATATCTCACCTGACATTGCTCCCCTGACCTTCCTGCATCAGCGTGTTCTCAGCCGTCGCAGGCCGAACCAGGATCACACCTGATGGGAGAAATGTGGGAGATGGAGTGCAGTCGTCTGGTCGGACGTTAATAATGTCATCGTCCATCAGAGGAGGGGCAGCAGGCTCATCGTCAAAGTCCTCACTCGAGGAAGTGAATTCTGTACTTCCCGAGATGTTGAAAATGTAAGTGCTGCCACTGAACATGAAAACACACACAGAATTATCCTGTTATTGTCATGACTTCTTCAAGAATCATGTCTCTGCTATTATTTCTGGCGATCTGAACTATTTTCTCATCTGAGAAATGGGTGTTGTGACCAGAGGAAGATATCTCACCTGACATTGCTCCCCTGACCTTCCTGCATCAGTGTGTTCTCAGCCGTCGCAGGCCGAGTGGAAGGTGGCCGCTTCATAGTAAAAGCGGGGCGTCTTTGAGGACTCAGGACTGACTTCTTTGGTCTCATCATCTTTGCAAGGTTCGTCTTGGACTGCTCTGTCTTGCGTGGCGGGGATGCTGCTGCCAACGCCCCATTGCTACAAAAAGACACACTCACTGTTACACTGATGTCCCGGAAACACGACAGGACACTGATCAAATGATTAATCATCACTAACTAACAAAGCACCCCTTACAGAAATGTGGGAGATGGAGTGCAGTCGTCTGGTCGGACGTTAATAATGTCATCGTCCGTCAGAGGAGGGGCAGCAGGCTCACAGTCAAAGTCCTCACTCGAGGAAGTGAATGCTGAAGTTCCCGAGCTGTTGAAAATGTAAGTGCTGCCACTGAACATGAAAACACACACAGAATTCGCCTGTTATTGTCATGACATCTTCAAGAATCATGTCTCTGCTATTATTTCTGGCGATCTGAACTATTTTCTGATCTGAGAAATGGGTGTCGTGACCAGAGGAAGATATCTCACCTGACATTGCTCCCCTGACCTTCCTGCATCAGCGTGTTCTCAGCCGTCGCAGGCCGAACCAGGATCACACCCGATGGGAGAAATGTGGGAGATGGCGTGCAGTCGTCTGGTCGGACGTTAATAATGTCATCGTCCGTCAGAGGAGGGGCAGCAGGCTCACCGTCAAAGTCATCACTCGAGGAAGTGAATTCTGTACTTCCCGAGATGTTGAAAATGTAAGTGCTGCCACTGAACATAAAAAAAAACACACACACAGAATTATCCTGTTATTGTCATGACATCTTCAAGAATCATGTCTCTGCTATTATTTCTGGCGATCTGAACTATTTTCTGATCCGAGAAATGGGTGTCGTGACCAGAGGAAGATATCTCACCTGACATTGTTCCCCTGACCTTCCTGCATCAGTGTGTTCTCAGCCATCGCAGGCCGAGTGGAAGGTGGCCGCTTCATAGTAAAAGCGGGGCGTCTTTTAGGACTCAGGACTGACTTCTTTGGTCTCATCATCTTCGCAAGGTTCGTCTTGGACTGCTCTGTCTTGCGTGGAGGGGATGCTGCTGCCAACACCCCATTGCTACAAAAAGACACACTCACTGTTACACTGATGTCCCGGAAACACGACAGGACACTGATCAAATGATTAATCATCACTAACTAACAAAGCACCACCTACAGAAATGTGGGAGATGGCGTGCAGCCGTCTGGTCGGACGTTAATAATGTCGTCGTCCGTCAGAGGAGGGGCAGCAGGCTCACAGTCAAAGTCCTCACTCGAGGAAGTGAATGCTGAAGTTCCCAAGCTGTTGAAAATGTAAGTGCTGCCACTGAACATGAAAACACACACAGAATTGTCCTGTTATTGTCATGACATCTTCAAGAATCATGTCTCTGCTATTATTTCTGGCGATCTGAACTATTTTCTCATTTGAGAAATGGGTGTCGTGACCAGAGGAAGATATCTCACCTGACATTGTTCCCCTGACCTTCCTGCATCAGTGTGTTCTCAGCCGTCGCAGGCCGAGTGGAAGGTGGCCGCTTCATAGTAAAAGCGGGGCGTCTTTTAGGACTCAGGACTGACTTCTTTGGTCTCATCATCTTCGCAAGGTTCGTCTTGGACTGCTCTGTCTTGCGTGGCGGGGATGCTGCTGCCAACACCCCATTGCTACAAAAAGACACACTCACTGTTACACTGATGTCCCGGAAACACAACAGGACACTGATCAAATGATAAATTATCACTAAGTAACAAAGCACCACCTACAGGACTCACATCTCACACACACACTTACTTTGGGTAATGGTAGTCTTTGGTAATAAATGGATGACTGAGGACTTCGTGGGGAGTGATCCTCTCATCCGCATCCATCTTCAGCATGGCCTTCAGGAGCTCGATGCACTGCTCTCGCTCTGCGGCCTCCGCTTCATTATTTTCCTCAAGACGCATCTAGTTCAGGGAAACAACGGTCAAATCCACCATCATGAAAAGACAATTGATCATAGTGACAATGAAAGTTACTTCACACTTACTTCTTTGAGATCGTCCAGAGACTGGAGCTTGTGGTCCTTGTTGACATTGCTGAGGTGACATCTGAAATACTCGAAAGATGTCTGAAAGGAGGTTCAAAGTGTTTGTATCAATGTTCCTCAAAATCAGTCTGAATGATTGACTGCTGGGAAACGTAAACAAGAAAATATTCTGATAAAAGATTAAAGGTCAGAGAAGGTTCACTGTGGTACCTTGAGCTCCCAGCTGTTGGAATCAGTCCTCTTAAAGAAGCTATTTGTCTTTAGTCCAGCATTGAGAAGACTGTCTGCTGGCTGACCCAGGATATCAATGATGCTCTGCAGCTGGAGATTAAACACAGCATTACATCAAAATATGCAAGAGGAAGCAGAATATTATTGTCAAGAGGGCAAAGTCATGGATTGCCATATCTGAATGGCCAGTTCTCATCGCTTGGTTAGGTTTAGGCACGAGGAGTGAGATTGGTTGGGTAAGAATATCAGGGTCAGCCAATCAGAGGCAGAGTAGGGCAGGTCATCCTGGAAAGCTTCTGTTGTCTTTTTGACAATGTGCTAATGCTAAGACCTCCCATCGTAGCTAAGGTACAAAGTTCTTTGAACAACTAAACACCAGATTACTTCCTTCTGTCGCATTCAAAGTAAATTCAGAGCATGTTTTCATCTGTTTAAACAAAACACCAAGATGGTTTCTCATTCCCTATTTTCTTTAAATTTCCTTTCGATTCCCAGCTTAAGATTTCTCAATCATACATGTGGGATGTATATGGACACTAATTAGAGAAAAAACGCATGCAAGAGTGAAGACACGCCAGTACGCGTAACTGACAAATTGTCTGACTATAGGAGAAGACTTACTAGTGCATGCTCAGAGCGTCCTTCAAACGGTAGTTTGCCACGGACCATCATGAACATCAGACAGCCCAGGGACCACATGTCAATGGCCTCAGAAAATGGACAGCCCAACAAAAGTTCTGGAGACCTGAATGTGGAGGAGAAACATTACATGGGATGTTTACAGTGTCAGACTTGGGAAGGGAGCAATAAATGGTTAACTACTCACTCACTCCAGTGTAATAATAAAAATAATGAACCCTACCTAAAAGCCAGTGGTTGCAGGAGCGCGCCCTGCCTGGCTTCCGATCTGGAAATGGCAACACCAAAGTCAATCAGCTTGACTCTGAAGGGTCGTGTTTGGTGATTCTCCATCATGATGTTGTCGAGATGCACGTCACCGTGGATCACCCCGATCCCCTTCAGCGCCTTAAATGCTTTAGCCACCTGAAAGTACAAGGTCAGAAAGAATGTACCAAAGCCTAAAAGCGACAGAGTGCTCAGTGCTTTGCTTTCCATCTGATGGTGCCGAGTTCATACCTGCTGGATGATGGTTTTGATGTCACTTAGATGCATAGGCGCAAAACTTGTTGTTTCAAGGTAGTCGCCTAGGCTGATATCCAGCACCTCAAACACAATTGCCATTCCCTGTTTGGTTTGAAAGCAGTCTATGAACTCGATGATGTTATGTTGTTCGAGTTTGAGGCGCTTGAACCGTCTCAGCATGGACACCTAGAGACACACGGCAAGTTTGACATGATTAGTTTTTTATAGTCAGTTAATGTGTTAACGTGTGAAGTCTTCATAATGTGATGCTTAAAAATTAATGTACAGATAATCATTATATCTTTACATAGTGACGTTTGTAGAGTAAAGGAATTGCTTGTTTGCACGAGGCACTTACTGCACCTCTGACTATACAATATCTTTTACAAACGTGAACATCAAAATCAACACCTCCTACCTCATTCATGCTGTCCTCCTCAAAGTATTTAGGAATCTTCACAGCCACAGTCTGCTCGATGTCCTTTCTCCAACATTTCAACACTTTTCCGAAGCAGCCCTCTCCCAGAACTTTCAGGACCTCATATCCGCTGGGGAGCTGGACGGGTGTCATCTGGGAAGATGAGGTGGACTCGTTGGACACATTGGAGCCCATTTTGTCTCTCAGAATACTGAAACAAAACAGATGAAAACAAGAAAAAGGAGAAGTTACTTTCATTCCCTTTGAAGGACCATAAAAATGTTTCAGATATTGAGTATATTTAGTTTTGCTACCATCCAACGGTTTCTACCCCGTCAACGATTAGATGACACAAAACTTGTTAAACCACCGCTTCAGGTCTTTACAAAGATAACCATGTATTTATTTTATATTACACATTTCAGTGATCATCTGATCATTTGAGGTCTGAGCAAAATCAGGGGAATTTCCACTAAATGTTAATGATTTCTACAGGTATCTACAAATAAGAGATTTATATGAAAAACAGATAAAACCAGAAATCTCTGAGGAGGGTAATGCAGTGATAAATGTCCCAATTCAAGCCTATAAACACCAAAAACAATGTCTAAACTAGGGTTGTCACAAGAGCAGCACAGAGCAGTCAGCGGTGCTGAAGAAGAAAACCTGCCGTCTTAGAAAAAAATGGCTTCAGCAAGTGAGAGTGAAAGCACTACACGTCAGCTCATCGACAAGACAGGTACTAAGAGTCGCGTGTGGAAATATTTTGCATTTGAGGTGGATGAATACAGACCAATTCTAGACTCAAACAAGCCGACATGCAATATATGTACTTGAAGGCTCAACGCCACTGCTGTTCTTTTTTTAACGTAAAATAGTTGACTATTGTTGTTATTTATGACCATAAGCACAGTATTGTTTGTTTTTATACTGGATGGCTATAGGCCACTGCTGTTCTTTTTTGAATGTATAGTTACCTTTTGGCATTTGGCAGCTGGTACTGCAATTTAAATTCTGTGCTAAAAGATGTTGAAGCACAGTGGTGTTAAATACTTGACAGTTAAAAGCAGTTTTCAATAAATTAGTGAATTTAAAAGTACATGGGTTCTGTTGTTTTTTTTTTAAAATTGTGGTATCGAATTAGTATCGAGAATCGTGGAAATTCACAGGTATTGGTATCGACTACTGAAATTCTGGTATCGTAACAACCCCAGTCTAAACTACACCAGGGTCTTCAGAGGCAGAAAGGAAAATACCGAATATGTTAAAGCGAAATGGGAAAAAGAACTAGACACAGAAATATTACAGGAGGCTTCGACAATAATATTAAAACTATTGGAGACACAGATGAGTCTGATTAGGGTATTCATTGATGCATTTAGAAAGGTCAAATTAACAGAAAACATATCTCCAGGATTTATTCATCTTTTCAACTGGAAAGGGGCCTTTCTACAATGTATATTAAATCAAGATGGGAGATGGAAGCTAACATACAAATGACTGAAAATGAATAAATATCTGTAAGAAACAGTCAAACACCTCAAGTTCAGGGATCTGGAGGAATTCACCTGGAAAAACACCTTAAGGTTTTTCATTACTCCCAGAATAATGAAAATCCTGTGGTAACAAATCCAGAAATGAGTGTGTCCTAATATCTCTGCCTTCTAACTTTCCAGCAGACACAAACATGTTTACAGCTGGTTTCTGTAGATTGTTCATCCCTTCATCTGAACTTTTATAAAACACACTGCTTTAAATGATATTAATGTTTAAAGTTATGTATAATTAGGGGCGTGGTCTCTTTGAGTGACAGGGAGCTGTGAACTGTCTGCTGCATCACCTCAGATCATTCAGTCACTGATCTTCACCTCTCATTGTGTTTGTGCTGTTGGAGCCTTTTGGAGGATTTTAATTCAGATACTCTTTACAAGTTACATTACAGATGAGTATTTTACATCTAAAACTCATACATATGATGCAGTGTTACACATTTGAATACCAGTTGATTCATTTATTATAACAGTCTATCATGTAAAGTAAGTACATGGATTAGAGTTCTCCGTCGCTACGACGGATTTCTGTCATTCAAATTTAACAGAGGTGACTTATGAGATCAGTGTAGATCGGAGGAGAACTGTTGGCTGATGTTTCTTGACAGATTGTCACACTCTACAGCCAATTGTATCGTTAACAGTGTGTGCTCGCCTGACCAATGACAGTGTAGTGACCCACACAGGGCGGGATCTCAACACGGAGCGGCGCTAAAGTTTAGCTGCTTAGCTAGTAAGGACTCGTCACGCTGCTACTTTATCAATTGAGTTTAGTCAGCACGCGAGAACTCGTCTGACACGGAGAGTCTCCTGTTGTGTGCTACATGTGTGAAACAACAACTATAGTCTGGACTTTGTCTGCAGTGTATCTGTGTCAGATACTGTGTTACAATGAATGTTTAGCCTCTGTAGATTAATCTAATCCAGATTTGAGAAGTCTGGGTACAGTGGTTTTTGATCAGGACCTGGTCTAATGTGGTCTTTATGCTGAGAAAACAGTGAAATCTGCCTTTATTGCATTTTCACAAATAGAATAAAGGTTTCACAGATCAGAAACTGTGTTATAATGAATGTTTAGCCTCTGTAGGATAATCTAATCCAGATTTGAGAAGTCTAGGTACAGTGGTTTTTGACCTGGACCAGGTCTAATGTGGCCTACTCTATATGCTGAGAAAACAGATAAATCTGCCCTTATAGCATTTTCACAAATAGAATAAAGGTTTCACAGATCAGAAACTGTGTCTGAATGAATCTTCAGGGCCTGTAGATTAATCTAGTCCAGATTTGAGAATTCTGGGTACAGTGGTTTTTGCCCTTGACCTGGTCTAATGTGGTCTATATTAGGGCTGTAGCTATCGATTCTTTTTGGAATCGATTAATCTAGCACTTTATCGATCGATTAATCGATTAATCGTATATATATATATATATATATTTTTTTTTTTTTGCATTTTTAAACAACCAAAACAAATAATGCATGACGAAAATGATGTGGCTGTAAAATGATCAACCATTTGGCTTTTATTTCTTAAAAAAACAGAGGTATTTCTTACAACTCAAACATTTGGCTCCAAAATTTTATTGCAATTTACCCATTTAGTGCAAGTGCAAACAATTAAATAACAATACAGTTTCAACTTACTGTAAAACATGTATAACATGTAACACTATGAATCAATACAAACTTAAATAGTAACGGCCATTTTGCCTTAGTGTTGTCTTATACAACATTACAAAAAGGGATTGCACCTTCTAACCACCTACTAACAAATAATATATAATCTCTGGGATAGGCCTATTTGCTATGGTAACCTAGCAACCTATGTGTGTGCACGCATGCTGTGTTATATATAATTTTATGTTATACATAGCACCAAATCACAACAGAAGTCATTTAAGGTCACTTTTCCTATAGAACCGGTCCGGACCGTGTTCGTTTAATTAATAATTTCTTCATCGTCGCGCATCTACAATTCTCCTCCGCTCTGTTTTACGAAGGGAGGAGCTCCGGACCGACGTAAACAAACACACGTGCACACACACTTACAGACAGAGAGAGAGAGAGAGAGAACATGTCACGTCGGTCTCAACTGTCTGTAAAGCAGATATCATATCTACGTTTTTTAAACGCGCACAAACTGATTCTGCTCTGGCATGTCATCTCGAGCCTTCGCAGTTCTCCGTCGTGGTGGCGGATACGCAATGCAATCTCCCCCGGGCTGCTGGAGAACCAGCGTGAGGACGTGAGTTTAGAGGACCAATCACAGCCCTTGCAGTCTCCGTTTCCCCTCGACGGAGTGACGGACACTTAAAAAAATCTTTCATGCGCCCGGAGAGGCTCTCCGTCAGGCTCTCCGACGATGGCTCTCTGTGTCCGTGTACGGCACTTTACGCAGTAGTAACAACGGTCCGTGTGGAACATTCAAGATCCCTGCGCGTCATAGGAATTTAACGACGCTTCGAGGCAGAGTTTTTGCCTCGACCAATTTTTGTAATCGAGTAACTCGAGTAACTCGATGAATCGTTACAGCCCTAGTCTATATGATGAGAAAACGGTGAAATGTGCCTTTATTGTATTTTCACAAATAAAATTAAGGTTTCACAGATCAGAAACTGTGTCTGAATGAATGTTTAGCCTCTGTAGGATAATCTAATCCAGATTTGAGAAGTCTAGGTACAGTGGTTTTTGACCTGGACCAGGTCTAATGTGGTCTATATAATGAGAAAACGGTGAAATGTGCCTTTATTGCATTTTCACAAATAGAATAAAGGTTTCACAGATCAGAAACTGTGTTACAATGAATGTTTAGCCTCTGCAGATTAATCTAATCCAGATTTGAGAAGTCTGGGTACAGTGGTTTTTGACCTGGACCTGGTCTAATGTGGTCTATATGATGAGAAAACGGTGAAATCTGCCTTTATTGTATTTTCACAAATAAAATTAAGGTTTCACAGATCAGAAACTGTGTCTGAATGAATCTTCAAGGCCTGTAGATTAATCTAATCCAGATTTGAGAAGTCTGGGTATAGTGGTTTTTGACCTGGACCTGGTCTAATGTGGTCTATATGATGAGAAAACGGTGAAATGGGCCTTTATTGCATTTTCACAAATAAAATAAAGGTTTCACAGATCAGAAACTGTGTTACAATGAATGTTTAGCATCTGTAGATTAATCTAATCCAGATTTGAGAAGTCTGGGTACAGTGGTTTTTGACCTGGACCAGGTCTAAAGTGGTCTATATGATGAGAAAACGGTGAAATCTGCCTTTATTGTATTTTCACAAATAAAATTAAGGTTTCACAGATCAGAAACTGTGTCTGAATGAATCTTCAGGGCCTGTAGATTCATCTAATCCAGATTTGAGAAGTCTGGGTACAGTGGTTTTTGACCTGGACCAGGTCTAATGTGGTCTATATGATGAGAAAACGGTGAAATGTGCCTTTATTGCATTTTCACAAATAGAATAAAGGTTTCACAGATCAGAAACTGCGTTACAATGAATGTTTAGCCTCTTTAGGATAATCTAATCCAGATTTGAGAAGTCTGGGTACAGTGGTTTTTGATCTGGACCTGGTCTAATGAGGTCTGTAGGTATCAAACAAAAACAGTGAAATCTCCACTTTAGCATTTTCACAAATAAAATAAACGTTTCACAAATACAATAGCGGGTGTCAGGCAAAGTTAATGTCTTACCTAAAATGTCTAAAATGTTTTTACATCAAGTGTGAAGTGTCACAAAAAAACTGACAATCAGTATACAAACAGTCGCACTGCACGTTAGGTTAATTTCCCCTTAACTTTCCCCTTAAGTGCCAAATCGGAAGCTGGCGAAGGAGACTGTGGTGTGGACCACTCTCATCTCTTCCCAACCTTTTCAATACCAACACGTTAAGTACAAGCTCTGAGTGCTGACCGAACACAACAGTGAAAAGTCCTTCAGAAATATAATCAACTGTGAACTTGAACTCTCTCCGACAACATCCGGTTACACTTTAAGTTCAGTTTCAACAATTACAGCAGCAAACTGAGCTGCACACAGAGAGACGGGCCCTGGTGTGTTTACACCTGCACGTGCTCATTTCCTCACGTTCCATCGTCTCCATGCCGCACGAGACAAAAACGTTGTTGTTTTTTGGCATTTTTCAAAAAAAAAAAAAAGAGGCCCAGATGCCATCTTTCCCCCTGCATTTTAGACATTAAATTTCTAAATATTGATTCCCTCAAACAAAAATAACAGTTTAAAAATCACTACACAACCGTGAACACATTCCTCACCTGTCGCGGGACTTGCAGCACATTCTTATCATCTCAAAATCACTTTACATCGAGAAAGCATCAAGTATCACCCCAAAATGACTTTTCCTGAAAAGCTAGCTTAAATGCTATCAATATCATATCTGTAAATTCAACAATTTACCAAGAGCATATGCACATTGTCAACCGAAACCCACTTCTACACGTTTAAGAAGATGAATAAATACATTTGGTGTAAAAATAAACGATGTCCTACCTGCAGAGACTCCGGACAGCAGGTGCCTCCACACAGGGGGTCCACCAGAAACCACTTCTCCAGCAGTTAAAGGTGGTCCACGCTCTGCGGTAGTTGTCCTTGAGCAAAGAAATCCAATAGGTGTGTTTGCGAAAAATCTTCCAGGTGATCAGGTGATTTTTAATCCAAAATGTGTGTCTGAAATGAAGTCTTCAGGTGGTCAGGTATAATCCGAAAGATTTGTCTGAAATGAAGTCTTCAGGTGGTCTGGTATAATCCGAAGGTTTGGTTGAGTAGAAGTTTTCAAGTCGATCAGGTTTCCGAGATTCAAACTTTCTAACAACAGATCCGCAGGAGGTCAACTTGTCAAAGTTTAATGTGCGAACAGAGAAATGGCCGACGGGCTGCAGCTTTTATAGCTTCGGTCAACGTTCTGTTTCCATGGCCTTCAGTGACGCGCGTGCGTGCGTGATCGAGTGACAGATTCTGTGCAGCAAATTGATTTATTTCGTTTTCTTGGGTAAAATCTTATTTATTTAATTTTTTTAGCACGTGTCAAGTAAAATGCCCTGTAACATGTTTCACAAATTACAAATTGGGACTATGACTTGGCTACAGCTCGAAAAAACATTTCAGTCAAAAGATTTTTATTTATTTTTTTTGCTTTAATCCATGAAGTAGGTCTATCATCCAAGAACACAACCATTTGCCCAATGTCCTACTTATATACTGTATATCCGCCAAAACGTTTGTTGTGCAGTTTAGCGTGCGCCATTACGCACGCTAAACTGTGCTAGCTTGATCAAAAAGCATGCAGTTAACAACAGGACCTCTCCAAAACAAGCACACAATAATCTGTTCTTCTCGGCACAGAAAACTAATGAAGCCACTATGTTGTTTATTAGTCGCAAGTCATGCCTGTGGAGGAGACTGTGGTGTGGACCACTCTCATCTCTTCCCAACCTTTTCAATACCAACACGTCAAGTACAAGCTCTGAGTGCTGACTGAACACAACAGTGAAAAGTCCTTCAGAAATATGATCAACTGTGAACTTGAACTCTCTCCGACAACATCCGGTTACACTTTAAGTTCAGTTTCAACAATTACAGCAGCAAACTGAGCTGCACACAGAGAGACGGGCCCTGGTGTGTTTACACCTGCACGTGCTCATCTCCTCACGTTCCATGGTCTCCATGCCGCACGAGACAAAAGTTGTTGTTTTTTGGCATTTTTCAAAAAAAAGAGGCCCAGCCGCCATCTTTCCCCCTGCATTTTAGACATTAAATATCTAAATATTGATTCCCTCAAACAAAAATAACAGTTTAAAAATCACTACACAACCGTGAACACATTCCTCACCTGTCGCGGGACTTTCAGCACATTCTTAACATCTCAAAATCACTTTACATCGAGAAAGCATCAAGTATCACCCAAAAATGACTTTTCCTGAAAAGCTAGCTTAAATGCTATCAATATCATATCTGTAATTCAACAATTTACCAAGAGCATATGCACATTGTTAACCGACACCCACTTCTACACGTTTAAGAAGATGAATAAATACATTTGGTGTAAAAATAAACGATGTCCTACCTGCAGAGACTCCGGACAGCAGGTGCCTCCACACAGGGGGTCCACCAGAAACCACTTCTCCAGCAGTTAAAGGTGGTCCACGCTCTGCGGTAGTTGTCCTTGAGCAAAGAAATCCAATAGGTGTGTTTGCGAAAAATCTTCCAGGTGATCAGGTGATTTTTAATCCAAAAGATTTGTCTGAAATGAAGTCTTCAGGTGGTCAGGTATAATCCGAAAGATTTGTCTGAAATGAAGTCTTCAGGTGGTCAGGAATAATCCGAAGGTTTGGTTGAGAAGAAGTTTTCAAGTCGATCAGGTTTCCGAGATTCAAACTTTTCAACAACAGATCCGCAGGAGGTCAACTTGTCAAAGTTTAATGTGCGAACAGAGAAATGGCCGACGGGCTGCAGCTTTTATAGCTTCGGTCAACGTTCTGTTTCCATGGCCTTCAGTGACGCGCGTGCGTGCGTGATCGAGTGACAGATTCTGTGCAGCAAATTGATTTATTTCGTTTTCTTGTGTAAAATGTCTTCATTCAATAATATGTAATTTACACGTGTCACTAATGTAAATTCATTCATGCCAATAAAGTTTATTTGAATTGATAGATAATCCACACAGACTAAATAAGGGGAGCCCCATACTAAAGGGCCATGCATTCATACATTTTATGTATTTATATAACTTTAACCCCTGGGCCCTTTTTTGGTCAGCCCTGATATAGACACACAGGTAACATAATTAAAGATTAAAGTAATTTCAAATCAAGAGATCTGTTTTTACTGGCATTTACCAGTATAATTTAAACAGAAACTAGGGATATGATCCCCAGGATTTACAAACTCATGTCTTCTGGCGTTGACCAAGTACATGACTTCTCTCCCAGTTGCAACCATGGGCTCATTCAGTTCTAAGTTTGCACATAATTTAACATCAATATGAATATGATAATAATTTAACATAAGATAAATCATCGAAATTAGATTACACTTGTAAATGATCTCAGCTGCTCTAATTCACATGCATGCCTGTTCTGTATAAAACACACTGGTGCTTACAGTCATCGGCCTTTAGAGGACAGCCTAGTCTCACAAATGTGCACATCTTGATCTGCCCTCTTAAATTCTGAGAGTTCACCAGTGTATACGTTATATTAAATAGATTTTATTAGTATATGTATTATATCATATTACAGCATGATAGGTTGTACATCATAATTTGCCCAAGTCCATTACGTCCTCATAATGCAACATTAGTAAAACTGTCTGTTGTAATGAGTTTTTTGGTATCAAAATTAGTTAAAAGGATTCAGCAACAGTTGACAAGTGTTCATTCACACACATATTGCATGTGAATAAGACATAATTAATTTAAGACTATCTTTTTTCTTTTGCATTGGTAAGCATTGCTGCAGTCTGCTCCTCTTGTACATGATGTTCCCTGTAAACCAGTGTGAGCCTCCTCCTCCCCCTCCTCCTCCTCCTCCACCTCCACCTCTGCTGCTGCTGCAGAAAATGTGTTTGTAATGAAACTTCAGGGAAGGTTTTATAGACGGAGGGGGGGACTTGCATTATAGGGTGTCTCTCCACCTGGGAGTTGAGCATTGGACTTGTCAGATACTTAGAGAGGGAACACATCTCTGCTCTTTGTGCATTACATCACTGTATCCTCATTTCACACACAAACCACCACAACAATAGACAGAGGAGACACAAAAGCCAGGTGGTGGGAAACTGTTCTGGTGTGCTGATATTCCTTTTACACTGGTGCCATTTTTCTTACTGTTACTTACTTATATTTGACATTGGATTTATTTATCAGGAACTGCACAATCAAAAGGGAAATCCACAGATTTTTCACATCAAAATCTCTTTCCAGGTGTTGAGGAGTGCCACTGCATATGTGAAAAGAGTTGTATAAAGGCTTTTGTGGCTGAAGGAGCTGAGCCCAGTCTGATGAACATCCTCAAGCGATGTCACTTGAGTCAGAGTTGGTTGGTTCTGAAGTTTGAAAAGGAAAAAAAAAATTGAAAAAGTGTTGTGCAGTTAGACAGCTGCAATCATGTCATATCGTTCAGATCATTTCTGAGCAGCCCAGTGGGAAAGAAACGTTCATGTCAACCTCCCACTTGTAATTCCGAGTCTGAGATGTTGGGAATTTCCGAGGGCTGTGATATCTCCCACTTTGCAGAAAGAATTACGACACAATTACAAAACCACCACCAGCTCTTCAAGGTAAATAAAACCTATATATTTCAGTTACACAATGCTATCAATAGTAGACATAAATAGCGTACAGACCTCAAATACACAGACACTGATGGACAGAGAAGGATGAAAACATGTCAAAAAGCACTTAGTGCCCACTATATAGTGGACTATATAGCCAGTTCGCCATTTTGTAGTGCTTTCCGAATGTATAGTGAGAATTAATATACCCTATATAGATGACTTAAAGCATCCCACAATGCACAATGAAAGGTGGTGCACAACCGATGGTCACTAACCAAGCCTTATATAGCGTCATGCAAAATTACTGGTGTCGAAAGGAATTTTTCATTCGACTGATGAGCTAACTTTTTGGCCACTATGTAGTACTCCCTCTCTAGTGAGCAGGGAGTAGTGAATGAGTAGTGAATGAGCAGTAAATGAGTGGGTGACTGTCAAATATCTTAGCACTGTTGTTTCTGCAATGAGCAGAATCACCATGGGCCAAGTGCCAAAGTGTTTTTGAAAACAGTATTGTATAAGCGTACTTTTCCAAGCTGACAGATTATACTTTACTAAAATATGACAGTGATGGTAACCATTTGTGTCTCTTCAAGCGTTGTTTAAATAACTTAATGGACTTAAAAGCAGTTGTCAAACAAATGTGTTACATGAGGGAAAATCATTTTAAAAATCATTAATAAATTAGCTGCTGTCTTAGTCAAGTTACTTCTGGTGAAGCCAGTTTTAGGCTCTGTTTCCTTTCTTATCTTTCCTTACTAGCTTTTTTAAAGGAACTGGAATAAAGGAATTTGAACTCATGTACTAAATGAAGGTTTCTCCCATGAACAAATATGTCAGGTTCAACATCAGAATGTGTGCTTTCATTATTGTATTCATTTACTGAATGTCGTTTAGCCTTATGGTTTGCCGTCTCTCCTGCACTGGCAAACAGAATTAAAGGAAAGGTTCAGCTAAAAAGTCATTGAAAAACAGTGTCACAGCATTCTCTTAAACAACTGAAGTGGATGGGGAAGTCTTTTAAAATGAAAAAAAAATGAAAAAAACAGCGCCTATTGGTGTAATCCAAGTCTTCGGAAGCCTGAGATCCCGAATTGATTTGAAAAGATGTTATTTAACCCCTTTTTTAAGCCAAAATCTTCACTGTAGCTGCTAAGCTGAAAGTGTTGGCATTCATTTCCTTTTAGTGTGAACTGTTCCTTTAAGCTGGAAGACATCGCAGACATTGCCTCGGCTCACTGTCTTATCAAGGAGCATGGGGGGAAAAAAACAAGGTTTCCGTGTGATAGTAAATTTCACTTTTGGACGGTGGAAGCATTCCTTTGAATTAAAAACACATTGACTCTATTTTCAGGAAAATTTGCTGTTGCTCTTTTACTTGTTTACCTAGAGCTGCAATCTGTACAAAAATGCTGGTTTTGAATTGTCACAATGATCTTTTTCAAGGCTGATTTAAGTTTCCAACCAGACTATTTATTATACACTCACATTTTAGTCATCATCACTTTATTTCTGATTGTTTCTCCTTTATACTTTATCAAATGTATCTCTCCTTTGAGTCAAAACTATACAACATCACTCAGAAGCTCAGTGTAGTTTTTTGAGCCAAGTTAATATTGAGTGTCATTAGATTTTATACCTTCACTTATCTGTCAGGAGAATGTCAGCTGTGAATGTAATTACCCCTAATTAACAATAGCTTTGGAAGGAGAAAAACTCAGTTATTCTCACTAATCAGTTTCCTCACGTAAGCATGCAAACCGATATCTCTGTAACCTTTGACAATACTTTTGTTCTCTTTGATACCTCTTGTCTGATTGGTCAGCCGCTGAGAGAATGTGTGCTGATGTGTGACCGGCCATAACCCACCGACGGTTCCCTATCATTCCATTCCCAGACAGTAAACACTGACAGGCTTCACACCGTCTTGCCATCAGGCCGGAGGTTTGATCAGTCGCGTGGCTCCTAACCCATCCTGACTTCTCCCAGGGATCTGATCCATGATGCCTGGGAAGATGGACATGAGGAATGTGGAAAAGGTCAGAGGTCAAAAGCAGCTCTGCAGGAAGTCCTCCCTCTGCTAATAAGTTAAACTTGAGTACCTGCCCTACGATATTTGGAGCTACAAGATGGCGTCCAGTTTGCCCCCTCTGGGCCTGAAGGTTCAGAATGAGAGCAGTCGTATCACACGTCGGATTAAAGTCGGACTCTGAAGGCCTTCCCGCAAGTCATGTGCTCACTCCTGTGAAGGTTTAACTCCACATGATGCCTCCGTCAGATAGGATGTTTGTCAAATACGTTACTTTTTCTTAAAGAAATCTCAGTCTCATATTTACTGCTGCTTGACAGTCTGTGCAAGAGCCAAAATTCAAGAGATTATATGATCTGGTTGACATTTGTTCCCTTGGACTCATCCCCTCAGATTAACTTCTCTCTTTACACTGGCAAGTTGGAAGACCAGAATTTCCTGTATTATCCTGGATTAACTGTTCAGGTCACTGTGTCTTCATACACAGCTTCAACAACAACATTTTGGAGATGGAGAAATATTATGCAGATAACATGGGAAAAATGTTGTTTGTCACCATTAAAGTGTAATTTGATGTATGACCACATTGGGGGATATTTGATATAGTACATCATGATTATACCACTCTTATGAAAAATACTAATAATTCTAATGTGATTGTATTTCTATTATGATAAAGCTCTGTTATGGTGCTCAATAATGGGTTCATAGTGATGTGACCTTTGTCCTACCTTTTGTTTTTGTTTCAGTGGATTTTGGGAGGATGGCACTGCACTATCAGTGTACTTTAGAATCCAGCCAATAATTAAACTGGGGAGGAGGAGACATAAATCATTCAATCTACCCAAAAAGAAAAACACAGTGAAGTAGTTCATCTTAGCTGTTGATTTAAGAGTGACTAATAAAGTGATGTTGAAAAGATGTGAGGAGAAATTAAAAGCAGATGACTCACTACAGAACAATCCATCAGATTGTGACATGTTAGACGGACATGTGGATGCAACACTAAAGCTTTATAAAGACAGCCAGAAGCATGTAGAATAAGAGTGGATGTGTGTTCAATTTGGCTTCAAAATAAAAGCATGAAATTGCTTAACTTCACATTGGGTATCAAGGCTCATTTTATAGGGAAGAAATGTCAAGAGAAACATCAAACCTCTAACATATTGTATGGGCCATAGCCAAGACTTTATAAATGGTGAGCCTATTTTGTGCACATTGTCTTGATTCATTTAGCTGTTAAGTTATATTCTCATTCGTCTTTATTTGATATTTTACATAAAAATATGAAGAAATCAGAATCAGCCTGAACCCCTACAGCTGAAATTTTGCAAAGTTTGCTTGTATTATAAAGTACCATCATCATCATATAGTACCATCATCATCATATAGAGGACATGAACAGCACTCCCAATGGGATATGGTCACATCATTGGCCATGCAATTGAGGACAAAAATGAGGTGTAGATCACTGTGATACCTTCCAAATACAATGCTATAATTACACAAATAATTTGAGATGAAAGAGAGGCAAAAAACAAAGTAGTGCAGTAGACAAAATAATAGCATGAAGTTCTTTGACAAAGGGAAAGAGTGACTAGAACTTACTGGGCCTGCCCCTATTACAATACACAACCCATCTAACATTAAAACCCACACCTTACAAATAACAATGGCCTTCTGAACGTAGCTAGTTGTTTACATTTTTTTCATTAAAATAGACAATAAACATTTTCATAACTTACGTCTTCTGCACATCTTCAGTTTGTCTTTACAGGCGTTCCCCAAGTTAATCCATTTAACTGAAATACAATCACATTTTACATTATTGTGCCTCTTTGTTTCTTAAACACGTATATTCCTCTGAATTCATGTTGGTTTTCTTTTAAGTAATCTGTACCATTTAATCTGTACCATTTAAGGTTAATAAACAATAAACAGAACCCACTATTTATTGTTTATTATTACACATTGGTTCCTTTTCAGTTCACTTTACAACAACGACTCTCTTATGAAGCCCACCACCACATCTATCTATTAACATAGAGATGTTATGTTCGGGAGCACAATACACCTATATACTGAAAATATGAAAACACAGGACCCTTCTTTAGGGCAGTATTGTGTAACTAAAGGCCAGTGACGGAATGTAACTAATTAGCCTGCACTTACTCACTTTTCCATAGCAACATGTTTTAATATTCTGTTAAGAGATTATGTTGACGTTTCCCTTTATATGGGAATAGATTCCTTACTAATTTCGCTTGGACTGTCATTATTGGGAGGTATCCATCACCCGGAACCTATGTACAGGAGTTTTACTTTGAAAGGTCCGAGCGGAACTTGTTTGTCAAAAGAGCTGGAGCTCGACTACGAGTGGTTTGGGGGCTGCAGACGTTGTGTTTGGGCAGAAAGGGGTTAACGAGTGAAACAACACCCCCTTACACAAACAGACCGGTGGCCTCTGCTCGGACTACACGGGCAGTGAAGCAGCCTGTTCCAGTTTGTGTGAACCGGCGGCAGCAGCGCTCAGTATCGGCGGTAACAGTGAGACGCGGCGGAGCAGATAAGTGTTCAGCCTGGCTCGTTTCTTTCTGCCCTTCCCTTCATCACCGCTGCGACTTCCACACTGGACAGCCGAGGATGTACAGGAAGATAAGGAGCCGCAGGGGTCAGCGAGCCGGATCGATGCTCCTGTCGGTGATAAAGTAGACACCGGCGGAACAACAAGAACTGCTTCTTCTTCGCATGAACCCTGGACCCAGGACCCGGCCCGGCTGCTCGGTCGTCTCCAAAGACTGAGGATGAGGAAACCTAAAGTCATTCGGATGGTTTTTGCCTTGAGTCTGGGATGTTTCATTATGGTCATCCTCTACTTCAACAGCAGTCTGAAGCCAGGTGAGCACAAAGTCTTCTCTGTCACCTTTAAACCTGAAGCTAAATACATGACCGCCCTCCACTAACAAAGGAAACATCTTAAGACTTAATTACAAATATTTAGAAAAAAAGAAGGTAATTAATGAATTAAAAAACTATAATGTTCTGCCTCAGTAGGAGTGAAAAGCACCAAATTACATTATAATATGTCAAATGTGTCAGGTGATTACTGTAGTTTATCACCAGCTTTCTGCCAATCAGTTTAAATATTTAATTCTAAGTTTTTCCATCTATAGGCACCACAATACATTTAACAAAATTCAAATTTACGGCTAAGATCTGTCTCAGGATGTGCAAATACATACAAATATTAATATCCCAGCAAAACTAATATTGTAATTACATTGTGAGAAGATCTAAAAACGGTATGTTTTTCTTCAGCAGTGAATATAGATTTGCACATAGATTGCATTCATCTAAAACATATTTTGGTCATTATAAAATGTGTCTTTATCCGGTAACAAAATACATCTGATGTCTCTGCTGTCTGGCCTGTTGATCTCAGTAGTTGACACTGTGCAGCTGGCGAGACAGTCACATTGTATTTCTATAAGGTTTGCTCATAATGTCCAAGCCCCTTTAGAATCAAGCCCATGGGTCTCACGCACTGTCAGTACAGTGTTTGGATGGAGAAAGTGGTGTAAGTGTTAATGATCCTTTTCATACCTACCTGTAACAGTACACCAGTATGTCCCCCCTCCCTCCCTCCCGTCATGTTCATCCCTCTACACTCCCACTCTGTGTATGGAGTTTCCAGAGAACCGCAGATCTTGGGAATCTCGGGATCCCAGGAACAATTTCATTACAGAACTGATTAGTGGTTGTTTCCTCTGCTACGTGGAGGAAGGCAGGGAGAAGTTGCAGCTGGCTGGCAGTGAGGTTGGCCCTCGCTGAGATCCGTTTCCACCTATTCCAGGTCCCTCTCTGCCACATACAATGGCTTCATTCAGACAGGCCCAGCTATATCGTGGACCAAATAAGCTTATATAGCTCATACTGTGAGGAGCGAGGGTTTTTAAGAGAGAGGTCAGTCAGTTCTGGATGTGTGTGATGTGAGACATGGGGCAGAGTTATTAAGAATGTATGAAAGACCAGCCTCTTGTGGAGACCAGACGGATTCCATAATGTCATCCTCCAAAAAAGTATTAGCTTAAAAATGTTCTGTTACACCACAAAAGTAAAGTTTTGGCCATTCATTGTAGCTAATAAAAGGCAAAGGCCTTTTTCCCAGCAGACGTTTCGTGGTCATGATGTAGTGAGACCAACTATGGTATGGTGATGTCTCCCAAACTGGCATGTGACGATGTTCACAGGAAAATATTACAATGGATGATGACGTTGTTGTTGTTGTGTGTGTTGTCACTGCCACTTCCTCCAACTATCTGACCAAACATAGGGAGTCAGATAAACTCTCACATCCCCTCACATCTCACAACTTAGTCATGTCCAGCCTCAGAAGCTTGAAGCAAAGTCAGCAACTAGCTATACTGAGGAAGCTAAGCTAAGAAAACGCAATTGCAGACTGAGAGAAACACTACTTTGTTGTGCTCTCTGCTGGTGCGCCTTTGACAGTCAGCTATCGGCCCAACTCTAATAGCAAGCTTGATCATTTGCAAGACATTAAAGGTGCAATATGTAAGAACTGGCCACTGGTTGAATTCATATTCGCAACAATTAGGGGGCAGCATATCACCAGAGCAACTGCTAACTCCTGCTAACTGTAGCTGCCATTAGCTTTGAACCTGGACGGGCCTGGGCTAGCTGGTTCTGCATGCTAAACATTGCAACATCATACATTGACAGCATAACTTAAAAAATTTTATTCCTCCACATTCTGTTGATAATTTAAGTGAAGTCTTGAATGTTTTTAACCCAAATTCTCACATATTGCACCTTAAGTCAGCTATAATCAATGTTCTTATATTAACAATTGATCAGCTGACTAGTTATTTGTGAAAGGGTTCATGCTTGCTGACTTAACTGGATTAACTGGAGATTTCAGCGTCTTTCAGCTCATTGTTTTGATTTTATGGCTCTCAACTTAACTGTTTTGGTTCACCCTCACTGCTCTCATCGTGTCATTTTCACCTACTGGGATGCTGGTTTGTCCAGGCCTAATATTTTGCTTTATTTTTTTACCAAAGTTTACAATAGAATAGATCACCACTGGCTGAAAACAGATTGTCTTCCATGAGAAGTTTTGATTTTGTACAACCACAACAAAACATGGCTACGCATGAGGAGGTTATTATTACACTAAGATCAACAACGGTGGCAGCAGCAGCAACATCTGTTAGTTTCTGTTTAAAACTTTACGCCACTGTTTTTTTTAGTCTTCTGTTGACTTTGCTTCACATCCTGATACACTGCCTGTACACTGTCCATGTGCTTTATTGAATTTAGCAGATGTCTTTTTAAGATATGCACAGCCAATCTTGTAGAGGTAATCTAAGAGCTTCCCTCTGATATTCTGACGTTGAGAAACTTGAATGTAGACGCAGTGTGTCTCATGTTTCGGGCATCAAAGCTGCCTGTCAGCTTTAAATCAATTTAATTGGTTTTATATATGCAGTCTGTGCTATTTGCATTTTTAACACCCTCACCTTCCCTCTCTTGCTTCATCTGGGGTAAAGGTCATACTGTTTGTTCAAAGACTATGAAAGCTGCATGAGTGCAGCCACACAACAGAGGAATGCACTGCCAAGTCAGAGTCGTACAGTATACAATTGTCTTGTTTTTGAATTACACTCTTTTTGCACACAGGAGTCACGGAGCTAATCTAAATTTAGGATAATTACAGAGATGCAAAAATGGGTTTACTGCACATCTTGTGTGTGCTGCACTGTCATAGATACAGAGGATGGAAATAGTCTTTTTACAGAACACGAGATGCCTCCCACACTGAAGAATATGTCCATTTTAACCAGTCATGACATCTGTTTTTAACTTTCTTTTTTTTTTTTTTTACCACAGATGAGTTCTTTTCTCAAAATTTAAAAAATGTGCCTGAGCTGACATAATGTCACTTGACTCAAGACAATCCATCTTGATATTTATGGAATGAACCATCTTAATACGAGAAGCAAGCATATTTTTGTCAATCTTTCGAGAGTTACAGGAAGTTTTCACTGATCCAGATGAAATGACTTGTTAAGATGGGCAGTTCTTCCAATGTGAGGTTTCTTTACTACAAGGGCAGATGTGGGTTATCCATGAAGTTTGCACAAACGCAAGGACAGAGGCAGAAGAAGGCTGTGTGGTGCAGCACGGTCTGGAATATGTTAGGTTGTATTTTATAGTCAGGATCTTCTGCTGTACACGCCTCTGGAAATAAGACCCAGGAACACTCATCTATATGTAACTAGTAACATTTAGAGATACAGATGTGAGCTGATGGTTATCAGGGAGCTCATTCAAGCGGTTTAATTACAAGCAGAATCCAAGATGGTTTTGGCCTTGGGGCTGCTGTCATTATCTCTGTACTGGAGAGGTACCCCCATCTCATACCATCCTTGTCTGGGCTTGACTTGAGGCCATGAGACTCATAAAGATGAACTGTTCCGCATTTCAATGTCATTGGAACACCTGCAGGACTTTAAACATAGTTGTTTCAGGGCTTCATTGAATATGACTTGGACATGGCATCAGTTTGGATGTGACATTATCCAATTAAAAACAGAACAGAACATCCTCAAAGGAACAGTGCGTAAACCAATCTCCATTTGATATCCTGCATTTGCCAGAGGAAATCAGTCTTGCTGTCAGATCCTGGGCCATCCGGGGCTATCTTGTGACAGGTCAGGGTGGCCCTGCTGTTCCAACCTGTTCTCCTCCAGCCAGCTGCATATTCATGACACAGAGCTGCAGGAGCTGATGATTCAGCAATTACGCTGGGCTATGTTTTCTCATCCATTAAGACAATCTGCTTTCACAGCCGAAATCCTCAAGTGATTTGATTTGCCTGTTTGTTCTCCCGCTGTTGATATCGCTCAATAAGACCACTCAAGGGAATTGTATTGTTTTACTAAATTCTTTGGGCTATAGCCATGCTAATGTAAGTCAGCAGTCAGCTGGTCCAACACTTTGGTTCAGACTGAAATATCTTGACAAATATTGGATGGATTTCCATAAAATTTGGTACAGACAGTCATGGTACCCAGAGGTTGAATCTGACTTTTGCTGACTTTGGTGATCCCCTGACGTTTCATCTAGCATCATCATCAGGTCAAGGAATAGAGCTATATATATTGTTATCCAGCCAAACATCAACAACATGTCTACTTGATGCATTGGCAGAACGTTTGGTACAGATATTCTTTGTTCCCTGAGGTTGCATCCTAATGATTTTGGTGAGACTGAAGTTAAAGATGTTGACCGTGTAGTTTATGCTGCCTTCAAACTCTCAGAAGGACAATTCAGTGTCAAAAATCCAGAAAACTATCAAATAGATTTCCCTTCAGGATAAACTGTAATACTTATGGTGATGCTCTGACTAGTGCCGCCATCACGTTAGAATTTTAGTATGTTCAGTACTTTGGTTAATGATCAAATACCTGGAAATCTTTTGCCGTTTTTGTTATTGCTTGGCAATTACATCAGAGTAAAATTCAGTATTAACACTATCAGTTTATTAGAAGTGGAAAAAGACAACTTTTCTGTCCCTAGCGTATCCAAGTGGTATTACTGTTGGCGCCACTTTTGCGAACTTTTTTCCTCAAGAGTCACAACTACCAATAGCACAGGACAACAGGGGGTTTATTCATTCATTCAGGCTATATCAGAGACATAAAAGCAGATAGAAATGGTGCCAGGCTGCCAGCCTGACTGAATCGCCACTTGGCCATAAAGTTCCCAGGAGATTTCATGCCCGTTGGCAGACAAAATAGCATAGTAAGAAATAAGAGCGAGGTTGATAGGTAACCAATCTAAATGGTTATTATTATTATTCTATAGCCATTGCATTGTGCAATCTACATTTACTTCCCAATGATACGTTAATGCAGAAAACTATTTATCTATCTATCTAATGTAAAAGTAAAAAAAGTAAAAACAAAAATGTACACTGTTTATATCTGTTTTCACTTGTTAACGAAACTCTGCCAATACATAACAGAAGATATTTAATAGTAATAATTATACCTCACAAGGTAATTATAATTAATAAGGTTGGCAGTGGGGGTAACCAGCTATGAATGATGCTGGAGGAGTTCCAAGTCAGAACAACCGGAGGTTTTCCTGTCCTCCCAACTCTGCTGACAGTGTGTGAATGCAGCATAAACTCAGGCCGTCGACATGATACATTCCAACATGTAAACATTGTGATGTTAGCATTTAGCTCAGTGCACCTCGGTTCTTTAGTGCATCCTGTGACTGTCATAGTCTTTTTTTCAGATTATGCAATACTTATTGTTTTTAATGAACGAAAATAGAAGTTCCAAAAATTGATTGTACTCTTAAACAGATGATAGGCTTGTGACTGACCCGTTAGTGTAGAGCACTTGCAGCAGATTGTGGCAGGAGATCAATTCTCCAGTAAATTATTTAAACATTGGAGAGGTTTCAGAAGAGCAGAGAGACAGCTTGTGACATCTGCTCCAACAGCTGCAGATGTCAGAGCACATTTTAATTCTCCTCATCACCCTATTAGATGGCAGATTCTTGCATACTGTTTACATGCAGGTGTGCGTGCAAATGGATAACCAGTAAACCAACCAATATGCCAACGCAAAGGTGCGCATCAGATCTTTGTAGCCTTGTGAACAGGATCAGGAAGACTCATGTCCAACATCTCCATACACTCTTCTAGGACTCATTAAACTGACACTACACCACCCACATGCCTCTGCTTTCGCACTGACACCCTTTACACACACATTTATGGCCTAAAAGGATCAGGCTTTCCCTTGGACAGTGCGTCTCTCAGTAAAGCTGCTCTTTGGCAGGAGAGGCCTAGGAGGGGGGAGGGGGCCCTAGTTTTCCCAATGGGACCTAAACACAGAGCTCCGTTTATGGCCTGGACAGGACGAACACACATCAGCCTTTCTATACTCTGCGTTTCCTAAGCCCTCGCTCCTGCACGGGCCAGGAGGAATGCTACAGTGTTGGGTCTAGACAGGGTTAAACCAACAGGACTACTCCTTCCTTTGAATAAAACCAAGGCGGGGTTGGTGAATCTCCTGAGTGGTGGAATTTGAGCTAACAGCTGAGACAGTGTTTAGTTAGAATAGCATAAGGATTGAGTCCATAGCTTGAGAAGTAGTGTTTGACTTTGTAGTGTTTTTTTCACTTTTGGAGACACCCTTTTCACCCTTCCACACCTCTTTTTCTCCAACTTCTTCGCAATGCACTTATCCCTTTCTTTGCATTGTAAGATCTCCAGCTGTTCAGCTTTAACAGTTAATACCCTGACATTTTTATCTGGCTCCGTGTTAAATACCTCTTGACAAAATGTGGATAGTAAATTTCCTCGCTTGCTGAGTTGCCTGCCACATTAGCAGGGGAGTGATGACACACAATGCACTCTTTCAGCCCAGTCAGTGTGCCATCTCAGCTTGTTGCTGAAACACTCACAGTCGGCCAGGTATTTGTCAGTTCTAAATTATTCCAGGCGTTACCTCTTCTGACTGGTGTTCATTTAAGAGGGGTAAAATAGAAAGGTGCCTCTGGGAGTGGTCATGTTGGAAATGAGTCACTGGTAGTTTAGAAAACAGTTATAAAATCAGTGTACTGTAGCAGGATGCACAGCTCACTGCAGCTCCAGGCAGAAAATAAAACCTTCATCTGGCAGCAGCATCTCTGAGTCTGTTCATTCCACTAGTAAGACATAGTTTGACATCGTGGAAGAGCAGAGTCCACTTAGTAAAATGGTTATGGACATGTTGCAAGAATTAGCAGTAATTAAAATGAAACTTTCTGAATACAGTCACTCTAGCAGCTATGGGGCAGTAAACTGTCATGTTGTCATAATAAATATGACATTTTACCAATATTTGATTTATCATATATTTTTATAATATGTTCATTGTAATCAAAATCTACATCACGCACACTGTTGATGATTACCATTAAGGCCTGGACACAGCAGAAAGAAAGAACAGTGATTAGTAGATTTCCCCTCAGGGGCACATATAAGTGCACATTTTTCATATTGAGTTCCACTGTGGTGCACTATGACCCACATATCTATGGCATTGACCAATAGTACACCTGTCAGACCTCCTCTATCCTCAAAATAAACTGCTCCTTGATAAATCAATAGTTTTCAGGCAGTTATACGACAGAAATATGTCTTGAATAACTTGTGTGAAATTACTGTATTGTGCTGTTAGTGACAGAGGTAAGCTAATGAGGTAACTTTACCGTTAGCAAACTCGTGAGCTCAGCTAGCTTGAGAGCTTTTTATAAAATAAGGTGGCTTACAATTCTGAACAAAATGCCAGGGAGGAGTAAAGAGAACGTTAGAGAGAAAAGTTTGTGTGACAAATAAGTCTTAGTGTTAGTGTTAGCGGTCAGCTTGGCAGCTACACCAGCCCCCACAAGCCTCTTTAGTATAATCACAATGTCACCAAACTTGTAGAACCATATATTTCACACAGCTTTAATTACAAATGTAATTACTTTCGCTGCACCACTTTCTGGTGTGACCAGGCCTTGAACATAATACATCAATATACTTTTATAGTCATTTCTTACATTCTGCACACTGTGGTTTCACTTTAATTTGGTAGGCTTACACAATTACCTACTTAACAACTACTCACTTCACGCTCTGGGTTGGTTCAGTTGTCAAAAATGTCGAAGACTAAATGCATCCAAGAAATCTGAAAATGATTGAAAATGCATTCTATCAGGAAGTGTAAATGCATCTATGTGTTCAGACACATGTAATCTTTACACAACCAAGTATTTGTGGAAGCAGCCTCCTCGTTGTCTGTCGCCTGTAATAATGGCTGCTAAAGATACTCTGAAATCATCCCGTGATTATAGCACGCACAGTGCACTTCATATAGACGTTCAACCACCGACTGCTCTGTGTGAGTAAGAGACAGTGAAGGCAATAAAATATTTGTATGGCTCAAAGTGTTGAAAAGAAAGTGTTAAAATGAACCTATGAAACCTCTAAAGCCTGTTTGAATAATTCTTCTCTATAGACAGTGCACCTTTTTGTACATTTAGATGGTATGAATGCTTCAGTACACAGCCTGTCTAGTTTTATTTTCTTAAATTTTGTGTCATGGTGATGCAGTTGCAAGCAGAAATAGTTTTATTTACTCTGCTGTTTTCAGGAAATGCTAAAATTTTACAACTGAGGGTCGATGCCTGAAAAACTTTGCATTCAGAAGCTGTGGTGTCACAAACTCAAGCTGGAATAAAAGCACATGGGCTTTCTAAAAAGGCTAACGTGACTTTTGTTGTTTCCTGCATAAAGCAGATTGCAGTTCAGCGCCAAGTCCTAAATCTCAATTGTTGGTGTTTACTTGAACATAACACCAAGTTGCTGTGATGAATAGAAAGCAGTTGGCAGTAGCTTTGAGTTTCCACAGTATTTGATCTGTAGTTGGTGGGTGATGTTTACAAATCACAAGTCTGTTCCTATAACACTGTAAACTCAGCATGCTCAGTTACTTGTCACATTTGGGTCATAACTACACATTCAGTTGTGTACATGTCTCACTGGCTGCCTCCATCAGGGGTGTGCCAGTGGGTTTACAGTTCATAAGCTGCTTGGCACACATGACTGGCCCGATCACACACCAGTGTGGAAAAAGGTTATGCTGTCTCAGTTATGCTGTCTCAGCAACTCTGGAGCTAATGACTGAATAAAATGCAGAGAAGATATGGATTATTTAATAAGGTTCTTTATAAGCAATGAAAACATACTGAAGGTAATGGGACTTTTACATTAGTTTGAGTGACGGCACTGCAGAATGGCGGCTATAAGATCTGTGAGGTTAGCAGCTGAACACTTCTCTTGATCTTCGACTCAGTATTGACTTGGCGCGCTTATTCCCAACTTGCATTGGGGCTCTACTTACAGATGTTTACTCCAGTGAAAACTAGCTTTTTCCCTTAGGGGGGAAACAGGCGTCATTGTTTAAGCATTGGCAAGGCGCGGCTCAGGAAATTGTGTGCTATGAATTCAGCCTCAAACAGATGATTTCAACCCAAGCTCACGCCAGCCATTTTTGACTCTCTGTTCAAGATTCACACACTGATCTATGAACTCAACTATGACCTGATAACAATTACACTCTGTTAAATGAATAGTTGTTGAAATGTTTGTTAACTTTTTGTGTCTGTAGTTAATGAGATGATCAATACCACTCATGTGTCCGTCTGTTCAATGTGAAGCAGCAGTACAGCCAGCAGCCGCTTAGCTTAGCATAGCATAGCATAAAGACTACAAACCAAAACATGGTAGCTAGTTAGCATAAGAGGTGCTGGTAGGCATTTTGTTACCTATGGTGAGCACTTGGTTAACTGTCTCCCCCCTGTTCCTGTCTTTTAGTTAAGCTAAGCTAACTGTCTGCTGGCTTTAGCGTCATTAACAGTTTTGAGAATGGTATTGATCTTCTCACCAGCAGCAACAAAGCCAAGATGCACATTTCACAAAATATTGAACTTTTTTTTATTCATTTCTTTTAGTTAGTTAGATGCTTAGTGGTGTTGATGTTGAAGTGGTGTTCATCAGTAGAGATTACCCTGCTGAACTAAAAGGGTATCATAAACTTGTGTTTGCCACTAGGCTTATTTTCTGTAACAATCCAAAATCCAAGTTAAAAAAATCCCATATGCTTTTTGCCAAGAGGAAACAAAGCAATGCCAACTTCCGGGTTAGCCCACAAAAAATATGTCATCCACTCTTTTATAACATGCAGTATTGTATACAAAACCAGCTGTATCCACAAGGTTACAATATGTGGCACAGATCTGCTGGAAGCCTGTCTCTGAACAGCGCAGCGTCCTGTGTGTTGATTTGACATCACACACCTGTGGCTGGCAGGCCCACAATGTGATGCCTTGCAGGATGAGGAATTGCTTTAAAAATAGAAAAAAATGGAGCTCCTGTGGAGATGTTCAGTGTCTTGGCAATGTTTGAAAGACTCCTGTTACAAAGACTATATCAGTGAGACCAAGAAAAAAAAAAGTAATAACCTTTTCTGTCTCACAAAGACCCCAAATATGTAATTGAACGCAATAAAGAAACATATAAAGGAATAGTTCACCTTCTTAAGAAATGTGCTTATTCCCTCTCTAGCAGCAGAGGTTACATCATTAGATTGGTACCATCATTTTTGTACAGATGGAACAAACAAGATGTTATTTGATTGTTAATATGCTTTAAAGGTGCTGGTAGGTGGATTTTGTTACAGAGCCAGGATTACTGTTTTCCCTGTTTCCAGTCCTTATGCTAAGCTAAGCTAACCATCTCCTGGCTGTAGGTATCAGTCTCCTCTAACTCCAGATAAGAAAGCAAATAAGTTACCCCAAATTGCAAAGTATTCCTTTGCTGTGAAATCAAACACTGAACTGATTTCTGTTGTTCTGTTGTGCGAAGAATCTCACCATTAATTCTTTTTTCCAGTAGTCAGTTACAAACCTGCGTGATATGAAACGTCATTTAAAACCTTCACAGAGGTCATGTGACATTATGTGTCAAACTACGTTTAAGATGAATCTAACTTGGCAGGTTTAAGTTGAAGATTCAGCTGCATTGGATTACAGCGCTGCAGTGCCACGTTGCCTTGTAGAGGCCTCATATATGTTTGTCCAAATGAAATTCTAGGTTCAGGTATTGGAACTGTCTGCTGTGGCTTTGACCCTGTCAAGCTGTGTAATCTGATGCTGAGATGAAAGCTCATCCCTCTAAGAGCTCAAGCTTGTACCCAGCAATGCCTCCCAACATGCCCAGATCTTATCTGGGTCATTTGACTTCTCTTTCGGCTTCTCTTACACCCACAAAGTCTGACAATAGGCACTCTTTATATAGAAAGTTATATATTCTGGACTGCCAAAACATTTGATTTACCATTACAATAGCAATACTGGAGCAGATCAAACTATGGCAATAACAAGCCACTAAAAGTGACATGATTGTTCCCATGCAACATTATTTATTCCCAGTGTTACTGTTTCTTCTGTTTTGAAAGGTGGATACAAAAAGATTTTCTCCTTCACAAAGCTGTGTTCAGTTTGGATTCTTGTCACTTGGACTCCAATCATGACCTACATTAAAGGTGGAAAGTAAAGCAGCGTAGCCAGTTTCTTCATTGTCCAATCTTATGCTCGTTTAGTTCCAGTTTTTTACAGCCATCTTTGAATACGTCAGAGGGTAGATACTCAAAAATTAGATTTAGATTGTGGTTAAGCATGACTGTAAGAAGACTTGTCATAAACAATGCTCTGTTGGATGGTGAAAAGAGACAGCCTGTGCTCAGGGATTGGTTATGCCACATTTATATTAGTGTTTGCTAACTTTTTATTGTTGTTGAATTTGCACTAGTCTGATTGCTGCTTTGACTTAACACAGCTGTGCCTTAGAGGCTCTTTCAGTCAGAATACATGACAGATGTGTTGTGTTTCCTCAGCCTCGGAGTCAGTCGATGATAGAAGCAGCGGGCAGAAGTCGAGAAGGAGTCCTCTACAGACGCTTTATGATGGTGACCAGGTCAGTCCTCTCTAACCATTTCTCCACACAGTAACTGGTGCAAACAGTCTGTAGAATGTAAACGTCAAACAAGCCCGAGCCTGAACTATTATTGCAAGCATTAAATATTTATTTGTAAGTATTTATTTGGGCTTACTCATACATTTTCGGTAAAATATGTACATATTATATAATGAAAAACTCAAATTGGGCTCTTATAATAAACATTTAAATTAAGACAAGCAGGTAATAGATGGATAGTTTCCTTGATCTGATTCCTTGTGTATTCCTTGCACTTTCCTGCATTGTTTGATCCTTGACAGAGGGAATTTGAATATATAAAGTATTATGGAAATTTCAGTGGTTAGAGCCAAGTAACCTGATAGAAACCAGTCAAAAATACTATTTAGAGGTACATTTGTCTGCAGCACTTGCACTTGCAACTTTTACCACACACCTGTCTTAGCCTGTCAGCTCTCACTGCTAGCATAATACATATCATTTCCAGTAAGAAACTGTAGTTAATAGCAAAGATAATGCTAACAGAAGCACAAAGTTAGCACTACAGGTAGAGAGAAATGAATTGTGAGTGTCCCAAAACATCAACGGGCAGTACAGGTTTAAAGCACGAAAGCCCATCTTCACACAAGTGGCGTTTAAACGTTGGCATAATAGAAAGTAATGTTAGCATAAAAGAAAGTAACATTAGAATAAAAGAAAGTCATGTTAGCATCAAAGAAAGTAACGGCATAATAATAATAACGTTTATTGTCAGCATAAAAGATTGTTAGCATAAAAGAAATGAATGTTGGCAATGTTAACATAAAACAAAGTAACAACAAACTGCATGGAATTCATCCTGTGTGTATATATATATATATATATACATATATAGTATATATGTATGTATATATATATATATATGCCAGATATATCACATTATCATAGATACCTGCAGTGTATACAGGTAGATCTTAAATCATAACTGTGTCAATACTGATGTGATCCAGATGAGCTCATTGGCTCAAAACTATCACCATCTGTAATAAACTAAACAATACTTGTTTTTCTTATATTTGTGTTAAACAATTAACTGATAATGACCTGGTGATGACGGACATATATGCTTTAATCTGTTTTCTTTAGATCATGTGTCACATATAAAACGTCATCTTTATCACATGTTTACTGAGGTGTCAGAAATTGTGAACTTAACATCATGTTTTGAAACCATAAAATGACTTCACTGTATCATGGTTTGACAAAAACTGTTAACGCCATAAAACCTAATGTAAACCTTTGTAGCAGTGATTTCAAAGCTGACTGTAAAGTCAGTGAAATTTACACCCTCATTTCATTTGGTTTGCATTATTATGTCCATCCCCTATATTGCATCATGGTCAACTCTGTCAGTGTCTACCAACTTCTCTGGTGGATACTGTAACTGCATCAAATGACTTGTGCAAATGGTTTAAATGTTAAAACAAATCCCACAGTAATTAAAGTCTGTAACATCCCACTGTCTGCTGGTGGCCAAACCTTTCTACAGTGTGATCAGCTCACAAGATTTGCGTGGAATCGAGGCTAACAACTGTGGAGAAAAATAGAACAAGTACAGTCAATTTCTCTGCTGTCAGCTGATGAACAAATACTCAGTTATTTGCTATCACTAGTGAGTGTGTCACAGTGTTGAGTGTATTCATTGCTGTGTCTGAGGAGGGGTTGTTTTCACCCTGATGAGAATATCTTTATCTAATAGGGTTCTGGTTTTAAATCTCGGTGTAGGATCCATACCAAAAGATTGTGAACTGTGTAGCAAGAACACACTGGAGAGCAGCCGTATTTAAAAAAGAAAAAGAAAGAAGTATTTTAATGCACTATTTTCCATTTGTATAAACTTAATTCTTATATGTCTAATTATAATTAATTGCCCATGTGGACCAAATAAACACATAATTACCATAATTATTACATGTATTATTGCTGCTGCTGTAATTCTGAAGGGGGCCTGCCACCTTCTTGTTTAATGAGTGATGACATCATGTCTGTGAACAGCTTGCATAGTTTTTTGGGAGATTTTAGTTCAGGCCAATAAAAAGCTTTTCACAGCGAGATCAAGTGTAATTTTTCAATATTCCATTACTCATTACCCACAATTCCATTACCCTCCATTTTAATGAGGTGGAGAAGTGAAGGCAGAGGTTTCAGATATGTATATGTGAAAACCTCACTGTAAAAGCTGCCTGGCTGGGTGCCACTAGGTGTAAATAGGATGAGCTTAGACCTCTATGGTTTGGAGAAATGCTCAGTATTTACATCATTTCTTTAGAAGCGCAGTACGCAAACTCCATGCTCTGGAAACGTTTCCATCAGATTTCCTGCAGATCATAGTTGTTTAACCGTGTAATAAGCTAACAGTCGAGTGTGGTAAGCTGACATCAGCGTGGCTATAATGAGGCTTCGGGTGTTGAAACAGCATTTCCAGTGATCGCTGTTTGGTAATGGAGCCACTGGTCTATAAAATGTCTGTTCAGGTCCCTGTGTGTGGGATCGGCTCAGTCTGTTCGACCCTGAGTAGGAGTATGCAGAGCTATGTAAGAACAATAAATGCATGACTTTCAGTTGAATCCATCTGTCTTGAACCAGCCCTTATAAACCTCAGTGATCTCAGTTTCTCCTGCTCTGAATTACTAACTGGCTGACACACAGCACACATCACGCCAGATCTTTGTGATGTTTTGATCATCGTGATATTTTTCATGTCAGGTACCGCTGCTTTGATGTTGTTTTATCCCGCAGGAAAAAAAAGGTCAACCATCTTTGTTGAATTACACCAGTGACATTTATTGAGGAGGATTCATGGCTTCATACTGCAGACAAGACACCAGTAACTTTAGAGCTGCATTCGATGACAGCAGGAGAAACATGATGCTCACAGAGGCATTTGATTTCTTTGTATGGATTACACAGTGTGAGGCAGTATCATGAAAACATTACAACATTTTTTGTCTACATGTAGACACATAAGTGACCTCAGTATTGTACATTAAAGTACCATACAGTGTAATTTAGACTATGTGAGGGATGCTAGTGCTATCACAGTCTTCTTTTGCCATACTCTCAACAGGACTTCAGACTCTCTGTCCATCAGCCGGTTTGTCCATTACTTGGTCCCGACTGGAATATCTTACTGAATGGACTTCCATGAATTTTTGTAGAGACATTCATGGTCTCCAGAGGATGAAGTCACTGACTTTTCCTCAAGTGTCACAATGAGGTTTACATCAGATGTTTTTTTGTGAAATTTCTCTTCAGCTATTAAATGGTTTGGAAATTTGGTAAAGACTTCTATCTTAATGTTCCCCTCAGGATGATTTGTAATAACAATGGTGATTCCACCATCACGTCAATATTTAAATATGTCCAATATGTTGGATTATGACCACATGCCTGAAAAAATGGCATACCCATCAGTCTCAGCTGATACACATCAGTATCACTGTATCACGGCAACGCTTACATATTTTCATCTTATCTTTTTAAAAACAACATATGCAGCTAGTAAATGGTTTTGTTTCGTAGCGTCAGATCTTCTGATAAGGTAGAGTATCATGCCCAGATAGCTGGACAGCTTTCCTTTATGGAACTAGACATTAGTCCTAACTATTAGGAAATGCAGTAAATAAGAGGATTATTTATTTATTAGCCCATTTTCATCCAGCTGCAGCCTGCTTCTTAAACAGCTCTCAACGCTCAAGGGATCAGTTAAAAGTATGAGATCTTTGGAGCTCATAATAACACAGATGTATGACCACATACAGCCTTTATTACCAGTGTTGTCATGAGTGTCTCTACTTTGAACTCATCATCTCATTTCATGTAGTTTCTCTGCAGTAGTGTCACTGCATCACCGGGTGCTGATGCATTAACGTAATTTAAAGTGTCTTTGCAGCCCCGCTGTGTTTGGAACTAAATCACATTTCATATTGAACACACAGTTGACTCAAGAGGCCTTTTAAAACAAGAGCTCGTCTGCACATTATGACTGTTGTGGTTCAGCTTTTAATCATGTTTGCTTTTTGAAATGAAATAACTAAAAGGGGATTTTCTCTAATAGACATCACTGGGTGGGGCACTGCATAGACACTTTATCTCTGTGTAAATCCATACATATTGTCAGATATTCATCCATGTGTTTGAGCTGTTCTTGGAGACACAGTGCAGTTAAAACAGCTCTGATACAGCTGTTTCCAGTTAAGTCTCCCTGTGAGGAGAAGGAAGGTGCAACGCCAGAAAACAAGCAGCTCCAGCAGACATGATTTACTTTTAATTGCTTGTGATATTTTTTTGTTCCTTTCCACTTAAACGCTTCCCCAGCGGGAGGAAGCCGCTAAGCTGTCAGGATGGAAACAGGCAGTGAATTGGATTAATGCAAGATTGTTGTATTTATTTACATATGAAAACACAGTATGTTAATGCTTTTGTTCTTCTGTGCCTTGCTTGGTGCATTTTTATTCTAATGTGCAGCATGTAATTAAGTGAAAGGCAAAATGACAATAATGGAGGATAATGGCCTGCAGACCAGCGTCCCATGCAGATGCCAAAATAAATCCAGCTCTATGGACGACCACACATTTATATCTTTGGTTTAAATATTTTGATCAGTTGTCAATGGGTTTTATTTGACTGATACACATGATTATATAATATTAAGGAAACGTGAAAGATAATTTGTCTGAATACCCAAAATGTTCTTCAAATGAAACATTTGACCATCTGACCTGCAGTTAGACGACCAAAAGCAGCCCGACATAAAGAGGAAACATACATACTTTTATAAAAAGTCTCAACACTATTTCATTCTTTTTTTTTTTCTCTGCTGCTTTGAAGCAGTGGAACAAGCTGGAAATGCCACACATTACCTCGGTTATGTTAGCTAACATCTGGTCGACATGAAGCAACATTGGCATTCATTTAAAGTCGTGAAGAACATGAGTCAAGTATTCACTCTCCTTGGTTGTAATCTCCAACTCCTGAGGGAAATATCTGACTCTTTGGCTGCCAAATGCTCCACTATGTTCATTGGCTAGTCACTAGCTGTTGTCTATGTGCCTGATGAAAACGGTGAAAAAGACCTGAAACAAAAGAGTTTCGGGCCGTGAAACCAAAACAATGAGGTGAACGACGCTTAAAAACTCCGTATAGAGTTAAAGAGAATAGCAAAGATGGGTGAAAATTTCTTGTGTTTTTGTCACTACAAACCTTACTTTTACATAACATGTAGTCATTTGATTAGTTGATATAAAAACATCGATAAGAGAGCATATAAGACTTAAAAGTGCTTGAAAAAGCAGAATCCCTGGTCACAAATGACAAGTGGCACCTTTTGCTACACAAAACACCTATACATGTGTGTTCTTTAATTTAATTCCACATCATAGGATAAAAAAGGAGTTTTTTCTTACGTCTTTACACTCCTTTCAAAGGACCTTGCATGGATTCTGTTTCAGGTTTCCTTGAGTGGGTTCCAGGGTGTTCTCACCAATAAGGGGGATGGTTTATTTTCTCTGTAATTCCATCTTTAAGTAACACTTTGACAGAATGTATGACTATTTTTGGACCCAAGGACAAAATCTTGTCAAAAGTGGGTGGTCTAATTTGGGTCAGTTTAGAGGTCCTTGATATGAAAACATTTGCGAACCATTGGATTATGATGCCTTGTGTTTGGTGAAATGTGTGATGTATTGATTTGGTTACCTAGTTAGTATAAGGCTTACATGTAAGTGCAGCTTTTCACAACACTTGACATGAGTATATACTGTATCTACCCGACACAAACAGAAGATTTTGATATTCTCTTTGAATCATATGTTTTCCCTTTGGCGGCTATTTGCATTTGGTCAGGAAACGCTAGTAAGTCGTGCATTTGATATCCATGAAGGGATTGAAGTACAGTGTTGTATACACAAAGTCGACAAACTCCTGCTGAGAGAAGGGTCAGTGTTGGCTCGACAGTCTTTGGCCAGTCCGGTGTATGCCTGATGTTCCAGTGTCTGCCAATAAACACAGAGAGCCACACATAGTGTCAGGCACCAAGTCAAACCCAGAGGCTCAAGGCTCCGACCGCTGCATTGGTGAGCCAGGCTGAGTAAATGAAAGAAGTAAATAAGGCGTTTGTGCCATGAGGAGGCCAAGCTGAACTGGCTGACCTGTGATTTTATTAAGGCGGTATGCAGATGGCAAGGGATTTACCATGATTAAGACCTCCAGGGGAGAAGTATCTGTAAATATACTTTCTCATAAGAAGAGAACTTGGCTCTATGCAGAGAGGGCAGGATATCTGCTCCACTTGGCTAACCTCTATGTTATACATTCTGATGGCTCGTCTCAGTACGGTCTCCGAGGGCTGACTGTAAAGTGACATAAAAATTGACATGAGCTTTTCTCCTGTCACAAATGCTTGAAGGGGATTTCCACTGTGATGTGATTTGAGCCAGTGTCGACTGGGTCTGAAGACAGCTGAAGATTTCACAGTTTCAGATGATAATTTTAGCATTTGTCCTTGTTTTCTCTTACAAATATGTTTGGCTAACCTCAGGGTTGGGATATCAATGGTTAACTGTCAATCGGTTAAGTCACAACAAGCTTACCTGTCACTTCCTCAATGCAGACTGGGAGATGTAGTCCAGTGTGCTCCTCACTCAGAGCTTCTTGGTTCGGGACATTAGACAACCTCGTTGAAATCTGACCTGTGTGGTGGAATGATAGGTCTTCAACGCTCGAAGCCGATGGTCGGCCTGCATCCACGATAATGCCCCAAACATTGTGGCAGCTAACTTGGGCATGTGTGTCTCCTGGGACTCTGTGCCTTTGCATTTTTTCTTAAAAATGAGTCGGTTAGTGAGTGGTTAATGAGTTTCGGACTATCAAACGTAAAACTAACCGAAACTGACACCCCTACCTAGGTCTGATTGTCACAGACTGCTGGTGTTCTTTGGTTAATCTGACTTTGAATTAACTTTGAGAGTACAATGTTACTATGACCATATGAATCATGGCCAAAACTATGAGAAAAACATTGTTTATTAGTGATAAATAGTTCCTCTTGCTTAATTCTTCTTTTTCTGTTTCTTGTAGGTTGAGTCACCAGTCCAGGCAATCCATCAGGGCAGACGGGAGGTGTTGGAAGACGCCTGCCGCTCCTACACCCGGAAACGCAGAGTCCTCATCCCTGAGGACCTTAAACATGTCATTGTGGACGACCAGCACGGCTTACTGTACTGCTACGTGCCCAAAGTGGCCTGCACCAACTGGAAGCGGGTGCTCATGGTTCTGACAGGCGTCACCGGGTCCCTCAGAGACCCACTGGCCATCCCTGCTAACGAGGCCCATGTCCCGGGAAACCTCCGCACTCTATCAGAGTACTCCACCTCCCAGATTAACCAGCGCCTGCGCTCCTACCTGAAGTTCATCTTCGTACGGGAGCCCTTCGAGCGGCTGGTCTCTGCGTACCGCAACAAATTTACAAGAAGTTACAACACAGCTTTTCATAAACGATACGGCACAAAGATAGTGCGGCGGCACAGACCGGACCCACAGCCAGAGGCTCTGGAGAGAGGCAACGATGTCTCCTTTGAGGAGTTTGTTTATTACCTTGTGGACCCGGCCACCCAGCGAGAGGAGCCCTTCAACGAGCACTGGGAGCGGGTGCACTCGTTGTGCCACCCCTGCCTCATCCACTACGATGTGGTGGGTAAATATGAGACGCTGGAGCAGGACTCCCGCTACGTGCTACAGCTGGCCGGGGTGGAGGACCAGGTCAGCTTCCCCACCTCGTCCAAGAGCACCAGGACTACAGGAGACATGGCGGCTGAGTTCTTCCAAAACATAAGCCCCTTCTACCAGAAGAAGCTGTACAACCTCTATCGAATGGACTTCCTGCTCTTCAACTACTCTATACCAGCCTACCTCAAGTTTAGATGAGGCTGGGACGTCACTCAGCCACGGACTCAACTTGAACTTGTGGAGCCTGGACTCTGGTAAATGTGCAGTTTGTTTCTGAGATGTCTCTCTTTTAGGCCTTATACAGACACTGCAAATGCTGTTAAAAAAATAAACAATTTAAATTAATAATTTTTACGATCCATTCGTCAGGCTGAAGAGCTCATGTAGAAGAGGACATTTCATTGCAAGATGTAAGTTGTTGCCTAAAGAAGGTTCTATGATATTTTACTGTAAACAGTGATCCAGTGGATCTCAGTCACTGCCTTTCAATGTGTGAAATGCCATTCAACTTTTGGTTTCATTTCGGTTGTTGTCTGCTGTTTCAAAAGTGTAATTTGCACAACAAATGTAATCTCTACAAGGTGCCGTAGCACATTTAAGTATTCAAATCTTATCTAGCAGGTGAATGTCTCCAAATGTATGTGCCTTTGAACATGGGCCTTTATTTCACCCCTGCAGACAACTTTTGTAACTGTGACTGGTTTTTGGGGGGTTTTGTGCTGTAGGAAGAGATTTTTGTGTAACTATGACATTGTCTTAATTTATTGTGTTATTTTTGACTCTACAAAGTCAGACAAACCAAAATAGATCTAGTTTCTCTCATAACTTTCAAATAAATGCATTTCAGCAAGAATGTGTTTATTGGTTTGAATATTGGATTCATTTCTGTTTAGAAATTTTGAAGGCAACGACCCTGATACTTGACACTCACAGATTCAGAATACAGAAGTCATGGCTTACATGTCAGTCTTTTATTTCAGTGACAAATCATGGCTGCAAAGATGTCATCCAGAAGTTCTTACAAATGTGAGAGCACTACAAAGTCCAGTCAAGCTTGATGTCACTGTGAAAATAGGATTATTACCATCTTTGGATGCTGTTGTCAGATCAGTTAAAGACAAGCATCTTTTCTAAAAGTGCATATCAAACAATTGAAAAGGCCCCATATAGAGAGATCCATACTAAATAATTTGTTCACAAAAATAGCACAAAGAAATACCTGTATTGTCAACACATACTAACGTAGATACAGCCGTAGATACAGTAAAGTACAACAGGCTATATTCAGTGGCACAAAACTAAAAGGTCAAGTAGAAATTTGGCAAAACTCAGAGTTCATAGAAACACATCAGAGAACTGAAGGCTTATCACGGTTTAAAGGCACAAATCTACATAAAATAAACATAATAAAATCTAACATTCGTCCAGACAGTGCAGCATCTGAGTTATGTTAATATACGTTTACACTCAATTATATATTATTATTGCCTTAATACAATCATTTGCCATCTAACATTTAAGAGCTGACAATAGGTATACAGATGTGTCAACAGTTCACAATACAGTGGTTCTACAGTATTCCCACTTGTGTCCATTTTAGACGGATGCTGCTTCTATAAAGCCAAGCTGGGTGATGGTAATACAAGTGCAGCTCCGGGGGAACAGTGTGCAACTACAGACCACAGTGAGCTGGCAAATATGGAGACCAAAGTGCAAAAAATGTCCACGCTGTCCTCACCTTATTCTTTCCTTTTTGAGTCAGGTTGTGTCCACTCATGGTTTGCAACCTCTTATCTACAGTATGTCTTACATTTGTGCCTTGAAGGGATATCATGAGCACAGAAAACACTTGTTATTCTATATTGGGTAAATTATCTCAATTTCAATAAGTTAATTTGTGCAAAAACAATTTCTGTTCTCAATACATGTAGGTAAGTGTTTGCTATTACAGCATCTATGTTAGTACACAATAATAACCTCCGTCACTGTGGGTGGGTTCGTAAATCCAATCTGATACTGTAAACTAACATGACAGGGTGGCCTGCCCTCTTCCAGGTCACCACAGTGGAGGGGAGGTCATGTGGCTCAGGCACCACTTGGCGATGCCTAGGCCCGCTCAGTCGTCTCCTGGATCCACACACTTTACATATATTATAATATGTATCAGATATTCTGTCAATGCAACTTGTAAACTGTGATTTTGTGGTTCTTTTCTGTACATGCGACATCTATTGCATGTCTGTCTGTCCTGGGAGAGGGATCCCTCCTCTGCGGCTCTTCCTGACGTTTCTTCCATCTTATTTAATTTATTTTTTTCCCTGTTGAAAAGGTTTTTTTCCATCAACATGGCAAGTTTTTTCTCACTTGAATCGAGGGTCTACGGACAGAGGATGTTGTTCACTGTACAGATTGTAAAGCCCACTGAGGCAATGTGATTGTGATTTTGGGCTATATAAATAAAATTGATTTGATTTTGATTCGGCTGTTCGAAGAATGAAAGCATGCTCTTTCTGTATGAATTAAAAAAACAGGTTAAACATCAGTCAATAATGCCTTATTTTCCAAAAAATTTTGCCATTTTCTCTGCAACATTAACCTACAACTCAAACCAAACAAATAACCTGAATATGCCTGCTTGTCTATTGTAACATTAGCTAAATAACATTTCAACACAACACATTTACAATGACCAATACCTCTCAGCTAACTTAAAAAAAACAAAATTGCCTCTTTGATCCAAGCATGCGTGTTGAATAATTTTGGTTAACTGATTAATTAAGGACTGCCAAGACTGCTCCTGATGCTCTGCTGTTTGAGACTATTTATGAACACACCCACAGTTTTACCCTTTGATATGGTAAGTAATTACCAAGTCAGCTAGCTATATAAATATTACTCCAGCCAGGGTTTTACACATACAGTATAAAGTATTTGGTGAGTTTAAACATGAAAAGGAACTTTTTTCAGAGGAACTATGACAATCAAGTTTAGTTTAGCTACTGTACGTAACAATAGTTTATTTTTTATTTTTACCCTAAATGGAGGTGGTGTTCAGACAGAAAAGGCTGGGTGACTTGTATTTATTCATCTCACCCAACTAGTGTACCAACTCTATATTAGCTGTAAGCTAGTTAGTTGTCTGTTCAGCTGAGCTCATAAACAACATTTTTCTTTTCCCTCTCATCCCTGTACATTTGTGTAGCAGATGCATACAGCTCCAGGATACATGCAATTTTTTTTCCTCAAGCAGAAACATTTTGAACTTGTGCACATGTGGCCTCATGTCAGTTTGCATTGCCATGGGCTAACTCACTGGCAGTTTCCTTGGACTTCGTATGCAATCGTGCTGCCTCTATAATTTACTTTGCACTCTGTCTAGACACACAGTAACACTGTGTCAGGTTGTGCAAGGCAAACTTGAGTAGACATGTTGGGGCATCATGTGAGTTGCTGAGAAGTGAGTAAAAATGATTGGGAACTTATTACTATGCTCTATAATGACAACAGCAAACACAAATCCATTTGTTGAACACAGAAAAGACGTGGTCACATTAAATTATTCTTTGCGTAACAATTTGTCTACAAAATAAAATGTATACTCTTGCAATTTTTCTGTCCCATCACATCACAGTATTGAGGCCCAAATATAACCTCCTGTGTCATCCTCACTTTCATTTTAACCCCCTAATGAACTTTTCAGTGTGTTTCAGCCACTTGCATATAGAGAACATCACATTCAGAGTGTACAGGACCATATGTCTGTGTCAAACTCCACTCCCAGTAGAAGTGACTGTCAGAATCAGTCTGAAGCTCAGAGCCAAGAAGCCAGTCCCCAACAGGTCACCCAGAGCTGTGAGGTAGGGGATGGAGAAGTTGTCTGGGTCCAGTCCCCTTCGCCACAGCCATTGTACCATGAGGCTGGCCACATAAAGCAAAATCACCACCTGGATAATAAGAATATTAGTTTCAAAGAGATCATTTTTTAATGAAGTCTTGATTACACAAAGCTTTTATCTGTTTATCTGACCTGAAGCAGAGCAGCAGACAGATAGCAGATGATGAAGATGGGGGTCATGGCAGTATGGCCACCCTGCAGGAGGTGAATGGTGTACAGGAAGAAGAGGTGACCCGGGACTACGAGGGTGACCAGGACTCTGGCTGATTTGGAATTCACATCTGGAGAAACACAGAATGAGTAGTAACCAGCTGTTTGATCTAGTGTGGCAGCTTTCAGTGAACTAAAGAAATGTTACTGTGTTTCCTTCTACAGAAGCGGTACTGTTTGTTTTCCTGTGTGCTGGATTCTGTGTAGGTACTATGGCTGGCATTTTTTGTCATGCTTTGATTTTCAAATGAATTGCAATACTTTGGTGGAAGATCCTGTGAAAAGAAGATTATTGGACAGATGATTGGTGACATCTACCTTGGTCCTGTGGCATGATTAAAATATTATTTCCATCAAACTTTGTTTCTTTCAACAATACTTATTTTGATAGAAAAGTTAACTTCCGAAGTACGCTTATTTGTATTTGCTTGAGTCATTTCTGTAAGGTCTGTAGGCAGCTGGAACCAGCAGACTTAGCATCACAGTGTCCAAAGGTAACAAAATCTGCATACCAGAAAAAAGGCCAATAATATATAATAATGTCATATCTTGACATCTTTTAAATTGACATTTTTACGTTGTTTTTACTTTAAAAAATTGTTTTTTAAGTTTTTGTATAGATTAACCAAACTAGCAAACTGTTACCTTTGGACAGAGCCAGGCTCTGTTATTTATCTTCTCTTATCTAAAGAAAATGAATAAGCACATTTCCAAACACGTCAAACTATTGCTTTCAGGTCTTTCCTCCAAGTGTTTACTGAGGAGGATAAACATGTTGCTCATTTTCACTCCTTTATTCACTTCTTCCGCCATCTGCTATTGCTAGAGGCTTTGACAGCTTCATCTGCATTTATTCCAGAGGAGCCGCATCCTCGTGTTCATACCAATGGTGATCCAGGAGATTCTGTCAACTCAACCTGAGGGCACATCAGGAAGAAGTCAAAGATAGCTGCTCTAGTTTTCTTGAAAATTGTCTCTATTTTATATCAAAGCAGTGTTAATCATTCCTGTCCACTTGTATGCAAGCTGGAACAGCCATGCCTTGTTATCAGTCTTTTAAGTTGTTGTGGCTTAAAGGAAAAGTTCACCCAAAATTTGAAATTCTGTTACTGTACTATCTACTCGCACCGATGCTGATGGAAAGTCGGGTGAAGTTTCATAATCCACAATACATTTCTGGAGCTTCACAGCAAAACAGCAATGCAGCATACTCCTAAACAACTGTAGTAGATGGGGACTTGTTTTACAACTTCAAAAATAACCAAAAAGCAAACAAACATAAAGGGCTCCATGCAGCTCGTCCTGTGTAATCAAAGTCCTGAAACCCAGAGAACCCATAATGAATTGAAAAGACGTTTTTCGTCATCAACACATGGACAAGCTCGTGCACCCATTTCAGACGGGGTGCATGCTAATGCTTTTCGCTTAGCAGCTACGGTGAAGTTTTTTTTTGTTGTTGTTGTTTTTTGCTCCAAAAATATTATGTGGACCACGAAACTTCACCCGACTTTCCATTGGCATGAGGGTGAGTAGATAATGACTAAATTTTCATTTTTAGGTGAACTGTTCCTTTAAGTGTTTGCAAACAGTTGCCTACTTACATACTTCATAGAACAACATTAGCATTCATTTGGAGTTGTGTTTCTGGCCTCATAATAAATACGTTTATAATTAATTCCTTTGGGCTCTGATTTCGTCTCCACCAACTTCTTTGGTGAAGTTCTGTATCTGGTTCTTTAGCTGGTAAATGTTTCACTATATTATTAATCAGCTTTACTTTTTCTGTCTGTCCCTGGGCCGGCAGGATACTGTTGGTTTGATGGAGCGACTTTGCTGAAGTTTGCTGCTAAAACAGAGTAATAAAATGAGTGGACTATTGTCAATGAAAACTAGCTAATGCCTGATTGAAAAGTCATTGCATTTCCACTAACAGCGAAAATATTAATTAGATACTGTCACATATTTGATTGGGTAATTATTTCTTGATCAAGGGCCTCATCCGTACATTACCCCTTTAATACATGTATTTTGTTCTGTATCTGACCTGAGGAGCAGAAGGTAGCACAGGGTCCAGGACAGTTCCCATTCGTTTTAAATGGAAGAGCTCCAGGAACGCTCCAGTAGTGGAGGTAGGTGGACATTCTGCTCGCTTGGATGGCCACCAGATTTCCCCCTACACCTGAGTAGACGTAGAAATTAGTTCCATGATAAACATTTAATAAAACCAGGAATAAGTCAATAATAAATACGAGAGCATTTCAAGGTTAGACTGAATGCGGCAGTGTGGAATGTGTTTGTTGAGATAAAACCAAAATAACCTCCAGAACTTTTAAAATGTTTTTCATACCCAATGAAATTAGTTGGGGTTTTTTTCACCTTTACAGTATGTTTTGTGAAATTGTCATAACACAATCACATACAATCTGCAGTTGTTTAGCTATTGTTCTGTGACAATGCTGCAGCTGTACAAGAAGCTGAGCAGTCACAGCAGAATGAGAGTAAAAACTCTCGGAAAAAAAGACTCACTGTCCAAACAATAATTACGCTTGAAATCTATTCAGCAGTTATTCCTAACTCACGTGGTCCCACAGGACTTTTTTCTCTGAAGGCTTGGAAAAGGCAGTCTGGCTGTTGTGCCATGTTCATTGTAACCCAGCTCTTCCCTCCGGCTGATTTCATTAGGAGCAGAACAAAACCTCTTGGCTCACAGAGCTTTGAAGCATATGGACCGTTGAGACAAAAAGGAGGGGTGGTTCTGGCAATGGTCGAATGTAACTTTGTACATTTTCCTTAAGTACAAATTTGAGGTATTTGTAGTTTACTTCAGAATTTGCATTTAATGTCACTTTATATTACAACTCAGAGGGAAATATTGTACCTTTTTCTCCACTACATTTATCTGACAGCTGACTTGTCAGGGAGTATTTTCAGACTGTGGTATTTCTACTTTTACTTAACTTAAAGATCTGAGAATTTCCTCCCCCATGGTTTCTGGTGGAGGAAGAGCCCTGAATTGGGATGCAAATTAACTTCCTGTACTGGGACGGCAATACATGCCAGAGTCTTTGGTGGCACTGAAGCTGGCAGAGATGCTGCACGGGAGCCAGTGAATGCATAGTTGACATTCTGATCAGGCTTGTGGTTTATGTAAAGACCATTGTTATTCCTCTCTACTTAGTATGCTGCTTTGTGGGCACCAAACTTCAGTCAGTGAAGATCTGGTTCTACACGCCTCTCTGACAAGGAGGAGACCGTTCAACTTCAGAGGCACTTTAATGCCTCATGATTGATGAAATTTGAGGCCCTTTTCAATAATAATGGGATTAGCTGCTGGGCGTCTGCATGCTCCAGCAAATTCCACATGACATCATTTGGCATGAGGATTTTTTTAATTGATAATAATGAAGCTAATTATGAAGCCTAAATGCCATTTTTCAAAGATTAGGACCGATGAAACACCAGGACCCTGAGTCCCAGCTGGGCTTACTCCCTCAGGAAAACATGCCAGCGCTCATTTCTTTGCTCAGAGCATGTGGAAGAAATGTCATGAATTGTTTCAGCTTTAATTAGGGGTCTTATATCCATTATAATATCGACTCTAGGCAGAAGTAATCAAAGTTATCATCATCAAAGTTATCCCTTGAGGCATCTAAGAGGATCCTGTTTTAGAAAGTGTCAACTTTGTGCTCAAGCATATGCAGTTCTGCTAAAATTCAGCAGCAGAACAAGTATTTACATGTTAGGTAAAAGAAGTAATATCCCAGTGCAAAAGTACTCTGTTACAAGAAGAAGTCTTGTGGGGAAACATACCCTGTTATCATTCTTGTTGGTTCGTAGAGCTTGGTGAAATCCCATAAGTCCCTGTACTACTCCACCCAATCTAAACCTGACTAGAGATCCAATCACCCTGGCTAATTGAAAACAACTGTTGTGGGTGTGCAATGCTTTTAATTTGCAAGTGACTATGGCTGATAAAAAAATGTACTGACTTTGTTGAACATCTGACTTGTCCTCTAGTGCCTCCAGCAGGTCAGTGTTTTTACTTATCCTGTGAAACATCTCAATATCTAGTGGATAGACTGGTACAACATTTGGTACAGACATTTATGCTTCCAGCAAAATGAGTCCTTATGACTTTGGTGATCCCCTGACTTTTCCTCTAGCACCACCAGAGGATTAGCAAGTGGTTTTAACTGACATGTCTCAAAAATGCTGGATGGATGGCCATGAAATTTGGTACACACATTCACACTCATCCCAGGATGAATTGGACTTTTTATCTACTGCCATCATCGGGTCAAAATTTCAATATACCCAATACTTAGTTTTATGCTATATAAAGATGGTGAAATTCTGTATACAAACATTATACCAGCTTAAAATCAATGTAAGCATGCCATGGTTTAGTATTGAGCTTGAAGCAAATACAGCATCATAGACCTGCTAGTAACATGACTCTTACTGTAGTTTGATATATACATATATTTTAACAATAACTGTATTAATATAATATCTATTTATCTATCCTTTTCACGCTCATGACAACTGATATGGAAGCAAATAACGACTTAAAACAATTGAATCTTATAAGCAACTTAATATCAATAAGTGAAATTTGATCACCATTTAATAATTATCGTTGAACTTAAAATACTGCTGAAATGATATCCCTGAAACATGCACTAAAAATTTTGATAGAAAGTTGTGCAATTTCCAAAATGTGGTTTTTGTGTCCACTGATGAAGGTCATGAGATGCAGCTGAAAGCTCTGGTAGAAAGTGGACACTGAATTAAGAATATTTTTGAAATTGAAAAATAAACATTGGAGCTCAGTTTCTTCATGGTTTTAAACATTTAAGTGAATGAGTTGTGCATTGTCGAACACGGTTATAAATGCTCTATGACACACTGTACATGAATTGTAATCAAACATTCATTAATTGTTTATACGCCAGCTGCCACCATGATAAGTTACACCATTGATAAACATATTAATAAGCATTAGAGTGTTACTTTTGTATTGAGTTCTGCATGCTTTCCACTCACCATTGATGACTGGAGTGAATACTGCCATACCCTCGTAGCTTGGATTGCTCACTGTCTTATCAAGAACCAGACCACCAATACTGGGAAGAAGACAACATACAGTTTGTAGGAGTGGGACACCTGTGTGAAAAATCTAGTAGTCCCTTAATTGAATTGATTTATTTAAATTAAACAGACACATATTCTAATATGTCAAAGTGTTTGTGATCAGGACAAGAAAAGTTATTTAATTGTTGTGGACTGGTAGAGATAGTGTCAAAGGTCAGCTCACCTGCTGATAGACATGGCCAAAATGACAGGTTGCCAGCCTGACTTTAGGACCTCTCTGATTGGTGGGGAACGACGGGCAATAATGACCCACACTGGGATAAGTAGCAGGAAGAAGCCACACACCGCAGGAGGCAGGTACCACACATCTGGAGAGCAACAGAGGATACAGCTTTCAAAATCTTTGATAACACTCTTCATAAAATATAAAAACTGCTGTTTGATAGATTTTTTTGGGAAAGGTTCAAACAGTTGACAAGAAATAAGACATTCTGACCATGAAGGAAATGACGAAGAGGGCCTTTAACATGTCGTGCTGCTATCTAGAATCAAGAGTGGACTATGCTGCCCTCTACTGGCTGCACTACTCCTCAATCAACACAATGTTGTCGCTCTGCAGCTGCATTTTGTATCACTCAAACTCATTTGAATTAGGTTTCAACCTCTTTTTATCAATAAACTGGTGTCCAAACATTTCAGGTGGAGACTGCACTGAAAGTGATTTATGGCGCTTTCTCGATGTAATGTGTGACCTCTGACCTCTGTAACAGAAAAAGAGGCTGCTGACCCCACCGAGCAGAGACAGAGTGGTCAGGTCTCCGAGGCTGGCAGCGATGGGCGTGGCCACATTATCTGGGTTGATGCCCACTTTCCTGGATCCAATAATCACTGCCACCATCACCAGACCTGACAAAGCACAAGATGAAGACTTAAAATAGAAGTTAAACATTCCACTGCGCTCATAAACTCGACTGTCCTCTATGAGGCATTCTGTGTATCTACTGCATTATCAGCCATTTACTCCTCTGCAGCAGTTTGTGCCTTTGACTGACCTAGAGACAGTGCAGCGATGAAAGCAGTCGTGACGCTGCTGGCACACAGGACAGCAGCCTGGGTAACGTCCACTCGCCCCCTGGTCAGACCCCCAAGACCCACTGCTGCTACCGCTGCCAGGAAGCCCACAACTGTGGCCTGGACCTGAGGATGAAGGACAGAGAAAAGGATGCAAGGCCTTAATTATTTATGCATGGAACATTCGTATCTTTTTATCTGTCTATCCAACCATCTGTTTATTCCTCTATCTCTGTCTGTATCAGAGCGAGGAGAAAGCAAGCGGACAAAACATTTAGAGGAAGATAATGAAAGACAAGTCTGTAAAAGTAGAAAAATGCAGTGCAAGACACAACTGTATGGAAGCCCAAAGTGTTAAATTAATGTAATATTATACCAACAATGATCCTACCCTCCCACTGAAGTTACACAGTGCAGAAACAAGTGATAGGGTGGCACCAGTGGCTGAGACAGAGACGCCATTCACTCTATTACAAGACACTCAAATCAGATATTCTTGATATGTCTGACTTGAAATTACGTCAGCTCAGAGACTGACATAAACAGCTTTTCTCTCTTGGCTTCTCTTAATGACGGTTGAAATGATACTACTTGAACGCAGCATCAGCTTTGTTAAGCTAAATAAATAAGAGGAGATGTAAATTTGCGTGTCAGAAGCTAATCGGCTAATTTTGGCAGCAGCTAAGTTGAGTTGGGTTTGCTAGCTCAAGAGACGGGACATGTGATTGGCTCAAATGAAAAGTGACATGATGACTTAAAAAGGGTCATTATAAAATAAAAGTGGCTATAGTCCTTTAAAATCGTAATATAAAAATAAACAATAAATAAACTGTATTAAATTACCTCACCTCTCATTGTTATTTTATTAACATCTTTCACATGTTTTCTTCAAATGATTATGTATTTCATTATTTATTTAATGTTGATACTTGTGGGCCTCCATACTACCAGTTGAAGGCTTGTTGCTTTTTGAAAAACAGGCAAATTTGACTGGAGGGATCCTACATGAAGATTTCAGAATTCAACATTATACCTCCACACTGATATACTGTATATTCTACTAGATAAAGTAAGAATTTTTATATTTTTTGGTAATTTCAATTATACCAAAATTACACAATCATCACAGAGAAAAGACTGAGGTGACACATTAAGCTGAACATATCTGAAAATCT